>NC_060249.1:29432572-30057572 GCF_921293095.1 Ischnura elegans
CAGTCACGTACGCTCTTAGGGCGTGGTTGGTGAGAAATTTGCAAATTAAAAAATGCGCGACCTGTGACCTTTTGACCACTTCTTCATTGATACACATTGAACTAAATGGCACAACATTAGGTTTTGTATGAGCGTATATTTCCATAAATGTATTTAATAACTATCCTTCTATTTGAACAACTTTTTTCTGACGATAGATGCCACCCACGAACTAAAAGTCCAGATATCAGGAACTGCGAGAATTTCCGTCGGAATTCCGCTAAAATTTCCGAATGATTCATAATAATTTTTTAAAAGTGTATAATGTTTCAATGAAAACGTGCAAGCACTGTTTGCATTTATTTGTGCAATATTATTTCACATGATTATATGCTACCCCTTCCTGAGTGAATTCGTGAGTGACTCCTTCATTGAGTGAAATTGGATGAGCAGCATTGGAAATCGTTACGTTGACAAATACCGGGGTCATGAGTTGTCTAATGGCATATTTTTGGTAGTTTTATTTATAGGTGCACATGTATCACAACATTTCGAAAGAGCCTAATTACGTATTTTGAATAGAACTATTTATTGGAGAAAGGAATGAAAAAATTGTAAGCTATTAATTAAAAGTGGAAATTTTCCTCTTAATTATTTTGCCTGGTTGGGATACCTGACATAATACTACTCGGACAATGCGCGACGCGCATTACGCATGGTTTTCGATGGAAATTTTAAAGATTAAAATGAAACTTCAATGAAAATATTTTGGGTTAAGAGTTGCCTAACCTATTTTATGCTCTCGTGCACATGCTAAGATGGCTCTGGAAATATCGGTTACGTTAAATATTCAAACGAATGCTAAATTCTCTGAATGTAGTCTTCGTTTTTTCGATGCTAAAAATCCAAAACGGATACTTTTCTCTGTTATGTGGAGGTGAACGAGTGTAAACCTTTTTAAAATCATGCCACACGTTTTGCGGCATGCTTGGATAACATCAATCCTAGGTAACTAGCCTGACAATGTAGTACGGTGATGGCTATACATCCGCCTGATGTTACCTTATTAGACGAAATACTTGTTCGTAATTTCTTTTAATGAGAAAGTGTCTCAGTACTCGCACAATATCGGTGTATTAGTCTGTGCTACGGCTTTCTATTTTTTAAGTCCTCATAATCTATAAACTTACCTGATTTTTTGATATGGCTATGTAGGAACAGATGTAGATTTGGGTCATCACAGACATCCTTGAAATTGTAGCCGAAAACTTATCATGTGAAACAGGTTCATCACACTCGTGTCGTGCTATTGTAAGAAATCTCCGTGGACGTTATCATTTGGAAATCTGATGATGCCTATGCACGTGGAACATTGGGTTTGCTAATAGTAAAAGGTACAGTAATTCGGTGGAAATCTTTGATATTTAACTTGATGAAAAGACATTGAAAGTGGCAGTATATGTCAAATCCTTGGTCGGTTGGAATACGTAAGTGTGGAAATAGACAATTCCTTTCATTATATTAAATTTGATTAGCTATATGATAATTAATTAATATCAACAATTCTGTGGGAAATTTTGCTGAGATATTTTTACTCCCCCCTCAACGGCATTGTAGCCTGCAAGCTAATTTAAGCTATCGGAAGTCGATATAAAAAAAAACACTTTAAGAAAAATCCTGGCGAGGCTTGCTTTATGGGCAGGAGGTGGTAGACTTGAGGTGGTGTGGGCAGGGAAGTGAGGGAGAAAGAGGGGCGTGGAGCTGACCCAGAATCAAATGCCCACGCCTCCCCCTCCCCTTCCCCACTTGACTCCCCACCCACCCCTCTCCCTCCTCTCTAGTTTTTCTCAGCAGTCATTTTTTTTCTCTTCTTTTATCTTCCTCCCCTACTACTTCCCACCATCTCTTCCCAGAGATCCAGCCAGCAAGCTAGCTAGCTCTCTCTCTGTCTCTTACGCCGTGAGTGGGTCTCGTATATCCCTTTCCCCTCGTCTCTCATTTCTTAACATCCCCTCTCTCTTTCTCCGTTCCCGCCTGAAATATATCAATCCTCCCCGTGAGCCAAGTGGCGGCGGGAGGCGGAAGGGAATTTCACTGAACTCAGAGCGGAACTAGGACGACCGAGCGACCGACGGGGGTCGGAGGCAGAGAGGCGTGCGCATAACATACCTTGGCCGGAGTTCCGCCAACAAAATTTTCTCCTGTTCGTTTATTTTGTTGTTTTTAGGGTCATCTGTCCGTTCCCCTTCTAATCATATTTTTCGAGTAACATGACATTTGTTTTCACACAGTAGGTTTTCGAGGGTTTTTCACGCCCCCCTTCTTGTGTGGGCGTTTTCCTGCAGTGGGTTTTTTCGCTGAAGGAGACTACTCCCGTATCCTCATGTTTTTTCCCACAAACAGAGATATTTTTTGCATAAAATTTCCATGTATACTTGTTTATCTTGTTTGACATTTTACTTTTAGTGTATATTGTATATTTTTGTATTGTAAACGTTTATTTACCGTTTTAAATATGTTTGAATTGACGCTTGATTGGGAGAGGGGACTCAACCTCGCCTGAATAAAGGCATGTATTATTATTAAGTAGTTAATCTGCGTAAGGTTCTAAAATGAGAAAACCCGCGAACAAGATATAATAAATTCAACTGATTGAGACGTTATATAGTGGAATTTCGACATGTTGTATGAAAGATAGTTGCAATTTTCCACAATCACTTAATGCGTGCGACATGTTTCGGATCACAGAGCCATCATCTGGCACTAGACCGGAAAATTTACCAAGGTGAAATAATGGTTGGATAAAAATAGTAATAAATATAAGTTAAAAGTTGGATAATAATAGTGGTAAATAATAGTTGGAGATATCAATAGTTATAGACCAAGGGGAAATAATAGTTGCGATGGTGGATAGGGAACTGCTTAGCCGTTAAAAGAGTTTTATAATTGTGCAAAGGAGATGAGATACGCTCATTTCCAGTTTTTTTTTTAATTTTTAGGGCCATCCGTTCAATTCCTCTTCTAATCAGGTAATTATTAAGTAGTTAATCTGCATAAGGATCTATAAATAGAAAACTCATGAGAAGGAAATGGTGGTTGTGATAGTGGCTAGGGAAATATTAATCTGTTTAATGTGTTTTGCCACTTTTCGAAGAAGAAGAAATACGCGAATATCAAAAGGATAGCTGGCAGAGGAGCGGAGTTTGGAATTGCATCAAGCCAATCTCCGGTTTATTGACTTATCGTGATGAAATAAAAAATAAAATGCCCGAGTCAAATTTCAACTTTATCGCTTGACAATAGAAGGACCAGACCCACAATTTTTACGGATAACATCTATTTACTTAAGCATATTGCCTAACAATGTTTTTCTGTCGTCATAATTTTTTCATTTAGAGGAATAGTTATACCCCATGTCTACCTGAAAAGAACAAAACCCGAAAAATGACGAGTTAGGCATTTCCATTTCATTTGTAGCTGGAACGCGCGTTTTATCCAGGAAACCACTACACTGATTTCGTCTGGCCATTTTGATGTTTTAGTTTCTACATTTATACATGCATTTCTTATTACATTATGAATGGAAATAAGTAGCTAATCTCTCATACGCGTGAGCAGGTGCGACGTGACCACTGTTCATTTTAATTTTTTTTACTGCAAAATGATTTGTATCGATTAGGCATGGTCGGATCGGATACCTCGGATCCAAATATCCGCGGATATTGCCCTTCATCGGATACATCGGATCCAAAGTCGCGGAAGACATCGGATCTGGATCCGAAATTTTAAATAATAGCTTCAGTGAATGCAACGCCCCATAAGGGTGGAAAGAGTTCCAATTCTTGTCCTACTCATGAACCGTTTTGTTTGAAAGCTCTCGCAGAGGTTACGTAGGAGAATTTCAGCGGTGGAAAATAAAAAAAGGCAAAATACGACAGGCACAGAGTGTGACTCTTCCCAAGAGATGGAACAATCATCGGTGGAATCTCAGCGTCAGGAATTTGAAAATGCATTTGGATCCGAAAATATCCGATCCGAAAGATCCGGCTCCGAAAATCAAGGATTCGATCCGAATCCGGATCCGAAAAAAATCCTGGATCCGTCCATCCCTAGTATTGATACTCAGTTGTATTGATAAATAAAGAAAAAGTTATATTTGATGAATTTATCAGTTGATTATAACGTAAACGAAGAAGCATTACAAATAATTACTACCCGTGCAAATGACGGCTATTGGTTCTTCTAGGTAGCCATACAGCCTCGATCCTACTAGTGTTAAAAATTAAATAATCTTTGTTTTGTGAATTTGTGATTCCTGATATGATCCAACTGTATTCAGCTGTGAGAAAGAAAGGGGTGGAAAAAATGTTATTTTCTAGCGTTGGCTGAAGGCTAAAATGGGTATTAGCGGCAGCGTCTGAATTTCAAGTTTTTTAAAAATTAAGTACATTCATACTTAATTTCAGTTAGTGGATTGTTTTTATTAAAGAAGAAAGTCTCGTTGCATGTATTTACTTAACTGAAATGATTAAACGCTTATCTCATCTGGGTCTTTTTTCAATGGTTTTTACAATCGTAAATGCGTAATATTGAAGTGAAGGTGATGGGTATCAGGATATGATCTGTTGAGTTCTTCTTCCAATCTGAGGAGTGATATTTGAGGTATTGTCTTTCTTTGGATATTTTCAGTAGAGGGAAATTTCTCTTAGTGAAGCTCGTAGTCTATCATTATTTCGAGAATTGATATTATTCTTTCTTCCCTCCCTATGAGGTGAGGAAAATTTCAGAGGCGAAGGTGAAGAGGTCTTGATGGAGGGAGTACTTATCGGGGAGGGAATTTTATAAACCGTAGATTAGAACCGTAGTTATAGATGGAAGAATGTTTGGTGAGTGGGGAAGGATGGGAAGAAACATGGATTTGTAAATAGAATGAATGGTTGTGGGCATTACAAGAGGTAAGTTCAATTTGGGTATCTAAAACATTTGGGATTAGTCAAAAAATGCTTAAACCTACCTTAACTGTAAGAATACCTTGAATAATAATCCTATATAAGCCGCGTACCAGGTGCATACGTCCGTATCCCCTACCTCCATTCTTTGATATGGGATAAAATTTCTCCTATTTTTTCCAATGGCCTGACTTTCAAGTGATTCACACTCTTTGTAACCCTTTGTGTATCCCTCATCAATTAAGAACTTATTGAAATAAGTACTTGCAATTTTCCACAATTTCCAAGATTATATAAGCGTGGAGAATTTCAAGTATTTATTTAAATATGGAAAAAATCCACACGCTTGAGTCTCCGGATTTTATAATTAAGAAATGGATTTTGAATTTGACGTAGTACTATTTTTCGGATATCATTCTGAAATTGAGTATGTGTACTTTCTCATTCGAATCACGTTCATTGAAAAAAAACATCTTCTCGCCAGTCTTTGATGCGAGCGTGGAAGGGTTTCTCTTCGTGCTTATCCACTTACCCTCACTCTCCATAATTGGTGATGACAAGGCATCCCAAGCCATGACTCGGCAACTTGATTCGTGATGGCGAGCAATCCCTTCCTTTACCCCTTTCTCCGTGTTTCTGGCTACTATCTGTGCCACCAGAAGGGAACAATGGATATCTTGCCATGCATACCTCCGATCGGTTGGATTAAATGTCTCGTTGTGCGAATGAACCTTAGGCATAGGGAAAATCTAGGTTAGGACGTATTAGGTAAAAGATCCTCATTGCTTCTTGACTTTCCCCGGCAAAATCTTTTGATGTCCTCTTGCTTTTTTATTATTCTGGTGGTGTGTAGGTGGGAACAAACTCGGAGGGTTAAAAGAATCGAATTAACTGCACCTAAGCCATTATAACTCATTGAAACATGCCATAACTCTTTGATAATGACATGATTGGAAGATTTCGTAATCAACACACTGTCATGTCCCGACAACTCGGTACACACGACTGAAACGGAGAGATTGATCCGAGTGGCTAGATCAACTCTCTGAGAGGGTTGCTGGTACTTAAGAATTGAAATTCAGAGTGATGCTAGTGGGAAAGAGACATTTATTTCAGAAAATCTTACAGACCCCAGAACCCTGGAGTTGCGTAGCCTTCGGCAGCGAGCCAGGTCTCTTCCCGCGAGGTCTATGGATGCAAGGGTTTATATACTCTTATTCCTAGATAAGGGAGGGGGGAGATCAGTATACGTTTCTGAGGCAGGGGAAGGAGAGTGGGAGAGCTTCTCCCAAAATGGGCCTTTTAAGTTGTTCCTGAGGGTTCCAGCTGCCACAATCCCTTTAAGCTGCACTCGTCTATCCCCCTCTAAAAGCAGTGAAAATATCTATGACCCTTTTTAAAACAGGATGCGTCTATTACCCCTTTAAAAGTAATGAGGGTATCTAGAACCCTTTTAATAGTGTCTGTCTTGACAGGCAAATGATCCGTCCAGGCATGCACGTGGTAGGCCGTCGCGACGAACCCTTTTAAAGAAGTGAGAGTGATACATTTAACTGTCACTCTTCCCAGAACAGCTGAGGGTGGCCCTTAGTGTTTTCGTCTAGGCATGCACGTGCTGCAATTCATTACACCTCCCCTCATACCGAGAGAAAGCAACAAATACCTAGTTGCTTTCTCGACATCTTAAGCTTAACGCTTAGAGACAGCGCCTCTCGACCCTGGGCGACGGCCTGGTCCTGGAGAAGACATTATTTCATTTAAACAAACCCCCTCTTCACATTGGTCCTTATTATCTGCCATGACCTCGTTGGAAGTGTGTACCTTATTAACAATTTTTGGTCTGAATATAATAGTAGTGCACGAGTCACCGTTTTCACAAGACCTAAGAAACCTTGGGAAATAGACCTTACAACATTTACAGCAATAGCAACAGAAAATTAATACAATTACAATTAATCCAATAATTGACATAAATGAGAGATTATATACTCTCTCGGTCTGTTTTTGCTTCCATTCTTCTTCAGACAATAAGTTCTCTACCTCTTGCACCTTATGACTTGCGTATTTTAAGTCCTCTATATTATTCACAATATGATTCAGGTGAGTATCAATTTTCATAGAATTCACCGTTTCTACAACGTTCCCATCGAGACAACAGTCATATGACAAACTCAACGGCGGAATCACATCCTTGTTGCTATAGTTAGAGTTGAACACAAACTGTGATTGGATTAAAACTTTCGGTCCGTAGCCTTTACACTTCTTAAACAACCTTAGCTTTCCAGTTCCGTTAATAAGTACGTCCACTGGGTCTTGTTTCTCACACAAAATGGTAATTGATTCTGGTCTCCCGGACACATATAACCATTCATTATTGTCCAATTGAGTCCAAAGTGTTTGGTTAAGTATGGCTACTCTTACAGAACAATCAGATGGAATTTTTCTAATTGGCTGAAGCATCTTGGCTTCGCATTCTTCATGCAAGTGCGTAGACAGAATAGGATACACTTGTTTACATACCCTCCAATACATATTAATTTTCTTACATTTAGATAAATCACTCTCAGTAAGCTTAGAATAATATCTTTTTGCAATATCCATAAAAATGTATGGTTTCTCTGGTTGAATAAATAAAAATTTAAAAGCATTCAATTCAGTTCTTATAGGAAATGGAAACACTTGATAAACATTAAATTTTATGTGATCCGTTAATGGTACCTTAATCACATACACAAGAACATTGTGGTTAATAAACACATCAAATTCAATAACATTTAATAAGGCACTACTGTATGCCACACTCATAGGGAATGGAAGGGATAAGTCATTAGGTATCTCATCCCTGCTCCTTTTCATCATCTCAATTACTTGTACCGGAGTAATTACGTGTGGTTGCAATATGCCCTGTTGAGCATTCACTATAGCGCTGACTATCAAATCGTAATCCTGTTCGATTTCATGAATGATGCGGTTCAGTTGCATCATGTGTTTTTCAAGAATTAAGGTGACTGACAATAGACGGATTTTGCCCTTTAACTCTCCATCCTTTTGATCTAAGTGATCCTCTACAAGTTTTAAGTTTCTTAACAGCGCGTCTTCGTTCTCTTGTACCTCCCTAATGGTTGAGTTTACCGTCTTCAATGTGGCTTTAACTACGGTCATTTGTTCCCTGGTTAGTTTTAATATACCAGTCTGTTCCGTTTCCAATCTATTAATCTTTTCAGTGTAATATTTTGCATCTGCCTCGTCCATCGTTCCGAACAAAACCTTGCTTAATTCCCCTATAAAATTAAGAGCACCTCTTTTCATTCTCAGAGGGCTTTCTTGATTACGTGCTAATTGATAAAGTAATTGTTTTTTTATTACTAATGTCCTTAATCTTAATTGGTACATAATGCAACATCTGGGTGCAATCTGTGACATTAGTCCACGTATTATTAACATAATTTGGCAAAAACCTATCGTAAAATTAGCGTACTTAAGTAGACTTTCGTACTTAACATCTATATCTGACAAATTCACATATGTAACAACTTTCCATTCAGAGCTATATAATTGTGCCTCCCCTTTGTGTTCGTAGTACAGCCCGGGTGAGTCCTCTATTTTCTCAATTGAAAAATCAATATCCTTGGCGCTAGCAATGCTGGTAAACAGCAGCAGGAGTCTTAGCACTACCTCCATTTTCATTCCTGCAATGGATTAATAGAATAATTTCAGCCTATTTGCATGAACCTTCATGAGTTTTCTTTTCATTTTAATAGTCACATTGACTCCATTTACGCTAATTATTTCATAAGGTCCCACCCATTGAGTTGATAGCTTCCTCGACCTCCCTCTTCTAACAGATTCGTCATAGAGGAGTACTTTGTCCCCTTCTTGAAATAATTCTGCCTTACTTGTCCTATCGTAATACTTTTTTGACTTGACTTTTGATTCCAAGAGACCTTCTCTTGCCTTCTTATAGCAGGTTTGCATCCTTAATTTGAGGTCGGCCAGGTAGTCGTCGTATGTGTAACACCTGTCCTTTGGCTCCACCTGAAAGCATCCAGGTATATTCGGTTTCCTACCGAACATCACTTCATGAGGGGTGAGCTTCGTACATGTATGCGGTGTTGTATTAAAGACAAATACCGCGAATTTGACCCATTCATCCCAATTGGATTGATCACTAGCGATGTAGTGACGGAGGTATTCGGTAAGCGTTCTGTGGCTCCTTTCCAGAGCGCCATTGCTCTGCGGGTGAAAAGCTGTCGTTTGTATCTTTCTTATTTTCAAAATTTTGCACGTTTCTTTAAATACTTCGCTAAGGAAATTTGCTCCCTGATCAGTTAGTACGGTTAATGGCGTACCATACACGAGGACAATTTTTTCTACAAAAGCTTTTGCAATTGACGTGGCGTCCTGCCTTTCCAACGGAATAGCCAACGTGAACTTTGAGAGTTCATCCTGGAAGGTGAGAAGATATTTAAATCCGCGCTGCGTTACAGGTAGCGGGCCCACGATGTCCAAACTGCATTTCTCGAAGACAAACTCGGGTGTTGAAGTTATTTGCATCGGCATTTTGGTCTTCCTTCTCGTGAGTTTATTCTTCTGGCATGCCACGCACCTGCGGATGTATTCTTCCACATCTTCCTTCATTCCCGGCCATGAGAAGAATAATTTCATCCTCTCATACGTCCTCTTCATGCCTTGGTGGCCTCCCACCGGCGAACCATGGAATTCCTTCAATATTCTCTTCTTTCTCTCTTCCGAAATCCCGTCCTCTTCTTTTCTTCCTTCTTCCCCCTCGGGCAGCTGCATAGGTCCTTCAGATTCCTCCCTTGACTTCTCCCCTTCATCCTCCGTGACGTCATCTTCACTCGTGCCGTCTTCCTCCTCCCTTTCATCGAGGAGCGACATCTGGTGCACTCTGCTGAGGGCGTCGGCGTTGGAGTTTAATTTTCCTTTCTTGTACACCACTTTGTACTCGTACTCCTCCAACTTGAGTCGCCAACGCATCAATCTTGACGTAGGGTCTCGGATGTTAAAAATCCAAGTGAGGGGCTTGTGGTCTGTTACAATCGTAAATTTCCGACCGTAGAGGTAAGGTCGAAAATATTTTGTCCCCCATATTATAGCCAACAACTCCTTCTCTATTGTCGAATAGTTCTTCTCTGCCTTATTGAGGGATCTGCTTGCATAAGCCACAGGCAAATCCTTCCCAATTTCACCTTGCGACAATACGCAACCCAATGCTTCATTACTCGCATCGGTCGTCAGGATGAATTCTTTTGAGAAATCTGGATATTTGAGGATCGGCTCCGTGGTCAGAAGAAATTTCAATTTTTCAAAACTCGCCTGTTGATTACGGCCCCATTCAAATGTAACATTTTTCTTGAGCAGCTCATGTAGCGGCTTCGCTATCTTACTGAATTCGGGGATAAATCTGCGGTAATATCCCGCTAATCCAAGAAATCCCTTCAATTGCTTAGTGGTTTTAGGCAATGGGAATTCTTTTACCTTCCTGACCTTTTCTGGGTCAGGTTTGACCCCATCTTCTGATATTACATGCCCCAGATAATTCACCTCTTTTCTCAGGAACTCACACTTATCCGGGTGTAATTTCAGGTTATTTTCTCTCAATCTATCTAAAATCTCCTTGAGCTTTTCGTTGTGATTCTGCAACGAATTTCCATGAATCACTATATCATCTAAATAGATGAAACATTTGATGCCCTGTAGCCCTGATAAAACAGTATTCATCAAGCGCTGGAATGTCGGCGGCGCCCCTTTTAAACCGAACGGGGTTCGAACGAATTCGAAGTGCCCGTAAGGACAGCTGAAGGCAGTCTTCTCCCTGTCTTCTCTTTTCAAGGGGATTTGATGGAATCCGCTTGCCAAATCTAGCGTGGAAAAGTAGCGTGCCTTTCCCAGCTGGTCAAGAATCTCATTAATGTTCGGAAGCGGATACGCATCCCCCACCGAGACGTCATTCAGCTTTCTGTAGTCCACGACAATCCTCCACTTTTTCTCTCCGGAGGCATCCAATTTCTTTGGGACGACTAAAACGGGCGAATTCCACGCGCTTTTGCTCGGGACGATAATTCCATCTTGAAGCATTTTCTTCACTTGCTTGTCAACTTCCTCCTTATGTGCCTCAGGTAATCTGTATGGCTTCACGTTGATTGGTTTGGCGGGATCAATCAGAGGAGTCGGTATTGCATGCTCTATAGCGTTGGTGCACGAAAGGGTATCACCTGGCAGGTAAAATACGTCTTGGTATTTTTCCAATATATTAATGAGCTCATTCTTTTCTTCCTTATTTAAATGTCCAATCCTCAAGGAATCCATCAAGAGTTGCTCCCTTTCCAATTCTGAGCCAGCTTGATATCCTTCGAGTGCGTTTACCTCTCTAGGATTAATTTTCTCATTGTCAACCCTTGAACTAAATGTATTACTCTCACAATTAATTTCATCACCATTAATTGGCATCAATTTCACGCTTGGCACTTCTATCTGTAGGTCCTCCTCATTCGAATTTACGAGGCTCGTGATGCACTCGTTTGCTACACTGACGGTAAGTGATGCCGCCATGTGTACCCCTGGATAAATCTCCCTCTTTTCTACTATGCCCTCGCCGTCTTTCTCTGAATGACACTTGACTATCACTTCACTTCTAGCGGGTAGTGTTATGTGGGTCATTCTTCTTGCTGGCGGGCAAATTTTCTCATCTGGTCGGGAGTCAAACTTGACGATTACGTCTTGCATGGTTATCATCCTTTTCTCATAATCAATTTTTGCCTGCATTTCGCACCAAAAGTCCTTACCCAAGATCCCATCATGCTTAAGGGTAAGATTATCATCTGCGATTTGAAATTTATGGGAAGTCTCTCGGTCCTCCGTCATTAGGGTGAGACTCACGGAACCTAGAGTGCTCACTACCTCCCCCGTCACTCCCATAACTTTCATCTTTTCCCTCGGGAAGTAGTCTGTTCCTCTTCTCAATAACGATGCCTTTACTATGCTGACATCTGCTCCCGAATCCACAAGGAAGGCAAGGCATTCCCCCTCACATTCCTTGACGAAAAACGACACCGTGTCAACTGCGTCGGCCTGAAGGGCGTTCACCCTCTTCACTGAGGCAACATTTTTACCCTGCCCGTTTTCCCATTTTTTCTTCCACCCCCTAGGTCCCTCGTTTCGACTCTTGGGGCGATTATCTGGGTCACTCTTGAGCATTGGGCAGTCCCTCTTCAAGTGGCCTAGGCGATTGCAACTGAAACATCGCATTTCGTTCAACGCCCTCACACCCCTTGGTTCATCTACGCTTTTCTTCAAATAGCACTTGGATAAGGTGTGGCCTACCTTATTGCAGTTTTCGCACCTAATTTTCGGGCCTGTGATTAACCCTTTGCTGCCCCTTTCTTTCTGCGATAATATTGCACTTTCCTCTTCCAGCGCAATTTCAATAGCAGTTGAGAGAAGAATTTTCTCTCCGCGGCTTCTGACAATGGTTTGTATCCTATCATTACTCAGCCCCTGTATAAAACACGCCTTAGCCAAATGATTGACGAGAGCAATTGCTCCATTTATTTCTTCATTTGTCAAATCCCTCCTAGCCGCGTCTCTCAATTCAGTTTGCATCGTGTCGATGCGACTTCCCCACGAAGCTATTGACTCAGCTACGCCCTGTTTCGAGTTAAACATTTTACATGCGTAGTAGTCTAATGTTCTTTTAGTGGAGTAATTTTCCTCCAAAACACTTTTCACTCTATCCCAAGTGTCTGTTAGATCCCTTACGATCAATTTCGACCTGGCCTCGCCAGTTACTTTAGCCTTTACAAATTTTAGCAGTTTTTCGTGGTTATCGGGATGGACGAGTTCAAATGCCACATCGACATTATCTATAAATTCCCGTAACTTCCTTTTATCCCCATCGAAAGGCTGGGAAATCAATTTAATTGCCTCCATAATTCCGCAGTATTCACTTGAACCTGCTCTATTGCTACTCTCGGCCATTTTCTTGGATTTGAGATACCGAACGACAAAATAACTAGGGTGAGGAGAAAGGAATGAGTGTGACTCACCAGTAGTCTATGGGTCAGCGATCCTGCGACAGCTGTTCTCACAGCTGATTCCCCTCTGCGGCGCTCCTCCTCCTCGAATCCTCTTGTCGTCTCTGGCTCCTGCCTCTCTCTCTGCGGCGATCCGGCCTCCCTGGCGGTGCGGCGTCTAGGCAGTCCTTTCTCGTCGGCGGCAGCGTCTCAGCTCCCCGGCGAATCTCGGCTCCTCTTAGTGACGGCAGCGGGCCTGCTCTCCGTCGTATCTCGGCGACCCACGGCAGCAGCAGCGTCTCTGCTCCCCGTGCAACCTCTGGCGTCTCACGGCGACGTCAGCTCTCCTCCGCTCGCTTTTTCTATTCGAATCTACGTCAGTCTTCTGAACGCAGAATCTACCTAGCAATCACTGTACCACACCCAAGCACCTGACACCAATAACGTTTCTATGTCATGTCCCGACAACTCGGTACACACGACTGAAACGGAGAGATTGATCCGAGTGGCTAGATCAACTCTCTGAGAGGGTTGCTGGTACTTAAGAATTGAAATTCAGAGTGATGCTAGTGGGAAAGAGACATTTATTTCAGAAAATCTTACAGACCCCAGAACCCTGGAGTTGCGTAGCCTTCGGCAGCGAGCCAGGTCTCTTCCCGCGAGGTCTATGGATGCAAGGGTTTATATACTCTTATTCCTAGATAAGGGAGGGGGGAGATCAGTATACGTTTCTGAGGCAGGGGAAGGAGAGTGGGAGAGCTTCTCCCAAAATGGGCCTTTTAAGTTGTTCCTGAGGGTTCCAGCTGCCACAATCCCTTTAAGCTGCACTCGTCTATCCCCCTCTAAAAGCAGTGAAAATATCTATGACCCTTTTTAAAACAGGATGCGTCTATTACCCCTTTAAAAGTAATGAGGGTATCTAGAACCCTTTTAATAGTGTCTGTCTTGACAGGCAAATGATCCGTCCAGGCATGCACGTGGTAGGCCGTCGCGACGAACCCTTTTAAAGAAGTGAGAGTGATACATTTAACTGTCACTCTTCCCAGAACAGCTGAGGGTGGCCCTTAGTGTTTTCGTCTAGGCATGCACGTGCTGCAATTCATTACAACACACTCTCCAAGGATTACGAGGTTTTTCAAGGGGAAAAGTACCTGTTTTTATCCGGAAGCTATCGACTTATTTACGGAAGTCTAGGAAGATATCCGGAAGCTATCATTATATTTACTCGTTTTCTCCTCGTCATGTTTACATTAAACTATAATTCAAACTTTAATTGTTCTGTTACCGGTAAGTTGCTTCCTCGAGCTCATAGAAAGCGTTCCGTGTTCCACAACAATCAATTTTAATGGTCAGGAACGTCAAAATACTCGTTTCCAATCATAGATTACGACCTCCTCCCATGCTGTGATCTGAATGGGGATAACTGGATCGGCTGCAAGAGGCTCAAAACGCCTGTTAGTGCTACGCTTACCGCTTCGGGGTATCAACATCTACATAACACCCCGCACGCCGCCAAAAGAAAACGTGTGGCAGGGGGTGTTGTGACATCAGCCGTCTTCATGTAAAAAGTAAATGCCCCAAATAAAATGACGCGACGCCTAGCATTTATTTAAGTCTACTATTTTTCGGGGGGAAAATGCATTCCCATACTTATGCTTTGTTAAAATATTTCTTAATTTATCGTTCCTGTCGGACTTCGAAAAACGTGGGGTTATAATGTGATGTTCTCCTTGTCGCTCTTAAAGATATCTATTCTCAACTGCTCAAGCAATTTAAGCCTATCGCTCAGCCTCCGAGTCTCTAGCGGCTCCCAGCCTACAGCCTTAATCATACGATCATTATTTCCATCCCTTTTCAGGGACAGCTCCTGCGACCGCAGCGGAATGGTGGAAAAAATGACCGTTTCCAGAGAGGAGGAGAGTTTTCCTCGCCGTTTCTCGAGATCATTTCCCATGATGGCTCGAGGGATGGGCTTTCCATCCCTTTTCCGTTCCTGGAATAGGAGGCAGCGCCCTTTGAGGCCGTTTTACACGGGGCACGGAATTGCGCGAATGCATGAACGAAATTAAAACAGGGGCTATTTTGCCATCTCACATCCACACATTCTCGCATGTGTTATAGCATTTCACCGCTTTACACGACGCAATTTTGACTGCGCCTTCGTACACGGGTCAGATTGTGCAAGTGCGTGCGTGTATATCCTCTGATACTGTTCTCAACATTCCTTCCCTGCCAAGTACTCGCTCGATCCATACCCTCTGTCTCCTCCGTGTCTCATCTAAAAGCTGCCTATCATCACCCACTATGTCCAGCACTTCGTCTTTCCTCCTCCTCTCCGTCCACATCACCTTCTCCATTCTTCGCCACACCCACATCACCTTCTCCATTCTTCGCCACACCCACATCTCAAATGCTTCGAGTCTTCTCTCGTCCTTCTTCGTAAGCGTCCACGTTTCTTCACCGTAAAGCGCTACACTATAGATGAAACTTGTCACTAACCTTTTCTTAAAACTCTAACGGTAAAATTATAAATAAATAAACAAAATAAAACAGTGATGAAACTGTCCTTCAGCAATGGGCGAGAACTTTTTGGAGCACCCTCACATCTCCCCCTTCTCCTCAGTTCCACTTCCCCTAACTTTGAGGATGACTTCCCCTCTTTCCCCTCCCAAAACTCACGACGGCGCACGGACCAAAGAGGAACCCTGGGCGCCTGCGTGACATAGGCACGCACAACCCCCCTCCCTCACACGTATTCCCTCCTTCCCCGTACCTTACCACGCTCGCTCCCCTGCATATGTGCGTATGACGACACGCACGAAATTCTCTCGCGATTGCGCAACATAGCAGGATGATAAGCCTGTTACACACGATCATTTTTCGCCAGGGTTGATGGTGATGACCCAAATCTACATCGGTATCCATATACAACCCCGAAAGCCGTCCCATTTGGCCTTTGGCGGAGGTGATACATCTCTAGTCTTAACCTGTACAAGAATAATAGCAGCCTTAAGTGTCCATAGTGTGAGATAACAATATATCCCCTACCGCCTGGAAACAAGAAATTCTTTATTATTCTTTAGGCTATGATTTTTCTGTAGCACAACGATTCGAATGCATCAACCCTTATTTTTCCGCTTCTGTCATTTTCAATGCATCATTTCCATGTAGAAGCATTTTCCAGATGTTAGTTCTGATGTATTTTGACCTTAATTCTATTATTAAGTTTCCTCCAGTAAGGAGATTCGTGTTTTTGTGGAATGTTCTCTTCATCTGGCAATTTCCTCTACTAATATATTTCTTGCTTCTACCATCGCTAGTTTCTCTACTTTCCAAATAAATAAAAATAGTGACGATAAAGCGATTAGTTTGATACAATGGTGCTCTACGGTATATGATGGTGTTCGTAGAATTTCATTCCACGAAATTTAATTTATATATGCTGCTTCCCTCTACTCATATTATTCTCCAATCCTCGTTCTGACTTTTCTGCGACTGAGAATGTTGCGGATTGGTGTTTCCTGCGGTGAAAAGCTTCTTTAAATACCTTTCATTATTTTATTTCCATTAATTTTAGGGCTCGCAAAGAAAAATAGGTGTCAGAATTGAAATAGATTCTTTTATAAAGACTTTATATTTATTTTTTACTCTTTTTGTGATGATATTTAGGAATAATTTCTAATCCAGGCAATTTTTATTCGAACCTCGGTTTTCGGCAGCTACGCGGCCTCGCTGTGCACTTCATTAATAAATGCAGTTTATATCTAACCTATCTAGCAGATATATAACCATGATTACTTTCGGCATCTACGCTTGCGACCAAGATTGAATTGGGTATATCCCGGATCACATGATGGGCCTCATTTATGATTGACCACGACGGTATCAAATACCTATTATTCTATTGGGAAGTTTAATTCCCATAAATTTAAAGCCGAGGAAAATGTATAAGTATCGGGATTTGCGCAAATTCTACGTGCAAGTACTTCTTATTCTCTTCTTTTTCTATATCACAGTTTAACTGTTGTAGTGGGTTGATTTTCAGGTCGGATGGAAATTAATTTGTTACTTCAATCTTAAAAGAGCATGTATTCTCCGTCGTAAAGATTCACACACACTGAAACTCATATTTTTTTAAAATCAACAAAAAAAAACAATGCACATGGTAACACATAGAAATTAACATTGAAATTGCATTCACATATATAGATATATATGTATATACCAACATTAACAATGAATTTTGGGTTATAATGTTGTCCCAGCTTTTTGCCACCTACTTTGTTAACCCTATTAACCCAATGTTGCTTCTAAGCAGCATCAAAAATGTTTAAAATTTCAGCTCTATTTAGGAGATATCTAAACTAAATATTATTTTGTAGTGTAAATTTTAATGACGAGATATTTAGCTGCCACGATAATTATAATTTAGTGTAAATTTTCAAGTTTTCAAAATGAAAAATCTTGAAATTTGATTTCTCCCAGTAACAGGCTGCCGGCCTCGGTGGCGGCGGGGTAACGTCCTTGCTTGCCAATCAAAAGGTCGGGGGTTCGAGTCCCGCCTGGGTGCCTTGTCCAGGGCATGGTTGTTCGTGTACGTTTACTTGTTAAAATTTGTTGAATACCCCGATGTAAAATGGCCAATAGGAGCTGTATTCGGTGGATTGAGGATATAGATATAAAAAAAACAGTTCTGGGTTGGAAAGGGTTAATACCTCTGTCAGGTGCTTTTGTATGTATGTATACTCTCTGCCCATACTCTCATCCTCAATGACTCTTTTAGGTGCATGTTTTTTCCGACGCATCTCCCTTGTTTGGAAGACCTCGCTCCTCTCTCTCTGGGTGAACTGGAATGCATTCAGTTCGCCTCGAGAAGAGACGATTAATAATAATAATGGGGGCAGTCGGCGCTTCCAAGAGAGCGTGTTTCTAAGTTTCCCGACGACATTTTAAGGAGTTCACGTCGGCCTCAGTAGACAACCGCGCCTCTACCTCGGCCCGCGTGTCTTGACTGGCGGCTGCCTGCGATCGCTTTCTTGCGCTGTCGCCGGCGATAACTCGCGGCAGTCAAATGCCGCCTGCTCGTGGAAAAACCAATGCCTTCCCCCCCGGAAGGTGCAGATTTATCGCGAAAAATCTGCGAACTGAATGACGGTTAGGCACGGAATCTTTTTTGATATTTAGTCGCATTCAAATCTCATTCCTCATGCATCTTTGAGATATCAACTTTAATGCGATCTCTCCATGATTGTTTACAGAAGCGGTTGCAGAAAAACTCAAGGGGGGCGCAAAAGATATCTTGAGTTGCCTTCATTTTTATCGTAATAAAAAAATCATATGAATAGAAGGATCAATAACTTTCCTATTTCCAGATGGTAATTTATTGAGACCGACCATGGTTTCGTTACAGCGTAACATTATCAAGGTGTCTTCATCATCTTGATCTACATCACCTTGATAATGTTACGCTGTAACGAAACCATGGTCGGTCTCAATAAATTACCATGTGGAAGTAGCAAAGTTGTTGATCCTTCTAATCCTGCGATTATGGATTTCCACCAAGTTACGCCCGCTACTATTACTTAATTATAAAAACAATCATGTCACAGACAGAGTATAAGAAATAAAAGTACTTAAAGTGATTATACACATATATAAGACAATGCCATCTTATGATATAAAAAAGTTACAGTTGTGGTTCTGCAATGTTTGGCAATACGGGCGGACCCGCAAGGGGGGGCGCCTCCCCTCCATCTGTATCCGCCACTGATTGCATACTTAGAGAATGGTTACATTCATTATTAATTATCTGTTTAAATACGTGACCACTAAACGATCGAGTTTCTATCCTCACAGTTGCACTTACGATGGCGAAAAACTAGAGTTATTTTTTATCATGCCGCTTTTGTGAGTGAATTTTTTGCTTTTACGCATCAGAAAATGCCTATTTTTCTGCGATAGCACACCTGTTTCGACCACGATATTATTTATGCTCTTCTGGTAATTTAAAAAAAATGTTCATAAAATTTTATGGGAAAATAAAGCATGATGGATTTAGTTTTTCATCACACCTTATAGAATTCGTTCTTTTGGCTAGATCTACAAATTATTCCATGTGGAGTATATTTCATATACACGTAAGAAATATTCTTTTTCCTTTACAGCACTATTGAAAATGACTCTTCTATAATCAAAATCTAATAAAGAATGGAAGTGGTCGCAAAGGCACAATGCACGTTGGCTTAATCATTTAAGGCGTAAGGTTAAGAGTGCTTCAGTTATTTTTTATGGTCTTCTGTGTAAACCACAATTCAGTCTATATATTCATTACACTCATTATTCGCTCAAAGCGTATGAATTTGCGGCACTGCAAAACCTTACTATATGTGGCCATTACCTTTATCACCTTAATGCCTTTCCTGGAGTTACGCATTCTTACTGAATGTTAATGAGTTTACTCAATCGCTCCATACGCCACTCACTCTTGAGGTTGTTTATTTAAACGTGAGCTGCTGTAAATCGACTATAACACTTGTATTAGTGCCAAACTCTTGAGGTACGCAGACACACAATGACCGCAGGGGACGGCATCGAAGAGATCAGGACGCAGATTAGCGCCCGCACTCCTTTTAATACGATAAATTGACTTCTGACCTTTTCTTTCCGCCCCAAATGCTCCCATACACTATTGGCACCACTCCAGCTTCGCTCGGCTAAAGTAGCCCACGGACACGCACGGATGATTTTGCGATGATTGTGGAGGATTGACAAGCTCAATAGATTTTTTGATGGGGTTAGGAACACTTTTTTAGTGAAGGATATTCAAGTTTGCGGCAGAAAGAAAAACTGTCTGACGACTAGATTCAACCAATAGGGTAGTTTCCTTCATCAAACAAGACGAAAGGCATTGCTTGCGATTCCTTACCCACCGTTAGTGTATTCATAATATACAAATTATTTGGTTTTAGAAATACCGGTTTAGACGAATGGCAAGGGTCAATTTTATGCTCATTTGAAAAAGGCCAGATTGGCGCCCTTGCGATGCCACTCCATGTGACGTCACAGGGACCTAGTTTCTATACGAGTAGATAGGAGTTTTACATCGTCTGAGATTACTAATGTATGCATGAGGCACAGAGCTCAGGGAAACATGTCTTAATAATCACCTGTTAAAACTGCCCATGTTCGGAAAGTTTTCTTCATTTGATAAGGTATTAATAATCCTTATTTAAGCCAAGCGCTACCAGCTAGCATGGTACTCTGCTACCTGCTAGCATCCTGCGTCGTATCAGCGCTCAAAGCCTCGCCCCAAGGTCACCCCAATTGTGGCAGCGGGAACCAGAACGACGTCACACGGAGTTTTCCCGGCATTCATACTTACCCGTCGCGTTTTCCTGCGCTTGAAAATTTTCACTTTTCAATTAATCGCGAAAAATAAATATCGTCATTTAAAAATCTAAAAGCGTGAAATACGTACTCCAGGAGTAATAATCTTTCGATTTAGGGAATAAAAAAATAATAGGAAACCACCCTATTTGCGACTCGATCTCGCTTCAATGCGAAGATTCTTCATAGATCGTGGATTTTGTTGCTTGGATTATCAATTTTTTTCGCGTTTTCTGTAAAACTAATTATTAGAGCAAAACTTACCGTGCCTACATTAGTACTTTATATCTTTACCCCAGTGCAGGCCATTTTAATGCATTTGTGTTATTTCTAAACAACCAGCCTTTGTTGCGAGGAATAGGTGTGTTTAATGAAATTTTCACTTGTTTTCATTAGTCCCTTTTTAGACATTGGCCTGCGAAAATTGACGTTAAAAGGCTTTCGGCATTGTTTGACAAATTCTAGAAAAAAAGGAGTACCTACATTCTCAGTACTAAAACTTATACCGCAAGTAGGTTTTTTAAGGTATTCAACTCAGAAATAACATTTTATTAGTGAGTCTCGTTTCCTTCATAAAAATTTATGGCATAAAAAAGTGTGTGTTGCCAAATTTTTCCCGCGTTTTTACGGAAAGATTTTGACTGACTGTCTTTCATGATAGAAAAATTAAAAAAATAATTTCCTTAAGTCAATTTCATGGCGAACACTGATTATTTTAATTATTCCGATAGCTTTTAAAATAGCTTCGAAATTAAACTTTATGCAAACCACGTTTTTCATGAAAATTTCACAGGCGCCTCTTCAAAAATGGCAGACCAAAAAAAAGTATGGCTTGTAGATTTTTTTCAAATAGTGTTTTGTGATTGTCTTTTTGTAGGGAACCGATGATAAAAAATCAGGACAGTTAAAAATGTTGAGCAATATTGCCTGGGAGATTAGAAATGGATTGACCCATCATTCAAAAAAATGAATTTCGCTTTTTTTATTTGTTTATTTAGAGGTATTTCACCACTTTGTTAAAAAGTGGTGAACTACGATTTTTTGAATGACGGATGGCGTAATGTTACACCCCTAACAAAAATCGAAGGATTTCACGTGGCGTTATATTACGCCCATAGCAAGCAAAGTGATACTATGGATTCTCAAGCCAAACTGTTTTGGTTTTGGTAACATATAGGTTAATGGTAGGCATATGACACTCTCTAAACTGTAATAAGGCGTACTCTTACACTAGTACTTCTTTAGGTAAATTAAGTGAATGGCACAAAGCGATATGACATATGATATATATAGGCATATGACACTCTCTAAACTTGTGTAATAAGGCGTACTCTTACACTAGTACTTCTTTAGGCAAATTAAGTGAATGGCACAAAGCGATAATAATTAATGCAATCACAACGCTTAGGTTTCTTATATCTTTTAATTGCTTAGACATTTAAGGGAAATAATGGTTGATATGGTGACTTATAGTTACGTAAAAATGTGGAGTCTGTTAAGAAAACCAAGTTCTTCTCATTGAACTCTACGAAAAGCGACCCAACCACTCCCATATGGCTCGATAGTTTTGCGTAAAATAGCATTTTTTACATTTTTACGGCAAAAGATTACAGTTTCAGCACTCCAATTCATAAGTAGTAGGGTCTGGGAGAGTAAAAAATAATATTCGACGTGAATAAAATCGAATCTTCAACACGTTATTAGGGCTAAAGTACATACTATAACCTTGATTGCTTTGTGCAGTTTTAAGAATAGCGAATCAGCGCAAAGAAGGTAAAATGATAAAGGCATGAAACAATTAGGAATTCTTTATGGAACTCCTACATGAAACTTTTTTCGTGTATAGTAAGTACTTATGGACCTTGTACAGGCACAGATTGAAAATATTTCGGAAGTACCTCTGGATAGAATTTGGTTTATAATAACCAAGTATCGTTTTCTTGACTTTTTGAAATAAATCCGCTGTCTACACTTCAGTTGTAGTCTTTGTAACGCTCAACATAACCGGCCCAACTATCAACATTGACTTGACTCAGTTCTCCACTCAATTCTCCAATCATTTCATCTTTTTATTTATAACCTTCTTGTTTTTTCCAAGCATAATGGTTTTATCTATGGTTTTATTTGTGTATCATACGAAAACTTATTTTGCATCCCTTTTTTCCCATTAGCTCATCCTCTGAAGATTATCTTTATCAGATCATCATGTCTGATATTGTGACCTGTTGTTTCCAAGTTTCGTGGCTTTATCGTAATTTTTATCGTAAATATGCTCCTGAAATTCTGTTACTTTCTTCTCATACTAGAGGATAATGTCCACAATGTTGTAGGGCACTGTTTCATTGGTTTTTCGACGGTGCAAAATCTTTCCAGACTAAATGATGTCAGATGAGAGTCACGACCATCATAAAGGTTGGTCCAAAATGTTCAGCATGGAAGATATCAGGCTGTGAAGAGCCGTAGGGGATTTTTCAGCCGATAAGAATTAAGAATGTGTATTTTGTTTTGTGGGAATTCAAATGTGATTCAAGTAATAGTAACTGGATTGTCCTTCCGATTTTAGTAATGATTGCGGTGCGCTTGCAAGACTAAGGTCTTGTCCCAGATGATCACTCTGTGAGCCGAAACGCGTTGTACGCAGTAAAAAAATTGTGAAAAAGTGCTACAATATTTTAATTATTAAAATATGTCTAACTTCCACCAATTGAGCCTGAATCTGTTGTACTTATCCTCATATAAGTGTCATGCCCCAGTGGAATGGCAACGCTCATTTTAGTGAACCGTTCTACTTGGATTAATTTATAAAATTTACTTAAGAGGTTTGACATAAAAATAAGTAGACAGTGCGATATCCAAGTGAATCTTTTCACCTTGCTGTTCAACGATATTTCTTACGAAAAAGTTGACTTCACGACTTGACATTTTTTCGGGTCGGAATGTAAAGACAGCGGTCCTTACTGGACTTCGCGATATCAATTACTTAAGTGGTTACTCGCGAATCAGGTTTTGGGAACGGCTACAAAATTTACCGCCGTTTTCTTGTTGCGTAGAGATGATATATAATGATTATCTGAGGTTCTCAAAAAAGAATGTCACACTGGTTTTACTCGTTGTTTATGCCTGTCTTGAAGTGGCGTCACTTTGACAGCTATCTTAAGTGGTTCCGAGCACTATATTGGGACAATTTATAAGACAACAAATTTAACGTACCTTGGAATTTTAATTTCGTCAGGGTCATAAACTGACGGAAACGAATCTTTACGAAATTTTATCCGAAGCAGCGCATAATTCTCAAGTATCATCGACTCTGATAAGAATATCAGCAGCTAGAGCAGCTATCTAAGAGAAAGTAATTTGTACTATTGTATCCATATTATAATTCCCACAAAATATTATTCCCCTGAAGTAACCTTTTTTGTGCAGCTCACCGGAATTAAATCAGGGCACCTTGTCTAACATGCTGGTCAATCATTCTGTGTGTTATAACTTATGATGAATAATTTCTTAACCATAGGCGGGTATTGCTACATATTCTCAATGTTATTTGCTTGTTAGCTGTCAGTACCGGGAAGAAATGCCCAAAAACTTCCCCAATTTTTGGTCTTACCGCCATCAATCAAAAGTGTAACCTCGAAAATACCGGCCTGTGACGTCTATATTATGCAAGGCTGTATTTTATCACAGTGTGAAAACATTTAACCGCGTAAACCTTACCTTTTCGACGCGATAATTTTAGGTCTAAATATTCTTGAGGCAGTTCATGCCCAAATGAAATGCAAAGTTGCTTTTTCGTCTATTTTATGTATACCTTGCATCACAATGACATCGATTATGAAATTTGAAACACCGTAGAAATCTGTGTACAGAGGATTCGACCACGATCGTACTATCATTCCTTTTCATGACTAAGTGTCCCATGCAGTTCCCTCGAAACGTTTTTTTTTACCGTCTTCTTTCAATGTGAGATTGTGATCTTGTTAAACGTACACACGAGGGGACAACCATTAATTACGTTAGGCGTTTGGGGCGGGAGGGGTCAAGCAGAATCTCACCCAATCTCCGTGGTCTTGGCAAGTACGACGAAATTTTTTTCCGCAAGAAACAGTGTAAAATGTGATTCAAGACTACGATCTTATGAGTCTTAAATACTAGTGTTAACTAATCTAACCTCACGAAGCGTGAAACTGAAAACTTGTTGTATAATACGATATTTTGTTTTATAACACAATGTTACATGTAGTATGTTACACGGATTTGCAACTTTTTCGTAAAATATGTTATAAGTTATTTGTTATATATAACGTGTTACACAATGTAAACACACCTTAACACGAATTTTTGTTTTATAACACAATGTTACATGTAGAATTTTACACGGATTGGTAACTATTTCGTAAAACATGTTACACGTAACTTGTTTATATAACATGTCACTCAGTGTAAACCCAGCTTTGCTGCGCTTCTCCGTAGAAATTCAAAACGTCAATGTTGGGAAGGATAGCCTGTGCATAATTGAGTCAGCGCGAAAGTCTCGACATCGGTAGTTGGGCTGGGTTAGGTTTTGGGAGAGTTGGTTTAGGCGGGAGGGGGTGCTAAAAGAGATAGGATTGCGTGACATGGCCCGGAGCTCCGTTAAACGTAACCGCATAATAATACGGCTAGCGCTCTTTGATCCGCCATTTTTGGACTACATCAGAAAGGAGGGAGGAGGGGCGGTTGGCCTGAGGCAGTAGCGTAGAGAAGGGAGGCATAGCTCATATTGGAGACCGTGGAGAGTGGCAGATCAAAGAAAGCGATTTTGAGATCACAAAAAAAGTAATCTTGGCTTCGTCTCGGGAGGCGACGTTGTGAAATGCGCCAGTGTCTCTGCAAATCGGGTCACGATTTTATTGGAGTGTCGCTTAACCCGAGGTCGCGAGTGCCTTTCGTTCAGAACGTGCTGGTGACGTGTGCACGTATTTGGAAAGTGGCTGAAGAGTGTCCCCGAAGGCGCGTAATGAAGCGTTGCGTAAGACAATTATCTCACCCGCTAGAGAGGAATGTTTCGAATGTTTCGAATGTTTGGACGGTTTCTGAAGACACATCGCATCCGTGAAATAAGTCGTATATCGTCTTTTTTCGTCACTATATCCCTTTCCACCTTGAACATTATATTTTTCTCCTCGAAATACCGATGGTTACATGATCCTGCTACCATATGTAGGTCTATGAGCGCAATGAAAAAAAGAGAGAAGCGTAGACCGGAACTTGAACAAAATTGACACGATCATTTCAGTCCGGTTTGGCGCACAAAAGTAATCTGAATTAACGAGGGTAAATTTTTAAACGAACACGCACGATTGAGTGGGTTCGGGTGGAAAGGAAATATACTCGTTTAAAATTCATACTAATCATCGTATTGAAAATTACTGGGTAGGAAGAAAAAAAATATCATTATTAACATTTCTCTGTATCACGATCTTAAAAATTTTACAACTGAGCCATTAAGGGAGTATCTAATATTGTAAAATTTTATGTACAGCAAATATTTACAAAGATATGCTTTTTAAACATTCGCTGTAGATATCTTAATTTTTATACATTTCAAAATGATGAGTCAAGTTTCAAAAAAATCATTCGTAGGAAAAAAGGCCGTTCGTGCGATGCGTCCTCGTGATACGTTCTCTATTTAGCCAAAATAAATTACAATTTTTATGAACAAAATATAATCACAAGAAATGAAATTCATCTCGCACAATCCAAAATCTTATTTTACCAACCATGTTCTCAACAGGTACTAGATATCATTGTCAAGGTATTTTGGCTGTATGATTCATCCTGGTATAGCATTGGCTTGGCGGGTCGTGTTTGATTTCTATCGTTAGGTCCTAGATATCCGTAGTAAGCATGGCGGAGGTGAGTACCTACTACAGTAGATTCCGGTTAATTGGGACATATCGGGACTTGTGCACTTTGCCCCAATTAGGCGAACTATCCTGTGCATGGGCATAAACAAACGTTGAAATGATAGAAAGAATGCTATAGAATGTTTATAATGCAACATAAGTTTATTATACTATTAATTTTATTAATTAATCGTCGAGTTTAGTTAATTTATTATGATTTTTAAGAATTATAACAATTTAGTTAAAAATATTTTTCACAGCCTCGGGCGACGCTGAATGAATGTCTTTTACAAAGTCCTATTAAAGAAAAGTCCTATCCTCTTACGGGTTGTGTAACAACAAGAGCTTTCAAAATAGGGCAAGAATAGGAACATTTGTTAAAAAATAAGAGTGAATCAAAGGAGGAAAATATAAAAAATAGCATTCAGAAAACAAAAAATTTTAATTTCGTCGCGAGTATAGAGTCTATGTCGCCGACTCATGGCCCAATAAAGCGGCATGCTGTCCCTATTAAGCGGGGAATACTCTGGGATATTCCTCAATTGGGTTCTGTTCTTCTAGATCTGCCCCAATTAAGCGGCTGCCCCAAGTAACCGGTGGACCCATTAAACGGAATCTACTGTATTTCATCGGGATCCAGACCCCTGCTTGAGCTATGTGCAGGTTACAGCTCGATTGAAATTTGCTAACTCCTGATTGCGATTGAAAATTGCTGGCTCCTGATTGTTAACGAATTTTTCGCGTGGAGAGTTTTTTTCTAGAAATGGATATGTCTGAAAATAATTTTATTTATCGTTCCAAAATCACTATTGCTCCAACCAAAACCCATCGAAAAACCACCAACCATACACACGACCCACGGGGAACAAATGAAAGAAATTATTGTGCAGGAACCCTGAAGTAGCTAGGATTCGTCAAGCGCATCGCTGAAAGATTTTCGAATGAGAAAGTAAAATAGAGGAGCTATTTCACATTCCTCTGGCCACACCGTTGATTTGCAGTGAGCACGTGATGTCCGGCGTAGAAAGTCTTAACCCGTGTACTCAATAAAATACAAAAAGAAAGCTGCGGGATCCGTCAAAAACTGCGACGTGCGTACAAAAAGCGTTAAACTCAGTGGCGTGACTATGGGGGGGGGGGGGGGGGGATGAGGGGATAAATCCCCCCCAAATCACCAGAGAAATAAAAAAGTTATTTAAAAATATTGCCTAGTTTTGAAAAATAAGAACTGCATCTGCTTAAATTTAATTTTTTATTGCCAAAATTATGTAAAATGTAAATTCAGGCACGTCATTTTTCAATAATTTTCCCGCCCCAGGCCATCTCATCCCCCCAAAGCATATTCCTAGTTACGTCACTGGTTACACTGATTTCAAGCGAATTAGGTAGGGAGCGGTGAAAGAGGCTACGAGTTAGGCGTGGCTAGGCTTAGATTGCTTGAACAATTAAGAAGATACATCTGTCAGAGCGACACGGAGAATATCATATTAGAACCTAATGTCTGCAAAAAGAAGCAAGACACCGGAGTTTGAGGAGCTCTATCGTCTAAACGAAGCAATCAACTTGAATGCAATAAAAAGCATACGAAAGGTAATTTATTTCTACGTTGGGTCATTTACTGAAAAAAACATTCTACGGCACAAAATATTACCAATGAATTTTCAGTTGACACATTGGTTTCGAAGTAAGGAAATATTCACGCCGGTTAAAACACACCCGTCAATTTGTATGGAGTAAACAATTTGTTTTCTAAAAACTATTAATAATAGATCTAGTTTTCTTATTTAAAATAACAAGTTTCTGATACAAAAACTAACCAAGCGAGAAAACTTGATTTTAGGCGCAAAAAAACGGGTACGTTTTTTAGAAAAAATTAAGTACAGGAAATACTATGAAGCGGAATTAAAAAAAAGTAAATGATCCAGCGTCGAAATAAATTTTATTTCGTTTGCTT
This sequence comes from Ischnura elegans, assembly GCF_921293095.1. NCBI lineage: Eukaryota > Metazoa > Arthropoda > Insecta > Odonata > Coenagrionidae > Ischnura > Ischnura elegans. The sequence continues at coordinate 29,460,759 of NC_060249.1, forward strand.
TTTGTTGCATTGTAATTGATTGGCTCGTTTAGACGATAGAGCTCCTTAAACTCGGGTGTCTAGCTTTGTTTTACAAACAAAAACTAAATTCCCAAGTCCGACATGAACGGTAAATTAAAAGAGATACTGTGCCTGTCGAATAGGTATAAGGAATTTGTTTTTCTCCCGAAATTAAAGGATTTTATTAAATGCTAGGCAGAACTTCGTACTCGTATTTCCTTTTTCTTTTGTTTCGTCCTAACACCCCTTGCCACACGCCTATGGAGACCCCTTGCAGGGTAGTAAGTGGATTTAGGCAGTATGTAAACCCTTAAACTTTGTCAGCTATGCTTCGAATGCTGCACTCTACCCGTCGCGTCGGTTAGGACGGCATGTCGGGGTCCTTTAGAGCTCGTATCTTAGCGAAGATCCTACTCCAATCCGAAGAACTATCCTTCATTTCTCACTTTCCCAAGCAAGCTCCAATAGTTCAGTGGCGTAGCTAAGGGAGAGGTTCCGGGGGTCCCGACCCCGCGGTATGTCCCCCCCCCCCCCCCCCCGAAGAACACAATTACTTTCCTTCATAAAAGTAAGCAAAATTTTGAAAATTATGAATTTGCAAAAGATTTCTTCGAGAAATGAATTTTTTTTAAATTATGTAAAGCATTAAAATTAGTTTAAAACCCTCTACTTGGTAATAAAAAATTTTCCCCCATTGGTTTTGGACCCCACCCCCAAACGAAAGTCCTGGCTACCCCACTGCATCAGCTCCCTTATTTATCTGCCGACGGTTTACATTTATTGGCTTTGCTATGGGAGCTTTTCCTTTTTTCCTCCTTGCATTTCTAACGCAATCAGTGCGTGTTGAAACACGATCTGTCCGCCTAGTCCTTCTCTGGCGCATGGTGCTTCTCAGATCCTTTTCTTCTCCTATTCTTCGGTACACCACCTCGTTTCCTAAATGAGATGATTTTTGGGGTAGCACCGCCATCACCCTGGGGTTATTCTGTATTTCAGGAAAAAATGACCATGTTCGGAGACCTCTTGCATCTTCAAATGAATCCTTCAGTGACTCATTAATTGTTTGAGGCAACGACGATGTCACGATGGAAATGAACTGTTTCCGTGGAGACAAGCCGTTATTCGCCCGCCGTAAGCGATCACTTATTGAACTTCCAAACAATACTCGTATTTGACTAAATATGAGACGTCATCGTAATTTCAGCTCATATTCGGATACCTTCGTATATTGAGAGAAAACCGAAACGTAGAGAGCACCTCTTAGTTTTCTGAGGCTTCCATTCTTTTCTAGTAAGCTTTTCTAGATGTACATGATTCTCATCGGTTTAGCCGTAGAATATTTTCAATTGCTATGTCCTTCTTTAAGGTCTAATGTTCCTGGATCAGAGGAGCGGCCTTTTTTCCATGATGATCGTCTTAGATTAGCCCATACCTACGGCATTTGATATATTTTTTGCTCCTTCCAACCAAGTTCATGATGGCTAATCAGGTGACTGCTTTTAAATATAACGACATTTCAATTATCATGTTTTTTCAAGGCGTTTACTCACGAATTGGCGCTTCAAACTGGAAATATGGGCATTTCGATGGGTTTGGAAGAGGGGATACAAAGTCATCCTCGATACCTCATTAGGTCGCTCTTTAACACTAAAAGGACGGTATAAGGGTCAAAATTGACCCTTATTATTAATTTGAACAACTTTAAGTAATGTACTTGACTGTCGCGGAAATTTAATGCATAAAAAGTGATCTGAGAGGAAAGTAACATATTTTGACGCGTTAATGCATTTTAGGTCCATATTTTTGGAGTAATTATTTCTTTTTCGCTTCGCTAAAAAATTAGATTACGTGAGCCTAACTGAACTCAATTTCATTCCTTGGCCGTAAATTCATTTCAGGGAACTTGGCATCGCGTCTTGTGTATATCGGTATATATTTCTTATTCAATTGACGCTCTCGTAACACTAACTTTTTCTAATAGTGATTTTATCAAGGATGCGCTCTAAGATGCCCTTTAAAAATTGCGTAGAATCTTTTTATTTCAAAACTTACATAAAATTTTAATGTAAAAGGGAAGTTACTAGCGATGTGAAATCAACAAAGGTTGGTTAAGAATCTAAAACTGATAATAGGGTGGTTTCCTTCATCAAAGAAAACAAAAGGCAATAATTGCGATTCGTTACCTACCATTAGTGTATTCATAATATACAAATTATTTTGTTTTATAAATGCCGGTGTAGACGAATGGCAATGGTCCATTTTTATCCTCATTTGAAAAGGGCCAGATTGGCGCCCATGCGATGCCACTCCACGTGACGTCACAGGGACCTAGTTTCTATAGGAGAAGATAGGAGTTATACGTCGTCTGAGGTTACCAATGCATGCATGAGGCGCAGAGCTCAGGGAAACATGTCTTAATAATCACTTATTAAAACTGGGCTAAGGTCGGAAAGTTTTCCTCGTTTGATAAGGTATTAATAATCCTTATTTAAGCCAAGCGCTACCAGGCGGCAGGGCACTAGGCTACCCGCTGGCAGCCTGCGACGTATCAGCGCTAAGCCTCGCCTCAAGGTCACCTCACCGGGCGGAGGGGGGAACCAGAAATACGACGTACGGAGAGATTTCCCATCATTCCTACTAACGCGTCGCGTTTTCGCGCGCTTGAAAATTTTCACTTTTCATTTAATCGCGAAAAATAGATATTATCATTTAAAAATCTAAAAGCGTGAAATACGTACTCCAGGAGTAATAATCTTTCGATTAAGGCAATAAAAAAATAATAGGAAACCACCCTATTACTATTCCTGTTTCTGTAAAGCTTTGTAGCACCAAAATAGGGGTCATGAACAACGTATTCACGTCCTTTTGGGCTAAAATGCTAACAGGAGCTTATATATTAGAATTATGTTAAAATATTTATAGAGAATTAAAAAATCGTAATCGATGAAAAGTCAGCAATCCATGGGTGAATTTGCACAGAAATTTAGAATTAGTGAAACGCAGAAACCGAAATGGCTAAAAAATCATCCCCTTCCGTTCTAGCACTAATGTCTCAATTAATGGACAATGTATTTTTAAGGTGTTATCCTTTTAACATCCAAGCTGGGGTCGGATATTAGGACATCATTATTTTGCGGGTTTTCTACAGATATCGTGGGCCGTTTTTGACGTTCCGTTGGGCAAGTCCGCGTTTATTTAATAGGGTATAGACCTGCGGTCTTATTTTATAGGTATAAGATAAGATAAGATAAGATATTTTTACGGTTGTATATCAGGTCATTAATTAATATTTGGGTGCCCATTTTTTGAGAATAGATTTTGTTAAATATTAGCTTAAGATGCTCCCTGTTAGCCAATAAATGGAAAACATTTTCTTCTAGGCAGCCTTAGTGACATTTTTGGCCTTACTTGCTGTAACTTCGTGCCTTGTCCAACTCCATTTTTATGTATTATATTTAACATTATTTAATTTTTTCTCTATTAGGGTTTTATGCCGTTTTATTTTATTTTATAAATTTATATGCTAATTTATGTTTTGCTAGTTTGATATTTAGATTGTTTATTGTTTGTTTAAAAGAACGTTGATGTGTGTTGTTGAGAATAAGAAGGGGATTGATAAAAGAGAATGTTTGAGAGAGAAGACGCGTAATAAAGAGAGGCAATGCCAAATTGAGATATTAAAGAAGATTATGTTATTATTGGAGGGATCCCTACGTCATATAGTAAAAATTAATGATGATTAATTTTGTTTTATAGGACCTTATCATATCATCCACACAATCCGTAGACCATGCACATATCAGAGCTTGTGTCTACATCAGTGGATAATTACCCTTAAATTGAACCAAAATCTGTGGTAATGAGTCAATACGCCATGCTTGGAATTTGAGGTTAATATCTTATTTTGGCCTTGAATTAGTTTTCCGTGACAAAATTCTTTTACAGAAATCAATTTCGGATAAGGAATTTATCCTTATCCTCATTAGATACATTCTAATCACAACTGTTTCTAGGCAACAGTTGTGTCCAGATGCATCAAATAAAATAAAGGAACGAGAAAAAATGACGTAAATTTATCATTTATTTCGACGCTATTCTCATATGCTACTCATTTTGGGACAGACGATCGATGCAGGATTATCCGATGATGAAAATAAAATTATAATTGGAAAATTATTTCCGTAAAATACGGGCAATTTTTTATATGTGGTTTGGAAATAATTTATTCCCGTTAATTATCCTCAATTTTATACAGTTAGCTTATTTAAATAGCGAAATGATGAAGAGGTCCACAACTTATTTTCATTAAAACATGATGTCGATCGCATATCCACAATAAGGAAATAACTGTGCCGGAATGAAATTAGGTAGATCTTTTTTGTTCTGATAATTGTGGGAAGGTACATTATAGAAGGGTTAGCCGATGAAGCTGATAAACTATGTAATCACTTATTCCCGTTAAAACACTAACTACTTCTTAACTGCAGATTGAAAATGATTTGCATTGCCACAAGTTTACTTATTTAATTCGATACGTTTGGCTTATTCGGAACGTAAAGTGATTAATCGGTTCGGAACTTGTTCTAATTAAGACATGACGTCCATGAAAAGGAAAGCTCTTCGTCACTAAGGAAGAAGGCAGTGCATAGTGGAACTTGTCAGGATGGCATTCCCCGCGCGTGAATGTGTCGCGGACACTTCAGCTCCGTGGCGCCGGCGGATGGTGCTTGATCGGCCGGGGACGTGCCCACGATATATCCGGAAGAGCGACTTCCCATGTACGGCGCGGCGCGGCTGTAGCTGTCCACCCGGGGGCCTGTTGCCTGTCTGCCCGGCTCCCGACGGCGAATCCATGGCGCATCGAATCGGGAGGCTGCGAAGGTGGTGAAGTGAGGGCACGGCCGCGTGGGGGAACAGTCTCTCTATGCTAATTCGGAGTCGCCTCCGTATAAGGGAAAGCACCGAAATTAGGCGCTTGTGTTTTGTTTGGCGAAAGGGCGGCCGCTCGCCTCGCATCCCGTCTATCTCTTCGGACATCGGAGAAATGACTCCGCGTGGGTTTAGGCACTCGTACTTTCCACCGCCCCCGAGACACTGGGAAGAGGTGATGGTCGGCGCCGTTAACAAAAATGTCTAAACGTATATCATAGGGTCGCGAGTGGTGGCTTCAGCAAACTAATTTTAACGCGCGGTTTATGACAAAACATTTAAACATACAGACTTGAAAATCCTCCATTGAATTCAACAAATCAACCACCGCAATTTAAATGGGTTTACCAAAGTCGCCACTCGCGTCGTTGATGGGGGAGCGATCCGAATGTCACTGAGACATAAACTGTACAATGCCTCTTAGCATAAATGTATAGTTGTGATGATGTGATCTATCAATCCAAAGCATTTTAATGGTATTCCTCACGATGGTAATTATTATAATAAAGGCTGTTTCAGGAGGAATCTAAAATACTTCAGGAGGTGGTAGGGGAGACAATTTTAAGCGCTTTTTGTGCGATAAATATGGGGTGGCAATTGTGGCGGATCTATGTGGGGCTATAGCTCTCCCATTGGGTCGAAACATACACTATTTACGATCGAAGTATTTGACGGTTGCCTGTTGACTAAAGTGTATAGTTATATTTGTCAACATATTTACCTTCTCTAAGGAATTGAAATATAAAATTACCTCTAAACATACGGCCTGTTTTACACGGTTTTGGTATGTTACAATCCAGTGGTAGATCCAGAGAGGGGCCTTGGGTATTCAATTTACTCTAGGTAGAATCGTAATATTATCCTTGTTCCCCCCCTTGTCCGTATACTGGATCTACCACTGGGTGGCGACACCTTAGCTACTGAGCTATGGCAATGCAGACAATTTTCTGGATGCGCTTTGTGATTATCATTAAAACGCTGAATAACGTAATGTGCAGTAATGGAATGGATCTGAAACTTGCACTAATTCTGCTTTAAAATTTTTTCGTTAATTTTATGCTATCCACGAAGAGAATGGTAGCTTATTTTTTACAATGGTCTCCGAATAATTTTAGAAATTTCAACTTTCAAAGGTGTGTATGTAGATGGCGTGTAAAGGGGCGGTCGGCGGTGATTGGGGGGCCCTCGGATGGGGCTCATGAAGGAGCCCTCTATACTTGGGTTCCTACCATCGAAAATATTTTAAGAAAATGGCATGCCCGATCATGGATTTTTGAACTATTCTAGCTTAAAAAAATAGATAAAAGTTAATAAAAATGGCATTTTCGTAAAAAATGCAATGAAAAGTGAGAATATCACAACATATAAAATTTAATAATGTTTTATGGGTCTATTACCTATTTAGTGAATATGTCCCTCGAAATTGCACTGAAATATTAAATTTCTTCAAAACTCTGCTATAAAAAACTCTTCAATACCCTTTTCGAATAACCCTTTCAAAAATCATCTGGTTCTCTTTTTTCTTCTGACAACTTTATTTTGTTTATTTTTCATGTAATATTTTTACACTGAGTATGTTGTAGATAAAGCAACTAATGAAAACGATTTTTTTCGGCATCCAGCCTTTTCGACATTGTATTTAATAATGGTTATTAAAGACTTTAAATAATTAATGTTGGACGAAAATATGCAATTGTAATTGTCTGAAACAGTTAATCTTTGAGCTTAATGAAACGAGAGCGTTGAGGGAGTATCTACAATACGATTACGCACTCTCACCTATTTTTGATATATATTGCATCATGCAATTATAATCGCAACTTTTCGTCCAACTTGAATGATTTAATGTCCCTAAACATCCAGAGCATTAAATAAAACGTCGAAAAATCTGAATACTCAAGAAAACTTATGGCATCTGCCAGGTGTATCCAAAAAAATGTTTGCTTTGCCATAGCTCAGTGTCTATGGAGTTGAGACAAGTGGCGTAACTAGGAATATGCTTTGTAGGAGATAGTGTATAGACTCTGGGGGGTGGCGACGCCCCCCCCCCAGGCAACGTGGGGTCTGTGAAAATTTTTGAAAAATGACATGCCTGGATATGCATTTTACATAATTTTTGGATTAAAAATTTAACTTTAAGCAGATACAGTTATTTAATTCCAAAACTAGACATTATTTTGAGAAAAACTATTTTATTTCTCTGATGCTTTGAGGTGGGATCTATCCCCTTATGCTCCCCATCTTACGCCATTGGTTGCGACCCCATGTATATGGACAAGAAGGCTTAAAGTTATATCCCTTAATACTTCCTGAAGTACCTACTGCAGGTTCCTCCTGAAACACTCTGTATAATGGACATGGAGGATGTGTTTGTGTTCGTGTGTGAATGCTTCCTGGTAGATACCGTTGCAAACCTCTGGCAGGTCTTTGTCTCGTCCCGCAGATAATTCAGCCGAGGAAAAGAGCGTGGGGGGGAAGGGTAAACGTCGTTTTTATTTTCTCCTTTCAGCGGCGATGATTTTTAAACCCGCGGAGCAATCGAAGGAAAACTCCTTTCGATTCGAGCGGAATTTTGTTTTATGGCCACGATCGCAGCAAAGCAAAAGGAAATGAGAAAAAATAAACGAACCAGCTCGCGACCTCCATGGTTTGCTCGCCGCGTTTAATTTTTTTGTGAAATTTTTTTTCCGTTCGCCATTGCGAAATCGCTATCTTCCCCCGCATGGTTTTTTGCGCAAGGCTTTCGTTCGTTCCTCCCGCTGCTGCCGCGAGGCCTTGTCCCTTTTGACGCCTATGTCAATTTGTTGGCTCTTTATGGTGGCACAATGGGCATTGGACATCATCGGGTACAATTAGTCAGACCCGAAGCTAGTGGCGTAGCTAGGAATTTTGTTCGGGGGGGGGGGGGGGGGGGGGGGGGGGAGTCCAAAACCAGAGGGGAAAATAAAAAAAACAGGGTACTAAGTAATGGGTTTTAAACTTATTTTAACACTTTTCATAATAGAAAAACTCATTTGTCAAAGAAATATTTGTTAAAGTAAATTCATGATTTTAAAAAAATATTTTGTTTTCTTTTATGTAGGAAAAAAATTTATTTTTATATTTCGGGGGGGGTCTGGACCCCTCCATTGGCTACGCCACTGCCAGAAGCCTCAATTCATGAAAAAACTCAATAGATGGAGGGAAAAATAATATTACGACCAAAGAAACTATCTTCCTCAACCCACCATTCTCTCGTACGTTTCATATAAATCATTAGATAAATTCAAGAGTAATGTGTTTTCTGACAAAGCTATCCATATCTTTTGATCACCAACAAACTACGGTAGATCAGATCATAAAAATATAATAAGAGAGATAGAGTTTACAAAAGATGGACTAAAAATTTCGTTTTTTATTTTTAGATGAGATACGCAGGAGACAGAAGGTTTGGATGGAGTTAGTGCTTAGCGGTGAGGGGATGTTGAAAATGGTGTTGGAGGGTAGAATATTGGGGAAACGAGGGAGGGGAAGGAAAAGAATAGGATTTTTAGATAGATTGAAAGAGATTAGGCCTTACAGTGAATTAAAGAAGGCAGTGCTGGAAGGAAAGGGAGGCTCCCAGATCACCTCTTTAGTACTCCATGGAAACCTACCTTAATCGGTAGAATACTATAATAATAATCGTGGCATACTCAATATAATACTGTAGCTCAAATTTATGGAAAATCTACCAACTTATAATCAAGGATGACAACTATTTCGAATGTTTTCGAATTATTCGAATAGGTAATGATAATAATATTTCACTTTATGGCCCAGGCCCGTGCTTGACCCCTTCTTAGGGCGGTGGACGCCCATGGCCAGAGGGCACAAGCACTATTCAGGGGGAGGACTACCGGAATGATCCAGGATGAATTATATTAATTTGAATTATTGTCTTATTTCCTCGATTTAGACGGTGTTTATTATGCTGTAAATGAGATATCATTGAAATCAAGTTAACTGCTCAATTATGACTGTAAAATTTGTCAGTTTCGGAACAGGAGTGCGCCAAAGATTTCCACGCTGGAGGGCGTACACGGATACGTCCCGGTGTCCCGGCGGCCCAGCACGGGCCTCTTAGGGCCTCTGATTGTGTTTTTCATTGCCATTAGGAAACAGTATATAAATTTATAAGTCCTTCACTGATTGATATAACATCGATTGGCAATTTAATGTGTGCTTGTGCAAGTATAATTATTAAAGATTATGAAAACGTCGAAGTAAAAGGCCAAACTGTTCTGTTTTCGGTGGTGTGGAAATGCACAAATAAAAAAATAATCTTGAAAATTATGACAATGTGACCCTCATTAAAAGCCATTTTTTAACATAAAGGTGATTGCTGTTTTTATAGTATAATCGCTGAAATGTGAAGTGGAGAGAAGTTGAAAATAATATTGCGGCATTCTCTGACTCAGGGTGATTCCATTCTCGTTATTTTAAGCCGCAGTGCTTTCCCGAGGAGGAATAAGTTCCACGATGAATGCTGCTGCCGAAATGAGCTCAAATTCAAACGAGTTCGCAAATCCCCCGCGGGAAGAATGTCTGTAATTGCCTCTTACCCGGAGAGACCTGGTTGTGGCTCAGAAAGGTTTTCTTTGATCACCTAACCGCGTTCTTCAGGCACCACAAGACGTATCGTATTCCGACGACTTTTCCTGGCCTTATAACTTCATTTGTACGTAAAGTCGTTAAAATTTTCATTACTCATATTGAGCACAAAATTTTCTCTCATTTATCACCTTCTGCCACAAATATTCCTCCCGAAGATGCGGTGATGATTGGAGCCGGTAGCCTCGCGACGGAATAGGGTGCCAGTGGACACTGTCTATTAACCTATACAACTGGGGAATATTCAAAGAATATTGGTTTTCTGTGAAAAAACAGCTATTCCGAGATTGTGCCGGAAATTTTTATTTTTGAAGCAGGCAGTGTCGGGTGAAAACTAGACCAATGTGCTGGATTCTCGCGAATCACCCAAATTTAGCAATGAAAGTGAAGAAAAAATTATTTAATTTGTATCTAATGTTTGTCATAATTTTCCGAGAGATCTTTAATGAAAACTCCTCATCCATCAAATTTATATTTAAATAAATGTCTGTTTGGACAGTTTCTGCCTAGAAATCTGGGTAAGGTGACCAATTATTATTTCTGGGCCACCTTGCACTTCAAGGATATTTTTATGTTCGGTGTCCGAAAGCTTCATCCAGGAACCGAAACCGCGGCCTGTCGATGAACAGCCAAGCGGTCTATCCGCTCTATCGTCAAGGCTATCGTGCACCCCTTCTTAATTTAGATCTACATTAAACCCTATTAGCCATATCAAGGGTGTTTGGCAGGGCATGGATACCAACATACAGCATGCAATATACCACGTCTTCTTAGCCAATGTAAAAATAAGCCATAATACATGCACATTGCGGCAGGTGATCTCTCACCGGTGCTGATTGCTCCTTGCCCTATGCTCTATACACTAATCATGCAAAAAATACAAAATTATTGAGTGGATAAACATCAATGCACCTGCATAAAACTAGATAGATGCCCAAAAGAAAAACTAGGACCACCAATCCCCAACGGAATAAGGGAAAAAAAGAAAAAAATAGACATGCATTTCATCGACCTAGCCGGTGCAGCAATTAATAACATTTATGGCACATCTGTTACCATCCCTCATAGTCCGAGGAAAGATCGATATTTTCACTCTCTTCAATTCTGAAATCTGTAAAATTGTCTTCCTTTGTGATGATGCAAATATTCAATTGCTAAATTTTTTCATGAGAATAATAACATTAATACGTCTTTATTATTTAAATTTATTTTATCTTCCATCGATCGACTCGTCATAGATTCAATATTTTATGAGATATATGTTTTCAAATTATTTTTCAAATTAAATGAGGTCAAATTAGTACAAAAGAGACATAGAAACATGCTTTGAAAAAAACGAAATAAATGCAAAAGTAAACAAAGTTTACAATTACCAAGAGAAAATAGACGTAAAAAAACGTGGGTAAAGGATATTTATTGGCTTTCGTCTTTATTGGAAAAAAATCCACTGCAGGAAAGCGCCCATGAGAATCAATGTATAATAAGTTTGCAGCGTGTCACTCTGTCTAGATTTTGCGCAGTCGCACTTTAGCGTCTATCTCAGTCGTGCCAAGTGCTACAGGAATGGGGTTTGGTGCGTTCGACGCAGAATTTCTGCACGCACATTTTATACTTGGTCCCAGCGGTGTAGCTCGACATTATCTAAAGATGCGAGCAAAAAACATGTAAAAACGGACCAAGAACAGCCTGCCCTCTAAACGGGAGACAAACAGTGGCTAGCCACAATTAATTCCTGTCCCCCCACTACAGTGGTTCTCCTTTGCAAAACTCTAGCAGAGGAGAACCCAGCACTGGTAGGCCACAAACACCAAACTCCATGTGACCATTTCTCGCAATTGGCCCATGATTCTCGCCATTGGGCCATGATTCTCATAAATGGGCTACAACGAGCAATAAGGAAACAACAGGTAGCCCAACAGGGTCAACCTGGTTTCAGAACCCGCAGTTTGGCACTGCTGGGGGCGGATCTAGGATTTTTTTCTGTGGGGGGGGGGGGGGGGGGGGAGGGCACACGGATCTGACAGGCAAACGGTCTCCCTATATTTGAGATAAAAAAAGCAACGCACAACAATTATTGCACAAAATATTCTCTTTATTTTAATATGAAAGTTATTAATATGGTAATCAATTATTTATTGGAGTGTAGGTTAGAGAAATGAAATGCAAAATGTTTGCCGACGTTTCGATATTATATTATTTCTTCATCAGGACTAATTTGCGTTTTGTTTATTGATAAGCAAAACACAAATAAGTCCTGATGAAGATACAGTGTGAGGGAGTGAGAAGCCAGTGTGATGCAGAATGCAAGTGATTTTTTTCTAATAAACAGAGTAAGGTAAAGAAAATAGGTAAACTTGCAAATGAGATCAATTCGATATTTAGTAGTGCATTAGAATTTCCACTCTATGTCAGCACAGAGCAGAGACGTATCGTATCAATCGTATGGCTTGGCCACCAAATTTTTTTATATTTTTTAAATCCATTTCTTTACCTAACTCTATTCAGAAAGAAAATCACTTGTACCCCTTGGCTTATGGACCCCTTATATAATATCGAAACGTCGCGTCGGCAAGCATTTTGCATTTCATTGACGTACACTCCAATAAGTAATGAATTACTGTATAAATTGAGGTCATGATGAAGAAATTGAGTTATTACCATGAAAATATTTACACACACAATAACAACAGTTTTCGATCTCCTTTACCATCTGGGCGATGCTTTTTTTCGAGCGCTTTCTAGCGAATGACCGATAAATCAGTCTTCTTGACTTGGGCTTAAGGCTTGAATGATTGAGGCTCCGTGATACACAAAACAAAACGTACTTATTGATAACCGTTTTTAAAAATCTTGTCTATTTTCTTAGCGTTTGAGGGGAGTGGGGACATGTGACTCCTTGCATCCCCCCACCCCGTAAATACCCCTATGGGCACGTTAAGTTGGTTTATTTTTATAAAAAAAAACATAGATATCGACCAGTGTCCAATAAATTCAAGTCACTCGCGGATTTTGACTGCAGTTGTGGAGTACCCTTGCGTCACCGTGCTCCTCGTCCAGCAGCCGCGCCACTGCACATAATCCTGTGCTCGCCCGCACCATCGCCACCCGTCCCCCGGCACCTCCTCATCCCAGCCCCGCCCCCCTTTTACCAATTCGAGCCGCACGCGTGCAATCAATAGGATGGACGGAAAGGGAAGGGGCGGAGGCTGTAGTTGTAGTACAATGGGGGCGGTACAAGGGGCCGCCGCCACAACCCCTGCCGCATCCCTTTCGGCGAAATCCATTCCGATACTCTCGCCGAACGAGTCGAAAATATACGTGGTGTGTGCCTCCCTGGAATGGACGGAGGTATTTTAATAACGTGTCAGCACGAGAGTGTATAAAAAGTTTATGATCGGCACTCAGTTATAAATAGCATGGATTGGTGAAGGTAGAACTCGCCCTATACCACCCCAAGAAGCATCGTATGTCATTATTTTATCAAAAATATATCAAGTTTACGTCATTAATATCGCTTTTACATCTCCATCCATTTGGCAATATACATTTGATATGATTAAAATATCACCTTGATTTTATAACTTGGAAAACACCAGTGATGATGAAAAATTTACACCTAAAAAATTTCAGAATTTGATATCTCCACTATTGATGAACATGTGTAACATACAATTTCACCCATTAAAGTAATAGTAACTGCCTAGTTTGGCCAGTTAATATTTTTCTTGGCAGCGTGCCGAAATAATTTTGAGAAACTTGTGATGGAATGATTTCTTCTTTTTGGCATTATAGTGGTTCCTAAATGTTAGTGTTAATTGAAGCGTTGACATGGGGAAGGTTGTAAGTTACTAAATGTGAATTTTACAGGAGACGAACGAAAGAGGTTTGCCAACATTGTGAAGCTTACATTAGAGTAGAAACTACATCAATCGTAGCAACTGATATAATTTACCAATGGGCTGCCTACCTTGTCCATGCGATTGTCATGTGCATGTATTACCTCCTCCATGAAAAAACGATATTTCGATTTTTTATGACTTTCTATTACCTTCCCAACGCCAACGCTTCAATTATATAGCTGATAAATATTACTTTGATGATAAAGAATGCTATAGTTTTCGAGGCTTAAAAGATATCATCAGTGAAATATAGCAACAGTTTGATATAAAGTGATGTGAGAGAGATATCGTTTTAATGTTTGGGAAAGTGAATATAATAATAGAAATAATAATAATACAAATAATAGTAATAATGTAATAATAATATAATTAATTCTTCCATGCATACATATTTTTTACAGGTCATTATATCCATTCAAGGAAGTAAGGGAGCCTGTAAGGCAACAAGCCTGCGTTTAGGCTAACTTCAAACTTCATAAACTGCGGAAATGAAAACACATAGAACCTAAATACTCAATAGCTAGGTTTTGTGCATAATAATAACATAACTGAATTGGCCGTAAGATGAAATACAACATATAATATACAACACATATAATGCCAAGTGTGTTTAATACAATATACCGACCCTTTACATGAACTTTTCAATGTCATCAAAAATTATTATCCATTTTTAATCAACCTTTTATATTTACCAAAAAAATTGTTTCTTCAATTGTATTTGGTAGCATATTATACAATTTTGGTCCAATATACAAAAACTCCTTTTGTGCATCGTTAAATTAGGCTTGTGCATAGGGATCGAAAAACCTCTACGAAAATTAAACAACACGTCGCTCCCATATATTTTTAGGCTGTATCCACTACGCAAAAAACATTTTGAACATTTTATAACAATGCGTATATCTTAACGGGAGTATGTTAATTTCAATGAATAAAGGACGGGAATGTTCGTAACGCTGTTTAAGTAATAACAGTTTAACAATTTTTTTTCTGTACGAAGTAGGCTGATTTTAAGGTGTTAAAAAATGCTCCGCCCAAACAAGTAAGCCGGTAATCCAACATGGAGTGTACCAATGCATGGTAAATCATTTTTCGGACAAAGATATTCCGCATTATGGGTGTAAGGGACCCATAAGTGGTTTTTTCTCTGGACCACTTCTCTCTTCGTTTGGGCAGTACGGACGCTTCACCCGGGATTCCACTCATTATCACCCTGAAATTATAACTCTCGGTTCATGCTTTTGGACGCAATCAATATAACAAATTTTCCAAAACGATGTGCTCGTTTAAAAAATGAGAAGATAATCAGGAAAAAAGGGAGGTAAGAGACCTAAGTTTCATTTGATTTAGTTATGGCGAAAAAAATTACTCACGCTGAATTTGAAATGAATTCACCATAATTTATTTGCAATGATATCTCATGTCAGTGGTCGCCAATGCGTCCATCACCGAGGCAAGTATTTCACTCATCACTTTCTATTTTTTGTTTGAAAATAATAAACCCTTCTCCGGATAATAACACGACTACAAATATCATCAGATTTATTTGGAAAATATTTCGAGAGGGAATTTCACGTTATATTCAATTTTAAATTTCAAATGAGGTATTTCTGATATATTAATTCCAGGAATACGGCTGGGAGACTGAAGATTACCCGCAGAAAGTTGTGTGCGAAGCTCAAAAATGCTGCTCTAGTTGATTCATTTATTCAGCATTGTATTATCAGAGATTGTTAATTATATTACAAATTAACGAAATGAAAACATCAATATTTCTTGTAACTAAAATATTTCCTGTGTGTATGAAAAACCCCGAAAAGACCACAAATTTAATAACTGTGACATCACTACCTATAGTTTGAATACCTACCTAAGTACCAAAGCATTTCTATGAATTAGCCAAAGAGAGTGCTTTGAATGAAAATATGGCTAAAGTTTATACATCAAAGTCAGAAATTTGAAAAAATTCCTGAAATATATGCCCTGGATAGTGGTGTTAATTTTATTTTGCGGCTATTTGCGGCGTTAACTTTTTTAACTGTTGACATAAAGTAAGTCTGCACATTTCGTGAAAGCCATAAGGGAGCGAGTTTTCAGACAATTTACCCCATTGAAAAACATCTTTGCAGTTGCATTCATGATGGAAAACTTTTCATTAGTGTGTTTTTTAATTAGTGTTGGTATTCCTCTATATTTGGTGAAAGCATGATTTTATACACTGCGGTTTATTTTGTTGACTATATTTATTTCAATACCGGTAATTCACTTAACACTTTTATTTAAAAAAATATTTAAAACTAAAAAATGTGAGGTGGATTCACGAAAAACTTTACTATTTCACCTCGGTTTTTTATGTTGTTAATAGGAATTTTCCAATTTCTTCACGTGCTTCTGATATAAGCGTGTCATGAAATAGTTGATGCGTAGTTTACCGCGGCGTTGTCTAGCAGTCTTGTGTCACCAAGACTGGAGATATCCTACCGGGTCCAAAAGACGTTTTGCCGCACGACATTCAAGAGGGTGTCTATAAGGTGCCATGTCCATGTGGCAAAGACTACATAGGAGAGACGTGTAGATCAATGGTAGTGCGCATCCAGGAACACGTAAGAGCCACAAGAAATAAGCAATTTCAGCTCTCCGCCATTGCGGAGCATGCATGGAGTGAACTCGGACACGAGATACTGTTCGACAAAGCAACAGTTGTTGCAAAAGAAAATAGACATTATCCCAGGCTAATAAAGGAGGCTATCGAAATATTTAAGACACCTGAACACATGAATATAGAAGACGGCCACCTTCTCCACAAATCGTGGAAGAGGGTCATACGAGAAAAAAGGAGGTGGATCAAACAGCATCCAGCATGAAAAATTGACGCCAATAATTACTATGTAAGTCA
The DNA here is from genome assembly GCF_921293095.1 of Ischnura elegans. NCBI lineage: Eukaryota > Metazoa > Arthropoda > Insecta > Odonata > Coenagrionidae > Ischnura > Ischnura elegans. The sequence goes on from NC_060249.1 coordinate 29,477,118, forward strand.
CCAAAAATTGAATCCCGACATCGACCTGAAGACGCCGATTGGAATACCGGAGAAACTGTCGTCGCAAAGAAAATCCACGCGGTGAAACCCAGAAGCATGGAGGTGTCATGAAATATTTTATCCGTGAAAAATATTGATACGATTTTTGGTTTTGCGATATCTCGAATAATATAAGATTTAAATGATTAAAATCTCATTGAATTACTCACTGTACGTTTGAAATGAGCAGAATTTAGCATCAATTAAACGCTTTACTATACGTATAAACTGAAAGTGTTTGGACTCAATGGAATAATTATCAGATATAAATCAAGAAATAATTAGAGAGAAAAAAGGACCCAATATGTAAGTATGCATTGATTCCTTTCCGTAATAAGAAGGAAAAAGCTTGGTTTACTTTTCAAATGATTTGTAACTTTTTTTATTGGGTAGAGATAAAATGAGAAGCTTTTAATAGATTCGGACGAATGGAATGGCTATAAATACTATGCCTGTGTTTATGAAAGGTCCTTTACGAGTGAATTTCTTCCGATAAATTTGTTTGAATCTGGCCTAATAATTCAACCTTGTCCTGGAGCCCCTCTTATCCAATAATCATAACAGTCATGGCGTCCACCCCATCTTGATTTAGTTTTCAATTTTGCCCACTAGCTTAGGGACTGAGTTCCAGCATGGAATCTTTAACCCATCCACGGCAGGTTCGATATTTTTAGACGCTGCTGTTACACGAGAGCGATTAAAACTACGCCTACCCTGTTCCCCGTACATCTATCTACCTTTATCTCTTCATCGATCCACTGAGCTCCAGGAGGTTTCGGAGAAAGAGCCATTTTGGGATAGAGTTTATTGATTCACTTTATCATGGTGTTAAAGCGTCAAGCCGATACTATTTGGAAATAAACATACCGTCTGACGGGATGAAGTTATTATGTCCAAAAGAGGGAGTGGGCTACTTTTAGAATAACGTGATCGATAAATTTCTTCCCGCCTCAATTAACGCTTAATTACAACCCACCGACATTCTTATGTAATGAATTCAAATTTATGTGACGGTATTAAGCTCACAGATATTTGAGCCGGTATCGCATTCAAATTCAGAAAAGGTTAGAAATATTTTGACACATATTTTAATGAAGATTTGCCTATATTTGGACTCGGGAAGGATATAGTTGGCATTAGAACTATTAAACGAGAACTATAAACATGATTAGTTTCAATTTTGTCAGTCATTTCACACAATCCTCTCTACTACTCGGAAACTAAGTAGTTTGGGATCCAGGAGTTGAAACGCTTTTACCGAAATATCAATATAATACTTAAGAAATGCAACTAAAACTTTCACTCAATATCCTTTTCCCTCGTTTTACTACATGAGTAGGTAGCGATCTTTTTTTTAGCAATAATTTGCAGATATCAGCAGAAAATTTTCACAAATTGCGTATTGACATGTTCGGCATAAGGTGCATACCACGGTTTTCGGTTTACAATCCTTATGAATTCTAAGCTAAGTGTATCTAAACTAAATGAAGTTTTTCATTAAAAGTTAACTTATAAGTACGTCAACAATTCTCTCTTCCTGTGCAACTCTAATCGAACCTGCTCTTAGATATGGCTTCACCCTATATAGTTATAACCTTTTTCTGCACAAAAACAGCATACATTCCACTCATACATAATTTCAATCGCACAATACATTTCCTAAAGATATTTTGGTTGATGCTTCAAGAATATTAAGTGCTGATAATCATGTACTGATACATCTTTTGTATGGTTCTTATAATTTAAGTCCTTAGCACAGTATATCCGCATTTTGGTGGATACATTGATATTTTTCAGTGTAAAACAGGGGTGAATATTGACATTTTTATTTCAATACCTTGATGATTATTCTTTCTGCTGCAAACTCTGCATCGTTCATTCACGCAGAGGACGAATTTTGGAAGCCGCCCGTCCTTGAAATAAGTAGGTCTTAGCATGAGTGGTGGCCCCGCTTTGGAAAGGGGAATGCGGCCAACATTTAAAATACAGTTTATCCATGACTTAACCGGGAAAGATCTGGGGAGTATTTTTATTGAAATTGTCTTTTGTTATATTTGCTAATTCAATTGTGGTGGCTTTGATAAAAATTCGCGTAGGGTTTTATTGTGATTCAGGCTTCATTGTTCGCATGAGTATGAATGTACATTTTTATTGGTATGGCATGGTATTTGGAGGAGGCGACCGACAGCTGAGGTCATTTGCATCATGAGGGAAGGGTAGGTCACAGATATATACACTAGATTGGCAGTGGCGGGGGGTGGGGTGAAGCCGGGACGCTCGTCTGGCGGCCATGTTGCTTTCACCCACATATGAGTTTGCGTACGTAAGGAACTGGAGGAAAATTACATTGTGAAAGATAATGGTGGTTTGATTAAGGCTTTTAACTATAGAAAACGTTGTCATTTTCGTTTAAGATAGATAAACTTTAAAAAAAGGGAACGATCGTGACACTTGCGTGGTAAATTAGCCGATATTTGAGCGGAACATAACCGGGACGAAGTTATGAAATTGGTAATGCAAGCAGAGCTAAGATTATTACTAATTCGGTTCCTGCTCAATATAGTAGATCTTGAATCCAAATACAAGAGTTATCTCGATACAGAAATATTGTACGCAAATATAAAAGGGGCGTAGGAGATGGGGGAAAATGGTTAACTACGTCGTCTGCTAGGAACGGTCAGCTTGCCTATTATTGTGAATACATGGTATTGTTCACCCTTAGCTTTACAAGCGGCATTGTCATGCTATTCGAACAAAATAATTCGACAATTCCAAAGGTTTGATGTTTCCACCAACTGTATGAGTTGTCAATTGCACTGATTTTTAATAAAGTCTCGCAATTCATAAGATATACTAGAAGAAATTCCCCCTAACCTTTCACTGCCACAAGGCCGTATCCAGGATTTTGTTCAGGGGGGGGGCACAAGGATACCGCGTAATACCGAACGAAATGATAATGACGCGGTATTAAAAATCTAGCATATTTTTTAGGGTCCGGAGGGGGGGGGGGCACGTGCCCCCCCCCTGTATCCGCCTATGCACTGCCATAAGTAATCGAGCGAAAAATATAACTTAATTAAATTTGATTCTACTTCTTTAAGCCCATTACAATCTAGCTTTCTTTACAAGGCAGGCTGCTTGACGCTGTAAAATGCTTCGTCGAAGTCGTAAAGAGTCGATGCGACTGAATTCCTATATCCTTAAGCATCAGAAATATAATTTACAATATTTTATACAGGCAGTGTTTTAGATTTTCCCTCACGATCACCCTATTGGGAACTTTAAAACAAATTATTGGCTTAAAAAACTCTCAGATTTCACTCACACACCATTTTATATATAGAATCCACAAAATGATCACGTAACTGATTAGCACGAGGTGGAAAGGTTGAATTATTTTGAATGTAACCAACCTCGTTATGAACCACTTTCCACATAGCCTTGCTCAGGGCCGGATTTACCCAAAGTTGCGCTATAGGCACCTCTCCATTGAGCGTCCCTCATCACTTGAGCCCCTCCCCCTCCCTCCCAGAGTTTTATGATAAGGCATAGCCACTCGAATGAGGTAAGGTTCGGAAAAAAGGAATAAACACATATATATAACTGACAGCATAAGTGTTGCTTGAATTTTTATGCAGGGAAAACATAGACAATTCAATTAAATAAAACAGATATTCACAAAGTCAAAACTTATGCTTTTGAAAGAAATTCCTTAAGTTACCAGACATAATTAAAGGTCCATCATACACGCTCCTCAGATCTAAACAAGTAATAATACTTCAATGGAAATACAATACGGTTACAATATAATAATACAACAGCGGAATGTACTTGGCATAAAGGAAACCAGAGACTTTTCTTGGTAACCACACAAAACACAACTGAATAACGATCATTATGATTTCACGACAAAACACGAATATAGAGACCGAGATAGCACATATTATTGTTAATTAATGATACTAGAGATATGAAACTACCGCATTTGAAATAATATCGCTTTCAGAAACATCGTTAAATACTCACTTCCGTCACACACCTTTAGAATTTATTTTCGAGAATTATTTGCATTCTAGCAAATATTAGGTGCCACAGATTCATAATGCTATTTCTACAACTATGTGAATTTTGCCTAGAAAAAAATTTAAAATGGTAGACCATAGCCTGCACTTTTCATTTTAGAAATTTCGTGGTGATACGTTCAAAATAAAGGCATTGGAAAACATTTTCATGCGGTGTGAGATGGAAGCGGAGACATTACTTAACGTAAACCATGCTTTCCTTATATCTATTATTTACGTGTGTTGAGACACATTTTCACCCCCAGGAAATTTTTTCCTCGAAGAGTACTTAAAATTACACCCCCATACAACGCAGTGGTTCACCATTCTTCTTCTAAAAAGCACCAAAAGCAGTAAAAGTAGCCTCTCTAATACACGGGTGTTAATGGCACACGAGTAGCGGTCGGTGAAAGCAAGATGGCTAGTTGCGCAAAATTGTTCTGCCGGCCGGCCTCAGCGCCACCGTGAGGAAAACACAGGGACTGCCAATCTAGAAGTATATATGTCTGTGGGGTAGGTAAGGAAGGGCGAAGAGAGACCTGACGTCGGCATTAGCCTGCTCTTAACGAAAGGCGCCAAGGGGACCACGGCTTAACGCCCCATCCGACGGACGGAGTGTTGCGCTTGAAATGTCCTCCACACGACATTTGAGCAGGGATTCTGAAAATTCTCTGCCACCGCCGGGATTTGAACCCGAGCCCGCCGGGTGAGAAGCCAACACACTAGCCACCACACCAAGTCGATCCCTACATTTTTATTCCTGTGTGTATAATTAAACTTACTTATGGAAATTGACATGTACATTCATAAGCCATTTTTGAAGTATCAATTGCAAATATCACACTAAAAAGACCGCAGTAGTGGATACCGTTCAAGCCTGTCACTGGTAGCCTACAAACAATCGTACTATTTTCTATGGTGTTTTCGTTGCTATATGGGCATTTCTATCTAAAATGTCTAATGAGCTAGATGACCGCTTTACGGTAGTATTATGTTCCTCAGGACCGTGCGATATGCGAATTCAATCGCATTGTTGTCTTTGCATCATTTCCGGGCGAGTAATCAGAAGGCACCAGCGCATGTAACTGTTGCCATTTTACATATGTTCCATAGAATTTATGGGGTAGAATCACATAATTGATGTCATTGTGAGACTGGGAAAATTCGGTGAAATTTTAAATTTTCGAAAGTGCTCGCATAATCAGCTTAAATCGTATGCCAAATCCATCGAAAGACGAACTTATCGTCAATCGGAGATCTAATATTTTAAAAATACCTACTTACTTCATTTTTCGTGGCATTCAAGTATTCCTACATTTGATGCGCCACATACTCTCATAAATATTTACATATCGATGGCTATGTTCTAACAACATGTATCTCAAAATTTGGCCGGCTTGACACAGGTATCTGAAACTAAGTGTAATACTATTAAACAATAAAATTCAAGCAAAAACCAACACTTTCATTGGCTAACGTATGCTTATTTTTCAGTTTTATGAATTTTTGGTTTTTAATTTTAGCGTACTATTAGAAAAAATGAATCTTTTTTTGATCTCCTGAAAAGCTGCTATTTTTGAGATACGTGTTGTTAGAACTTAGCCATCGATATGCGAATTCCTTTTTACCCCCTAACCATAAAGGACTTCAATAAATGCCAGTCGTAATTTCGTCAGAGCAATTCCTTTTACGTGCAAATGGCTGGTGTCCTAACACCCCCTGCCACACGCCTTTTAGGCGGCTTGCGGGGTAGTAAGCAGATGTAGATATCTGTGCGCACGAAATGAATGATAATATGTACATTCATATGCCATTTACAATGGGTTCAACGTTGGCATTTAGTTACTGCGCAGCATACTCTACTCATATTTACTCTCGGGGTGGCCGCCTCCATATCATCCGCCGCCGCATACTTTCCGCATCCACCCGTCCCATTTAATCATTAAAACGTGCCGCAGCGAAAATTCAGTCCGCGATTCTGTTTGCGCCCGGCTTCCCACGATCTATCTCGGCCGCTTCGCGTTGCTCCGGGTCCCGTGCGCCGCGGGAAGCGTGCCCTCGCTAAATGTCGCGTCATCGGCAGCGGGGCGTGCCATTTCTCCGCAGCCGGGCGCGTTAGCGTGCATTCATTGAGGTTGGCATCCGACCGGAATCCAGGAGAGAGAGAGAGAGATAGGTGGCGATGGGTTCTCGCCATTCTGATTTGTATACTGGTTCACGAGCCGCGCCGCTCGCAGGTGGATTCAGAGATGGAAGGCGGTGAATGGGAAAAATCAGCTATGTACAGGGTTATCATAAAATAATGGTGTGGTTTTGAACATGGTAAAAATGGAAACTGAATTTCTTACGATTGTCAGTAATGTTTTATCGTGTGTATTAATTCGATTTTTCGCCCGACGTTTCGTCGAAATTGTGCAAAAATAAAATGACAACTCATTCACCATCTCACACCTCAACCGCCTTCCCTCCATGAACAATTACAAATCGATAGCTAAGTTCTAACAACACAAAAAATAGCAACTTTTCAGGAGAGCAAAAAACGATAATTTTTTACTTGAACAATGAAATTAAAAACTAAAAGTATATAGAACTGAAAAAGAAGCATTCATTGGCAAACGATGAGTTGTTTTTTGCTTGTATATTATTTTTTATTGTCATTACACTTTGTTTAAGATACCTGACTCAAACCGGCCGAATTTGAGATACGTTTTGTTAGAACATAGCCATCGAAATTCTCTCCTCGGAAAAACTAAAGAGAAATTGACTAGCAACGGCCACGAAACGTTGGGCGAAAAACCTATTAAGTACGCTAGGAAAACCCGAAAAAACATCACTAATAGCTACAATGACCCGCGAGAACTTTAATAAAGAAAAAGAGAATTTCTTACGGTTGCATCATCACTGGTCAACAATCCTAAGATTGGTTTGACGCAGCTCTCCACTCAGTTCACGCAGTTATCCTATCAGCAAATATTTTCACCCCTACGTATTTCTTCTCTTTCACGTCCTTCTTTACCTGCTCCATGTATTCAAATTGAGGTCTTCCTTTTCGTTATTGCCGTCTACTTTCCATCGTCGATTGTCTTAATTAGACCATCATGTCTCAAGATATGACATATGAAGTTGTTCTGTCTTCTTATCTTGGTTTTAATGAGACTTCTCTTCTCTCCTACTCTTCTTAGGACTTCCTCATTACTAACTCGGTCGATTCATTTGATCCTCATCCTTCTTCTCTAACACCGCATTTCGAAAATCTCTATCCCTAATTTCTTCGCGGCTCTCATTTTCTATGCCTCACAGACTACAGAAGCATACTCCAAGTATAAGTTTTCTTACGATTTATATATTTTTTAAATTTGTTAAATTTTTCGTCTATAACAGTTTTTTTAACATGATTAATAAATTTCAATATGAGCGCCCTTATCGCTCGACAATTGCCCAAACGACTCTCAACCTTATTCCAAACATTGTTTGACTTAAAGGCACTAAACTCACCTCAACAACAATACAAGGACTGACGTTGTGGTTAATAATACTGATATACCAACTTTTGTTTTAGAGGCTGCCAGGGATATTTATGCAATATCTTGAAATGTCCCCACTATCTTCCAATGAATTACTGAAACCGCACCATTCTTTTATGATTACCTTGTATCAGCCGTAGAGGGTACTTGGCATGAAATTCCAGTGCCTTTATATCAATGGTGGCGTTCATACAAAAACTTACCGCGTAACCTGGTGAAATTAATGGGAATATCATGTGGGGTTATGTTTATTTCGAATAAGCGTGAAAAATCTCGAGCGCGCAGAGCCGTAGTCATTTGTGCCATTTGCTTTTCATCGGTGTTTTGTCAACTAAAATGGGGTCAGAAAATCAAGGTAGTATTTCGGGATAAAAATTAACTTGGATATTTATATGAAATGGAGAGATTAAGGCAGCGACTCTACTCAATTGCGGTACAGTAATATTTTTTTACATGAAGTCGATAATTCAATCTATCTTCATGAAATATTATTTCGATAATATTTTCGATATATTCCGGCCTTTGTGGATTGTAACATCCGGGCCCCTTATTTCACTAACTTGATGATGATGTTATGATATCATTTCAACATTTCTTATTACTTGGATATTTATATGAAGTGGTAAAAATTTACTTGGATGAAATGGAGAAAAAAGCTAAGGAATAGGCATCAAGGCAGCTCAGGAGCAATTCAACTCAATTGTAATACAGTCCATTCGGCGGATTGCAATTGGATCTTAAAAGAGTGATAGGTGACCCACAGTACGTGTCAATCTTCTATATTATTTCTACTGTATAGATACCTTTTTCTCAACATATACGCAACCAAACTCTACAAATGAGGTACCAAAATGCACAGAATTTATCAGAGAACATGCGACGGCATATTGTACTTCCTAAATATTGCTATTGTTTCCTAAAATTGGTTTTTAAATAATAAAAAAAGCAAAAAAAAAAAAACAAAAAAATAAACAAAAACCGGTAAATATTCCTGACGTTAATGGCGCACAAACTGATACATTTGTTCATTTGCACCAATATCTCGCATTTTTTAAATAACTTTTATCAAAATGCGGCTGATTCCTGCGGCTGATTGCGGCTGATGTATAAGTGAGACATGGTTAAATAATTACATAAGTGATTCAGAAGTATGCATGAGTGGCAGATACAAATTACATCGGAAAGACAGAAATGAGACTTTGACTGGAAAAAAACTAGGTGGTGGAGTAATGGTAATGGTGAAGGATACGTATAAGTCAATGAGGTTAAGAGAATTAGAGACATGTGATGAAAATATTTGGATCAAGGTGCAGGTGAAAAATAATGAATGGGTGTATTTATGTGTTGTCTATTTCCCTCCAGATGCTATGCTTGAAGTATATACTAATTTTTTTGACAAATTGACCTATAGTGAAATTATTAATAATGAAATATTTATCCTTGGTGACTTTAATTGCCCCTCATTCATGTCATCTATTGAGACGAAAACGCCATTATGTATTGAGTTGTTGATGTTCATGAACTTATTGGGTCTGAAACAGAAGAACAATGTGGAAAACAGTTACGGAAAATTTCTTGATCTTGTTCTTACTAATGTGGTCGAGAGTAATATTGAGGTGATTCGCTGTACGTTGCCAGTGATTAAAGAAGATCACTATCACCCAGCAGTAACCGCTCATTATGTCTGTGGTATTACAAAAAAAACAAAAGATGATTTTGCCAATTCATATAACTTTAAAAGAGGTAACTACTTGAAATTATATGAGGAGCTGCGGAGTAAAGATTGGAACGCAATTTCATCTACTAGTGATGTCGATATTGGTTTGGAAATGTTTTACAGTTACCTAAATGAAGCAATTGATATATCTATTCCAAAATGTAAAATATTAAAGTACAAGTATCCTTCGTGGTACAATTACGAGGTAATTAAAAAAATAAAGAAGAAAGATAGACATAGACTACTGTTCAAGAAAACTGGGTCAAGTTATCACAAATCAAAATACAATACTTTGAGAATAGAAGTTAGAGAAGATATTAATAAAGCTCTAAGTGTTCACTTGGAAAGTATCAAATATGAAGTTGTCAACGGGAACTATAGTAGTTTTTGGAAATTTGTGAGAAAAAATAAGGCTAGTGGTCATATCCCTGAAGTGCTTACACTAAATGGTTGTGAATTTGCCTCACCAAGAGAAATAGTTAATGCATTTAAAGAATATTTTATGTCTGTTTATGTTACTCAAGTAGATCCCTCTAAGATAAAGTATGCTAATGAAACCCTTGCCCAAAACAATGATAATATAATCATTATTAGTATTAGCATGGATGAAGTGCTTGAAGCAATCCAAAGTTTAGATACCAAAAAGTCTATTGGTCCTGACAATATCCCTACGTATATTGTGAAAGGCTGTAAAGAGATCTTAGCTCAACCTTTATGTCAGTTGTTTAATAACTCTTTAAAAAGTGGAGTATTTCCCACAAAATGGAAAACTGCCAAGGTGTGTCCTATTTTTAAAAAGGGAGAACGAAACGACATAAAAAATTATAGGCCTATAAGTATATTGTCTGTTTTTTCAAAAATATTTGAGAGTATTTTATGTAAGCGTATTAACTTTCTATTAAAAAATCGGATAAGTGATACACAACACGGCTTTATAGCTAATAGGTCAGTAACGACCAACCTAGCTATTTTAACTGATTATGTTATGAATTCCATGGATAGCGGTTCTCAGGTGGATGCAGTCTACCTAGACTTTAAAAAAGCCTTTGATACTGTACAACATAACATATTGCTAAGCAAACTGAAAAGTATTGGCATTGCAGGCTCTCTGTTAACTCTTTTGAGTTCATTTCTAAATGAAAGAAAACAATACGTAGTGTATCGAAACGTGGTGTCTGACAAATACTCTGTTGTATCTGGTGTGCCTCAAGGCTCGAACCTGGGTCCACTTCTGTTTTTGATATTTGTTAATGACTTGCCACAATGTATCCATCATTCAAGATGTCTAATGTTTGCAGATGATGTTAAAATATATAGAAAGGTGAACAACTTACAACATTGTCTCCAGATACAGTCAGATTTAAACAGTCTGGTCACCTGATCTCATGAAAATGGTCTATTTTTTAATGTTGATAAGTGTTTTGTTTTATCCTTTTCTCGGAGAAAAAATGTAATCAAATGCAATTACCATATGGAAGAATCCAAATTGAATAGGACTAACGAATGGAAGGATCTAGGGGTCACCTTTGATAGCAAAATGTATTTCACCACACATATATTGAATATTAGCATAACTGCATGTAAACTTTTGGGCTTTATACACCGTATGTCAAAATATTTTAGCTCTGAGATGGTACTTAAGACATTGTATTACTCTTATGTGAGAAGTAAGTTGGAATATGGGTCAGTTATTTGGAATCCCTATTTAAAGAAACATATTGTACTGCTAGAGCAAGTTCAAAAGAGATTTTTAAGATTTCTATATTTTGTATTATATCATGTGTATCCGCTTTTCGAGAATTATGTCTGTTATAGTGATTTGTTAAGAGTATTTGGTCTCCATACCCTGCAAAATAGAAGAACCATAAACGACCTGCTATTTCTGCATGATGTCATTAATAAGGGTCAATGTTATGAATTGCTTAAGGAAATAAAAATAATAGTACCAAATGTTAATAGCCGGTTCAAAAGAACATTTTACATATCTAAGGTTAAAACAAATTATTGTTCCAATACGCCAATACGAAGGATCTGTGTACTATATAACAAAAACTTCAATGATTTAGACCTGTATCAAAAGAAAAACTGCTTTTTAAAAGATGTTAAGAATATGTTTCGCGACTGTGATAGTATTTAGTTAATATTTTTACCATTTGTTATCATGATTGTTACTTTTTTTGTGGCTGTGACCAATTTATTTTCTATTTTTTGTAGTTATAATCATGTATTGTTCGCCCTATAATTATGTACATGTTGGGCGAACATTAAACATAATAAATAAATAAATAAAAAATTCCACACTCAAGTCTCCTGTTGATACGTAAGTATGAGACATCATGTGCGTTTAGCAGAGGATAGTGTAATTACTTCTAATGTTGTGTTTAAAGAGGTCCTCTGACCTCAATTAGTGCATGAATATTCCAATTAAATTTGTACATAAGGCCCTGCCTTTTTTTCTACATTTTAAAATTAGAAACGCGCCTATACCTCTGTGGACCTGCATTGAAAAGAGCGGGGGAACCCGCTGGGAGCGGGCGCAGCACGCTCGTTTTATCATTAACTCCATTAATCCATTAATCTAAAGGCCGCTATACACGGCGAATGATTTCATTCGCATGATCATGCTGAATGATCATGCGCATGATCATTCACCGTGTATGACGGAACGATTTGCGATTGAACCTTCATATTTCATGATCATTCAGTGGAAATTAGAATATGTTCTATTTTGCTCGCATGATCTTGTGAATGATCATGTGATCATTTAGCATGATCATTCGCATAATTATTCACCGTGTATAATGGCCTTAACATTTCATAATGTATTTCATTTAATCTTTTGATATTTTGTTATCAATCAGCCTGGAAGCTGGCCCTTAAGGCTGTTTATGGCAAACCGTGACGGAAAAGCAAGAAAGGAAAATTAACACAGCTCAAAATGGATAAAAAAAGGGAGTTTGTGTTTTTTAACACCACCTTTGGAGCCGAAATAGGTTTCTGATCGAAGCCTTAGATTGAAATTAAATCGAGGAAGGCTAAATATCGAGAATAATCTAAGAATCAAAGTTCGTACAGGTATATTACATCATGTAAGAATGTGTTGAGATTCAATTTTTTACTTCAATGAAGATATTACTTTTCCTTTTACCAGACTTTTTATTGCATGAATTAAAAGTGCATCTGCTAAAATACGGCTCTGGGTTTCAGAAGTGTACAGTAAAAATTAATGATAATTAAAACAGCACGGAGGATAGCAACCTCCAGACCCCATCTCTCCCTAACTTGACTATGATGACGTGATAAGGTCATTCCGTCATTTCTTATTCTTAGATAAACGCAAGCGAAAGAAATTAATCCACACCGGGGTGAAATAAAATGTCTTTCGATAAGAATTTATTGAATGAAAATGATTTCAAATTGTTTTAAATTTATATATATTTTTCAAGAAATTTCGTGTTTCCCCCTCACATGTGAATTAAATACAACGTTGATGAGATGCTATTTTGCTTTTGGTTTCAACATAAAATCTGCTGACTTGATGATGTTGACGTGATATTGCCATTTTTAAAATATATCATTCCTGGAAAGATAGGTCAAACGCATTCATCCCTACCGCAGAGAACTCTGGTTTCAACTTTATTTTCATTGGTAGTATTAAACCATAACTTTTTTATTTCCGATCAGTTCACAATCTAATTTAACCTCCGTTACATGCATCTTGCTTCTGGGAAGTTTCAATATTGACTCTGCGGCGATGACGTGATGTCATTTCAATATTTATCTAATTCCTAAAAATGGACACAAAATAAATTCATCCATATGCCCCCGAGTGAAATAAAGCGCTCCATAAAGCTTCGAGGTACACGCGTGGAGACGGAACGTGGACGTTAAGTATGGGTGAGATAATCCATAGATCCGGGCGCACAGGATTAGCTAATAGGCTGTCGCAACATGAGTCGCAGCTCGGGAGGAGGATTCGAGCGTGTGTTGTGTCCACGTGTTAGCGCGAAGAGGGGGAGGGGAGCGGCGGAGGTTTCCAGAGCAAAAACATGGTTTAATGAGGGGGGACAATACAAGGGCCGCGCTCCGAGGAAATATAAAGAACAGCCAGCCTGCTTGGCTTCACGGAGAATCGGGGTAGCGTGGCCGAGCGGTCTAAGGCGCTGGTTTAAGGCACCAGTCTCTTCGGAGGCGTGGGTTCGAATCCCACCGCTGCCATTATTTTTATCCTGCCTCTCTAATCTGCCTGTTAATGCAGAATTTCATGCTGAATCCATGACTTGAATGTTTGTTATTTTCCACTATAGGAAATTTGAGGAATATATAATTCTTATTTTCCTAGGAAAATAAAGAAATTTTTACGATAGTTAAAGATCTGAGTACAAGAATAATATGATGAGTAATTTTTGAAAATATGAGATTTCCTTAAGCACATGAGGCCCCTCATCGCCTTCTCCAACAGATATTGTTATTTCAACAATAAGTTCCAAATAAGTACAGCAGACATTGTTAATAGTTGACGTTCTAACCTCCGAGTGCAAGAAACATTTTTTCTAATTTTTGTCGAAACTAAGCGTTTGGCTATTATATGTTTCTTGCACTTATGTCTTCAATTAGCATTGAAACCCCAAATTCTGTAATAATAAGGGGTATGTAAATAGTAGGCAACATGCATACCTGTTCTAATGATGCATGCGCAGTAACGTAAAGGCAAAATGAAAACAAAAATTATATTAACGTTCATGAAAATGAAATATTCTATGGATATAATCAACAGCTATGCAAACGCTATCTTCGTAGATATAGCCAATCACAACCATTAGATTCGACCGAGGTGGTGCTGGACTTATTTGGCGAGGACTGAAAACTTTCAGATGCTATAAAAGTCTGCAATCTTCGAGTGTCTCCACTCACAATCAGTTTCATAGCGATGGTCGGTCTGGAAAGGTTGGGATGGAGATCACCTCGGACTAAGCCACAGAAAACCGGCATCAGTCACATGATGTCGGTCTTTTGTCATTTCACTCTAGGCACCTAAGCCGATGAGCGCTTTAGCACAGGTATGCATTTATTCCATTAATGCCCGCGTTGAAAATGCAGCGGAAGTGGGAGAGAAGAGGAAATGAGCGTAGGAATTCTGGGGAATGCATTCCTCCCGCCTGGCTCACCGTTTTTGTTTATCAAAATCGGGGTCCGCCTATCAGTTATTTATAGCGCCGACTTTCCAGCGCGCCTCCACCTCCCTACATATTTTTGTCCCTCCGACTGTTTCCCCTCAAAATGAAAGGGGGGGGGAGGAGGGGAGCCAGAAAGAGGGGTGGGAGAAAGGTCGCAATCGTACTACGCATATTTTGTGACAGTACAAAAGGGTTGAAAAAAAGGTCCACTAATGCATGCGTCTGTATTCCGCAAATGACCGGTATCTGTTTTTTTTTGTTTTACAAAAAGAATTCTCGTGAGGTGCGGAGAGTAAGTAAGAGGAAGGGGCTACTTTTCCTTTGTGAGACCTCAGATTACGATGCCGGTGTATGGGGTCCTCATGAGATAGGCTTAATCAAAGAGATGGAGCGCGTGCAGTTGGTTTTTGGTTTGGTGAGTTACGTCTAATATATGCCACGATCAGCTAATAAATAACTTAATTTACACAAAAATTCAATATTTTTTCTGCATGTAGGTACCAGTAATGCATAAAAATATACATACTTAAGATACTAGAGACATTGTTGATCCAAGATCATTGAGACGTATTGTTGTTGGCATAACAGCAATATGCGAAGTTTGGACGCTCTCGTCAGGAAAGCTTGGTTAGGGGCAATGTGCGGAATACGGACAGTCGCGGTCTAGGCAGCTTTACGAAAACCGAATAAAAAACATAGAATTTATGAGCATACCCGGAATGCATTCCATCTAGCGTCGAATTAGATGATAATTCATCGAGATAGTATGCCTGCAATCCACACGTATAAGGTCTTTTGCAACCTTTCTCATATTTCACGCGTGATCTAAATTTATTAGCACAGCGATCTATGTAATCCTTGAATATTAAACTAGCACCGGTTTTCAAATGTAAGGTTGTATAAATTCGTAATTGCTATGTCGTCCTTCCGACCTTTCCGCGCTCGTTGAAGAGAAGGGAAACTTAGGTGTGAGATGGGATAAATTCATAGAGAGGAATATCATTAATTCTAATTAATTTAATATCTCTGCGTTCCCAAACGAGGTGGTGCTTAAAGTATTGGGTGAGGACGGAAAAGTTTCAGATGCAGTAAAAGTCTGTTTTCTTCGACCCCCATCACTCAATCAATGTTTCAAACAGATTGTCCTTCTGGAAAATGGAAAGGTGGAGCTCACATGGAACTATTGCAAGCCACAGACGTCAGTGAAATTCACACATTCAGGGTAAAGGGAAAGGTTCTTTCCGTGATACACATCGTACTTTGAAAGATTTTACACTTTCCCGGCGAACAACAGAATGGGTAGCGAGTCGGTACCCGAAACGTCGGCGATCTTACATAATCTTACCCGCGCGATATCCCGATAAGAGGTTATATACCGTACTTTGAGAATTTTTGACGAGGGAGTGATGGATTCACCAAGGATTTGAACCCCTCGAATGGAATCTAAGGGCTCCACTCACTAGGCTTCCACGATTTCTGCCTTTGATTCAAGCGCGGATTTGCCTGTTACCAACCTGATATTGTCTTACGACGAATACGCCCCATTTCCAACAAATTGTCAAACATGTCACAGTCTGGCGATCTTTACATCATAGGAATTAATAGGTATACAATTGGTGCCTCCACTGCAACCAAAAGCCAAATCCAGCATTAAAACGCTGCTATTTCGTAATTATTATGGGAAATACGACTAATTAGCCAATTAAATGCTTGCAGATGGATTTTACAAAAATTCATGACAGCTCTTTTCCTTCCTCATTATTAATTATTTTAATGAAATTTCCATTCGCAATGAGCAACCTGCAGGCAGGCGCTTTCGTCGGATTCAGCCTGTAGGACTCATAATTTGATCTTGGATTTTGATATTTCAATTTTGGTCACTTGCGCGTTGTCCGATTTTACCATGTTCATATCTTCTAACGGATCTCCACGCCGGACAGTGACTGAAATGAGGGAAATTGCGGCTGTAACCGAAAAAAATCCATCCTTTTGCAGATTGACGAGAAAGTTTCTTGAGGGTAGATGAATTACTTGTTATCAAAAATACATATGTTATTCTTTCTCCTTAATTTCACAAGCAAATTAGCGGTCGGATTTAGTTGGGTAGGTCATAAATCGCACACTACGTCTTGCATTTAGTATAGGCGCTTCATTTGCCTTATTTAGCCAAATTATGAAAATCTAGTAGGTTTCTCGAATTTTCCCCATTTTCTTGGCCGTTTATGAGTTCAATTTTGGCAAATAATAGTATCTTTATTTAAATTTCCAATTGCCGATTTTTCATATTTCGTGTCTCCATGTTTTATCAGTGTATCTGGAACTGTAAAAGTACTTACAAAAATATCCTAATAGCCATTAGTCAAAGATAAAGTTGATTTGGATTTCGAGGGTTAAAAATGAAAATTATGAAATTTTGAGAATTGTCACAAATAGTCTCGTGAAATTATGATGGACTCATAAGGTGGTACCATTTCTTCCTTATGGTCTTTTACAGCTGGTCGCATATTTCATGTGTGATCTTAAATTATCGGCACAGCGATCTATGTAATCCTTGAATATTAAAATAGAAAAAAAGATCCCTACATATTAATTGAAAGTAAATTTTATAGTTGTTATCTTCTCTTATCTAAATAGAGGAAATGGTTGTGGGCATGTGAGCAAGAAATCGCTGATTCTTCTTCTTCTGCTTCTCTCGCATCAGACCTCACTGTGACATTTCATTGCGCTCTAGAGCTTGGCATCAGATTTACCTTTCCGTGAGACAGAGCAGTGACTGAAGGTAATTCTGGGTCGAATTCTCTCAGCGACCACCTGAAAATGGCTGTAATCGTTCATGGAGTCATTAAAATACCTTGAGGAAGACGGTCACCGGAATTACTCCTTCGTTACCTTTCGGGCATGGATGGAGCTCGCGCGCACACCCAGGCAGCGGAGATATGCCGAGTCGTTCCGACGGTCACTGCCAACGAATTTCGTTCATATTCGTGCATACGTATCCGCGGCGATGCTCACGATGACTGCCAAATCCTGGTCCGCCAGCCGCGTTTGTCGTTTTTCATTAACAACATTATCAAAAGCCATCTGCTTTCGTCTTCAGATCGAAGGTGAAGGTCCTTAGACCTAAAAACGAAGGCAGAATGTCTTGTATGATGTGAGGCACGATATGGTGGAAGTTCTAAATATTAGTAAAACTGGACATTGCAATATTTCCTCCGAGTTTTATTTTTACGCAACGTTGTTTGTAACAACAAAACGCGTAGTGTCAAAATAAAATTGAGTGGAAATATTTAAAGGCCATTTTAATAATATAAAGCAGAATGGATTTTGATACTGTTGTCAATCAAAAACGACAAACGCAGCTGTTTAACCCTGAATTTGGCAGTCATCAATTTCGCTCACATTTCAGGGCAGTATTTTTTATAGCCATATCACCGAAAACAGCACACATGGGCCTTTTGCATCGGGGTTAAACAACAGATTATCAACTACGCGTCCACGCACAACCCTTCCAAGTGTAGGGACAACCTGTTCTTGCAGCCAACTTAATCCTGCAGATGATTGGCGATAAACCGATGAGAAAGGCGAACGGTTGCGAAACAGTAGCCGCCTACAAGCAGCTGATGATTGGCGTTTGGCGACGACGGACTCATAGAGGAGGGTGTTGATAAAGTTCAAGTCAGTATGGTGCTCGTAAAATCTACGGGTAAAAGAAATTACCATTTTCCCGCAATCTGGTCCATAAACCAATCAAAAATCGATGGTAATCAGGAATTTGAACATCGCGGAGAATCTTGTTAATAGCACCAAATAATTGTGGTAGTCATTAGTCCACATCTTATAACAGTCAGAAAGCCTGGAAGCCAAGAACTGTTTGGTATTACAAGTATTCAATTTAAGTAGGTTAGATATCACAGAGAAAAAGATACTTAACCCATTTCCGCCCACCATGTAGCTACACCCTATCGTGTTAGGCAAATGAAGCTCTTGATGAAAAACTTTTCGTTTCAAAATTGTCTCAATTATCTTGCTTAAGGTCATCTCAATCCATCCACCTAATCCATCTGTTAGCTTATTTTTGAAGCTGGCAAAAAATAATCCCATTGGCTGAAAGAGACTGGTACAAATCGGAATTTCAATGTAGACTTCGATTCTCTGTAAATAAGATGCAAGTATAATAGGTGTAAAATAGAAGGCCATTGAAAAGATGATTTTTGCTCACGCCACGGGTCATTCTGAGAAAACAATTTGAGTGATTCGTCATAAATATTATCGATGTCAATCGATCTGAGTTGAATTATCATCATTCATTTACGCTATAATTAGTGTCTTCCAGCGGGATTATGAGTTCACGTTAAGAAACTAATAAAGTATGATCATATTTTTTCTTAAGACGCCCGTAGGATGGGAATACCTAAACATGTCCAAAATCACAAGGAGACGGAAATGGGTTAAGGTACAAAAGACAGACAAAAATTGTGAGTACTGGCAGAGACCAGAAAATCCAGTGTTTATATCAACGTTTGTGTCATAGTGAGGCGGGTTTCATGGCTCCGCCTGATCCTCCCCATGACACCCGCAGCTATGGACCCCCGGAACTTTCCAGCGGAGCCGCCGCAATGACCCGGCGAAACAGCCGGTGAGTATATGAGCGGATACCTCGCTGCCATTCATCCCGCAGCGGACAGAAGTCAGAGAGTTGTGACCTTAGCATTTCGCGCGCCGCATCCACTCTTAATCAACGTGACTGCTTTCGAGGCCGGCAATTCATTAAGTCCGCACGCCTCCCCGTTGCCTCCGGATGAATTTTGAAAGCGGCCGTCTTTCGCAAATAACCAGGTTGCGAGCGGATTTCATGCAGGCATTTCAATTTCGAAAATATTCATCGCCGGTGCACGGTGCTAAGTTAATCCGTGTCGATGACAGGCTGTACGTTATTTTCAAAAAGGTATTTATATTATCCGCGTTCATTTGCATCTCGTTTGTGTCCCGGCTCGGAGGGAAAGTCCGCGAAAATGGATGATCAAGTGCCAGGTGTCGCTGCTGATAGTAAAAAAAATTAGCCTCCCTTTCTCTTTCATGAATGATATTTGCTTAATTTTGAATTTTAATGCTAATCTGGCAATCGAGCCACTAAATATTGCGCGGAATTCGATGGTGCGATGAATATGCCAATTTCTGATATTTATGTCGGAGCTGAGTTGAAATTTATGGAATGTAATTGTTCTCACCACATGCTGCATTCCGTAGTCAGTGGTTGTTTAACGATGAGATAGCATTCATCATATGCAGCGACTGTAAATTAAACGCTTACGTTATGAGGTTTCGAAAGTTTTTAATTTTGAACTGTTTTGAGTATGTTAACTATTTTAATGCCTTTTTTTACCGTTTAAAGTCATGTTTTAAAAATAAATCTAGTGGATGGGAAAATAGTATTCATTAAATTTTGAACCAAGTTAACGCTATAGAATTTGTATTTTATGATACAAAATTGAACAAAATGTAGAGTTAAAGAATATGCATTTATGCGTATTCCAATTCGTAATCTTATCTCATTGCTATGGAAGGAATAATAAAAATAACAATAATACTAATAATAAAGTACCACCCCGAAACAGTGCTTGAAAACAGCGCATTTAAAATTTACTACGATTTGCCTATCCAAACAGATAAAACTATAGTTAATAACAGACCAGATATAATGTTGATTGACAAGAAGTATAGAACTTGTTACATAGTTGATATTTCTGAGCCACTGTCGCATAACATCGAAAAGACATTAGCCGGAAAAATAAATAAGTACCAAGAATTGGCAATAGAAATAAAAAGAATATGGAATATGGAATAGGCTTATAAAGCTCCAATTGCCATCTCAGCTACCGGTGTATCCCAAAACATATACAAAACAGTTTCATAATACTCAACCTCCATCCAAATACATACATCAAATTGCAAAAGGCTGTAATAATCTCAACCTGTCATATCACGAGAAAATTTCTCAACGCAATTTAATAGTAAAGAGTTACCTTGGTGAGAACCCGTCCCCTTTACACTAAAACAACTCAGTGAAAACTGAAGAAAATTTAAAGGAAAAAAAACAATTGTAATATATTTTATTCCACATTATGGTACATGAAATTTTAACAGCTTAGTTTTTAGAAGGTGAAATATAGGCACCTCTGTGGTAAGGACCGGTGTTGGAGTCGCCACCTCTTAAATTAACAAACTGACAGCTAGCTGGTGCGGCCAAAACAAAAGAATATGCCATAACTTTTAAGTCAAAGTACGCAATTCTTTAACGCGTGTTCCTTTGAGAATATTGTAAAGGATTGAGACATAAAAAAGAATAGAATACAAATTTTCAGGGTAAACTGCTTTGAACCAAGTTTTATTCAAGATGTGCTACAATAGGGCTCCGGCACTTATAGTGAGAGACGGATTATCAAAATTTTAAACTTGGTTTCTCACCGAAGCCGTCCAATTGTTCACCACCAGGTTTGAAGGCACTCATTTCTAGAATTTTGAGGGCTTAAAAATCAACTCCTGTTTCCTGCCCGAATTATGTAGTTTTTTCTAAAATGAGAAAAATTTATGAGCCCTGTCTTTCCTTCCCTTCCTTTGGACACAGCTATCGCTACTATGTTCACGCCATTCTTATTAATGAGTGCGAAAGGAGTAGTAATTAGGGTTTCTGATGATGCTAATAGGATCTAGGGAAAGGTCATTCCATGCCATAACATGGTGCTACTTGAACCAACCATCACCGAACCCTTTCATATTAGGCATATAGTCTTACCCTGTTAAGTAACGGAAACCATGCCAGTGGGTTCATTCACAGTCATTTTCTCGCTTGTTATGGTAAAATGCGATAGATTTTGACATTTAAACACACGCACATTTTTTTTCGCATTTCGATCAGTTGCCTTGTTGTCGAGATATTCGCTATTGGCTCAACCCTTTTGCTTAGAAGTTAATGACGTCACAGACTCTCTCCGTGCTGGTCACCACTTTTCGAACACGCGCATCCGTCTCACATGGCTCGGCATTGTTTAAACTCTATGGAGCGATTCTTTTCGTCGAGGATCGAGTCTTTCTTAACGAGTTAATGAGCAAAATTCTATTGACGTCACTAACTCTCGTTAAGTGAGCGGCAACTTTCGCATTTTTTCATTTTCATAGTATGAGGAAATGGCAGAATGAGGGAGACATTATTTTTGTCGTAAATTATCTTTCCGTACTGTACTCCGAATTCTTTTAATAAAAGAGCGACGAGAGTGCAATGAGATAGTCCAATTTATTGAGCTTTGATAACGGTCACTTATACATAAACTCTATTTGTATAATAAATTCAATATTTTTACATTAATTTTTTTAAATGTTTTTTTACAGCTTATTTTTGTATACAAGTATACAAGGTGGTTTTTTGCATACAATTCCAAAGTTATGGTGATTGACTTAACTATTTGATATCTCATAGCTTCCCCCTTGAATTTTATTAATAGAGCTTTACCCTACTGCACAAGGTGGCCCGTTTGTATGCATTTTTAAAGGCATGGTTGTTGACTAATGCCTTCATTACATCATTAATTCTCTCCCAATTTTTTGAAAAAAAAATTGCATTTCAATGTTCAGTGAATTCCTATAATTTATGGAAAATCAAAAGGGCAAATAAGAGGCAAAATCCTTAAATATTCACTGCTAATTTTCTACGCTGTCAAAATTCCCTGAGAGGCTAGGCTTCAAACTAGGGCAGGCCGGAAGATGAAATGTTCTAAAACGGATCGCATTTTTCGTGAAGAAAAAAGATGCTAATTGCATCCTGTTATCTAATGGCGCGAATAAAAATTTTCAAATTTGGTACCCGGTAACTTTGTTGTAAATGGTTATGAAACACGACATATTGGTATTTTTCATATCTTACGATGGTCTCCAAATGCGCCAAATCTAAAAGGAATTTGGGAGTGTTGGGTTGAAAATGATACTTTTTGTGTAGAGCTGACGTGAAATGACTGGCAAATTAGAGGTGTTGTCTAATGATAGTGGTCGGTGGAGAACGTGATAGGCCTATGTGTTTGCGGATGCTGTTCAAACTTTGGCTGAATAAAAGCAGGGGAAGTTAAAACGAATTTCATCGGACTCCCGAACCCAGTCGCAACGAGATAAGTAAGCAGGTGGTCTGATTTGCTTTGGCTTCTGACCGAGCAGCAGCGGGATGCGATAAGCGAATGTGTAATGCCGGTATGAAATAAAAAAATCTCCCAACTGCGGTAGTGCTATCGCCCAAACGGGAATGCTTCCTTCACTGCGTGGCGGAGATAGGATTATCTGCCAGTCCCCGAAACAAAAATCACAATTGTTTTGCTCTTTGGTAGTCTGAACGTTATTTTAATCCGCATTGGAATTTATTTTGTTATTTTTTAAAGGGACTATTGCCCACCCATGGCTCTACGATTGGAACATAATTACAGGATACATAAGTAGGACGTAAACACTAATATTGAGGCTTTATTTATATATTATTATTGTTAAAGTAAAGTTATAAGTCGACCATTCGGTCGGGTGGTAACATAGCTTGGATCAAGGTTACCCCAATTTGTAAAAAGACTTTGAAATGAGGAAAAACAAATGCATGGAGAAACATGTTAACAAGCAATATAATATAATCGTAACTCAAACATAGTAAAACATGAACCAAAAATGTCCATGAGTTTGAATTATCATCCATGCGAACATAGTCTGGAACCTTATTTGATGAGTATTGTTCTTCTATTTTGATTTACAAACGATTATAGTACTGAAGTTACTGGTAAATGGTATGTTAAAAGATAACAAAACCTTAAAATGTATATTATTGCTTATTCTACTTCACTCGTTCTTCTTTCAAGCACTTATGTTATTGGCGTACGTTTTTGTCGGCGCTACTTTTCATTTTGGTCAATTTATACTAGAATATATGTGATTGGTTCACGACATTTGATTTCTTTTAATTTCGAATAGATTTGTAAAAGTCCTTATTTGATCCTATTTTTCCATCCATTCTTCCATCTAATATCCTTTGATGTCATTTGTCGTTGCTGTGTCTTAGCGTTGTCCTCCCTTAAGTTTCCGCTGCAATATTTGTGTTTTGAGAACTACAATTGCTACACGTACCTCTATTATCTTCACTTTTTCTGTAGTATTTTTGTATACTTATACGTTTTTTTATAGCCATTATACATCCTATCCTTCATTTTTCGTATCCATAATTTTGCTTTTCATTTTATTCCATGTCAGATCACTGCATGAAACAAGTAACTTTGTACGCAATCACGCGCACGGGTACAATGTCAAATACACCAAGGGATGAAGTTATCCTTGGAAAAATATTTGACTCAGCCGGTATTCGAACCCGAACCTCCCGATTGCCGGTCAGGCCGGACGTCCATGTCAGATGTCCATGTTAATAATTTCCATTTCCGCTGAATATAGTGAATTTGTAGCGTCACACAAGCTACACAGTACCTAATTGAATGTTTTCAGGTTTTACGGCGAATTTATTAAGCAAATTTCCTTCGTAGTTGACGATTCCATGTCTACTTACACATCGGTAACAGAGTCTTTGTTTTCCTGAGGATTCTGAGTGTAGTTCATGAGAATATTTCAACTCATATATCTTGCTTTTGCCTATCATCTTCTAAGCCTTTCGTGGTCGGTAAACAGCTGCGGGAACAGACCAATCGGAATTTTACACATGCGGAAGAGCACAATTACTTAACCGAAAATTTTTCGTGGCTTCATTGTTGTATTCACAATGTATATGGTGTTGCTAGATTGACACGATTAGGGTTTTGCAGGTTTCCTATCGTCAACTAATACTCCTAATAAAAAAAAATTCAATGATTGAAACTTGTTCCCAAGTTGTTCAGTAGACAGCGCTATAAGTCATCCTGCCTTGAAGAGACATCATGGTGTGAAACAAGATCCAGTTATCTCAATGCTTCAATCATTTGCTTACATTATCTACCAGTGTACTGTTTATTTTCCTTCCTTCAGTATAATAAATAAATTAGAAGTAAATGGATTTTGAGTTGACGTGAAGGGCGCTTAGAACCTCGATGATGACCACAAAGCCAGATCTGGTAATACTCAGGCATTGGCGCGTGTAATTCTAAGGACGCTACTATCGAGACCAAATGCAAACGTTTTCGTCGGCATGTACACTGTACAGACTTCCCTCGTAATCTCAACTAGGTGATGCTTTCCACAATAGATTTTAAGATGATGTACACCAAAATCGTCATCAAGTATTGGCTTATCACATTGTCAAGTATGGTAAACTATTGAATGTTCTGTTCTTGGAACCGGGCTTATCGGTTTTGAGAACCGAAACCACAAATAACGACGGAGATTATCTGCTGTTTTTTTATTTATTCGTGGAACCAACTCATTAAAATATTACGCAAAGTCGGCGGAGGAGCCCTAAATTTAAATACAGCTAATGTAGTAAAGACTTAAAAAAAAATAAATAACCTCAATTTCTGTTAACTGGCTTAGATATATTTTTACACTCATACTCCTCCTAGAGAGTCTGATCTAGAATCTAGCGAGTGTTTCAACTCGCGGATACTTGTATGTTGAGGAAAGAGGACGACTAAAGACTGGAAGACTAGAGAATGACGAGTTTTGGATGAGAAGAGTAGAGGGAGTGGGCGAAAAGGAAAAGGAATGAAGGAAATAGTAGGCATGATCATTCACCGTGTATGACGCCTAAAAAATGAAATTTTTTGAATTTTTGAAGGCCACCTTTTTTTTATAAAAACTTTCATTTATACCAACCGCTGACTTATAAGCTTTCATAGGTCTTAATATGTAGAGATGGATACGGCAGTATTCATAAGTAGAGTGCAAACACTGTGAAGGCGATGGTGGAGTTTCCGACTGAAATATCTCCAGCAGAAAAACTGAAATGTTGGTAATCCCACGTTAAATTTACCCTCAGAAGGTCCTTCTTTCAAATCAATGACGTTACTAAAAACTGTGGATATTATACTAAATTAGATTATCATTATCTTCGCGGAAAATCTCGCTTAAATTCCCGCGGCATATAAAGTCCATTGTAAAACCGGCGAGCAACCTGTATGTCACATCTTGAGACATGATGGCCTGATGAAGGCAATCGTCGAGGGACAAGTGGATGGCAAGAACGGAAAAGGAAGACATCGAACAAAATATATGGAACAAGTAAAGAAGGATGTGAAAGAGAAGAAATATGTAGGTGTGATAAGATTAGCTGATAGGAGAACTGAGTGGAGAGCTGCGTCAAACCAATCCTAGGATTCTTGACCAGTGATTATGATGATGATGAACCTGAATGTTGGTAATCCCGCGTTAAATTTACACCCAGAATGTCCTTCTCTCAAATCAATGATGTTACTAAAAAACTGTGGATTTAATACCAAAATAGGTTATCATTATCATCCTGGAAAATCTCGCTCAAATTCCCGCGGCTTATAAAGTCCGCTTTCGCCATTGTAAAAGCGGCGAGCAACCTGTTTTTTTTTACCGGACGAACTTTACCATTTACCACAAATGTAGGTTATTACGCCGTCACTCTCTGGTGGCTGGAGGCTCTGGTGGGTGGGGAAGTAGGGGGCGCATGGGGTAGGGAGTTGGAGGCAAAGAGAGGAGAGGGGAAGGAGAGCCGGCTAGCTATCCGTGTTCTGTCGGATGCGGAGGTGGAGAGGGAGGGTGGGGGGGGGAGGCTTTGGCGCAGGATCCGAAAGTGGAATGAGGGACTTGAGGAGCGCGAGAAGTTTTAGTGAGGAGGAGGTCAGGGGGGAGAGAGAAGTTCCAACATTTGATCACCAGCCAATCCGGTTCCAAGGCCTTATCTTGCTAAGTCACGTACTGCGTCTCTTTGTCATGCTAAAGGGGGTGTTTTGCTGGAGTGTGTGGTTGGGGAAAAGGTGCGGTGGAAGAAGCAGCACACTAGTTTGAAATTCGTGGGCCTCTCATCTCATGCATGCTGTATTACACCTCGCGAGCATCGCTTCTGCTCGGAGTTTCTTCAGTGACAGATTCCCTCGTGAACCGCCGCGCGGTGGTCCTGAGAAGCCCCTCCTCCGTCGATTTTTTCGATTTCGCTCGAACTGTTCCAAAACTAATTCAAGTATACCGGGTGTGAAAGATATCTACACTGAATATGTAAATATGTTATAAAACCCGGATCGTGCCCTTTCAAATACATCAGTGAGTCTAATAAAGTTTTATTCTTTTATTTTCCGTCGACAATAATAATCAGTGGCTGACATATCGTGGGTATAGTTCGTTTTAGTAATAACCACCGCAAAGATATGTCTCCAAATATGTGCATATTAATTTTTTATTCAATTTTGAACTGCTCCTCTTAAAAATTATTGCAACTTGAGAAAAATATAAACAAACTTTAGTATTCACTAGGAGTTTCGTTGAAAGCAAAACATTTATTCACAAAGCTTTATTTATACTCTAATTCAAAGAAAAGATGTTATGTGTTTAAAGCATACTTTTGCCATAGTACATAGTAGGGGTAAGAAGATATTCGACTCTGAATGTGTTTTGTGCCAGTGTGGATGGTGGTGTAAATTGCTTCCTCCTTGTCCATCTAACCTCGTGGGAGGAGACATACCAGTTTGAAGTGCGTGAGCCTCTCTTCATTAATTCTACATTGCACCTCGGAGCAACTCTCTTCATCTGTTCGCCGTTTCTTCCGGGACAGATTTCCCATTGAGTTGTTGTGGGTTGACTCTTGACATCCTCTCAACTATGCTCCGCAAAGCTTGTCCAACGGGATATTTTCACAGCCATTAGACAGCTAAAGTTGAAGTAAACTTTGTTATCTTCTGAAATAAGTCCTATTCTCAGCTTTTGTTGTTTTTAGCGAAGTTAAATACATGCTTATTCGGAATACTTTTAATATAAGGGCAGCCCGTGCTTCTTTATATTAAAAAAAATATAATTCGCACGAAATAATTGAAATCTCAAAACAAAATAAGGAAATTGAAAGGAGAAATATTTCTTCTTCCCGATTGGATAATTTTCGATATTTTGTACTTTGGATGAGGTAACACATCAGTTCGGAGTTCGTGAGGATCTCTTCATCAACTCTGCATTACTTCTCGCGAACACTTCCCTTCATCTACTCGCCGACAGATTCCCTTTATAGAGTCGTTATAGGTTGGCTTTCGGCATCCTCCCAGCTTTGCTCCGCGCAGCTTGTCTAACGGACGATTTTTTCTCAAAATTTCGCCAGTTTAAATTAAAGTAAACTCTTAAAATTCTATTACATAACCCATGTTCTCTGCTCTGGTAACTTTAAGGAAGGTAAAACTAGTGCGGGCGGTTTGGAATGAAATTAAAATGAAGAGCAGTCTATGCTTGTTTGTATTTCAAAATACAATCAGGCCAAGTCGTTGAAATTTCAAAATCGCCAAACAGAACATTGAATAGAGTTTTATTTCTTCTTCCTGAATGGATGAATTTGATCCAACTTGATCAGGTGATATCACGAGACGAAATCGAGTCTGATCTAGTTGGATTAGTTATGATCTAAAATTAATCTAAAAAAATAAGCTCACATATAGTGAAATGCCCTACTAAGGCTTGAGTCGCAGCTCTGAAGCCTGAGAATCTTTTCTCATTAAAGTATTTTTATGATGATTTTTATTTTATCACCCTGAATCTTGTAAGCGTTTATTAATCAATGATCTCGGCGGAACTTAAGTATTCTTAAAAATTTCTTTTGCTTCTCGGTTATTTTTGGTCTCAGAATTCTTAGGTTCATTCTAAGTACTCCCTCTTCCTTAATGGTTCCTGTAATAGAACAAGGGTTGACTTTCGAGAGATAGAGGAATAATCTACTTGTATTCTTCGTAAATTTAATACTCTTTTTTGAGGCACGAACTTACGAATTTGTGTTCCTGAAGCCCAGTCGGTTGGATCATAGTTTCTGTCGCTAAGTCCATTGCGCAGTTTGCTGGATATATAGCTGTACCTGTTAGTGTATTTCTTGAGCGAGTAAATAAATATTATTAGTTTTATTTTATTTCCATGAATATTGTTAGCCGACATTAATTAACATTTAACAAAGGGATTATCTCGACGGCACTCATATACTCTCCCAATATTCTTTGACTTCTCAGCTATCCTTGATCACTTGGGATTTTGGGATATGCTCGGTTTTGTACTGCCTCTCCTCTAGCAGCTACTATCTTAGAAGTCGAGTTGAAGTGCGGAGAAATGGCGGAATGCACATCTCGTCGTCATCATGATCACCGCTCAACATTACTAAGGTTGGTTTGAGTCTTCACTCATTCTCCTTTCAACCAACCTTTTCACATCAAAGTAGTTCTTCTTTTTCAAACTTGTTCCTTATGTTGTATTCGAGGTCTTCCCTTGCCTTTCTTCCCATACGCCTATCCTCGTTAATTGCCTTCTCGAGGCCGTCATGCCTGGAGATGTAGCTGCGTACGAGTTGTACTGCCTTCGTATTAGCGTTTCCCAAAGGCATATCTTCTCTCCTATCGCTCTAAGGGCTTCTCCCTTACATTAACTGCATGATTTTTCGGCGAAAAATATGGGGATGGATACTCCCGAAGCCCAGCTGTTTTAATTTTAGCTTTCAGTCGCGAAGCCAACTGCGTAGATTGCTTGGGAATGCAGCTTTTGTGAACGAAACAGAATTTATTTCCCGAGCGAGAGGAGGAAAGTTATTGTTTGCTCTTTTCATCTTATCTAGAAGGTTATCTTTATTTTCTTACCATAAATCTTGAGAGTCTTAATAAGTGGAACCTCTTGATGGAAGTAGTAAATATTTTCCAAATATTCGTCGACTTCTTGGCTATCTTTGATCGCTCGAAATTCTTGGAACTTTAAGTACTTTCTCTGCCCTAGCGGCTACTGTCTTACACCAAAGGTTGATTTATGTGAAATGGCGGAGTACTCTTAAGGCCGTTTAACACCATGCACGGAATTGCGCAATCTGACGTACGTGCGAAGGCGCAATCAAAATTGAGCCGCATAATAGCCCCTGTACTAATTTCGTTCATGCATTCGCGCAATTCCACGTCATTTTAGAAATTAATGCAGCTCTAACCTGGGCAATTCCGTGCCCCGTGTAAAACGGCCTGCAAAATAGCCCCTGTTCTTATTTCGTTCATGCATTCGCGCAATTCCACGCCATTTTAGAAATAAATGCAGCTCTAGCCTGCGCAATCCCGTGCCCCGTGTAAAACGGCCTTTATGAAAGTCAACGTTGTATACATGATTTTTCTACTACGCCATAAGTAAATTTGTCCCCGTGAAGCCCAGTCAATTCGATTTTAGTTATCACAGAAGAACAACAACAATCTTCTCTTCAGGCGCAACTAATATGTACTTGCGAATCTGGTGGTGTGGCATACCCGTCAGGATAAGCGGGAGGTGCGGGGGCCCTCCACCAGGAAAAAATTAAGATAAATCGTTCAAAATGTTGAGTTTTACGGCCTTCTGAGGGATATTTTGTTAATCCTCACACTATTCTATAAGCAATTAAGTAAAATAGATTGAACCTAAAAAAATTTCTGAGCTCTGGGGGGGGGGGGGGTTTATCCTCCAAAACCTCCCCCCTTGCTGCGCCACTGAATAGGACAACCGCAAAACTAACTTGAATATTTGCAATGTGACTCTTGCTTCGTTCACATTACGATTGTTCCAGCGATTGCCGTAACTATCGTGCATTCGCACAACGATGGTTTAAACCTGTGCTGCCCTCTAGTGATGATATCTATAGTGAACGGGAAATTTATGGTTAACAAATCTGTTGAGGTATGCAGGGTCAAGATATTACTGTGTTCAACGTGTATTTACCGAATGAATTTTCTTCCGCCCATATTCCTCCTTGTTTGGACAAATTCATGAAAAAAATAGAGCTTCACGAGCTTTTCGTCTTTCTCTTGTCGCTTCCTTTTCCGGTCTCCCAGCGCCTAACCATGGTAAAGTGGCAACGTTCGGAACAGTGGCGCAGCGAGGGGATAAACCCCCCTCCCCCCCAGGCGCTCAGAGAAATTTTTCATTTTAATCCATTTTACGTAATTGGATTAATATTACTTATAGAATAATGTAAGGGTTATAAAAATATCCCTCAAAATGCCGTAAAACTCCCCATTTTGAACCATTTATCTTAAAATTTTTCTGGGGAGGGCCTCGCACATTCAGCTTCCTCTGGCTGGTATGCCATACCCCTCTAACTCCCCAGTATTATAATGAAACACTGACTTGCAATTTTCCACAAAAATAAAATTTAATTCGACTCGAGTTTCGATGTTACTACATCATTTTCAAGGTGCAACTGAAAATGATGTAGTAACATCGAAACTCGAGTCGAATTAAATTTTATTTTTGTGGAAAATTGCAAGTCAGTGTTTCATTATGAATCAATTCCACTCCATCTCGCTTGATTCCTCGAATTTTATCCCCAGTATTAGTTGTGCCTAAAACCCCCCCTAGCCTTAATTCCTAGCTGCGCCCCTGGTTAGGAACTACGTGAACTATTGTCAGGACATGCATTCACATGGATAGTTCGGCAAACTATCGTTAGGACGATTGCTGGGACAATCGCAATGTGAACGAGGCACAAACGACCATAAACTAAAACTTGCATCGGTCGCAAGGTTAACTGCGCACTTGGCCGGGCAACGATGCGTCTGTGAAGGAAACGGAGTTTACTTCCAGAGGGAGAGCAGGAGATCTTTATTTGCTCTTTTCATCTTATCTAGCCGTCTCTCGAGGCCGATCTTCAACGCCCTGGGGTACTCGATGAATGGCTATTTGCTCACGGTGGCAGATGAAAAGGAGAAGGCAAATAAGGGTTTGATAATCGCGACAAGCCTCGGGCTTAGCTCCGCCCTCTTCACATCTCATTGTTTGCATCTGACTACCGCGAACCGCTCATTTCCTCCGAGCTTTTATATGGTCTTGAGCGTTAAGTTGCTAGCTGTTATCAATCACGCTCGTACTTTTATTTAACGAATGCGAGTCGGCGGGAGCGATTACTCTTTCAGCGAGCCGAGATTAACGGTGAGCCTCCCTTCCTCATGAATTATGCGAGATTA
Source organism: Ischnura elegans (assembly GCF_921293095.1). Taxonomy (NCBI): domain Eukaryota; kingdom Metazoa; phylum Arthropoda; class Insecta; order Odonata; family Coenagrionidae; genus Ischnura; species Ischnura elegans. The sequence continues at coordinate 29,508,741 of NC_060249.1, forward strand.
AAAAGCCAGGTGGTGCGAAAATTCACTCCTACTCGCGAGGATTACATCCCGTTTACGCTTGACGCTTGACTGTGACCATTACGGCGTTCAAGTAACGGGGAGTTCCCGTTCGCCTTCGTCTATCCGACGTTCAACTCCTTTCGAGAGAGAGAGAGAACAAGCTACTGCGAATTACTGATAATTGGTATCATACCTCTCATCCATGCATAGGAAATTCTGCTTACTTATGAACGTGATTTTAAATTAGATTAGAATGACGTGAAATGAAATACCATGTCTTGTTGTATTGGATTGGTCCCCTAAGTTCTACGCTCCTTGATCTGGAGAAGGTTCTATTGTGGCCGTGGAGTTAACAAAAATATAAGTAATACCAAATTTTCTGCAATAATACTTTTAAAAAAACAATGCTTTCAAATGGGTATGGAGAGCAGTATCCTAGTAGGTAGAGCGCATGGCTGCATATAAAGGGTTCTAATATCTACAGGGTGAAACCTTTCGAAACCACAAATCAAAATCTTCGAGGTGCAAGGCGGCTCAGGGAAAGGAACTGACTCCCTAACACAGAGTGCGTGAAAATCACACCCCTGTGGCTTAGTTCGAGGTGAGCTCGACCTCATCTATCAAAACCAACTTTCGGATTGAATCTCTTATGTTAGTTATTGAACGAGCCCTCTGATGAAATATCTTTCCAGGATAAATATTTTAATTCAAATAATTTATTTGGGAAGGGAAAAATCTTTTAGAATCTTAAAAAAATTGCCTTAAAGTAAAATCAAAATTTTAAGGTTTTGAAACTGCACATTTCCGTCAAGAGTAGACGGAAAAGCCAAATTTTAAAGACCTCCCTCGATAAATTGGAATTAGAAGGACATAATTTAATATTATGACAGCATTCATAGCAAAGGTTATCTATTTCAAATATTCGAATGAGTAATTATTTCGGTTGCTTTGATAACTTGTTATTTGATGGCAATGCTTTCTCACTTTTAGCTCAAACAGTACGATACATCCACTGCATAAACGCTCAATAATCATCCACCGAATCAAATCCGCTCATCTATTAATATAAGGGCTATCTAGATGAGCGGATTGTATTCGGTGGTCGATGTTGAGCGTTTTTGCAGCGTTTTTGCAGTATAAAAGTATAGTCGATATAGTCCTTCATCGGAGTGTCCTTGATCATAGTGTGGATCGCGTATTTTTTTCAAGTGGGAAAAGAGGTTCTGCGCAAGCGGCAATAACTATACCTAGTCCAGAATGGTGTTGCTAATAAGTTGAGCAACACCAATCTGTACTTTTTTCGCACTTAAAAATCCATTACCCCGTACCGCCCGGTTTCCCCTATTTTTGCGTGTTTAGACGAATCATCATTAACATCTGAGCATAAGATTTCTAGAAGTGAAATACAGTTAATATCGATTATTAGTATACGTAAAAAAATGCTCATTAACTCGAATTTCATGTGGGGAGAAAACTTTTATCGACAGTCTTAGTGATCCATATGAGAGAGTGAAAAACTCTCCCCCGGCAGATAAGAGCAGTGCAAGTAAGCATCTCAAGACAGTGAATCGTGTTAAGTGGCAACTATCTCTCTAACTTGTCTGGTCATCTCCTTGGAATTTTACCTTTTTCAGGACCCATTATTCTTACAGCTTGGCCTACTGCGCCTCCTAGATATTAGTGCCTCGTTCAGTTTACGATTGTCCGAGCTATCGTCCTAACGATAGTTGGCCGAACTAGCAGTGTGAATGCATGTCATGGCAATAGTAACTGTAGTTCCGAACGTCGCCACTTTACGATGGTTAGGCGCTGGGATACCGGAAAAGGAAGCGACAAGAGAAAGACGAAAAGTTCGTGAAGCTCCCTTCGCTCTATTTTTTTCATGAATTGGTCCAAACAAGGAAGAATATGGGCGGAAGAAAAATTATTCGTTAAATACACGTTGAACACAGTAATATCTTGACCCTGCATGCCTCAACAGCTTTGCTAACCGTCAATTTTTCGTTCACTTTAGATGTCAGCACTAGAGGGGAGCACAGATTTTAACCATCGTAGTGTGAATGCACGATAGTTCCAACGATTGCTGGAACAATCGTAATCTGAACGAGGCATGTCTTTAGGGCAAACTCCGGTGCATGTATCGGCGATTTCCGTCCATATCCGAAAAACGTGTTCGCGATGCTGAAGGTGCATTTATTCGAATTGCATTCCCCTGGCGGCTGCAGCGCGAATGTTTAATGGATCCTTCGCAATTTTTCGTCCTTCCTCCCTCGCAAATTACCTGTTAAAAGGTCCGAGCGTCCCTTCTTCTTGCTCCGCCCCAGGGCGCTGCGTCCTGCTCCTTGCGCTGGCGACGCCGTCAAATGCCCTTTGGCGAGCCGCCGCCCCATTCATCACTACCCCACTTCACCTCTCCCTCCCTTGCCAATTCCCGCCGCCAGCATGGAAGTTTCCTTTCGCTTAACGTTTAAGGGTTACGACTGGGTATTGCTCCATTTATTTGATCTCTCTTTCTATGGTTTAGAATAGAATGTGTAATATATTTTTATTATAGAATAGAGAACATGTTAATTGAGTGGGTTTGAATCCAAGGGGTACAATTGATTTCTTATTTCTATAGACAGTTAGGTACAGAAATTAAGCATAGAAAACGAACGAGATCAATCAGATATTTAGTAGTGCATTTGATTTTCCACTCGATGTCAGCACAGACATGATACTCACTCGTATCCCTTGGCATCCAGCTTTTGTGTATTTCTTTCCTATATTTACCAAACTCTGTTGAGAAAAAAATCACTTGTACCCCTCGGATTGCCACCATCTCAATATAGATGAAATTCTTCATTTTCGGTTACTACAGCGTCGGTCGCTGTGACAAAGACAACAGTTTCGCATGCACATTCAGGTCGCCTTCAGGTCGAAGATAGTCTTCACCAACGATGGAAAGAAACTGTTGTTGGAATTTCCGTTCAGTTAATATAGATGGCGGCGGTGATTCGGGTTGGTGTGGTGGATACAGTGTTATCTTCCCACCGCGTGGGCCCGGGTTCATTCCCGGCGTCACTCCGTTACACATTGGCGCCTTTTGTTAATACCAAACTATTAAGATATTCCCTACGCTGGGTTTCTCCCTACCCTTCCTAATGGCGCAAATGGTTTTACTAGTAGTTGTCGGTCGCCTACTCCAAATGTCTAGACCCAAATTATCTGCACATTATGGCCCACTCATACTAACGCAAGCGACCTCTTTCCCTCCTCTCTCTTCCTCTTACGACCCATCCACCTGAGATACATATCGATGGCTAAGTTCTACCAACACCTATCTCAAAAGTAGCAGATTTTTCAGGAGAGCAAAAAAAAAACGATTTGTATTTGTTACTTGCACACTGAAATTAAAAACCAAAAGTTCATAAAATTGAAAAAGAAGCATTCATTTGCAAACAAAGAGTTGTTTTTTGCTTGTATTTTATTTTTGAAATATTATTACGCGTTGATTAAGATACCTGTCTCAAACCGGCCGAATTTGAGATGCGTGTTGTTAGAACTTAGCCATCGATATACATAATTTCCCTCGCCAGGACAACATATGCCACTGACGGACTGACCAGCAGTGGTAATTAGACGATAATCATCACGTGTCGCTTTCGAATATCATTCATATAACTATGAACTGTGAAGGCTTCAATGATTAAAAGATCTACGTTCTGTCGTATGTTGATGCATTGATCAATTTTCGAGCTATCGGCGGCGAAAAATCGAAATTGTCAACGGTATAGTTTAGTTTTCGGAGGAGTCGACCGACAGCTGATAGCATTAGCGCCATGAGATAAGGGTAGGATTAGAAAGGTGGAGAGAGACCCGATGTCTGCTTCAGCCTGCTCTTAACGTCCCTCCATCGACGGAGTGATTTCTATGCTTGAATAATCGTCCTAATAGCAGTCAAGCAAGTATTTCATGAAAAATAACCGCCGGCGCCGACGGATTTGAACCCGGAATAATATTGTGGGAAGCCGTTTAATTTAATATATTGTGCATATTGTCCAATATCCCCATCTCTAATTTCCTCTGAGAGTTTTTTACTTCTTGTCCCATTTGCATGAAATAGTTAGATGGTGCATTTGGGTGTCAAAATATTTTCGAAAGTAACAGAACACCGAAATGATACAGTATCGGGCCTGGGCGGGGAATCACGGCATTCGAATGGCATTTCCGGGGTGGAAGGGGTGCCAAAAGAACTGTCAAGGAGGACACAGTGTGAGAGAATGACCCCTTAGGTCGTGACAAAGTGATACTGATGCTTCCTCGCCTCTCTTCGGCGTGCTGGCGACGACGAAAAAAAGTCAAGAGGAGACAACTTTCCCCGACGATGGGTGAGAAATCCATTTCAAGCACAAAGACCCGTTCCCAGAATTCGGAAGAGCGGTCACGACTTGGAGACCTCGGGTGAAATAAGAAATACATTCAAATAAGCCAGACTTTTTTGATCAACAATCTTTGCTGGCAAGAGTTCAGCATGAGCCTAGTGAGAGTTAATGTTCACTATGAACAGCACATATTTTCGCTTGTTTAGAGAGTGTCAAATACCCCATGAAGCCGAAATGACCCGAAAACCCAGTAATGTTTCTCTTACTAGGCTATATTGGAGCTCAAGAAATTAGAAATCATATGTTTAATTTACTTGAATACCTCTTTTAAATAGAAAATATATCGTTATTGCGAAATTCAACGTTAAACACAGTTGTTTCTGACGCCGAAATGCATAATTTTTGTTATGAGATGATTTCTCCGTGCCTTATTGCCGTTAATAACGGCATCTGGCTGTTAAATTATAATTACAATGCAACTGAAACATGAGTGAATCATGGAAAGTGCTAAACCTATTTTAACAAGTCATGGATTTACCCATAAACGTTGGTGAAAACCGAGGGGAAGGTAAAGGGCTTCATAAAGTTAACGTCGGTGTTATTATGCGCATGTGAAGTTTCATTGAAAGTCTATTCTACGTCGACTTTATTTGACTCATTTCAACCATCACCATCATAAGTCTATAATCATTGGATTGGTTTTTCGCAGCTCTCAATTCCGCTCTCCTTACCTCCAGTGGTGGATACAGAGAAGGGGGGGGGCGGAGGGCGCGCGCCGCCCCTTGCGGGTTCTCCCGTATTGCCAAACATTTCAGAACCACAACTTTATTGCAAAAATATGACATTGTCTATTATACTTACTATAATCACTTTCATTAAGATTTTCTCATACTCTGCCTGTGACTTGATTATTTTTTATTGCAATAAAAGTAAAGGCAACTCAAGATATCTTTTGCGCCCCGCCCCTTGCGTTTTTTCTGTGTCCGCTTCTGCTATCTGCCAGCCGTTTCATAGTGAGGCTTGTACCGTTGGGTGCGTAACTAGCGCGAATTTTAGGGATGCCATCTGTTGGAAAATTTTGCTGCCGAAGCATTCCGATTGGATGCTTCCGTGGCGAGAAGGATATTTCTGGGGTTGTGGTTTTCGAGACGGGTCGTATTTCGTTTTGGAGACTTCATGCTGAAAATATTTATCTAAATATACATACTACCCCGCTAGCCGCCTCAATGAGGGTGTGACGGGGGTTGCTAGGATAATAGTTGCTAGCATAAAAAGAGGAAATAAAAGTCGCACCCAGTCTCACCCAGCATTTATGTGAGTACTTTGTTTGGGGAAATGGATTTCCCATTCCAGGCGAAATCTCTCTTTCTCTCTCTTTGTGATCCAACGTTTAGACTGGCTCGACTGGTCTAGGGCAACCATCAGGTTTAACGTCGAATTGAGCTCTACATCTCAAGGCGCAGCCATTATACAGGGGCAATGTTACAAGAGATATCACACATTGAAAAAATTCAAGTAAAAAACAATTTTAATTGAACAAGCCTATTATTACAATCAGCGGATTTTTAATTTTAACAGTAAAATAAAAATATTTGAAAGATCGACAATCGATCCGGTCAATTATTTCTTTTTTCATGAAAATTAATTTGGACCAGACTACTTTTATTAAAAGAAAAGATATACGGCAAAGGGTTAATTTATCGTTTCTATCAAACATCACAATAAAGTGAGGTTATGAGTTGATGTTTTCCGTGTCTGCTATGAAAGGAAAGGTTGCTAATTGCTCAAGCAGGCTAAGTCTAGAATTTACACTCCAAATATTTAGTGGCTCCCACCCTAATTCGTAATGGTTAAACGCCGTGATCCTGGCCTATATGTAGAGGTCCGTGAATTTCGCGAGACGCGATATCGCGAAATAACACGAAATAACGCGAAATCGGTTATTTAAAACGAAATTTCGCGTTATTTGCGATTTTAGGTGGATTAGCGAAAAAATCATATGTAATGAGTCGTAATCTATTAAAACATAAGCCTTCATTGTTTAACACTGCCGACGTTCATTTGCTCTATCTCATTACGATTCCAAGGTCAATAGGCTCGTTTATAGTCTCGCGCATCCGCGTAATATCGCGCACTGTGGTGATTTATCCGCCAGAATTTGCCGTTAAATTTATCACTGCCTCTTTCTTACCTGAATAATTAGATATTATGAATTAAAAATGCGCGGAAAGAAATTTAGCGCGGCCGCGGAGGAGCGGAAATACAAGCTCACACGCCCGATACGCGTCAATGCCGAGCAGTAATTCCGGCGACTCACCGCGGCGCATTAGACTGCGTTATTGGATAACTTGTTGCAGGAACACCTTGAGTATGGGTCTAATTTAACAATTTCGTTGACTTAAACGCGGCCGCTGGCTGGGACCGGACCGGCCTGAATTTCACGGCGTCGTGACGTGAGCGGCGGCCGGCGAAAAGTCGTTTCGTCAGAAAGCGGCCTCAATGTAGCACTGCCTGTATTTCGCGCCGTACACGGCGCACCGCCGGGCCGGATTGAAATGGACGCTGTGGTGACCATGGCGGCCGTCAACGGCACCGTGCGTTAACTGCGCGGTTCGATTCGTTTTAAGGCATCCATAGACACGTAAGGTTATTTGAAAGCACGAAGCGCTAGCAGTTGGGAGAAGGGAAGGAAGGAACAGGAAGGATAGGAGGAGAGGGGATTCTCCTTATTTGCAGACGGATCGTCGAATATTCAGCTCTCCACTGAGCTACAATGCAAAAAAATCATTTCGACATTGGCCAAATCTAATACCTAATTCTTCAGGTGAGAAAGCGTCTCATTCTAGATGCTTCAGGATCGATAAATGGGAAATAATTTTTCAAGTTTCTTTGAATCCGATTATGTTTTGTTATGTGCGCTTCTTTCTCTGCCTTTCCTGACTGATAGGCAACAGCTGTAATCAAAACTAAGCGACTTTGTTGTATCAAGCTGCTGTCCCATCTTCCCTCAACACCTGGGTGAGGGGTATCGAAAGGCAACCCACGACATGAAACATTTCAGACAATTTGTAAGTTATACAGTACTGCAGCTACCCAGCACTCAGTTTGAAAACCCCACCGTGATAGGTTGCGTTTTGGGGTTAGACTGTTTTTTTAATCGTAGTTCCAGCTTTCAATATTGAACGAAGGATAGGAATTTTAAAATGCCAAAAGCTAGTGATACTCTTCACACCAGGGTAAGTGAATTTAGTTGAGAAGGATGTTATGTGAAAGACAGAGTATTACTGTGCAAAGTTTGTGATAAAAGATTTTAATTCAAAAGATGTGACACTTTGTTAAAGCACATCAGTAGCGATACTCATAAAAGTGCGAAAGAAAGGGGACCCACAAAACGACAGCTATCATTTGAACACATAGTCACTCACTCAAAGAAAGGAAAGGAGGAGCTTGTTGTTGCTACTACAGAAGCATTTTAAAGGCTTCATTTAGTGTAGAGAAACTTGACAATGCAAAAATTCCGGAATGGCTCTCGAAGTATACACATATAAGGTAGTGGGGATTTTGCCGTTTGCTGATTGTATTAGCTAAGACTACATACTTGAACCATTCATATACCTTGAACCAATATAAATTGAACCACTTCTTTCATGTTGTTTTATCAGAAATTTTGTGCTATCGAAATTGTGTTAAATGTTAAGTAAAATGCTTAATAAAAGTATAGGTATTAATGAAACAAGTACCATAAAATAATAAAACGCCTATACACCGGGAAAAAATGTAACATTATAATAACACCGCCAAGATTTTCTATAACACCGAAATCACATGGTTTTAAAACGAATTTTAGCAAAAAATAAAACCACTTTCTCTTTCACCTCTACCTATATGCTTTCTACGGTCTTGTGATTTGCTGTCGAATCTAAGTATCGCATCGAACGATCGAATTATTTGTGAATCGAGTCGATTTAATTCGGATCCTAATGCCCTGTTCAGATTACGATTGTCCGAGCGATCGTCCTAACGATAGGTGGCAGAACTAACTGTGTGAATGCATGTCCGGACAATAGGTCACGTAGGTCCTAACGTTGCCACTTTACGATGGTTAGGCGCTGGGAGACCGGAAGAGGAAGTGACAAGAGAAAGACGAAAAAGTTCGTGAAGCTCCCTTCGCTCCATTTTTTTCATGGATTTGTCCAAACAAGGAAGAGTATGGGCGGAAGAAAAAAATATTCGTTAAATACACGTTGAACACAGTAATATCTTGACCCTGCATATCTTAACAGCTTTACTAGCCATCAATTTCTCGTTCATTTTAGATGTCATCACTAGAGGGCAGCACTGGTTTTAACTACCGTTGTGTGAATGCACGATAGTTCCAACGATTGCTGGAACAATCGTAATTTGAACGAGGCAAAAGCGTTCGCACAGCTCCGCGGACAGCGGTACTTCTCTGGCTCCCAGTATTCCAGCATGATGCGGTCCAGGCTCTTCTCCGTTCCCCTTTTAGGCGGCATAATCTGAAGGGCCAATCGCGTACGGGAAGAGGCACTTCCGGCGGGAGATGGAGTGGCAGACAGGTGAAGGTGCCCGTCCGCTCACGACGTTGACCGTTTCGCCCGCGTTCCAGGGTCTGTGAGGCCAAGCCCTCAGGCGCCCGCTTCCCTGCTGAATGAAGTACTATGACCTCTCACTTCCTGGGTACTCTCACTCCATGCTGGACTGGTACATCACTTTTAGTTCGCCCGATGGCGCAACGCTTTTTTCTCCCGGCTTACCCCTCGCCAAATTACGAGTTACATCATTGACTAACAGATATATTTCTGGAGTGTGGGCCTAAAAATGAAACACCTCAGTTCGCCAACGTTTCGAATGTTCTGCCTCAGGGCTTAAATGCATTGCCAACAAAGTGAAAAAGATGGGCACAGTCAGTATGCGTGATTCTACGGAAATAGAATTACATACATATGAAAAACAGTATTAAAACAATTTGAGCCGTGCCAAAATGCAGTTCCTTGATCGAAAAATTAACCTTTCTTAAACTTAATTCATATTTTTTTCTGCAGCTAAAAATTGCTTTAATACTGTTTATCATTTGTATGCAATTCAGTTTCACAAAAATGCATTGAAGCCTTGAGTAAGAGCATTGTTTGATAAAAACGCTGGCCCACTGAAGTATTTAAATGTAGGCCCACACCTCTACAAATACATCTGCTAATTCAAGATGACTCGACCTTTAATATCATTGGTATTCGATGGTTTTACAGCCGATGTATTTCGATATCTACTATGCATTAGACCTGGAAAGTTCATTAATGAATTATGATCGTCGATAAATGTTGATGAATATTTGTGAGTCAATGGAAGCATTAATTTCCATTACGGTGCAAGTTCACTTGGTAGGAATCGGATGTGAACATTTGAAAAAATATCTTTTGGTTGCAATGGCTGTTACCTGCTATCAATATTCAACCAAAGGTAATTTAGTAATTTTACGAGACTGAAATATAAAGTTTTTGCTTGATACTTACATCTAGTTGGTGCAAGAAGAATGTTTGCGTTCGATGTATGTAATAGTGAATCAATCAAACCTGATGTCTTCCCTCTCACAAACGGTGTGAATCACTTGACTTTCGAAATTTTCTACTTAAGAGTCCAACTATGTGTCACTCTCCAATCTCACTCTTGAGAAGATGCGTGGTATCATCATTTTATCTTCTCTACATTATTTTTTTATTTTTATCATATACCTACTAGTTTTTTACAGTTAAGATTTTCCTAATCGCTGTAATGAAATAGTAATTTCTGTCTCAAAATAGAAAAACAGTTTAAAAGTCCCTGCCCACTTACAGCTCGTCTTTAAGTATCCCCGTCGAAGAATCAAAAAGTGCTGAAGTCGAGTAAAGGTGGACGATTTGCAAAATGGCGATTTTAGGGTAGGATACTCGGCTAAAATACTCGAATTTGGTTGGCAATCAATGAATGGGATGCCAATTCTCATTCTTTCCCGTTGTTGCCTAAATGCAGGCATGCATAAATGTAACAAAAATTCCTAAGAAGAGGCGGATTTCCATTTTATTAGGAAAACACACAGATTATGAAGCTGGTGACGCCATAAGAATAATTTCATCGGGTGAGAAATGGTATCATCTTTTACTGTGATGGTGTTTTCATCATGGCGTTGTTTTAGAAGTTTGAACAGAATATGGGTGCCTTTGTTTGCAAAATGGCGGAGGTTAATTTAACGCGACTTCTCACATAAAGTAATCTCAGAGTGATGCGTTGAGGGGCGTGGGTGGGAGCCTTTTATTTTTTTGATACCACATCGCCGACGTTTTGCCAATTGAAATAGCTAGAAGAGTCAGGACCCAAAGAATAGGAAGGCCCCGCCAACTCCCCTTGAAAAACCCCTTGGTATTGCGACCTCACCAAATTCCCTTGCACCAATATTCGTTGGTTGCGGGTATTGCCTGGAGTAGAAATCCTGGAGACGACAAAACTCTCAGCTGAGCTTCTGGCGATTACATTTTCCAATCCGACCGAGATCTCGAAATAAACTTTATATCCTTCAGGCACACTTCTAACCCTCATGTAGCGAACATAAATTATTGCAGCGCCATTATTTCCTGTGATGCAGGTGTATAGCCACGGTGTATACAAGTAACTGAACAAATGCCAGTAGCCTTTTTGTGAACCTTATGCAAGGAAACCTGAAGCCGTTCTAGAATTCTTCCAGAGAGCATTTGCTCATCCCTGACATTTCAGTGGTGCTACTGAAGGTTGACCATTTCATTACGACTTGTATGGAATGCATAAAATATTCATGCGATAGGAAACACCTTGCCAAGCCTTATTAACACAACTTCTCTGTGATTGATATTATATTGTATTGATATTAAATTCGGACTGATTTTTGGCATCCTGATCAGAGCCCGAGTCGGGGGAATGACTTGTTTATTGACCTGATTCCGCAGTAATTACTGGTGAACCTGGTGAATTACTAGTTAACCTGGTTAATGATGTATGATTACGGTAATAATATATGGATCTTATTCCCGAAATTTAAGGCTTAATCATTTATAAGTAAATAAGTGCTATTTCACTTTTTTTTAAATCAGTATCTTCATCCGTTTGTTATCCAGAGTTGTACGCCGTAGTTAGTCTCCACATATTGGACGTTGTAAATGTTGTATCATGAGATGATTGAGTTTATTTTTATCTCGGATATCCGATTTTTGCCTGTTTTTTATCTCTTGAACATATCGTGCTGAAATTTTGCAACCATAAGGTTGGAAGGTTCAGCAAAAGTGCCAAATGAAAATGGTTTGACATAATTCTCGCATTAGCGAGAAATGTGCGTTGATAATATGATCCGTTATCACAATGACTTACGCCTTCGTCAATAGTAAGGTTCCTTAGAAGAGTTTTGAAGGTTCCTCACCCTACTCTTGTGATATCTGAAACTATTCAACGAAAACTTTTCTCCCGTCCCTGGCCTTTACAAAACGCTTTCTCGATTTGAATAGTGTTTGCGTGTCACATTCAGTTTCTCTTCTCAAGTGTAGCAGATGGCCAGGCGGTAGCAGAAGGAATCGCCTTCAGGGGGTTCTAGTGGTGAGGGGTCGAGAGATTGAGTGATGTGACTGAAGCCGGTCGTTAATCGCCGCCGCGTCGATGTGTGGTCCAAAACAGGAAAGGAACAAAAAATACAAATATTCGATCATATTAAGCACATGTTTTTCTTTTTCCGGCAGATTTGATGTGAAGGTGGTATGGTATTTGGAGGAGGCGACCGACAGCTAAGGTCATTTGCGCCTTGAGGGAAGAGTACGGGAAGGAAGGGTGGAGAGAAACCCGGCGTCTGCATTAGCCTGCTCTTAACGAAAGGCGCCAACGGGTCCACGACTTTACGTCCCATCCTTCGGACGGAGTGTTGCGCTTCAAACGTCCTCCACACAGCATTCAAGCAGGGATCGGGTACCCTCTATAAATTCTCTACCGTCGCCGGGATTCGAACGTGAACCCACGGGGTAGAAAGCCAACACTACAGACACCACACCATCCCGATCCCCACCGATGTGAAGTATTTTAATTTGGAAGGCTCCGGCTCTGTAATTATCAGTACTTAGGTAGCAACATCTTCTTCTCTCACACTGAAAGGGTAGCACTCGTCCCTTAAAATTTGATTTTCATGTCCCCTCTCATTGATAAATAGCTCATTCATTTACGTTTAGGAAGTGGGCAATTCTCACCTTGCCAGCGACCTGGTTTCGGATATTAAAAATATCTACGAAAAGAGAGTGGTCAGTCAGTCACTAGTTCGTTCGTTCGTCTTCGTTGAGTTAGCTTAATCATGGGTAAAATTACACAAATAAACATTTTTACCATATGAACTTATACACAGTTGCACCACAGTTTCAGAATTTTGAGAAAAATAATTATTTGGTCAGGTAATGGCGCAAAAAGAGCCCTACAAAGATGGGTTATCTTTTGAGGTACTTCCACGCTAGGTATCTTCGGAAGTTTTTGGTTCAGAGATTTTTATACCACTCTTAATCAACTAAAGAGTTTTATATAGTCGCTATATACGTTGGGATGGGATTTATCGTTCAGAAATACTAGATGAATACGCGTTGTACCAAATATTTTCTTTTCCTAGAGAGGGGAGTTTTATAGTATGAATGGCTGTTGTCACTAGGTTGTATCCCTTTGTGTAGGTACGTCCAAGACGATCTTAAGACAACGCATCACTCCTTCTCATTTGCCGTAACGTATTACTAGTTGGAAACTTAACCTAGCATCTTGAAATATTCTTGGTATATGTAGTAGTCGCCTGTCAAGAGTTGCCGGTACATAACATAGCTTTTAAAAATTAACCTCGATATTGTCTCAAATGTAAGTGATGCCAAGGGCCTGCTCTCATGAGCGCTGGTCAACAATCCCAAGATTGGTGTGACGCAGCTCTCCACTCAATTCTCCTATCAGCTAATCTTTTCACACCTACGTATTTCTTCTTGTTCACATCTTTATTTACCTGTTCCATACATTTTGTTCGAGGGCTTCCTTTTCCGTTCTTGCCATCCACTTGCCCCTTGACGGTTGTCTTAATCAGGCCATCAAGTGGCCTATGTGTTTGTTTCGTCTTCTTATTAAAGGTTTTCATGAGGCTTCTCTCCTCTCCTACTCTTCTCAAGACTTCCTCATTACGAACTCGGTCGATCCGTTTTCTCCTCATCTTTCTTCTGTAGCACCTCATTTCGATGGCCTCTATCCTTTCTTTCTACGCTGCGGTCATTGTCCAATGTCCATGCCATACAATTAGGAGCATACTCCAAATGGACGTTCTTATAAATTTTTTCCTTACTTCCATAATGAATTTCCCCACTTTAAGTAGGTCTCTCTTTTCTTGGAATTCTTTTTTTGCTTGGGCTATGGGCCTGCTCTAACCCGAAAAAATATGATATCAAGAGAATTTTCGGTAATCACAAAAAGAGTCAAAATACTGTGGAACGAGGAATGTGTCCTATTGAGGAAGCACGAAGCTCCAGCTCTCATGCCTAGACTAAAACTATTCTTTTGGTTGAAATGTTGGGTTGGGCCTACCGTGAACGGTTTTTTTTCCTTAACCAGTTGTACTTGATGAGCAATGACGAATCAGAATAGCGGCGGGTGTGAGCCTAGCGAGGCATGAAGTTAAGGGTGAAAGGAAAGAAAGAGGTTTCCTAAGCAGCAGAGCAGCAGGTTAGGGCCAACTCCTCTCGTGCGAGGTAACTGACATTGAAGGATTGCAAAAAGAAGTCGCAAAATATTTTTCGCCTGCCAACCTCTGCCTGATATAAGACCGTCCCATTTTCTTTTATCTCTTATTAGATTTTCAAGGACCGGTTTGGAGACGATTAGCTATTATTATGCGTATGAAAGAAGCGACTGGCTGTAAGATCCAGAAATTGGTCATGATTTATGAAACACCTTCAAGATGAAAGGAATTGATCTCCCAAACGGATGCCTGAAGTCCATCTTACGTTGTATCCCTTGAAATTTTCTCGGAAGTAATTGGAAACCACATTAAATGGCTTTCACTTACTGATTTTACAAAAATTTAAAGTTAAATAGATGAAAATCACTTAGCACGTATTTTCAAAGCGTCTATTGCCTAATAAAAAGTATCTAACCCTATAGGTGTCTATTCATAAAATATATGCTTTTCATACATATAACACTTTTTCTCCTTCCTTTTCGATAGGATTTTCACCTCAATTTTTACATGATAGCAACTTTTACTTCCTCAATTATCATAAAAATTTTCCGCGAGTAAATAGAGAAATGACAGACAGAAATATAGAGGAAAGTTTTATAGATACAGAAACAGAGGCGCTGGCAAATAAAGTGAAAGTTAAATGATAAGATATGGATTTGGTGAGTTACACAATTTACGGTGGGGATGGGAAAATTTATTAAAAGGAAGCATTTCCGCAATCATTTGCGATGGCGCAACGGGAAGGTACAAAATAAACTTTAATCCATGGTAACGCGTTATAAGCCTAGTATTGCCTCGATTTACCTAGATTTCATGTTGTTGTCACGTTTGATTCAACCTTTTTTTTTTGGGTCGTTAATTTTTAACTTTTGAATAAATTGCGTATTTTGTCGACTCATTTGAATTTGAGGAAGCTTTAGGGGGAGGGTCTTTCGACAGACGTCCTGGGCCACAGAATTAAATGTCACAGCCAGATCCGCTTTCCACTCCTCGCTTTTCCATGGCTTAATTGCATCGCCGGTATCATCGCCTCTCCGCGTTTCGCCGAAAGGTCAAACGTCTTCTCGCGACTGAACACGGAACCACGCGAGTTCACCCGTTGCGAACCGGGACGATCGTTTTTATCGGTCCGAGAGGACTTCCTGGGGCTGTCTTCTCCTTACGATTCGCTGTGAGTGGTCAGCAATCCGAAGATTGGTTTGAGGTAGCTCTATACTCCTCTTTTATCATAGGAATGACACAGATATTCACTCCGTAGTCCGCATTCAGTAGGCAACTTTGGTTATTTTTTCATTACAGCGCCTTACTATTGTTTCAGTGCTGTTTTTAGCCTGGATGCTATCCTTAGGTATGTAGGTTCGATATAGGGGTGGGTGGTGTACCTAGGGCATAGTGTACCTATGAACACTAGGAACTATCAGCAAGTACTTCGACCTAAGGGCTTTAAAGTTACCTATTACGTGAAAGATGCGCTAGAGAGTAGCATAGGTCAACTTGAGTTCCTTTGGGTAATGTTTTCAAAAAAAGGCGCTATTTTGAAGTTTTTGTCGCTGAAAAGTAAATATTTTAGTTGCATATCGAAGTGTTTTACCAAAAATCTATCACACCAGCAGTGGTTATCATAGCACAGGTGAAATTTACCTGTAATGGTGAATAGTATTAGCTACTTATTTGGTATTTTTGATGTAATATTAACCTGAAAATTCAGCCGGAATTCAAAATGGCTACCTCTTGTACCAAGAGACACAAGCACATGATGTACCTAGGAACATGTTTTCATAGGAGATATGTATTTGTTAAATATAAAATCAAATACATTATCAGAGGATTTTGGACTCCTGGAATTGTCCCTCTGGGTCGTGGTGTATTCACAGACGACGACCTTATGCCAGCATATGTTAGTAATCGGCCTCCTCAACGGAAGGTATTTGTTCTTATTTTTTAAAGGAGTTATATTTTAAAATTGAGTTTTTACCAACTACATTAATTTTCTTTATGTAACATTTTAATTTACTTTCAAATTTAATAAACATAATGCATATTGATTTCATTTTTCACGAGTTTCGTTGCTGTTCCCTCTAATCTAACTTGTGTTCCTTGGTAAAATAGGTAATGTTCCGAGGTGTATATGAACATGATGTACCTAGGAACTATTGAAAACACTTTTAGAAGTTCTAATTAGATCCATTAATAGTAAAGGTACAAGTATAAAACTGAAAACTTATGTGAAGTAATCCTAATGGATTGAATTGCTAATATTAGACTGAATCTTCAGTAAATATATTGTGTTTTATATAAAAAAGTGGAAAAAGTGTTCCGTGGTAAAACACTCTCCACTACTAAAAATCCAAAGCAACTCGTATATTATCTTTGGCTGTACTCGTACACTCTCGGGAAGTGAGCTCTCAGAGCCCCCTCACATCATGGAAGCGGACCGCTGCGTAGAAAATTATCAACCTCCCTGAATGGAAAAATTGATGAAGCCTTTGAGTCATCCTGCAGCTCGCCGTTGGTCACCCAAACTTATATTTGAGCTGTCACCAATCGGCGACGAATGCTCACTGAGCACTGCTCACTGCTCAGGCAAGTAGTAGCCGAAAAGACCTCTCGCGTTAACACTAAGCTGCCACTTACGGAGGGAAATTCGTCATCTTGAGTGGTGGCGCTGTGAGCGCTCGCTCCCCCTTGAGATGCCCATTTAAATATTTTTTCTATTATATCCTACATATATTGTCCTATAAAACTAACTCGAGTTCTTTCTTTGCCTTTTTCCGTCTATATTTCCTTCGAAGACTGACTTCATTGGGTTATCTTAAGTCATGTTGCGGCCGATTAGATTTTCCAGATTTGAAATAAATACCGGAATTTTATCGATAAGTACTGGCAAGTAAATCTGCTACCAATGTTGTTGTATCTACGGGTATACCATAAGAATTTTTAAATTATTGACAAAGAGGGAAATTCATAAACGCTCGCGAAGTGCTGTCGAATCCCTAAAGAATACATTTCGGTTAAATGAGAGATGTGATACTTCGGCATGTTGGAGATGAAGTAGAATATCCTTTCCACATTTTCTTTGATTATTGAAATTTAATTTTCCAGTAAAGTAAATGCGATTTTCATGTTTACTTCAAGCTTTGTTCTCAAATTTTTACGTCATCCTCCGCTATAAAATTGGGTTGAATTTATTTCCAGTATTTATATTAACTGCCTTTTATTTATGCTGTAACTGTGACGATTAAAAATTATTCTAAAAAATGTAAATCTTCATTTAGTTGCAAACAGTAGCCCACCAAGGGCCAAACAATGCCCACCAAAACAGTAGCATTTTGCAGACTAATTATTCACGGATAAAATTACTGAGAGAAATGGTTATGCGTTGTTCATTAAGCATTTTGACAATTGAATTAAATGACAGCGTTCTAAAGCACTGCATAAAGCATTCAATAATATTGGAACGACTCACAAATTAACAAGTAAGGTGGAAAAGTTACCAACAAAAGTTGTGACTATGTGGCAAAAGTCGTCATGAGAAGTGTTTAAACTTGTTTACGAGATCTTAGTACTAATTCCGGTCAAGTAAGATGACTTTTTAATGGTAAACTATGTGGACTTAAACCCTGAATCACACGATATTTTAGTGAGGTACAAGTTGGGAATAGTAGACATAACAGCTCAAATAGATTGCAGAAATTGCAGCTGAAATGAATGCTGTTGGTAACCATCATTTTCAGGGATAGTATTACAGCCATGGATTGCTGTACTTTTTTCAAATATTTGAATAAATTTATTTTCACATCCATGGGAAATACATGTAGCTAACTAACTAAAATAATGGATCTTTGGTCTGATTCCTTCTTTTTTCATTGGAAAAGAATAAATGAAGAGGACAATAATAGAATTGAAGGAATTTGAATGTGGCGTACTTAGACAAATTTTTTTCTCTCTGAATTTCGAATTTACGCGTCATCTGCCGGTAAACACTGAGCAAAAGATACTTGGTACAAAAAAAAAACAATGAAAATCTCCAGGTGCATAATAATAAAGTTAATTTAAAATTTAATAGTGACAATTTCCCTGTCACAAATCCTCATCATGCTGTAGCCACACATTTAAGCCTGACTCTTTTACAGAAAGTTATCTAGTTTTGGAATGGATGAAAACTAATTTCAATGATGGAATTATCTGAAAAGTAATGACGCGAGTCCACTTCGTTCGTATTCTTAATACTCCTTGAACTCTCCTTCGTCGAATGTTAAATTTATCCTCGCCCCAATTTGACCATTTTTGAAATTCTTTTCAAGCCGAAGGCCAGATGATTCGACGGGCAGGATTTAAGGATGACTGGCCCTTCTCCAATTCATCACAGGAACGTGCGAATGTGTGCGAAATCTCTAACGAGGATGGCGAATGGATCCTTTTTAATTTTCCGGAGCCGTCCTTCGGTCAGCGCTTTCCTGGACCTCCCCCACCTCCGATCTCCAGGCACTCATCGAAAATTACGGAATTGATTTTCGGCGCCGCCCCAGGACGTCCATTATGTTCTCGAAGAATGATTCATGCGATTGTAGTCGGGTTTCTGCATCTCAGGCAATGACTTTTCTGCACTCCCATCGCAGCTCAAAGAATTGATACTGCCTTAGAACTATACTCTGTATTGCGAGTAGGCTGTTTGTAGCGTGGAATATCAGCCACCTTTGGACCTCTAGACGCATACGGTTCCCTATTTATTGAACTCGATCCAGGTTAAATGAGAACTAAACACGAGTAATTTAGGTGCACTATGATTAAATTATATATGAAAATAATTACCCATTAATGTCCAGTGCTTAAATACTTTGAAGTGCGAAAAATATGATACAGAGTTGGCAAAAACGAAAGGAGATGGAATTTTTCCGATGCCTAGCCACTGCTGCCTACATGAATTCCATTAAACTCGTGAGGGATGGGTTTTTCGAAATAGACCTGACGCTTTTCGCTATTTTATGCTATGATAATCTCGTTAATCATAATCAGGACAATATCAGGTACCTAGAAACGGTCAGTTTTCAATTAATGACGCAAAAGAAATTTTACTGATTTTGTTGAGACGGCATGGGCCATAAGTAATAGTTCTATCAATAAGTAAAACAGCCATCAAACCGTTAACTTGGTCGTATGTGAAACTAGAAAGCTGCTTTCAAAGTTGAAAAATAGACCATCCTATGATTGAGAAGGTAATCCTTGACTTAAAAATAAATATTTGAGAAAATGGCACCAGAAGTAAATCATAAGTACGATAGATCAAGTACGGAGAGTAAAAAGGGAATTGGAATATTGAATTTTAAAGAATATATAACAGGCTTCAAAATACCTTGTAAATTTTGGGAATTAAAGGTGAGCCTTTAACGCCGTTGATATTGGTTATTTAATTTTATATTCCTTTAACTATCATGTTATCTAATATTAAATTTATACTGTCTCTACCTTTGCTCTATGAACTATATATGGTTCACCACTCTAATCTGCTGAAATTGTATATCGAGGTTGGGTTTCATAAATTGAATATTACATTAAACTTCTGGCAATAATGAATGTGACAACTTTCTTTTAAAGAGGCCTGTGCTGTTTAGTAGAATTTTCATACAGTTTGTCATGGAAATTAGTAAGAAAAAATGTTTTTGCAATAACTATTGAGTGAATTTAAATTTTGAGTTGTTATACGTCCCGCAATGTCATCCATTAGCCCTGACGACGAACACATAATTTTACACTAGTTTTTTGTTTCAGGAACCAGATGTAGTCCACTCCAAATGTATTTACGTATACGTGTGTGGGCTGATTGGGCAGGACCCGACGGAGTGAGGACCACTGTACCCCGTTGTCTACCCAGGTTTGTAATTATCAGTTTCTTAAAATTATAGTATAAACATTTTTAGTAATGTTTAATAGCAGTTTTTGAAGTTATTTGTTTCTTCATATTCATATTCTATTTTTTTGGTTAAATTTTTTATCATATTTGTTTTCTTGCATCTGAATGTTTTTTTCTGTCGCTACTCGCCGGCCCTATTTTTTCTTTCTTCCTACCGACTAACTTGCGAAATTTCCTTGTTCCCTTGTATCTCACAATGAATGATACCCATCATTCCTGGTGTTACGTTATTTATTCTCGTGAAACGCTTCAATTTTTTACTTCCTCACTTCCGTACTCTTGCGTAGCCTCAGGATCACATTGTGGCCACAACAGGACTGCCAGCGGGCTTTTGTCACAATTGCTAAACCTCTGTCTCGCCGTAAAGCAATTTGTTTTCACATTCCCACATCTCACGGGATTTTCTATGCACTCCATCAGCACCATTCCTGAGCGGAGGTATTATATGTTGCTTCTTATATTTTGTCATCGTGGGTGACTTCGTCTCAATTTTTGTATTTGATTAGGTGAAAAATTCTGAGACAAGGCTTAAATTCTACTTTCTTCCATTATAAGTATTTTTATCTGCAGAATAGATGATAGCTTAATTTGACGTGGTGTTTTTGAGACATTTAGACGAAAATAGGAAAATAAAGCCAATGTCTCTTCGTTAGAAAATATATATGTGGATATTCTGAAGCCCAAAAAAATGCAGATATAATTATCCCCACCAGGCTCAGATATATCCCAAATTTGGTGTCGCGTAACTTCTTATTAGTTGTTGTGAAAATCTAGAGTATACTAGAGTTTAAAACTCTATACATAAATTTTTATTTTCTCAACACCCGAAAGATGACAAATGACAAATTTGAAAGTAATCGGTCAGGTTCGGTTAGAAAAAGTCCTTTTTTGCGTTGATTTAACGTGGAATGCCCCTCATTTTTTATGCCCTGTAGTTTGAGTCGCCTCATGATCGACTAAGCAATGACTACATTGCAAAGCCATTTCTTTAATCGGATATTTTCCACCTGGTTCGGATGTTTTCTCAACCCAAGGAGGAAACTTCCGCTCATTTAGCTTAACAAGCTGATTAGCACGCGCCATGATTTTCCGTCTGCAATCTCTCTACGCGCTTAAAACTTGTAATTTCGCCGCGCGATTCCTCTTAATTATCCGACAGCGGCGCTCCCCGTGATTGGGGTCTCGAGGGGAAAAGGGCCGCTTTCTCCTCGTTCACCGCTTAATCGATGATTCTGACGTCTCCAACGACTTTCGTCACAGGCATAAAACTTCGATCGGAACAGGTTTTCGAACATACCAGAGGGGCAAAATCGCAGGTCGCCCGGAGGTCTCTCCAAATCCCATTATCGTCCTATCGAAGTCTTTATTATGTGGATAAAATCCCATAAATGTCGAGACAAAATTATAAAATTGGCTTGGTTGATAAAGTTTGCCGGCAATGATATCTTTCTGGAAGAGTTTGGGGATATTTTAGTTTTCTCTTTAGTGCCCGAAGGAGGAATTGTGAAACCTAATGATTGCATCCGGGCATACTAGTTTTTCGGGATCGAAATCTTAACGAATTAAAATTGATACCATATGTTCCATTTTCAGAAGGAACCGATAAAATTAATTAAGGCGTGTTTGAGATCCTTATATTGAAATTTCCTATTTTGTAACCTACGGATTTTAATAAATATAGGTTTTCACTTAGAATGTGAGAGCTATTTTCCTCTCGCTCAGTTAAAGTAATCTTTCAACGATCCCATAGTTAGTTCAAATCTATGAAAAACTGAATCCAAATTCAACGTTTTTCGACCCCCTCCTTCGATCTTCAGAGATGCATACAGTCCACCGTACAATAAAAAAGATGTATTGATATTTTTACCTTCTCATGTAATTCAGATTAAATTAAATTAAAATTAAATAGATGTATTTTATTCCAATTGAGTTAAATGATAGCGCGCAACAGGTATTACCATGAATCCTATCATAGATTAATTTTTTTATCTTAAGAATAATTTATTATCTTGAAGAAAATTATGAGTTTAACCTGGTAAAAAATTATGGATTAAACGGAATTTTATTGCTGGAATTGAAAAAAATCAGGAACTATGATCGCTGGCAATATAAAATTTGACTCCAAATAATTTTTGACTGAACACTTTAATTTTCTTAAACTTAAATAAAATAATATTAAATTAAATTATATTACTCCAGTACTGTGTAAAGCGTTTTTTTCTCAACTTAATATTTTATGCAGTCGATACGTTCATCGTTAAGAAGGTAAATTGTAAGTGATATTACGATCATTTTTCTCTCTCCTTCGTGGGTTAATTGCATGGATTTTTATAATAAAGCTCACAATTCCCTTTTTTGCCTTATGCTAATGAACGCTGGGTAATGCTGGCTCCAATCCATGATTCTTTTTTATCTGATCTTACTGCAGATCAGTCAAAGTAGTTTTACACCGAAGAGAAATGAATAAATGGAGTGTAATCGAAGAAGTTCGATTGATTGATTCTAAATTTTTTGTTTATGGTCATTTATTTACCTTATGAAATCAAGAGATTAATATAAATAAGCTCAATGCCAGACATGTTCTTGATAAATCGGATGCGACGTTGCCAACTTGGGAAAAAATTACTCCGGTGTTTTTCCTCAGTGACTAAATTGGAAATACTGGGCTCACCATTTTATCAGACCTTAATCGGGTTCAAATTACAAAATTCTGCTTCACTGTCACGGAACAAGATTAGTTGGAACTGAATTGTGTGCGAGCGGAAAAAATATTTATTGGTTTCATATTAATTCTGAATATTGAAGACGACTAACTGCTCCTACTATTGATTAGTAATGCCATTTTAATCTTCTGCTAAATTGATGTACTTTTTTATGCGTGTCATGAACATTCCAAGTCCCATTCTTATACTAAATTGGTGGAAACGTGGTCCTAAAAAGAATGTACTTGTTATCAGTTTTGTGAAACATTTTTTTAGCTTTTTGTTGCGCAGATATCATGGCGAAATTGAATAAATGCCGCTTTAGTCACTGGGAATTCGTGAAGCTGTTTTATCTTAGACACGTCAAAATAATAGTCCACTTTTCTAACATAGTGCATGATATCGTCAGTGGTGTGTTCTTCAGTCAATTAATTATATTTCTCGTTGATCGAATTCTTTTGTAATTCACAATTGCGTTTATTGTGATGGTCCTGGTGCAATGGAAAACTATTTACTTCTCCACATGTCCTAATATTGTTATTTATAGGCCGGCTTAAGGCTGCCTAAATATTTGTGCGTGAGTCTGTGTTCTTATTTTAGAGCAATGCCCGCAACATGCCTCGAATGAAATTGTAACTATCATGCGCTCTTAGGTAATCTCAGTTCTTCCCTCTTAACTCGTTCAAGTTGATTAGCCGTTAAGAAAATATTACGTGAAAATGCCAATATTAAGATAGTTATGACGAGAAAATCAGAGGTAATACACCAGTGCAGGTAGGTTTACGTGAGATAATTTTTAATCCTCCTCCTCTCCCCAAATTGCAATTTCCTATTCATATACCAGTAAGTCCTAGTCGCATTCATTTAATCTATAAATCCCATCTTATTTATTCTCCACTTACCCGGCATTTACGAGCGAACAGGGAGCGTTACTCAGCCTTATAAACGAATATGGCTTGGAGCCGCTGGAGACTAGGGCGCAACGTGTTGCTACGTCCTAGAATTAGATTACTGGAGCTATTAAGAATAGATACAGGTCAGAGCTTCACAGAGAACATCATCTTAGATCCTCTCTATATTTCTAGGTCCGACGAAAATGATGTATCGAGAGAGACATTTTTTCCGAACGGACATGTATAGGAATTCGTTTTTCCCCGGAACACTACAGGACTTTAACCCATCGTAACCCAAAGTTGCTTCTAAGTAGCATCAAAAATTTAAACATTATCAGCTTTTTTCAGGAGAGATTTAAACCACGAGTTATTTTGTGCCGTAAAGTTTAATGAAGAAATATGTAGCTGCCACAATAATTATGATTGAGGACAAAATTTTCGTATTTTTAAAATGAGAAGCCTTGAAATTTAATTTCTCCCTGAAGCAGCTCTGGATTAGAAAGAGTTAATTAATTCTTGTTGGTAGTCAATTCTCTCACCTCATTCGTTTATCTTTTTTTTTCAATGACCAACATCTTAACACCCTCGCAACACGCCTTTTGAGGCGGCTCGCGGTGTAGTAGATTTAGATGAAAATTCTTCCTTCAAACACGACCTTTGCATCCCCTCCACGCTACACACTCGCTCCATCTCCCTGCCTTCTTAAAGCAAAATAAGGGGGACATACTTTGCCATTTTTACGCAAACGACTTTTGTTTCGCGGTGAAGCGTGCTTAAAGAGATTGAACCCCGTGGACCCAGGATGCATATAGCGGTAGCACCTCGTTCCCGTAGCTCGTCTCGTTCTTTGCCGCCGTCACCGCCACTTCTTAAACTGTACCTCGCGGGTCGTGTCGACATCTCATGATTTCATCTCGGAGAACACGGAAAGATGCTTATGCTCGGCTGAGGCGGAGGGGAGACCTCGCCACTCATCCCACATCGCGAAGCACTCGACGCGACTTTCTTCCGTGCCGTCTTCGCCGCTTCGTCTCACTTATCTCTCTTGCCCAAATGTGACCGTAATTTTTTTCTATAATACGCTCTAAAAGCTTTATGTGAATTGTTGAATTTTCCCCTCTTTACTCCAGAGTTACACTTGAAAATTTAGTTTCTTTCTCAGCCATCATCATCATTATCATTAGTAAACAATTGTAAGATAAGTTTGACGCAAATCTCTTATCCGCTAGCTTTTTCATAGTGACGTATTTCTTTTACATCCCATATACATACAATCATATCATCAAAAGAAATGCCATCCTCGCAAGACTCGATCCTTTTACACGAACTGGAAGGATATATCATACCACTGGTCTCCCTGGATCAGGCCTGGTGAGCATCAACAATTTAATTGGAGACTTATGAGGTGAGTTGTTACCAAGCTTTACTGTACCTTCATTGAAGCTACCCAGGACATTATTTTCTGTAGCACTGTAATGATGTAAGCATATTTATGCTCAAGATTACTCATGACCTATAGTGTTCAACAATGGGCATTTCATGTTTAAGTGACACTACTTATGTTTTGGCTGTGTAGTGCTGTAGAGAAATAATTTTTTGTGCATGATGCCTACTGTGTGCCACCTTGATATTTTTCGTACGGATAGTAAAATGTATGAGCAATAACATATATGTTTACAATAAAATTGAAGGGGGGCGTTTTGAGATATTCAAGGTCAAAGATCAAAGTCGATGACCTCGAGTATTGAAATTCTTATAAATAGGTCACGTTGTGTATCAATGTAAATCCCTACATATTGCCTTTTCAAAAACATAATTTTCATTTTTCTACCTTGCATAGAACCAGAATTATAGTCATTTACCTTTAGAGACACCGGCTGAAATTTCGAAAAATTTTCAACCTTTGCGGACCTGTAGCTTTTGTCAAAATCGTCATTTACCTCTGCAATTTGGTATTTTTCCATCTTTTACTAGGATTATTTAATACTCCAAATTTGAAAGAAATCTGGTCGGGTTGAGTGGTGTGTTGAATTCACATGGAATGACCCTAATATCCTGCCCTTTGTAACTCATTCGTGGCCGTCCCTTACCCTTCTTCCCTTCCAACTGTCCATCTGCGATTCTTTTCATCAGGTCACCATGCCTCATAATTTGGCCAACTAAGCTGTCCCGGCATCTGCTTAAGGTTTTTAGAGGACTTCTCTTTTCTCCCACTCTTCTTAGCACTTCCTCGTTACTTACACGGTCAATCCATTTCGTCTTCATCATTCTTCGGTAGCACCAAATTTTGAATTCTTAATAACACATTAATTCTAACGTTAATGAAGTACATTTATTCTATTGCAGAAAACAACCTCCTTATTCTCTTTCCTGTTTCGTAACTTTTAATGACTCTCAAAACTGATTGAATATGTATCGAAGAGGTTGTAAGAGAGGACAATGCTGTCCTAAATTCGCTTGAAAAATAAAGACGAAATTATCGAGGTATATGACGAGTAAACAGTAAAAGCAATTTTAATCCATTCCAACATTATTAATCATTACTAAATCGTGAATTATTAGTTTTTCAAGGATTTGAAAGGTAACCAATATCAACGTGAGGTGAAAAATTATTTCATTAGTTTTTATAGCATATTGTCTCATGTTTTTGTTCCCTATTCTTTTTGCAAACTCTCTGTTGCTCAATTCGATCGCTCCTACCCGCGAGGTACAATAGTAGGGGAAAGTGGGGCAAAACCGACAGGTTAACCTTTTTTCATTTAAAACTTGATCATTCTGTTGCTAATATTCTTTTAAATGTGGTTAATATTAACATTTATACATATAGGGTTTAGAATATTAATTTAAATGCATTTTATTATAGTGATTGCATATATTTATGATTTTTTCAAATATGGACAAAATGACGATTTTGCCCCATAGGTGGGGAAAAACAGACACCCATTGAATTTGCATTTACAAAACCTTTCTTGTACAATTTTGAAAGATTTATTTTACAAACACTCTTTTAACACGGGTGTGATATTTCTAAACATGAAATAGTAAATTAAAAATATGTGAGGTTGGATATGAACTTACGTACATAACTCACAAATGACATTGTCATCTTCTTCTTCACAATTTGAACACTCCTCGTAGGCCCACCCTCTGCAGTTCAAACATTGCATTCAACCCTCTTTATTCTTGGAACCGGAATACAACTCATTGCAAAATTTGCAAGCCTCCTCGTCTCCTTCGTCACAATCATCCCTATCTTTAAGAGAATCCAACCTCTGTCGGTCCTGCCCCACTCTCCGGTGACGGTTTTACCCCTCGACACACAACATCAGAAATATGTCAATACAGGCGTATCCATAATCAACTACTCGGCTACACGGGCTTAAAACACAACTAAAAACACTAAATTATCATATTAAGTTACCGCAGGTAAATCAGATCGGCATTATAGCTGCCAGATCCAAAACAAACGTAATAAAAATCATTAAGAACACTGTAATACATTTGAAAAATCACAGAGACTAAACGGCGGCTACTACGCAAACGAAAACAAGCTCGATCTGCTGGTAATGGCGGCCACTTCAACTAGCATATAATGTTGTTACTTGAAAGCAACAACTACCGGGTGATTTTAAAGGGGTCGGTTTGACCCGCCCAGTCGGTTTTGCCCCACTCTCCCCTAAATTAAAAAAATCATTCCATTCCGGTGTATCTTGAATTTATAGTCCAAAAAATCATGTCTGAAATGTCGTCAGAAGACCAGTCAAAGATGCACAATATTTCAGGCTCGATCATATGACTCAAATCTTACGCTTACGATTTTATGGGCTATAAATTCACGATTCGCTTGAATGGAATGATTTTTTGAGACACTACTTTGCGGCTATGCGCGGTCGATTTGTCCTTACTGCCCTAATATTACTGTAATCCTATTATTGGCTACCGCAATATTACTGTAATCCTATTAGTAGGTACCCTAATATTGCTGTTATTCTGATATATCCTATTGGTAATCATTCAAAGCGTAATTAGATGAGTTAGCGGATATTCTGAGGAATGAATTCCACCTCATCTGGACCGCAATAAGTTTTTAACAGCTCCGGCCTTTAGAGCCTCACTTCAAACGAACCTCGCTGTTGGCGATGGAAAGTGTGTATTTAAGACATAAACATTATTTTTATGAAAACTGCTGTCCAATCAAAGTTAATAATGTCCTCCTTTAACCGGTGAGAAAAATTTAATGGCCCGCAAGAATAATTACACTCAGTCGTTATCTTAATTCCATTCCAGTTAAAATGTGTTCGAGTGAAGTTTCCTTCTTCGTTGTCATTTTAAGATGCACTTAACGGGACGCGAGGAAACCGGATTCTTTGCCATCTGTGGAGGCTTTGCAATAAACGTGCAAGAAGTTGAGGCGTCAAACGAGGTTGTTAACATGTGTGAGAGAACTTGGATTTCGGCATCTCCAAAGAAAAGTCCTTCGTCGACGTTTGAGTGTTACAATGGAGGGCCAGAACTGCAGTAGCGAAAGATGCAACGAGAAGTATCTTCGTAAATTCCTCGCTAGTTACGACTGTTGGTCGAGAAAAGTTATTCCTATTGTCAGTAATGTTAAATTTCGATCAAATTTCACTCGTTATCCATAGTTTAAAATGTTTTACTGGTAACCTACTTCTCAATCAAACAAAATACAATCGTAAACTTCATCCTTCCATGCAAGATTTGACACTTTCCCGGCAAACAGAATATGTAAACTTTTCTCGGGACTCCGCGTGGGCAAGATTTTTTCTTTTCGCTTATCTTTTCCGTTTACGTAGTGATGAAGATAATTCTTTCTGCACGGACATGATCTTACAATCAGGATATCATGTAGCAGGACAGTTGACTGCTTGAATGTAGTTGAATCCTTCATAAAAGTTTGTGGTCAGTAGTGAACTTCAGTGAAACTTATTATTAGTGAATAATCATTCGACCGAAGGTTTGTTTAGATAGGTGAGGGTAGAGCTCATCCCAGATTAACTAATGACGGGTATTACCACAAATGCAGGCTACCACGCCTCCACATTGGCGCATAGTCCAGCTTATTTTCGTAGCGGAAAGGGCCAACGTAGAACTCAAGTGGCCGTCCATTTTACTCTCGTGACCGCGCAGGTAGGTATGCAAGCAGTGAATCTTATTCTAGATAATTCCTTGCCTGACCGTATTTTTTCTTCATCTTTTCGAGTGAAACGAAATATTGGCTCAGCTTAATAATTTTAATAGAATTATAAATTGTAATAATGTATTTTTGTTGCTTCCTTAGGAGGGAAATTTATTTCATAATTTGAAAGATATTCTGGAAAGAAGTAAGTCTGAGCGCAGTACAAACAAAATAAATCTTACTTTCAAAAGTACAGTTCGTAAAAATTTAATTACAGGTTTGCAAAATTCTTCAAAAAAAAATGTAACCTTTTGACAGATTTTCAAATTGACCTCCTTTGAGGTTTTATATTTTGAGCGAAATCGATTTGAGGTATATTATTTAAAAAAAAAACTGCTTTCCGTAGCATAGCACCTGCTAATTGGTATTATGTTAATTTCTGCTAATTAGCTCACTGAGAGTGAGCCCTTAATCTCTATTCAGTCGTCCCTATTCTAGCCGTGAAGATAATGCGAGGATACTATACTGTTGTAGGTATAAGGGTAGAGCTCATTTTAGCACTGTCATTTTAAGATACATGATTATTTGGTAAATGGGCGTATATAGTAGGGACTGCACTAAGAATATTAGTTCGACTTAAAATTAGGGCGACCTGGATTATTCATTGGAGATGGTCAAATCTATAATGTACTTATACTGCACACGCCTTCTTTTACATTTTATTTATGATTCTACCAATTTTAAATGGTGAATTCGGCAACTGACTGGTGCCATTTATATTAGGAGCCCCAGATATAGCCTTCTCACGAATAAATAATATAAAATTTTACCTTTTACCCGTATCCGTAATAATTTCTCTGAGGAATCATTTTCTTGTTTAAATTAATACTCAACTTGATGACTGCTAATTTTCGGGTTCTCCAGCCGCGTCTGTCGTTTATGGTTGACAACAGTTTCGGAAGCCATCCTGCTTCCGTCTTCAGGTCGAAGGTGAGAAGTTTTCATTTTTTGCCGTCTCATATAGCACTATATAACACGGCAAAAAATGAAAAAAAACTTCTCACCTTCGACCTGAAGACGGAAGCAGGATGGCTTGCGAAACTGTTGTCAACCATAAACGACAGACGCGGCAGGAGAACCCGAAAATTAGCAGTCATCGTGAACAACGCCGCGGAAACCTACGCACGAATACTCAACTTGTTCTTTTAAGTTCGTTCAGCCAACGCCCCTGCTGATTGTTTTCCTATTTCACCGAAAAATTGCCCAAGATGTAACGAATTTTTCAAATTTTCAATTTTTCGAAGCATGTTCATGTTCCGCTGCCACCGGTAGCTTTTCATTTTCTGATGTTACTTTCCTGTTACAGTCAGTGGCGCCGACTCCATGGGGCTTGAGGGGGCCCGAGCCCCCTCAAAAATTCGTAATGGATGCGAGGAAAAAATGTGTCAGGCTTGTCGATTTTCCCCGGAGTGTCGAGATATTGAGATTCGAGTTATCAGGGTTCTAATGTTGATCATATGACTCTTCTAAAATGCTTAAAAAACTTAAAACTCACTACCTATAAAATTTCCCGGGTCAAGATCCCCGGTTGGGCCCCCCCAATATTTTTCGTAAGTCGGCGTCCCTGGTTACAGTCCGTATATGTAGCCCTCATATAAGTATCACGAATGATTGGTCGGAAATTATCAAGCAAGCCTCCTTGCGTAACAGATAGTGAGATATCTATATGAAGAAGTTTATCTGGATAAAACATGATTTGGAAGCCTAAAATACAATGCTAGTGATGTAGAAATTGGAAAAAGATATGCATAGAATATTCAATAGCAGCGGCGACTCCGGAAGAATAAGGAGTTAATTCATAATCATATAAATAAATCCAATGATTGCGTTATTACATTTTGAATCGTCTAGTAACAATTTTTACCACCTCACATTTTGACGTAAGATTGGTGATGGTATGAATACCGAAACAATGCATTGTTGGTGATTGCAATGGTGAGTTTCTATGACGTTCCCTTTATGAACCGAGAATATTTTTAATTTTCTCAACGTGTGACCGTTTCTTAAAGTGAAGTAATCGTCTGGGAAGACCTGAGTCCCTTAATTTTACTCATAGCTAAGATACTGAGATACTGTTAAAACCTTATTAAAAAGTTTAATTTTAGATCATTTTTTCAGAAGAGGAAAAAATGAATCAAATCTTTACAATTCAGAATGATCTTTCATATCCGTTGCGTATGCCTTTTTTAGCATTGTGATTATGTGGTCAATGGTTTTGAAATATGGTCAATTGGTTTCTTGTCGATGAAAAGATGATTTCTTCGTTGATGATGTATTCTGTCTGTATGTATTCGGCGCATATGCAATTGGTGCCTACGTGAGAAAATTGAAAGCCAATAATCATCCTCTTCTGGTTACATTATGAAGTAAGTATGCCAGTTGTATTGAGCAATAGTTGCATAGAGTGCGAGTATAAGAAGGTCCGTCGAATAAAAGCTTTGAAATTGTAATTCTTCGTTAAAACTTTCGCGGGTACTCGTCACGTTGAATAAAAACTTTTGAGCTATGCCGCCGCGTCAATTCTTGGGTGGCCTCAACGTTTCCCGACCGATACTGGTCGCTTTCTCAAGGGATTCAACTTTGGGGCCACCCAAGAATTAACGCGGCGGCATAGCTCAAAAGTTTTTATTCATCTTTGACATTGGTTAAATAATAATAGCTAAAATTGGTATGGATGCTTCCGCGGTGATTGAAGGGATAAATTGTTTTCCGCGTTGATTTTATTTTGGTGAAAGACAGTTTCGGGTGCATTCCAGCTCCCGTCTTTGGGTCCTCCTTAATGAATCAACGCGGTTTGTGCTAACTTCCATCTATGACCCTGAGTAAAGGAAGATAGATGAACTGCCGAAACCCAGATCGTGAATAAAAATATTCTCATTATATGTTCCCCTATTCACTCGTTATATTCTAATCCTTTTTTCCTCTTTAAATTATGGTATAATGTCCCTCAGTTTTGCCACATTGTTAATGGATTGCGATCCGCAAGAAATAAAACTCTCACCGCCTTCTAGTTACCGGTCGCCTGAAACCCAAATCTTGAATTTGTTGAGGGTCCTCTTTCCTCGCAGGTGTAATCGCACTCGTCATGAGTCATGAAATTCCACTTCGAATATTTTTTTTTAGAAAGTTTAACTTGTGTGTGATTAATTGACGTTCCCGCCGGCCAAGCGTCATTTTGTGCTTGAGATACTGAGGACCCGCTCTGGGAATTTGCCGATGTTATCCCACGGGTGCGCTGAAGACTGAGCCAGCGGCATCGTCCGTGGATGCCCGTTAATATCACCCCGTTACATGGGAGAGCGGCTAGGGGCAATAACTTATAACAGTAAACGCTCAAAAATCGCGACAGTGAAGGGTGAATATTTGAGTTAATCATTGAAATTTAATGGGCGCGATATATTTTCTCAAGGGAGAAAGAGATTAAGGTTGCGCTGAGGGATGATTTATGGCCCCCTTCGAGAGGGGAAGTGTGGAGCTTCCCGACCCTCTTCCTTCCCCACCCCTCCCCATGTTTATACGAACATCAAAATTAAGAGAGTAAAGGCATCCAACGCATGAGACTCAGGTATCCAGCGATTACAATTTGAATTCCTGAATCCCTGATGACGATGGGGTAGTTGATTGTAGAAACGTTGGAAGGAGACATGGAGGACTTGCCTTGTGTAAACCCGAGAAATCTTCACTGCCATTGTTCGCCGGGAAAGAACCAATTACTTCATCGATAGAGTTAAGATTTCAATGCCTGAGTATGTATGTATGTTTGTTCCATATTAGCAGCTTCATGGCTCTCACAATTTTAATTAATTTGCCCTTGTTTAAACGTTTACACTTTAGCAACTGCTTTGAATATCTATTAAAGTACTCATTTTCCTAATAGTAAGTGATGAGTAACTAAATTTGTTCTATCGATGTGGTCACACGATTCCGGTAATTTTCTTTTCCTTTATATATCCTGATTTCAATTTCGGAGTGAGATGTGCGGTGGTAGATTCTGTTAAGTGCGCAAGATTGAAAACTATAATGAGCTTCGTTAAAGTTATCATCAGATTCATTCGTAAAATCTTGCTTGGCTGAGAAACTAATGATATTGGTCTCTCAAAGCGGTGGTGTCATAGCTTTTGTGCGTGTTGTGGCACGAAGGTAGAAAATATTTTTAAAATAATAACGGACTCCCCCGTCTCCCGATGATGCCTTCTTTGCAATCTGATGTATGGCTATAGCAGAACTATTAGAACGATTTAGCGTGATTTATTAACTGAACCTTGATTAATTGCGTGGAAGTTCATGATAAATTAACAAAAATTTTCGCTCTTCTCATCAATCTGTTGACTTTGTTGTTGTTGATCAATCTTCCCAACAATCTGTTGAGTACCTGATGATGATGCTCGTATCATATTCAATTTTACAGGAAAAGCAATAAATAAGTGTGGTAATTCAGTGTATAAGTCAAGATCCGAATTAATTTATTGCTTAAAAACCAAACAAATTTCCGTAGTTAGTTTGGATTTGCAAATATATGAAATATACCAAATTAACTTTAAATATAAATACATTGTTATTCTAAATTATGGACCCATTTTCAAAACTTCGTATTTATTCTAGTACAAATCCAAAATGAAGACTATTGATACCGATGAAAGAAGGAAGTTTCAAAGTTTGCTCATAATTTTCGGTATCAATTTTATTTAATAAATTAAATTCATAAATTAAATTAAAATTTAATAAATAAACTTCGTATTTATTCTGGTGCAAATCCAAAATGAAGACTCTTGATGCCAATGAATGAAGGAAGTTTCAAAGTTTGTTCATAATTTTTTATATCAATTTCATTTAATAAATTTAATTATTTTTTCAAATGGGTCCATCATTTAAAATAACTGTAGATTTTTTCCACAGATTGAACGCTGGAATTAGTTCGTGCCTCATTGATTTGTGGCGTTATTCATAATTCACGTCAGAGTCACGAATCGCTCCTCCGCGAGGGGTCTTAATTTTTTCCCCGTTCGTGAGCATGGCCCGGGGCGAGGGGAGTTAGGAGGGGGGCGTGTCGGCGTCTCCGCCCGTCTTCCCGCGGCGTCGTCTTCATCTCGGCGGCGCCCCCTCACGCCGTCCCACTCCCCTCGCCCCAATTGGCCCGTGGGCGTGTCCACGATCCGTCTTCATCCAAATCCCCGCTCCGGCCAATTTTCCCGCCAGCGATCGAACAGACTTTGAGGGATCTCCTCGACCAGACGTCGACGGACCCTATGAAGAGGGACCACCTTTATTCACACCCTCGTGCTCACTTGTCCCGTGCAATACGATCATATAGTCAGCTCAAATCCTCTATATTATTTCTACTGTATAGATACCTTTTTCTCAACTTATACGCAACGAAACTCTACAAATGAGGTCCCAAAATGCACAGAATTTATCAGAGCACATGCGACGGCATATCTTACTTCCTAAATTTTGCTATTGTTTCCTAAAATTGGTTTTAAAAAATGAAAAAAAAATTAAATAATCGATTTAAAAAATCGATTCCGGCAAGATTTTCCTCATCCCAAGAATACAGTTAACGCCGTCGGATCCCACCATGCCTTTTGATTTGACTCGCAGACAATTTCTCATTAAGGTTTCCTATTCGATGACTAATAACAAGGCTCAGGGTCAGACTTTGCAAAGAGCTGGCTTATTCCTGCCTGACCCTGTATTCTCTCATGGCCAACTTTATGTAGCATTCTCTAGGGTAAGATCTTGTCGCAATATTTTTGTAAATATTAAGGAAAACGCTAAACAAGTATTAACAGAGGATAGTGTAATTACTT
Source organism: Ischnura elegans (assembly GCF_921293095.1). Lineage (NCBI taxonomy): Eukaryota > Metazoa > Arthropoda > Insecta > Odonata > Coenagrionidae > Ischnura > Ischnura elegans. The sequence continues at coordinate 29,543,369 of NC_060249.1, forward strand.
CCAATGTTGTGTTTAAAGAGGTCCTCTGACCTCAATTTGTACATGAACATTCCAAATAAATTTGTACATAAGACCCTGCCTTTTTTCTACATTTTAAAATTAGAAACGCGCCTATCCCTCTGTGGACCTGCATTGAAAAGAGCGGGGGAAGCCCACTGGGAGCGGGCGCATCACGCTCGTATACCTACTAAAGCAGCTCTTACTGACTGAATGACTTCGAGCCGCTAAAGTCGAATTTGATATTATTTTTACTACAGGTACCTTTGACTATCATTGTTTGATCCATGCAAATAATTTAAACAATTGAATGTTTCTATTTATAAATTAATCAAAACAGCTGTTAAGGTGCATATTCGGCTTCAGCGGATCAAAAAAATCAGTAAAAACAATTCAGACAAGGATAAAGAAAAACACTATCGAAAACGCGTTCAGAGGATGGAAAAAATTTCGAAATTCGCGAGTTCCAGCTACTGTTGCACACTTGGTAGCTTGAGTATTAACATTTCTCAGACCCTCCATGAGATTATTTCATCACTTTCGGTTACGGAACGTCTTTATACGAACTGTCGCGTTTTGCGAAATAGTCAGTTGGGAATTGTCTGATTACCAACTGTCGCGGTTACGAGTTGACGTGGCTACGACCTGTCCGTTTACGAGATGTTGGTTACGAAATAGCCGTTTACGTATTGACGAGAAACTGGGGAGATAGTCAACAAGTCATCCTCTTCGAAATGAGAAGAATAAGCCCTCGCAACTAGATTTAAAATCTAATGTGTAGTCCTCAATTATCTTACTGCCTAATTAAAGGGGCATTAATTGTGAAAAAAATATTGAAGAATTCGACAATGATTGTTTTCTACAAACCACAAAGATATTCGAACCCTATATTTAATATTTGGTGGATTAGCAGGAATAATAGGGACTGCACTTAGAATATTAATTCGAGTTGAGCTAGGACAGCCTGCATCACTAACTGGAGATAGAGCGCTTGGCTACCAATCCAATGATCCCTTGTTCAATTCCCAGGGCACCTGCCTAAAACAATCCTTCAAGTGCGAGTTGTTGGCCAGGGAAATAAACAACCCCCCTACCCGAAATGCGTGACATTCGCACGACTGTGGTTTAGTCATGGGTGAGATCCGCCCTCACCTATCCTCACCAACTTCAGATCGAGAGAGTTCTTTGAAGTAATTTAGAATATTTAAACTTATGAGAGACTGTCTCAATGAGGAAGTTTGTTTTTCGTCGTAACTTATCAGTCCTTTCCTTCTACCGAATTATTTAAATGATGTTAATTGCAATCTAATGGGAACCACGGAATCTCCCCTCAATAGACCATCGGTAAACCACGGAAATACACCTTTGTAATGCCATTCATTTCATACATTTTTATCGTTCTAGTATTTTGAATAAAAATCCAATCCTAATTTTAGACTCCGGGAATCAGACTATAGGCTCTCATTTGAAACAGATTGAGAATTTTTTTTTGTTTCGTAATACCGGTCATTGAGTTCGACGATCTCAGTGAGATATATTTACATTGCTTATATTTCCTCAATTCATGCCCTTTTTTTCTGTATCTTTTGATTTTCTGATCAATGCATCATTTGGAGGAAGTCGGAGTAGATGTTGTCCTGTCAGTCAACGTGCGCGTTTGACACGTTGTTTTATAATGTGGTATAAAACACTTCGTGAACCAAAGTGAAAACATAAAGTTTTCCTCTACGCTATGTTAAAAACACGTGAAAAATAGGACATTTGAATTGTGTAATCAAAAGTAGGTAATGAAAATTATAATTATAATTTAAAAAATCAATACAACGGATTCTAAAAATACTTACTTTTATTATGGAATGATTTAAATTTAGGCATTTTAAAACATAACGCAAAAGTAGCAAAAAACTTCAGTAATTTTTTTTAGATCATTTTATATTAAATTGACAGACGTCTCCTACTTTAAATAAATTACTTATAAATAAAATTATTTCAGTATTGTGGTCATTGGTTATTCTATAGTAAGAATGTGCAATCGTTTTTTCCAAATTCAAAAGTGAGAAAAATCATTTTTGGCTAGTTTTTTTCGATTTCAGCCCAGTGTGCCGTCCTCTTCGAATCACGACGAATCTAATGAGTCCTGCCATGGATTAATAGTCTGCCATTGAGACTCCGGAAGGAAAGCTTCGCTTGGGAGTGAGTCCTATAATGCTCATGGGATGTGGCGGATAGCAATCTTCTGGCCGGGAGAGGCGTCGCATCGTTCCTGAGTCGTCCTGCCAGCCGTTCGCTTCCTCGGCTACAATCGCCTTTTTTTCCTCAGTGGAAACCCCGCGGAGAGGTCGAAAGCGAAGTGGATCAGATTTTATCCACTCCAGGGATTTGCGCAGCCTCGAGGATGGGCGATCATGAACATACAGTGGACAAAGGGCTATCGGTTATTTAGATTTAATAACTTATCCGCGATAAGTGTATTGAATTAAACCTTTATTAGTCGATGTCTCATAAATCATTGGAAATCGTGACTGAGAAATCACTCGTCCAGCATAGAATAGCCAACGCAAAAGGTAATGAGGGAGTGATGTGGTTAAACACGTCGACAAAAGGGGGAAATAAATATGAAAGATGCTACCCTAAACCTACAGATGAAAGCGGATGGGAGCTGAAACTACTCTAAATTATCAAGATTGAGCGGTTATGTTATCATGCATTCTTGTAATTGTCATCACGTGGGAATTTCATCTCTACTCTACGATTAATGAATGTCGTAAATATTGTGACTACGTAGGTTTCCGCGGTGTTCAGGTTCCAATTTCTCCATGTTTCCGGTGCAACCGCGTAGGTTTGTTGGTGATGACAACAGTTTCGCTGGCACTGCTGCCAGCGTCTTCAGGTCGAAGATGATGCCGGTCCACGATTTTTGTCCTCCTTATATAGGGGGTCAGTCCCGCCAGTTGTGGCTGCCGCTCTCTTATTGGTGGACCGGCATCATCTTCGACCTGAAGACGCTGGCAGCAGTGCCAGCGAAACTGTTGTCATCACCAACAAACCTACGCGGTTGCACCGGAAACATGGAGAAATTGTCGTAAATATTATTAAAAATGTATTTCCTGTGAGTAGTTTTAATTTAATTTGACTTTCTGAGAGAACGTCAAGCATTGCTGCACGCAATTTTGGATAATTTAAAAGTTTCAGTTTACTCCGACACTAATCCAACGTCAAATCTTAAAAAATTGGTGAAAAAATGAATTTTTCACCGATGTGATGAGTAAAAATGAGAAAGCTGTTATGCTAGATGCCCATTTAATCGTGAATAAAATATGCTATCGTATTCAAGTTATCGGAATTACGAAGGAAGGGTGATTCTGTGTAGCACTGATAGGTATTAGACGAAAGCAGCGTGTAACCATGAGTACTTTCTTTGCTCCGTTTCGTGAAATCACGTTTCTCCGTCTATTAACGAGATTCAGTACACGAATATAGGATATATCGCATCCTTTTATATTTTAAAGACTATTAGAATCGTTTTTAAAATATTTTTATGTTGGAGCTATTGCAGTTTACTACTCCACAAAGGTGATTCAATTTTTTGTGACTTTAGTAGTAGCTTTAGGGTCACAGGGAGTATCTTCCTGTACACGAACAAAAGCGCTAGAAGTGGCTGCTAAATAATTAATCGAAACCGGATATTAAATGGACTATATCCTAGTTTTGTGGAGGAATAAGCCATTACTTTTTAAGTATGAAAAGGTACCCCATGATTGTTATTGTGGAAACTGGAAAAATTTAGGAGCAATAATTCGCGCCAATTGTGTCATCGCTACATGTCGACGCGATGGAATCAGCTAATCAGCGTTTTTACTTAGCTGCAAAATTTTTGACAATTTTTTTTCTGCAACCATGAAATTTTCGAATTACCTATCACTTTTTTTTATTAATGATACAGTGAAGTGAAATTGGGATGCTATTAAATAACTCATCCTTTTGTTTACCTCTAAAATGCATGGAAAGTCAGTTTTCATTATTTACATCATGCTTCAAAAAGGAGTTTTACTACACAACGTCATCATTGATCAGAACCTTTAAGACTAGCGTATTTAATTGTCGGACAGAAGTCGAATTGGTGGAAATCACGTAATTTAACGGGTATTAAATGCGAGGAAACCCATAATCATCTCCCAAATGTAACTAAAAGTGTAACTTTCAGTAATCCTACGCTACGAAAGATCTCGATGGAATTTTCAGGGTGAAATGGAATATTAACTAGAGTTAACACACATTTGTATTGACTCCCTCAGCCGCCCAATCATGGGATTGCCATCGCTCATCATGCGACCATCCGCCATCTTGAATTCGCCGCCCTAAATTGCCAGCAGTAGCGGTGGCCCATTTCATTTCTTTCGCCATCGAATGCAGTGACGATAGCTCGAGTGTGAATGGTTTTCGCATGATGCGATCTTGGACTGCTTGCTTCCAGCCATCCAACAATGGACTATCATAAATATGATGTCATGGCGCAAATATTGACGTTAGGCAGGGGATATCTCCATAGTGATTGCGTGTACAAACAAATATCATTGGAGCGGTCCCCGTTTATCGTCTACGCACTACGGGCGTCTAAAAAATGGCATTGTTTATGTTTATTGAGATTGGATTATTCAACTGCTAATATTTCACACTTTCCACGTATTAACGGATATATAAACTATTATGAATATATTATAACTGACTGAATTAAAACATTAACAAATATTTTGAATTCGCCATAAATACCTACCATCCCGACCATGTTATTTCTCCTTACAAAAATTTTCCTTGTATGGCACACATGAACTTTCGCGTATGAGCTGCATCGAAAATGGGCTGAAATAAAGTTAAATTTTTTTCATCTGACCACAAATTTAATTTTGCGAAATCAAAATTGAAATTGAAGACGAAAATAGTATATCATGATAATATTTTGATAGGCATGGCCTAGTAACTAAACTTGTTTCTAATATGGGAAGAGTGGTTCAAATCATAATTTTTGGGTATTGCGCTTGGAGAATGGTGATCACTTTTTCGTCGTTCTAGTTTTCGTTATACTTTCGTATTCGAGCGTATATTGAAAAAAATGTTGGGGGGGGGGGGGGTACCTAATATACATTTTGCAACCCATTTAATGGTTTTATCAATGCTCACATTAATGATTCATCATGTGTCATTCTCAATGAAAAAATTGTTCATCCGAGCATGAAGATCAAGGCCTGAAATCACCAGCTTACATCAGAATAAAGTATTTTTATGCTTCAAAATGTCGTGCTTTAGGGTAAACCACGAATTAGAGATAGAATTCCTTGACACTGTTCTCCAAAATTGGAGGCTTGGTACCGGAAGAAAAAGTATAATTTTGGGTCACTCATTGCTTGGCAGGCAGATATAACGACAAGAATGACTTTTTTGAAATACGAGCCTTTTATTTTTTTACTGTATCAGTATAGGCCTTAAAAATTCCTGTTAATAATTTCATCAAAAAAGCTGCGCAAAGTTGAATGATGGAAATGGGTATGAATGTAACAAAAAGCAGCCATAATTTAAGGCAATTTAAATGCTGCAAGTACGATGGCAATATAGAAATATACACTACATATATTATTATTACACTTCTACCGAAATTACATTTATAATTACACCATAATAATGCTTTTCAAATAATATCTTCACCGATTTCCCTCCCTTCCATTTTTATTAAAGTGATTATTCAACGATATCTAAACTAACCAAGTTTGGGAACATTTGAAATGCTAGTGATTTATCTCTAACTTACCATTTGTTTGGAATCTTAATTGATGACTAAATAGATTTGTTACTATTTTGGTGGCTCCCGCATGCACTGCGGATCAATAGATTTCCTTTACGCGACGATTCCTGCTTATCTGCCCTCGGGGATGATGCGGATAACGCGGTGGTGCCCGTCGGAATACCACGTTAGTGTTCATCTCGTACGTAACCCAATGGGCGCTTGGCTAATGTCTGTTATATCTCCGGGAGTGATCACTGTAAATCACTCCATTTCGCCCGAGCCAACGTTGTTGGAGTTTCGAGGAACTATCGCGGATCCAAATGCGTTTGAGCGTAATGCAGAGGCATGGAGTCGAGGCTAGAGGAAGCAGCTTCTCCCATTTCCGATTCTCGAGTTTGTAGTCTGGATTAACCCATTATAACCCAGTGTTGCTTTTAAGCAACATAAAAATGTATAAATTTTCAGCTCTATTTAGGAAATATCTAAACTACGCATTAAATTGTGGAGTAAATTTCAATGATGAAATGTATATAGCTTCTACAGTAATTACGATTGAGTGCAAAATTCTCAAGTTTTCAAAGTGAAAAATCTTGAAATTTGATCTCTCCCAGAAGAATCTCTGGACTATAAAGGGTTAATTTAGATGTGTATTAGGTAATTAAGTGTCACGCCATAATATATCCGGAAATATTTGTTCCAATGATGTTTGTTTCTTTTGCGTGAAAGGCATAAACTTGTTTCTGATCTTGTTTCTTTCTCCAGAATCGCATTTGGGATTCGCGTCGTTTACAATTATCGTGCTTGTTTGTGTTTTTTTATTATTGTCAATCGTTGAGATGATATTAACTAGTTTTTTATCAATAGTTTGAATATTTTTGTTCTCATTAATGTGAATATTATTATTATACTATATATATTATGATAAATTCTTTCACTTGAGACTTCTTTTTAATAGGCACGGGTGTGAAAAGATAAGGTTCTCACTGAGATATGGTGGAAGTTAATGAGACCTAATGATTAAACTTTGGCACTAAACATTAGGTTACGGACAGAATGCAAGTTTCTGCTATGTTTTCCGGCAGATTACTTATTATCTTCTCAAAACGTAATTCGTTTGTTGGGATGGTTTCGGAAAAGGAGTGGCATTTTTTATATATTTCTATTCACAACCCCGAAAGCTGCACGATAAGGTCTTTAAATCATGGGGCTACGATCAATAACAATGGACGATCACTAACATCAATGCCCTAGATAGGGGTAACGCACCCAGGCGGGACTCGAACCGATGACCTTCAGTAACAAAGGCGAGGACTTCACCCAGCCGCCAGCAAATCTTTTGAGACCTATGTTGCGACTGAAAAATAAAATGTAGTTTCATATCTTCATAATCAAGATCATGAAATGATAAAACAAAGTAGACAATATTTACATATTTTTAAACATTGAAGTTTGTTTAATTGACAATGATTTTATCCTGTAATTAAATCATCCTAGTTTAGTTTGACTCCTAAGTTTTAAAGTGAACGTGAATAGAACGTGACGAATAAGGGAGACGAAATTATTGGCTTTTTTATACTTTGAACTCTGCTAGGTTAACAAATAAAAAGAACTGATGTTCGAGTCTATTTGGTAGCTTACCTCTGAAGTCAGGGACCTCTTTCAACGGTTTGCGTTACTTAGAGGACGATGCACTTGCACCCGGAATCGTTTGCGAGTTTTAGATGTGGAGTTGGGGGACCACGGGGAAGTGAGTTGGAGCCGACAAAAATAAGACTCCAGAGATGCCGGCAAAGTTGAAGGTTCGGAGGGAAGCACTGCAGCGGCAATCTAGCGCAGTGGAGTGGAAAACAAGTTGCAAAGCATTCTTCTCGGCGGGCGTGGAGGGAGAAGAAGATCTCTGAGAGGAGAAAATATCGACTGCGCGATAATCGCTAAATCATTGACCATCAACGGATAACTTTTAATTTTTCTTGAGGTCAATAAAATCGTACATAAAATACCTCGACAGTGTTTGAACATTTATGATGTCTTTCTCGGGACTTGTAATAAAAGGTTAGTCTGAGCAATGAGTACCCTGCGGATAAATATTTACATTTTTCCTTTTTTAATACGAAATCGTAAACTTTAGAACGAATGCGATTATAAAGGGAAACTTTGTTGATAAGTAAATAAAAATATGATGACATTCAAAGGAATTTTTTTTAATGCTGGGAAACAAAAACCAAGCATTTAGTTTTTGACCGCAAGTTAAATAGCTAACCAACATATTCATTAATAACAAATAATATGCAAAATAATATGGCAATTTTATTCATATAATGTTGGGGTCGTTGAGTCACGAAATCGCAATATACTAAGATAATTCGGCGGATGGATAGGAAAGATAATTAAGGTATGATTTTATTCTTCTTGTGGGTTAATCGATAAAATTGTATATTAATTCCTTGCTAAAGTTTCGACAATTATTCAGTCATACTCATGGTTAGTTTAAAATAATTATAAATGTAATATGTACTTAATAATAAAGTTTATATAATTATTTTAACTAGCGAAATCGGGTCTTTGAAATCCTCTCTTCCATTTGAAAATATTGGACTCAAACACACTAACAAGCCCGGGATGGTTAATTACCATGCGGAATTCGAACAAACGACCTCTGAGTTCGGAGTTAAGGGCGTTATCCTGTCTTCAGCGAGGCGGAAAATATAGGCCTGTCTAGGAACTGAACCCAGCGTCTTTCGCACTTGAAGCGAGGATTATATCTCTAGACCAAATGTCCGCGATTAATATTATAATTAGCTCGTTCAACATCGGCTTGTTATTTTCGATTGCATTAGACTTTGAAAAATAAAGAGACACTTATATTTCCATTTTATATCCGTCACGTACTTCTCGAGCTATTCGAATGAATATCGAAATATCCCTTTCGCAGATAAGTTCATGACGTCACTGACTCTTGCCGAGCGACCCACCGCTTCTCCCTCACTTCTCGGCCTTGCGCGGTTTGTTGTCATTAAGGGTGATTATTTCAGGCCTGGATCGGGTCTCTCTGAACGACTTAATGCACCAAAACTTAAATGACGTCATCCACTCATGAAAATGGGCGGAAATTGCAGAATTATCCCATTATAAAGTTACGAGACAATGGCTGAATGATGAATACTTTCTTTTTCGTTATAACTTATCTTTCTTATCTATCTACCGAATATTCTTAATAAATTGCGACTTTGTTTCTAATTAAACGATCATATTACTGTACGCATTATATTACTGTAATAATTTATATAACATTTTTTATTGATGAGTAAAGTGATTAACTATTTAATTAAATTTTCAAAAAGTAAATGGTGGATTTTCATCCAGTTTTATTAATTAATTCCCACTCCTGAGATTGACATTGTAAATGTTGAAACATTGTCGATGTAACAATATTCAATTTTATTGACCTCAAGAAAAATGAAAACGTATCCATTAAATTTAGTGATCAAGGAAGACATTCATTTAAGATAATCGTTTATGTCGTCATCTGATTTATATCGGAGTTGATGCATTAAATACGCAGCAGGAAACGGATGCGGAACGTATATCTGCATCATGAGTCTCTCTTATGCCCTGCGGCACGGCGCAGCGTAAAAATAAATATTCAAACGCCCGTGTACTCCTCCGAGCTGAACAATTTACCCGTCAGTTCGAGCTGGAGAGCATGAAAAGTTATGAATGCGCTTCCGATTCCATTAATAGCCAGGTGTATCGCTGTCCGCTGCCGCTATTAATATAATCAATAGTTTGTGAAAATGAAGATAGACCGTGAGCTCAGATTTCTAACATTCGGACCACCCGTGCAGAAGTGGGCGATTTGGTATTTTTTTGGTCCTTTTCCGTTCCTGGTAAAATGCGTCCTCATAAATTGAGGCGCGATAGCTTTTTAAATTTTAGATCACTCAATATTAAATTAAAATTCTTTTTCTCCTGGAATTTTTGTAGTATTAGCTTTAGGGTCGTTTCCATCGCCAGTGTTTTTTTAGCGTCAATGTGTATCTTCCGGGCATTTGGAGAGCAAATAATCGTGTGGAACTGGTTGTGGGAGGTTTACATTCACGTTTCAGCTCTTAAACTGCGTCATTCATGAGATAGTATGGGGTTTTCCAGAGCATATATTTAATAGAGAAATAGACTATACACAAGGCTAAGGGAACAGATGTAATGGAACGAGTGGTGCAGTAAATCATACTCAAATAAATATTTTCTCTTAATCATGATGCGAATCTAAAGCTGCTGATCTCTGGCCAGTTTTGCTACCAGTTTATGAGATTTCTGATTTGTCGTGGTGCCGAAACAAAACTGATGGAATGTCTCTGAACCCTTTCAAATCAGGAGCTGCTTTTGGGTGAAATCGAATTTCAAGATTTTTCATTTTTAAAAACTTGAAATTTTTGCAATGAATCATAATTATCGAGGCAGATAAATATTTAGTCTTTACCATTTACACCAAAAATAATGCGTAGTTTAGTTATTTCCTAAATAGAGCAAGAAATTGTTTTTTTTTATGTTGCTTAGAGGCAACATTTTGTTATAATGGGTCAAACTTTCAAATATTATTTTAGCCTTTTTTCTACCTTGTTTATTTAATATTACCGTATGTATGCTAACTAAATTCAATCCAACATAAATAAATTTGAAAGATATTTTATGTCTTCTTTGAATTATATTTTAAACGATGTAATTTTAAAATATAAGTAAACTGTCTCTTTGCAGAGTTGAAGGGCACTATTTTTATTTTAATGGGTGATTGGAGAACTCTATTTTGTAGTTGATTAGATAATCAGTTAAGTAGAACTTTTAGCACCCAACATCGGGATAGTGTATTTCCGGGAGAAAGTCTGTAATCATAGTATGTTTGTACAAGTCTTAGGGAGGAGGTATTGCGGAGGGAGAGGCTGAAATGGAGGAAAAGAATGCGATCCGCGAGTTATCTGGAGGAAGCTGTGGAAATCCCATTCTTTTTGTAAGACGAAGTCATGAGAGGGGAGTTAGGGTGACAATATCCCTGTGCGGGAATGAGTTTTTAACGAGATTTTATTTGAATTCGATCGAGGAAAAAAATGGTGAGACTTATCAATGAGAATATTAATTGAATATCATTTTAGCTTCAATATTAATCATTTTAGATCATTATTGGATATCAGTTTTTGCATCATGGTATGGTAAGTTATCGCCCTTGAAGTGGTTGCTGCATAGCCCTTACGAGTGAGTCTGAAGATCTTTGGGTCGTCAATTCCAAGTTACTTATAAAATCAGTCAAAGACTCGGGTTCTAACTAATTGTAAGTTTAAAGCAAATGATTTTTCCTCTGAAGAAATTACGCACTTATGTAAACTTGCGGGTGATTCGGAAATGACACTCCGCCGCTTAGCCTGAGAATATTTCTTGCATACTGACTATGCTAAACAATACTGTTCCTTGTGCAAATAAAATGTATTGTAAGCACCAAGCGTATTACCTTCTTAAGTCACATATGCGCACCGCCTTAGTTACTTATCGATCACAAGTTTATCTGTACAAAATGAAATACTTAATAAGAATAGGGTAGCTTCCATCATCAAAGAAAAAGAAAGACATTGATTGCGATTCGTTACCCACCATTAGCGTATTCATAATATACAAATTATTTTGTTTTAGAAATACCGCTTTAGACGAATGGCAATGGTCAATTTTATCCTCATTTGATAAAGGCCAGATTGGCGCCCATGCGATGCCACTCCACGTGACGTCACAGGGACCTAGTTTCTATACGAGTAGATAGGAGTTTTACATCGTCTGAGATTACCAATGCATGCATGAGGCACGGAGCTTAGGGAAACATGTCTTAACAATCACTTATTAAAATTGGCTAATGTCGGAAAGTTTTCTTCGTTTGATAAGGTATTAATAATCCTTATTTAAGCCAAGCGCTACCAGCTAGCAGGGTACTCTGCTACCTGCTAGCATCCTGCGTCGTATCAGCGCTCGAAGCCTCGCCCCAAGGTCACCTCACTTGCGGCAGCGGGAACCAGAACGACGTCACACGGAGTTTTCCCGGCATTCATACTTAGCCGTCGCGTTTTCGCGCGCTTGAAAATTTTCACTTTTCATTTAATCGCGAAAAATAGATATCGTCATTTAAAAATCTAAAGGCGTGAAATACGTACTCCGGGAGTAATAATATTTCGATTTAGGCAGTAAAAAAATAGGAAACCACCCCATTCGGTGCGAATGGAGGGTTTTGAGCTAGTTTCAGTATTTTCGCCTAAATTTCCTTTACGTGGAATCAAAAGATAATGTTTTTTTATCGATATATAAGATATAAAGCGAAATAAATCAAAATTCTTAAAATTGTTATTTTAAGGTGGATGATTATATAGGGTTATTATTTTCCTGCTATATAATTCAACCATGACGCCATTTTATAAATATTTATTGACTTCGGTCCTTGCCCAACTTTACGAATGAATCATAAATTAATGTTTTGAGGTTCCTGTGTTGAATTTTCACCTCTTTTTTATAAACACGGTGAGCCTTCCTCAGCTTTGTGTACGCACAAAAATTATACACTATTCTAATGCATGTTTTGTAGGCATAGGAATACATGCGAAAAGAGCTCTTAGGAACCATTTAATTGTTAACTTCCACTTTCTTTAAAAAAACCACGGAAATTCAAAGCTTTTGAACAGCCGTCGGTAGAGTTCTTGTAGTAAATTCATAGAATATATTCAGAATCTTCACGAACATGATACCTACTTTGTTCGTACGCAGGTTTCCGCGGTGATTACTTGAGTTCAGCATTCTTTCGGGCTGCATCCGCGCCCGTTGTCGAAGAACAACAACAGTTTCGCCAGCTCTCCTGCCAGCGTCCTCAGGTGAAGGATGAAGTGAAGCTTTTAGTCCTCTCTTATATAGTCAATTTTTGGCGCCAATTCGGTGGATTTCTTTCGACCAATCAGGGAACGTCCTCGTATTTGCGTCGAATATACCTTTTCCACGCGCTGTGCAAAGGATAGCCATCCTTCCTGTTAAAGTTCGCTGGTCTTTTGACTATCTCAATGGCCTCTCTTATTATTCCCGGGAAGTACTTGTCTTCTCTCGCAATTATTTTGGCGTCGTCAAATAAAATTGAATGTCCGGATTCACTCCAGGCGTAATAATTTTTGTTTGCCAAAGATTTCTTTTACCTAAGAATCCGAGTTTTCAGAGATGGACAGAGCGAGAAAGGAATATTAAGAAATACTTAGAAGAAGGCGTTCTCCAAAAAGAAGAATTTACTTATTTTCAGATAAATTTACATGCGTAAAGATTCATCGGGACGTAACTATAGTTGGAGCATACCTCATTTTAGCAGCTAGCTTGGTCGTATGAAAGGCATTGCTAGGAAAGAATTCAAGGGTTTTAGAATTCGAAATGCACTGCCACGAAATTATGAAAATAACGAGACGAGTGATCAAGGAGGAAGATCTAAATAACTTCGGAGGAAAGAGAATATTTTTGGACAATATGGTCTGATGACGACAATTACCGAAGGACCATCTAGATTGGAAGAACAGCATCGGAAGGCCTCAAATAGTCATATGGAACAAGTACTGACATATTTAAAAGGGAAAATATTCGTGGACACAATTCAATTATTGACTAAAATAGAAACTGCGTCATTGTTAAGGGGAGTATTGTAACTGCGTCATCTCCGAATCATTGTTCAATGTCGGTGAGCAGCATTATAAACGGGAAAACGTTGTTTCTGTAAGAAGTTGTTCGTACCGGAATTTACAAACGTTCTCATGCTTGTGTGTCTACGTGCTCCTCACCATCGTGATTCGAAAATCTTCACGAGTTGGGAAATAAGTGCGCGTCGCCGATGAAAGAGGTCTTTCTTTGCTCGATGCCGAGTTGCGAGGCGGAAGAGTTTGTGGCCTCTTGGGGGGGGAGGTGAGGGATGGGGGAGTTGGGGGATATCATGAGGGGGGGAAGGGGTGAGGGGTTTGCAATGAGAAGGGCTTTCTCTCCTACACTCCCCCACCCTTCCCCCTCACCCCCACAGGACCCGCTTTCACTTCGCCACCCTTGTCCATTCCGAAAGAAAAATAGAAACACATTGAGTCGGCAACACACACCACTCCGTCCAATTCTCCGCAACTTTCCCTCCCACTACTCGATTCGCAACCGACACGCTCCCCTCAGCCCCCCCCACTATAAACTGAATCTAAAACATGAAATGTATCCGGGAAACAAAGGTATTAAGGAGGGTGGAGTTTTGGCCCGGACTCCCCCCCTCCGAAATATTTTATCACAATTACTTTGCTTTGCTACATAAAAGAAATATTGTGAACATTGAAATATCATGAATTAAAATATTTCTAAACTAAAGCTGGCTTGCACTTCCGTGGACTGAAGATGCTGGGAAATTGTTAGTTGAAAAATATTCTTTGAAAAATATCCTCTGATGCGCAATCTAATTTTGTCTTTTGCATTGAAAGGGGTCACCGGTGATAGAAGTGTTTTTAAACAATATATACGAAGGGCTGGGTTGGAAAATAAGTTTTGAAACGCATGTTCACGGCGGATACTCCTTGGGAGGATGCATCTTCCTTACTCAACCGATCGTATTTTGCCTTTTTTACTAAACAATGACTCGTTTAACTCTTTTGCTATCATCTTGAAAATTTCAAGGCGCTTGGAGCACTGCATTTTAGTCTAAATTTGCTATTAGGTATCTCACATATTTAAATTTTACACACGAGAAAGTACTGATGCGAAATCTTAAAATTTGGGATATAAGAAAACCAAAAGATAAGTGTTTATTCTATACGCCCCATAAATTTGTAGAAGATCACTTGAGTTTTCAACTTGTAATTTGTCGTAAAAAGAAGCCGGTGCGAGAGAAGCGATATGTCCACTTAAATAGAGGACTTCAGCGCGCTGCTACCGAAGCGTTGTAGCGCACCCTAGTCAAAATGTACGATAAACGATTCCTTACCTGGATATTATATACTGTGAAATCGTCGGTTATATTCGGTGTCCTCTGCCTTGCATATTTATTAATTAAATATTGCTCTAATTGGGCTATCGACTGGTGGTGGCATGATGTTTAATATGAATGAATGAAAGGCATACCTTGGAGAAAAGTAAAAGAACAGAAAATACACCTGTAGGATACAAAATGCATTAATTCGAATACCATACAACTAAAAAAATGAAATTTTTAACAAACGACCCAATTTCCAACCCTCCCTAATAAATTACAATGACATCAACTGAGAATCGAGGAACTCTTCGAGGAATTGCTCCTAAAAATTTTAATATTTTCGGGGAATATCTTAAAAATTTCTTCAGGTTTGTCATTCCACTCCTTAATTCCCTTGTACAGGAAGGATATTTTTTTCAAAATTTCCGTTTTCTGCATCTTGAGATTAATTTTCAATTTGTGATCGGTCCTTCCTATACAGCAAGGTGAGCTTATATCCGTTTTGTTAATCTGTATCAGTCCGGAGGAAAGGTTTGAACAGTACATTCACTTCTCTAGCATACCGGGAAGTAGTTATTGTGGTCACGGGCCTGAGTGACTCATCCAAGACGTTATTTCTGCCCAAGGGAGCGAATGCTTGACTTGTAACTTGTTACTTGGGGATTTAAATCAGTGGGCAGTTGCGGTGTGAAATTGCCCCGGGCCTTCGAACAGTGAAAACCACTCGTATAGCAGGACACTGCAAATTCCATTTATGAAAGCACACGGAGTTAATCACTAGAATTTCCGGTTATATGCTTGGCTTTAAGATTTAGCATAAAAAATTACTTATACGTGTATGTTAATTTGCTTTCTCATGCCCCTGGAGTGGTCAGAAGTTGATTATATGATATTAGAACGTTTAATTCCTTCGTTCATCCGGGTTCATTCTTTCGTTTTGTTGTATTTTTCTTTATTTTTTCGATCTAAAAAGAATTTCCTCATACCTGTTATAATAAAGGAAGTAATAAAGTTGAATGGGAAGAGATCAGGGGTACCAAATGCTAGATACATATTTTTGTCGGTAAGATATTTTAATATTTCATCGCCAATAATTGTAAAAAGGGAAAATATTCTGTCAATTTTTTGTGTTGTAACTGCCTTCAATATTTGCAAGTAGTCCCAATAATAATATAAAGTCAAACTACGATTTAATTTGGGATGTAAGCATTATATTATCAAATTGGCGTCACTACGTAGGACGTAAACACTTTTATCTTCACGAGATACTCGTACAAATATTGGTCAGTTTTCTTGTAATCGGAAGTAGTAATTTCTCCCCCTCTCTTTCTCAATGAAATTACCATACTTATAAAGAGTGAAAATGATAAACTCCAGAGGATTGTTCATAAAATATTATTGTTTCAATGGCCGAATTTAGGCCGTGGGTCGCCGACCTCAGTGGATCAAGTGTTAAAAAATCCTTGAAAATTTCGTTAAACATGGGTAAGTGAATCAAGAATTCGGTTTACCATGTTGAAGTCGGAGTAGAATCATGCTCGTCTAATCATCCTGAGATTTCTGAATACTGCTGATTGTTATTCTACCCTCTGCAAAATTTTGGTGCATTTATTGGGACCTATGAATTGGAAAATTTTATGGTTTTTGTAACAGCTGTAAGTTCTGTACGTTTCCCATGAGGACTGGACGTAACAAACTACCGGAGCTCGACGAAATTTCGTACACATAAGAATTCGACCTGAGACGCTACCTATAACGGAAGAGAAAACGCTCGTCGTGAATATTGACCCATGCACCTGCACCGGAAGAACGAGAAAAATGTTCAACAACCGCTGAGGGACCCTTCCCTTCAACTTCATAAATATTCTGCGCAAGAGGAGTAAGTACTACCTAGCTCGCTCGCTCACAAATTATTTTTGTTAATGGTGATCGAGTTTGAAAAATAAGAAGACCAGTATTTTACCGCCGTCCGATCCGTTGCCTGCTTCTCGAGCTGTTCGAGCCGAAAATCTTATTTCTTCGGCGGTCTTATCACCTTCGAACTTATGCTGATGATATCATCGAATCCTTCCGAGCGTGTCATTGCGTATCAGCTGTTCCTTGCATTGGCGTAACTAAGGGGGGGATAGATCCCCCAAAGCCTCAGAGAAATAAAAATAATATTCATAACTATTGTCTAGTTTTCACTCATGGCAAATTTTAACGTAACCTTTTAATGAAACCCAAATTTTAAGTGCTAAAATTGTGTAAAATGTATTTGCAGGCATGTCATTTTTCCAAAATTTTACTAAAAGGTAGTGGTGGTGGGTGGGAGGTCGCCCTTCCCCACCCCCCCAAAAGCATATTACCTAGTTACGCCACTGGTTCCTTGGTTTCGCTCACTGAAAGCTAGTTCCATCTCAGAAATTGCCGAGAAAGAACGTCCGAAAACGTTAAATGAGTGTATGCTGTTTCTCCCTTTTCTGAGAGGTGCTCTGTGAACGAGTTAATAAGCAGAAACTCTTACGTCGTCCAAAACTCACGAAAAGTGGGCGGTAACCTAAGCGTTTCTTCATTTTAAATTATGAGAGCATGTAGGAAATTGTTTTTCGTTGTACCCTATACAGGTACTCCCTGACTAACAAACAGGATGCGTTACTAAGACTTGGCCATCGGTCGGAAAGGAAAGTCAGAAAGAATATGTACTGGTATTAAATCATTTAAAGGCCTAAAATGCATACGCGCCTACTGACATGGATTGGTTACGTCATGATGGGAACAAGTGTCCTCTCTATGCGTGTGACTGTCGTGGAATTTTCAAGAAGTTCTGGGGATTTTTCCAAATTTGTATTTCAAAATAGTTTTGGCCGTAACTCCGAAAGACGTCATCGCTTATCAGCTCTTCTTTGGCTTCGCCCATCGTCAATGCGTAACTCACTGTCGTTAAAACTCTTGTAAGCGATTTCTTCTTTCACTGAGAGGTGCTCTGTGAACGAGTTCTTGAGCTAAAACACTCGTGACGTCAGCAACTGGCGAAAAGTGGGTAGTGACTTTTTAGCGGGGTCGGACAGTCGTAAGTCTGTCGTAAGAACCTGTATTTCCCGTCCATTTTCGAATTCTTTCAATAAAGTGCGATTTTGGCTCTGAGTGAACGACCCATTGTGTGTAATTTTTTTACATATCATTGGACGTAAGAGTGCGATGAAGAATATGGATCCCGCTAGTATCTGATTACCAGTGATTGCGCCCTCTGCACCGTCGCCGAGGAAGGTGTCGCCAGCGACCACATCTAGCGGGCGTTTCCCAAGGATTCGCTATCGCATCCACGGAGTGGGAGGGAGGGAGAGGAAGAAGTTGGAGTGACTGCGATCTTCTTACTCCACCGCTGCTGCGTTAATCCTCCCATTCCCATTCCCCGGCGTCTTATCTGTCAAGCTACCCTTTCTCGGTGCCGTCTTGGTGCCGCTTTAAAAGACGCGCGCGCGAGAGAGTGTGGCTCATGAGCAATTAGCGGAATGCCTTTGCCACCGTACTCTCTCAACTCAACCCTTATTCACACTCCCTCCCAGCGCCTCGTGATGGAAGTAATTTGTTTTCGGTGCGAGACTCCTATTATCGTCCGTCTTTTTTTCCCTCCCTCTCTCTCTCTCTCTCTCCTTCGCGAGGATCTGGAGAAGTGTAGAAGTGAAGTCGACGCGAGAGACCCGTGCTTTGCGGGAAAACCTCCAATGAGACCTTCGAGGTGTATCTCTCCCTCTCGCTTTTCGCTTCGTCCCTTACTCACTCAGAGCAGGAATCCCAGGAATAGCTTTAAACACGGTATTTAACCGTACGCTTCCATCTCCTTGAAACTAGGTAGTTCCATTGCGGAAATTGCCGGGAACGGACGTCCGTAAACGTTAAATGAGTGTTCACGCTTTCAATGGGACTGTTTTGTTGCTAATGATGGCAACTAACGGTGGTGGTATTCCACTTAGCGAGATTAATACTATTATTTGGTTTTGGGTGTTCTTGTATGTTTTTTAAAATGTTTCTCTTTGTGTCTGGTCTCTGAAAAAACTGTATTTGGCCAATTACTTTCATTTTCATGAACGAATTCATGTATTTTTGTGGTATTGGTTCAAAGAGATTTTGAAGGGGTGTAATTATGGGCGGAAAAAGAATTATGTTGTAAAATGAAATCAGTATTTCTCGATAATATCGGAATTACCGAAAGCAAAACTTATTTATTTTACCACGTCAAAAAGGAAATTTTCTCAAGTCCAAAAGAATTTTTGTGGATTTACTAAGTTTTTTAATGGCAAAAATATATATTTTTTGCAAGATCTCCCAAAAAATTACAACTCATCAATAACGCTAAGTGATTGCGCTTTTTGTTCCATTCTTTAAACGATTCCTGTAAATATGATGGGGTGTGAGCGAATTTATCATTTGGATTAAAATATAATAACAGAATCTAGCCTTTTTATGATAAAAAATATAAAATTTTCATGCACTGAAAATTATTTTTACCGGTAGTCACACGGCCTATAAATTAAAAACACATGTGTGATTTACCTGTTTGATTATTCTCCTACTTTTCGAAATAGCGAAACATTTTCAAGAAAGGGTTACTGACGTTTCATCCGTGTCGCAAAATGAGTGTGAAAACTACACGCAGCATGTTTCCGTACAGGCGCAACGTTAAATTTTTATTTCCTTGAAAAATTTTACTCTCATTAAAAGCAATCCAATTAGTTAAATAACTACAAAGTCTTACCAAAATGATTCGTGATTGAAAAATAAAATGTTTTCAAAACATAACATTTTCATTGTAAAAATATAAAAATTTATACAGAGGCAGTCTTCACTGGCTTGAAGCTGACTTCGAAGGTTCGCGTCCACGCAAGAAACATATTATTAATTTTTGAACCATTGAAATCGGTATAAAATGTTTGGGCAGGCCAAATTAGATTTAATAAGAAACTTTTATTTACTCTTTCGAATCTGCGTTAAAAACTACTTTTAAAACGTTTCATTTGGCTTAATCTTTGTAAAGTAGATTTATCACGATGGTTATAAGTTATAAAGAAAATTTTTAATGGCTACCTACTTATTTCCCTTTAAGAAATAAATTAGCCTTCAAATTCAATCGAGTATTAACACATACCATTCCTATCTATGTTGAAATTTATTATAAAATATACAAGGTGATAAATGGTGATATAAAATAAAAAATACTTTTCTGGACTTAGGTTAAACCTTCCCCCTTTCCCTGAGGGAAAATACGTTCTTCGGTGTAAATAAGTGTCGTAATTTCTTCCAAAATCCACCCTCTCGCAACTTTAAGCCACCTTCTCCTCTTCCTGTTCCACGGTGGCGCGCTAATTTCTCGTGGAAGCCGGGGGCGAGGATAATTCTTGAAAGATGGCGCCAGTGATGAGTTGGAGATCGTAAATTTGATTCAGGCCCATCTGAAAATACCTCTGCTCCACACCTGAATATGGAAGAATGTCTATAAAGAATAAATAATTATATGGAAAAGCTTGTTGCTAGTAGTATACGATCCAGCTTGTCATAGACTTCATTTATTCCATATACAGGTTGGAGAAAAATTTTGTTACGACCCAGGACTGCTGATGCTAGTAGGAACAAATATTACTGACTCATGGCCGTACCCAGCGTGGGGCAGCTGCCCCCCAGAAGGAAAAATTGGAAACGTCTTTAAGCAAAATTAGTACTGGATTGAAACGAAAGTATTCCACAAATTTTATTTAAACCCACGAAAAATGATATGTATTTGTATACGATAAGTAACTAAAATAATACCATTTTTTCATAATCTCATAAAATAATAAAGCGCTGTTATAGGTAATTCTCTTAAAATGTTGGTTTCATTCACCTTTTCCGTGCTAAAATGTCATAACTTGGCTTGCCCCCCCTCTAGATCAGGGCTTGATCCCCCACTAGACCATGACTTGCCCCTCCCCCTAGACCATGGCTTGCCCCCCCCCCCAGTTATGATCCTGGGTTCGCCCTTGAACTGACTGTCGAAATCGCAACATTTTGAACTACATTAGCTTTGTGCCAAGCGCTCCGATTGGCTGTGAGTTTGCCCTGTTGCCAATTGCCTTGGATGCATCGCACCCCCGGAAAGCAAAGCATTCGGAGTCATGAGTTGTGTACAGCAGATATATCTCCTAGAAAGTGGCTTAGAAAGTTCAGGAAATCCCGGAGGGAAAAATTTTTATTAATCGTCAATAATTGTTGTTCATGCTATAACTTAAAAAACGTGTCATAAATTTAAATCTCACATTCAAGTTTTTTTTCTGAAAATTCGTCGTTTCAGGATAATAGTACTGAATCGTTAGTATCAGAAGGTGGCTTCAAACCCCACACACAATTGTTTGCCATGAGCTCAAATTCAACGTTTTTATTGATCCCTTGAGCTTTTTTCAACCTAATTTCTGTGATGGAGAAAGCATCTGTATGTATAAGACGTTGGCTTGGATCTTAAGATCAAGAATGAAGGCAGTCAAATACTCTGGTCCTGGAGATTGTGTAAAAAGATGGGAGCATCTGAGAGATGCTTTGAAAGCCATCGTTACCGTAAAGCCGGGCGGAGTGGTTCCACACAGGGAAAAAGAGGAAGTTGTAGGGTTGGAAAAATCGACGACATATTTGCGGAATCAATATCACTGCCTGAACTCTGCACTCTTCCTTTGAAACCTAATAGTTATCACGTGTATAAAATATCGAAAAATCGTATTTCTTGTTCTGCAACGCTTAAGGAAAAAAATTTAATTTGCTTTTTTAAGAATGATTTTCTTCACAGCATTCATCTCAATCTACATACTACCCCGTAAGCCGCCTAAAAAGCCGTGTTGCAGGGGGTGTTGTGACATCAGCCGTTAATACATGAAAACCAAATGCTCAAACAAAGTTACGACTAGCATTTATTAAGTCCTTAATAGTTCGGGGTGAAATCGAATTCCTATATCTATCCGTTCGGCAAAATATCTCTCTCAATTTATCGCTTCTGTCGAACCTTGAAATATAGTGGGGCTCTAAGGTGATTTTTACCGTGTCGCTCCTATAGATACCTGTTCCGAATTGTTCAAGTAACCGAAGCCTTGCGCGCAGCCTCCGAGTCTCCAGCGGCTCCCAGTCTAAGTTGCTTAACATCTGAGTAATGCTGTTTATTTTGTCTCATATCGAACCACGTTCGATGGACACGGTCAGAGTTGTAACACAAGAGAATATCTGTCTTTCTTCCCTGGCAAGGTTATTCGCATTTCATGCGATATTCCTGCTGTATTAGAAAACTCACTGGCTCATTTAATGAAGAGCAGCGTATTTACGTACATATTTCCATCCCGAATCTTTCATATTCGGAGATAAAGATGAAAATGGAGGTAAAAAATGAATTTGGAATCCGAGAGTTGTCGTCGAAAGCCGCTAAGCTGGTAAAGAATGCCATAAAAAATAATTGAATCCCGTATTTTCTTAACTACCCTCGCAGCTACACTGGAATTTCTTTAGGATATACGAATATTCGCGACTGCACAATTCAAAACAACGTCTTTTCATTTATGTAATTTAAAAGAAATGTGTTCTCATCATATAGTCAAAATTAAACTACGTGGTGCGGAGAATGGGAATAATACTATCCTAAAATTTGTAATTTGGTTCTTTTTTCGGCTATTTGGGGAGATTTTACCAATTTCCATGTAATTAAAGTGATTTCCGTCTCCACTTCGAGTACTTGCCGTACGGGTATGCTGTAGTTAATGGTTACGCGCTCTCTTGAACGAAAGTCAGAGATAAACTGTGCGCAATGTCGAAATATAAATGGTGTTTTGTACCAGAGTGTACAAATACAAGCAGCAGGTACCCTAGCAAAGTGTTTTTCGCGGTTCCGAAGGAAGAGAAACGGAGGAAGAAATGGTTTAGAGCTGCAAGAAGGGACTTCAATGTCTCTCTGAAATCAACCTTTTATTGCTGCGAGGACCATTTTAAGGTATTTTAATATTTATTACTGACGCTTATTGAATAGATGCTAATGTATGTATATGACACGTTAATTATTAATGATGAAGAGCCTTTAACATCTGCTGACTGAATCCATTAATCGTAAAAAATAGCCAACTTAATGAAATGGAAAATAGATGCTTCCAAAAAATTGCAATTAAAATGATGTAAATTGTTGACAAAGAAAACCTTGGAAGAAGCATCTAGTAGATCAGAAGTAAACAGTTTGAGCTATGATTTTGTTATGTACAGTTAAAAGTATATACTGTAATGGTTCAAGCCCCATTACAATACATTTTACTCGGCGCATTTTCTTCCCTACCTGTTTACCCGCTCGTTCCACGACCTTTCCAAAACCCCACCCCCAAACCATGGCCCGTGGAGGAAGGCGTGGGTTGAGTCAGAGGGGATGAATGTGTTTTTCGCCGATTTTTGTATGGTTGTGTGTGAGAGAGTGTGTGTGTGTGTGGGAGGAGGGGAGCTCGGGTTTTCCCTGAATGAGTGGCGTATTACTCCTCCCTCCCTTCATTGTGCATTACCCCCACCCCTAGTTGAGGTATAATAAAAAGGTGGTGCACGAAAGAGAACGAGAGAATTCCAAAGTGACTGTCGGGCGGAGCCTATGCCCAAAATCAGTGCGACGCACGGCAGGAGGAGACAAGGGGCCCAAGCGTTTCCAGAAAGATTGATCCGGAAGAATCCCCCCCCCCCCGTCCGAAGGAGCAAAGGACCAGCTGAAGAGGACGCATTATCTCCGTTCCGGATGCAGCTTCCTCCAACAAGGGAGAAAGGAGTGCAGTAAATGGAACGAGAGAGTGTTGGATCCGACCTGGTCGAGACTCGGACTACGACAAAGTAAGATTGCAGCTATTCCCCCCCCCCCCCCAAAGCCCCCTTGTGTCTCCTGCCAAGCCAAGTTAAGACAAACATTCACGGAACGCACCCATTACATTAGTGAAAGTGAAATCAGTCACCAAGTACAATTAACGTTCGCACCCCAAATTTACAAGAGACGGGATGGACTATCATTTACCTCCCCAGTCAAGAAATCATTGAATTTGTATCATATTTACGTGTTCACCACCGAACTTTACTTTGTTATCATCATTTTCTATATTGATTTTCATCTAGAAACCAAGTTATATTGTTTTTTATTTTAATTTATCATCGATGTTTCATAAGTGGCTTTCACCAATTCATATTTCATCAGCGTATAAGAGGGTTCCTTTTGTTTTTTTTGTCATATGCAACCTTATTTGTGTGAATTACATTTTGTTTAATTGAAAGTGTTTGAGAGAGTGTTTTTGTTCTGATTCCTCTACGGGTCACCCCATTGAAAATATCCTTCGTCCTTCCTTTCGCCCCGTCTGATTTCCTTCCCGTAAATGCGTGTTGTACGAGTGCGTCAGCGCCTGAACGTCACCCATCAGTTTGAATCGGGAACCCCCCACCCGCAATCATCTTCACAGAAGGGGAATATTTTCTTTATTTTATGTAAATTACGAGAAGTGAGTGGCATAGTTTTGTCCCGTAGGTCCTATGCGGGAGGGATCTTCGCGGATTTGTATTTTTTTTTATTTTTGTGCGACGTCTCCCCCCGGTTCTATTGTGGTATCCGGGCGAGTCGGGGGTGGGATGCCACAATACCTAATGCTTTTGTTCATAGATGGAGGACGACATGGAAAATTTCATGAGGTGCAAAATGGTAGGAGGGCGTAAGCTATTGAAAAAATGTGCTTTTCCCCACGTATTTGGCTGCCAGGAAGATCGGCAGAGCATTTGCGTCAACCACCCGAAAATTACCTATGAAGAAGACTCAGCAGACATTACCTCCCTAGGCTGGTTCTAAAGATATTTGTAGCCTCAATGTGAATTGATGAATATTACAGTCTTATTATGGGAACTCTTTTTAGGTACCTACTTTAAGTGTAGACTGCATTGTTTATATTTGCCCTTTAAATAAATTAATATTTTAATTAATGAATAAAATAAATGATAATCACTAAATAGAAACAGTTACAGAGACATAAATGTGTTCTACTGGTATATACTGACTAATATATGATATGCTGCCACATCATAGGCGGATCCAGGGGGGGGGGGGGCACGGGGGCACGTGCCCCCCAGACCCTTAAAAATGTGCTAGATTTTTAATACGGTCCCATTATCATTTCGTTCGTTTTGTATGACGAGGTATCCTTGTGCCCCCCCCTGAACCCTGGATCCGCCCCTGTGCAATATTGAAGCCTAATAACAACAGAGCAGTTAATATTTCTGAAAAATATTTCATATTAAAATGTGGCATCCATACTCTTGGCTTCTAACTATTGGCTATACTTGGATTCTAACCCCATCATATCTTAAATAAAATGGGCAAAATAATAAGCTTGAAAGTGAAATAAAATGTTGTTAATCATATATTTAATTCTATACTTATATGCCCAGTAGGAGTTTGAATATTTTCATATAAGCTCAAGCGATAATTGAAAATTTGAAGTGAAGAGTTTGGTGCTGCTCAGGTACTCAAATAAAAAAAAATCAACTTGGTACTATAGAGATAAGGGTTTCGTTAAATGTATGTCAGTTACTTGCAAATTATTGCCTGAATTATACAACTCATAAAATATATGCTTTTCTTTTAGGTTGATAAACATATCCCTCCCCATATAACCAGTCATGATTTGAATGAGGAGTCAGTGGACATAGAACTAGACTGCTCTGAAGCTCATGAGGGTAGAAATGCTGCACCCAACTATGAGCCATTGACTCTTACTAAGACATTTAGTGATGCTAATGTCCAAACTTCTGTTTCTCACAGGAGTAAGGGTCTTAATTGCAATATGACAAAAAAGGAAGTACTTAACATTGCCACATCACCCATCGAGTTACAGAGAGATGTGTCGACATCTCCACTGAAGAGAATAGGTGGGGCTGTGGATGAAGAGGAATTGGAGTCTGTCACAACAGCTGAGGGTGTGGAAAATGGCAGTGGGAGTGAATATGAGCCATGCTCATCTGAGAGTGATGAGTCTGCTCGTGAATTTCAGGACCCAGATGCAATTCTCTCTTGTGTAAATAGGAAATCCAAAATGTATATTGGCGTGCCAGATGAGTGGTTTCCTCATGCAATGTCTTTGATAATGAAATACACTAAACTTGGCCAGAGAGACATTGTGTTTAGTAAAATTTTTAACAGAACTGTGCCAATCCTGGCACACACATTGAAGGAACTGATCTATTGGTCTGATAGGGTGACTATAAAAAGGCAGCTTCTCATACCTTTCATTGTACTATGGAGATGAAATTATCAGGTAACCTACCGAAGTGCCTTCGTTCCTCTAACTTCCGGAATGCTGAAGCAGTCATTTCCCTTCAAATACTTCGGCACCATAAATACATCTACTTTTGGTATATTGTTTGTATTTCCTTTATCAAAATTTACCTTTAATGCCATGCTTTCGACAATTTTCCCAGTCGCTATGAGGCCTCATACGGGTAACTACGGGCAAGTGACGTCACCAACCTTATCTTCTCCCGCTGATTTCCTTGGCATTTTAGCGATTTTATTATTCATTTAATTATATATTTCTCCATTTTACTGCATTAAAACCTATGTTTTCTTCATCTCCTTCCTTTCCTCTATACGATGAAGGCATATTTTAGAGCAAAACATTTTTATGCAAACACCCCATTATAACTCAAATTCCTTTAACAAGCTGAAATATCCGTTTTATCAAAATTCTTAACGTGTAACTCCTATTACAACAGTTCTTTGTGAAAAAAATATTTATATAATAGCATTGAACAGCATATTTTTCCTACAATATGACAAGCAACGCCTAAAAAACCTGAAGAAAAATGCGAATCTATTCTGTTTGTCTTTAGTGTATACAACACATGATGTAAATCTATATCAAATGCATAAAATGATAGGAAAAATGAAAGTACGCTAATCACGATCGATGTCCATCAAAATCCTTATAAGCTTGGAGTAAACGTAAGTAAGTTGAAATTAGTTATAGATATTCCATGAATGGTATCTAAGTATTTGATGAAATTGAAATATCTCTTTACACACCCTCTCAATATTTACCGTGATCAAGGAAATTATTTGATTTGCGGTAATTTCAGGAATATTTACTTACAATTTGCATTTTGACTAAAACAGGTACTGAAAAAATGTTACCTGTCGCCCTATTTTTATGGACTTAATTCTTTGAGGTTCAATTAGAAGAGCTTATATTTGAAAATTTTCATGAAATGGACATGCATTTCATCCAACTTCTTTCGTAACCAACTCTTTAAGGCGAAAGGTGATTGTCCTGTATACGGTTTATTGCGTTCCCTGTTTTATTTTACAGGCTCTTTACACCTTCACTCTCCTACCCACCACCTAGGAGTAGGCGGCGTCGCGTCGACTGGGTGTCGTTAAGGCTACCAAGAACTCCTTTGCACCCTGCAACCCTCTTGGCATTCTTAAAGGGGAAGAATCCTCCACTGGGCAAACGCACCCACCCAAGCTCTGTTTCTCATTCTACTCTCCCCTGGATTTTCAAACAGCACCGATCACTTATTGTTTTCACTTTTCTGAAGGCGCTGTTATCCTAAGAACTTTCATTCAGGGCAAGGAAATGACGGAATATACCGTTTTTTTTACAATATGAGGCAGTTACCTAGTCTAACCATAACTCGTGAGCGATGTTCCTCTATGGTTATTATTCCATTCTGCATTATAAAATGTTGATTATAATTATTATTACCAATGAAATCCTTGCATGAGTTACAATTGATGCCTATTTATTGCCTCGTAAGCTTGGAGTAAATGTAAGCATGTTAAAATTAGTAATATAAATTCTACGAATGATATTTATATCGAAGTACTTGTTGAAATAACTGGCTCTCACGACATTTTACCATGATCGAATTAACTGGTTAATATGCGGTAATTTTGAGGAATAAAATTTACCTTAAAAGCAATAAATAATGGAAAGAAATATTAAAAATTGCGAGATCATGATGAACAACCGGCAGCCCTAAATTTATATTTATTAACAATTTGAAGTTTGGCTGTAACATCGAAATCCGTCCACTAGTACGGTAATGCAGTTGGCTGGTGCTGTATGAACAACATCGACGGTAATCGCGGTTAAAAATTATATTACCTAGCGCCATAGTAGCCATTATCCGTCATTAACACCTCTAACTTAAATGCCATTCTATTCATTTTACTATACATTTTACCTCTTGTAGTTAAGCATATAAGTAACCCGAGAGAAAGTAATTTGAAGATTATGTATACGATTTTTATTCACTTCCACGTAATTTCTGATTATTCTTCATCACATATTTTTTTCCCGTTCAATAATGCGGTTTAAGCGAGCACTTAAGAGAGAGGCTATTGCCAGCTTCTTCGAGACAAATTTGCGTCGGATTCATGATCCTATGTATGTATATACGTAACAAAAACGTGTACGTATGTCATGACCTCTCTGGACTGGGAAATATGTTTGCGAACACGCTTCTTCGGACCTATTTATGGAAGTTTATACTTTTATTTTTAATATCCATGCCACCGAAATCCACTTTATGCGGCCTTTTACATCGGGGTAATGATAACAATTTAACGAACAGGAAAAACCATGCGCTGAATAGAGGTAACTTACCCAGGCAGGACTCCAACCCGCGACCTCCTGTTTGGCAGGCGAGTACTTTACCCCGCCGCCACCGAGGCCGGCAAATACATTTTTCAGCCCGGTTGAGATTGAAATAGAATTCAAATTTTTAAATGTGAGGCTTTGTATACGTGGCTTGTGTAAAATATGATTCATGAATCAATCATGGAATGAGTAGAGAGTGTAAAAATGCTAAAAAAAAGTTAAATAATTATAGCCTAAATGGACTAGGAATAAGTCCTAGAGGAACACTCATCACTGTTCAGTGACGAAGTTCATAATAGGAGATGAAATGAATAATTAAGTTTATGGATCCATTCAACCTCAATCCCATCACTTTTTGGTTTTATATTCGCCTTATCTCCTTCCATTTTGCTTCCGATCTGTTATGTCATCATGGATCGAATGCTTTGTGAATTTATTGCTTGTAAGTCAGGTTTGGGTAAAACATGAGCAGGTACATTAGTTACCTCTTATGATAAATTATTGTCAATACCTGGAGACGCTGTTTACCACGAAACCTGGTTGCCTAGTAATTTTTATTGCCTGGAGAGCATTCCCATCTTTTTACTTCCAACGAGAATCTGACAAACTACTCGATGTTAATGCCCATCGTGAAATTTTTCTTTAATATACATATATTTTCTGGAATAATATTTACATAAGATTTTAGGTATCTTGTCAACAATAGAATGGTGACGAAAGCAACTATTTTTTCAACTCTTTTCGAATCCAAATGATCCTTCACTTTCCAAATTCCTACCTTGTTTATCAATGGTGCAAATAGCCTGCGCTGTCACCTCTCTCTCCCGAATAACCTGCCATTTCATGCACGTCACCCCATGATTTGGCAAGAGCAAGTTTCTCTGCAGAGAAAAGTTTTCAATCGCGGCACTATTCCTCCATTTCCTCGGCGTCAAATGGGAACGAAACGATACTGAATGGGGGAAAACCGAAGTGAAGAATGGGATCAGAAAAAAAACGATTGACAGCGGAATTGGATTCATACAAGTGTTTCATTTCCACCGCAACCCTTACAAGCCCCATTCAATTCCCTCCGTAAATCAGACGGGTATCTAGGTATGCACGACACACTGATGCTGATAAAATTCCTTTAAGGCAAGGTGGATGGCGGTGTTTATGGTAAAAACAATCCTTGTAAACATTAAGACTTTCAGTGGGGAATGTTGATTATATCTTTGGGGAGGAAGGGGCAAGAACAATTTTAGGCTAGTTGAAGAGATTTTTAACTAGGACATCACAAGCTATTATTTGTGTGAAGCAAATGCGAAATTATATATATCAAAATAAGAATGCACGAAAGAACTTTTAGAATGATAGGAGCAGGCCCGCAACAACAGTGGGGTAGAGGGGGCACGTGCCCTCGGCGGCAGATTTCAGGGAGGGGCAAAATTTGAAAAGTCAATTTATAAAAAGTTATTTTATTATTCTAATTATTAAGTTATAAATTGTTAAATAATAATGTTAGTAAAGCTTCTTAATAGCAATCATAAGGTGTGTAATTTCAATTAACGCATCTCAAAAGCATAGCTTACAGATGTTTTAGTGCGGGTGGAGGGAGGGGAATCAGGGAAGGGGGGCGGAAAACTGATCTTTGTCCCCCCCCCCTGACATAACTCCTCGTTCCTGCCCTGGATAGCAGTTACTGCGTTGCTCTGAGGAATGCAGGAGGTTTCACATTAAACGGCCATGACATTTCTTTATTTTTTAATCTATCCTCATTTTGGGATTCTTACTACCCCCTCGTTCGCCGCATATGATATTTCAGCTGTAAATTCATTTTCGCTGGCAAAACTTCCTTGGGTACATTTATGTAAGGCAGCTGCACCACCAATAAAATTATTCCTTTTCTACCGACGCTATAAAGCATTCATTTCTTCGTTCGAGAGAGTCCTTCATCTTCTGCATGGCCAATTAACGGGTACAATTCAAGGCAGACTACTTGAAGATTGAAACATGGTGGCCGTTGATGAATTGATCCAGAATTCTGTACCTTACTCATTTCTCCTTCTCATTGCGTCCAGAGTTCTCATGATCCCCTTCAGATAAATAACATTATATTTCCAGGGTCTTAATGCCTTTGCTGGACATGATGAGTAAAGTCACTGGAACACTTAATTACTCGACTAAAATTTCATGGCAATTTTCAATTAAAGAAATTACCTTGTTTGGCCCTTAGCGACTTCGCACTCCCCATACCGACATCAGTAGGTAATGCATTTTTTTTTAAATTTCGATATGTTGGATAGACCTGTTTTTCGTTTTTTTATATACCGCCTACTTTTCGTGCTATTCGCGGCGAAAGATTGACGACCTCAACCATTTCGCGGATAAGTTGATGACGCTATATGCTCTTGTGAGGTGGGGTTACCGCTTCTCAGCTACTACTTTCCTCCTCGCAGAGACCTCGCGTGGTTTTTTGTTGTTTACACCCTTATGATCGACTCTTCCCTTTAGTGTGCTGTTCTCCCTGAACGAGTTAGTGAACCGGAACTCTAATGACGTCACAACCTCTTGAAAAATGGATTGGAGGCAACCTTCGCGATTTATTTATTTTAAATTTTAAGAGATAAAGGCCGATTGAGAAAGATCTTTTTTAGTCGGTGCTTATCTCTTCTCTCAACTTGTCGTATTTTTTCGATGGAATGCGATTTCGAGTTCAACAAATACCCTTTTTTAGACCCATACTTTTCCTATTGTATGATAGATTTCGCCTGAAGTGGTGTCCCTGTGGTAACGAGTTGTTGTCGGTAAGCCCTTGAATTAGACGGTGGTGGCGGGGAGGATCGGTATGCCCTTCCTTGTGCTTTCTCAGTTATTTACAGTTTTATTGACTTACAGTGCCTTCACTTTTCTTGGGAACATGAAGTAGTGAAGTTGTTTGTGAAGTTTTAGAATACAGTCATTGAAACACCTTTGGAATTTGTCCCATATTTGAAAAGTATTCGTATGAATAAATGCATGATATTTGGAGTTTCCACAAGTTTTCGGTTTGGATCGGATCTGTGGGTCAACAACCTGAGAAATTGGTACTGAAATCATAGAATCTAGTGATTGATTTATGTGTGGAATAAATAGGTACGTACTTGATACCTGGAGCAACTCAGTTCTCTAACACAATTACCACTATTTTTAATGCTATCATTCACTGACGGAGGTAGCGCGCGTTCAAGTGTTGATTAAACGTCTATTAATGCTGCGTAGACGGGGAATCGTAAGCAATCGAGGAGGAAGGAGCCGGGGGAAGACAATAAAACCTGACGCTACCCGGCTCATTCTCTCTCACTTGGCCGAAACCACTATTCTATTCATTCGCGCCGAACCGTTCTCTCGACTCATCGCGTCTGAGGGGGGCCTTGTGGCACATCCACGCCACTCCCGTCCTCTTTCCCACCCCACTTTTATCGCTCCTTTCTCCTTTTAAAGCGTTCGGTGCTTTATTCCCCGCTAGGAAGCGAAGTCGGAGGTTGCTTCGGAGCATGAATCATGTCTCGGGTCGTAATATAAAAAAAAAAAACAAAACACGTCGGAATGGGAGCGCATTATCATGGGAATGATTCGTTTCTTTTTTTTGTTCGTTCTTTCTCCCTCTCGCATGCGCACACACAAACTCTCTCGTTTTTTTTTCTAAATATCTTTTCCTCAGTCGTCGCCTCTTTCCCTTGACGTGGACCCGGGGGGTTATTGTGAAAAGTGCTCGCGCGTCTCCTGACGCGGTGAGCGAGCCCAGGAGGACGTCGTTGCAGTTTTATATGCGCCTCGGTTGGTGCTGCCACTGGGCTTCTTTCCCTCGAGGGAAAACACGAGCGTCTGTTTGCTGCAGCGCGGTAGATTGAGTGCCGCGGGTTGGACGTATTATTTGACGTCGCGATATTCCCATGCGATCGTCAACTGTCATCGCCGTCTATCCGTGTCTCTTATGCGCGATTGACCGCCGACTTTGGATCATCATCACTGTATTAGAGGTGTTGTCTCGCTCGTATTTATTTTATTTTTTAATCTGATGAGGTTTACTAACGAAACAGTAGTGTTGGTTAGTAGAGTGAGTTTTCGCTTCACCCCAAGTCTGTCGGAGCTTCATTGGATAATTTCACCTTGCCTTAACCATTTGAGTGCCAACCACTGTTCTAGGGACAATGCTGAAAGTGCCGAGGCATTTTTGCTGATTTTGCTGTAGGTCAGGAAAAGAGTAGGTCTCTAAAACAACTAAAGGTACTTATATTTAACAACTTTAGGAAATCTATTATGCATGGTTTCAACTTTTTAATGTATTATTTGACGAATTTTTGGTAATATGAGTTAATTTTTATGATTTAAAGAAAATTGTTAATACTAAAAAATGAATATTGACTATTGAATGGTTAGTGAGCTATCAGAATTTAGGAGCGACGTAGCGG
The DNA here is from genome assembly GCF_921293095.1 of Ischnura elegans. Classification (NCBI taxonomy): domain Eukaryota; kingdom Metazoa; phylum Arthropoda; class Insecta; order Odonata; family Coenagrionidae; genus Ischnura; species Ischnura elegans. Next base: position 29,576,216 of record NC_060249.1, read on the forward strand.
GAGGAGCGCTATCGTGCTCCTGGCACTTTTCGCGAGAGATAGAAGGAGCGTGACAGCGCTCCCCGGTACTCTAATTGTAAGGGTTAAGACAATTGACGACTTTATCTTTGAAAAGCCGTGACTGTATAATAGTGTGGTAGGATAGTTTTTCCCATAAGTGTCATCATTTAAGTTCAACAAGAGATTATTATAGGGTATTTACCGGAAAAAACCTAACATGGGCTTCTGTTTACGAAATATGTTCAACTTTCATGTCGTATGTATTTATAAAATTCAAGTGCAGTAAAAAAATGAATGCGTCATGTCATTCAAACTATATATAGGAATTTTTATGCTAACTTTCAAATCCCTAACTAAACAAACCGATCCTGAATGTTCCGCCTGCTTTTTTTACACATCAACTCTCTGTGCGTCTGCAGTTACGAAGCCCTTGAGTCGTAGTGAAACTCGAATATTCATAATTCGCTTGGAAATAGTCTAGAAACTAACTCAACTTTTCACGTTAAATCCGCAGCATTATTAAAATGTCATCAGCGGCGAAACTTAGAAATCCTCGATCATTTCACAGAATGAGAACCGAAAATTTATGTCGTCGATTCCCACTCCCTTCCACTCACAAAAAATGCTTCGCCATTGTCACCTGCAATCTCATTCTAGCGAGTAAAAGTGCAGCGAATCGCAATGGATTTGATGACATCACGAACTTTTCGGGAGTGTTGAAATATGACACGAGTAATTCAATTTTAAAATTAAGTGATTCATGAATGCATGCAAAATTAATTCATTCATGCATGTCTCAATTTACCACCTATTTTCTCTGAGCAAACTGCAATACTCGAATTAATTGACCCACCAATATCGATACCATAAAAATGATTCTCAAAACCCTCCACACAAAACAACCTTACTCCCCCGTTCACAAGCATTTTGAGAGTCCCGTGTCCCAAGCCCCCATAGTTGTCCACTGCACAGCGGCATATCGATGACTAAGTTCTAACAACACGCATCTCAAAAATAGCAACTTTTCAGGAGAGCAAAAAAAAACGATTAATTTCTATTAATTGCACACTGAAATTAAAAACCAAAAGTTCATAAAACTGAAAAAGAAGCATTCACTGGCAAATAAAGAGTTGTTCTTTGCTTGTATTTTATTTTTTAATGTTATTACACTTTTTTTAAGACACCCGTCTCAAATTGCCCGAATTTCAGATACGTGTTGTTGGAACTTAGCCATCGATATTCGTTTACGAGAGCTATACAGACGCGTTTTTTATCATCTCTTTAATAACTCAATATCTTGTTCTGTCAGGATATTAGCCTCAATATTTTTGAATTTCACAAAAAACAAATCGTTCATTATTTCTATGGTAAATGGCCATATTTTTAGCCAATCGGCCAGATATGATCATCTTCAAGCCTTAATCACCGTATGAGCCTAAAATACCTGGTATGCCCATTTTTCATCGTTTATATAACCAAAGGGGTGCTCTCGGAAGTCATTCCTCTGGGCGGAAACCCAAGACAAACACTTTTTCGCATTATTGCTGTATTTATTTGAGGAAATTGAAATTTTCCCGGTGGGAGGCTCGAATATTTACATTATAGAAGTTGCCCTGGAAATTTTCACGATTTGATCCATTTTCTTAGCGATTCTGCAAATTGAATTAATGAAGCGATAATTTTCAATTCTCCAATCGGAATTTATTGAACCATTACTTTTATTATTCGAGTTGAATTTTTTGTTAAAAACTTAATTTTATCTCAGCGGAACACTATCGTCAGCACTTCTTGGATATAAAGATCTCTCTCTGAGGAAAATACTTGTTTATTAGTTTAGACATTTTGCGTTTGGATTCCGATACTTTATCTTATTTTGGAACTTGCATTTATCTGGCAGATATTCATTAAAAATAAACACCATGACGCATAACTTACTTTCCTCTTCTGACAACCACTGGGCTGCGTAGTCATTTTATCCTCAAGTTTTCTCTCCCTGCAATTTTCAAGCCTTTTAGTATTTTATCACTATTAGTTAGCGAAAAAAATATTTCACTCGTACCACGCAGTAAATTTGCTTTCACCGATGAGTGGTATCAAATCTTACAGCATATTCTCGCGTATATTACTTTTTGTAATTATAGCTTTAATTCAGTGTGATGATTAATTTTACTTAATTAGTACTTGCCTGTCCAAGCATCAATTACATGTTAACCAAACCGTTCACCTCTATTTCAGCGCCAATCGACTATTTCCTTTTCGTTGAGCATTTCATACATCATAACGACTTTCTCCACGGTGGAATACCTTCGGGCTGAGCATTTCAATTAACTTCGGCACGGTGCAGCCGCGTATGTGTTTGTATACGTGGCCACGGCAACCGCGCCGTCGGCACTACCTCCCTCTTTCTGGAAAGCCGTTCCTCGTCTAATATCTGATAAGCCATCTTAATAAAGTGTTGTTCGTCTATTTTCAGTCAGCCGATTGATTTAAGCTTAATATCAGAGCTACTCTTAAAATCACGTTGACATTAATCCAAATATGTAAATGAATTACCAATCTGGTAATTTGCATTTTATATTTTGTCTTTATGTACTTCCTGATTTTATGTTACCACCCGATTTTATGGTCGACTTGTAACAATTTATGTAATAATAATAATAATAATAATAATAATAACCTGAAATAATTGTGACATAGTTGATATTGCTGTGCCACTGTCGCATAACATCGAAAAGACAATAGCCGGAAAAACAAATAAGTACCAAGAATTGGCAATAGAAATAAAAAGAATATGGAATATGGAACAGGTTTATATAGCTCCGATTGTCATCTCAGCTACCGGTGTCATCCCAAAACATAAACAAAACGGTTCAAAATATTCAACCTTCATCCAAATACATACATGAAATTGCAAAAGGCTCTAATAATCTCAACCTGTCATATCACGAGAAAATTTCTCAGCGAAATTCAACAGTAAAGAGTTACCTTGGTGAAAACCCGTGCTCTTTACGCTAATACAACTCAGTGAAAACTAAAGAAAATGAAAGGATAATAATAATAACAATAATAATTCATTAATTATTTATTCATTTATTCATTTACTAAGTATGTATACAAGAAAAATAATAATAATTAACTCCCAAGGATAATCGAAATAACAAATGGGTAAAGTTTTGGTTCTGGGTCATTCCTCATCTAAGTAATAATAATATTTGTCTAGCGGAATAACCACGAATTTTCACCAAGCATTCGAACCAGGTGCATATAATCATATGAATACCAAAACAGCTTGTGGATTTGTCAGAAGAGCAGAATTCATTACTACTGCCAGAAATCTATTACGGTTTTCTATTGTAACACTACCATATTACGTAACACTACTCACCTACTATTTATTTGGTTTCGTGTTATCTTAGGGTTTAAAAACACACTTAATTATAAAATAACATGCACAAAATATCACTTTTACACTTTTATATTCAGAATATCAAGAAATAAGACTAATTGGGCCCAATTTACAATCGATCATTAGAACAAACAGATTGCATAACTTCCAATTATATTCCAATGGGCTTTTAACTCTTCCCCTTGTGTATTGGTTATAATCATTCAAGTCTACTTATCGGGTTCACTGCTCGCGTCTCCACTCAAACACTGCCGGATAGTACAGTACTCCACAACTCCACTCTCTGCCTGATATCCTCCTCTGCGATCCCTGTCTCTCGATCACGCGTCCTTCCTTGTATCGGTTCTCTTTCTCTTTTGGGCGCCTCCTTTTTCTTTGCGTCCTCTCTCTTTCTTTTATTCTGCCGATCTTCTTAAAACACGTCTTATACGTAGCTCTCCCAATACAAAGACTCTCGCTTGTGTATTTTCTCTCCGCGTCCCTAACTACCCATTCTTGCCTCATCACTACCGTTGTTAATTTCAAATTATCTCAACAAACAACATGGTGGCTTGTTTACATTATGTTACACTATCGAGCTCTTATTTACATTAGATTTACCCGTGAAACACGATAAAGCTCTTTTTACAGTGTAATGCATCTGCTAAAGTTAATTTATAGTTATCAATTGGCATCGTTTAATGGTCGTATAAGTAAATGAAGAAATGTATTGACCATAATTTGTCTTAGTCTTAGTTGATCAAAGTAAATTGTGATACACTGATTAGCCATTCCCATTTTTGCAAGTACTCCGTCGATGGTTTATCAATACCTTACCGGATATATCATATAGTGTGTATCAGTGGTAGTTGTAGTTGAAGAGCTCAAGGGTAAGATTATCATTCAAAGTAAATTAATTTTTGTTGGGTGATATATGCATGCTTCTCAAGCGGACATCAAAGTACCCATCTGATAAATGTACGTAATAATACCTTCTCACACTACTACTGGAAGGACTTATGACTCTCTAAATAATCTTTTGATAAAAAATATTAGGGTCTACATTCATCAGCTTCTTATTTTATCGGGATACATAAGTAAATAATCATGTGTCTCCTATAACAAATGATAAAAAATTCCTGCCGTAGAGTCCATCGCCATTTTTTAATTTGTAGCCTATTGAAAGATTTTTGGAAAAGATAGGCGATTACCTTTCGTGGTAAATACTCGTGAGAAGGAACTACGATTACGGCAGTTAAGGTTCTCGGAGCGGAGTGTTTAGATATATCTGGTTTCTTAGCTCAAGCGAGTGTTTTGTAATGCTCAGCAGTTTTACGAACCATTCATAATCAATACCCACATGGAATTGTGAAGGAAGCGACTTACAATCGACACATTCTTCTCAGTAAACTGCAAAACAGATTTATGAGACCATTTCTATGAGCATTAGGGATTTTATTTTCCTCTCTAAATTACAGTTCCACGCGCTTTTAGCTCGGATGATAGGTTTACGACGCTGTTCGCAATGCATGAAATTCAATCGATGACTACAAAAAACTTGAAAATACTGCGCTGGGTAATAGTGCTCTATTTTTCCTGTTACATTTAAGATCACAAGGTGAGTATTACTAGTTCAAAATAATTTTCAAATTTATATTTAAAAGTGATTCAATTTTTTGAAGTTTTCTCTTATAATTTTGGGATAGGGTTTATATCGCTAATAGGAACATTCAATTTGGAAAATATTGAAACACTTCAACAACTAATAGAAACTTCTGCGAAATGAAATGATCTCATTCTAAAATTGAAAATATCATCCCTGAAATGTCGCTTTGCGCAATATTACGTATAAATTATCTTTTTTTAATTAAAACAGGGAATGCTATCCGGGAAAATCCCTGTCGACTTTTTTTGGAATACATGTACAGGAAACAGTTTAAACCTCAGTTGTAATGGTTCTGCGTATTTTATAAACTTGCACTGTACACTGTACAGCCCCCTATAATTATCTGGGCGACATAAAACGTACACCTTTAAAGCATCCTTGAAACTTTTTCATCCATCCAATTTCTTCTCTTATGGACAAAACTTTGCGACATGAATTGTCGAAGAAATTTGCTAAATGTGAATTACGTCTAATGTAATATGTAATTTTAACGCATTATTCACGTAGTTTCATAATTTCGTAACTTCTCATTGCACACGCAGGAAATTTTCACAGAAAATTCTATTCGAAAACTTTAGTCACTTACGTGATAAAATTACGAGTGCTATCGATTTTTAGCTTTTAGTAATGAGTGAAAGTAATTCTAGTCGAACCTATGAATTTTTCTTAAATTTTATTGCTTTTGATGATTTCAAACGTATAATTTCGGGTGTTTTGTATTAATGCAACAAATATCTGAAACGACTGCACCAATTTCTTATCAAAACTATTTTCAAGTCCCAATAATTGACTGAAAAACAGCGCAGACGGCCTGAAAATCTGCTAAATAATAGCAAAATACGAATTTATTTAATCAAATGTGAAATTATTTCCACTAAATCTTAGACATCCGAGTATTCAAGCACTCATTTGAGACGCGAATTCTTGAAAAACGCTCGATGTTACGTCATCGCTACTCTCATGCTAGTGTCAATGCTTTACGATTCGGACATGACTGGTGTCTGCACTTGCTTTCTCATTCAGAGGAAATGGCTCTCACCTCCTCGCGTTCCACAAAATTCCCCGCCCGCAGTGATATCTGCCCGGCGACAAGGCGAGGCATCTCGAAGTGCCTCCCACGCGTGTCGACCACCGCCGGTGTTGGCTTCCGCCTCACGCCGACCGCCGCTCGCGTGCCGACTCGAGGAATGCGAGTGTTGACGACCTAGCCGTAGACATGCGGGCCGTGTCCATTGACACACACTTGTGGAAAGAACCCGGAGGTGATACTCTCGTTGCATCCTGGACGGTTCTCTCACTCATTACCTCTTTATGCATGGTGCGTGGGCGATCCTTGACACATCTAATGTACCCACCATCGTTTTCAATAATATGCAGACACCCACGAGTCCCATTTTACTGATGGGGCCGGGTCAATGAAAACTTGGAGGGTTGGCACATGATTGAAGCTGCATCCTTTGTTTCTATTTTCAGTAAAATGGTACTCGTGATTGTCTACAGTTTTTTGAAAACGATAGTGCATTTTGTGTGTGCATCAACGTCAATAAATATTTTTTAAGTTTTCAGCTAACTCATGGAAATGCTGACGATCATAGCTAAATTAAATTGTTAACCTTTGATCCTAAATTGTATTGTAGTAGTATTACAATCATCATCATCATCAGCAGTCATAAATCCGGATATTGATTTGATAAAGCTCTCCATTAAGTTCTCCTATCTGATAATATTATAACAATTACAAAATTGTTCACTTTCACATCCTTCATAACCTGCTCTATGCATATCCCCCGATGCCTTCCTCTGCCGTCCTCCCTTAAATGTCGTTTTACACGGTGCACGCCATTGCGCAACCTGACGTACGTTCGAAGGCGCAGTCAAAATTGCGTCGTGTAAAGAGGTTAATTGCTAGAACACATGCGAGAATGCATGGGTGCGAGACGGCAAAATGACCCCATCTCTAATTCCTAGCTCGCATTCTCGCTATTTCAGCAATTTTTCCCCGAGAGATGTCGCAGTGGTAACAATGACTGTTATTCAGAATATTATCGTGAACCGAGCTAAAATGCCCCCAATCTCTACTTATAAATAAGTATCGGATGTGAAAATGACAAGTTGTGTGAGAATAAATGTCTGAGTACCCATATGAAATATGTATTTGGTTTGCTAACTTTGAGTGATTTGCCGATCTCGGTGCCTTGAATAATTTCTCGCGGTACCTACTCCGGTGGTAGATAAGTAAACGCAAGGAAGTATCATTATAATATCGTTTTTCGCGCATTTATGCATACGTATTATATTAAGTATTGAACTATAGGAAGCTTTACGACACATAAACTTTCTTACTCTGCCATACCGGTTTAATGAGTGAATGACTCAGTGATTCATCTCTAGCGTAAGTTTCTATGAACATGCATATTAAGTTCATGGTAAGTTCCATTACATTTCCGAGAGATATGGGATTCACCATGTACATATATGTTACAATATTCTAGAGAATTACATGAATTTGATAGACGTGAAAATTTTGTTATTTTCGATTATGATTTTCGTCTTATTCTACGCCACCGGAAAGTATAAATTCTAGAAAGTGGCAAAAGCAATCTTAACTATGCGTGGGATCTTCGTCTCTCTTTTTACTATTTTACCTAATTAATTATACGCGTATTATCGTCTGCTTAAGTTTCAGGATAATCACCTGGGTGTCAGTGCATTTACACGAAACAGACCAACATGTCAACAACGCTGCGCATGAATTTCGTTTTTTCCTTGTTTTAACAAGTAACTCGCTACTCGGGCACTCTTCAGACGACGAAATTTCGTGAATTCGTCGGCGCAATTGTTATTGCACGCAAGATTGAGAAATGGATGCAGTGCTAACCTGCGCAATGACGTACCCCGTGTAAAACGGCCTTTAAACTTCTCTTTTAACGATAATTTTCATCTATCCGTCGTGTCATATCGTAAGGCCGATTTAAACCCCGTCTTAATCCCCATGTTTTTAAAAGACTTCTGTTCTCTCCTGAATTTCTCAGAACTTCCGCATTGCTCTAGCGATCTAACCAATTGAATGTTATCACACTTCTGTAGCACTACATTTTGAATGCTTCCATCCTTGATTTATCCGCTTCTGTCATCGTCATTCGAGTCGTAGTAGTACTAGATATCGTTTCCTTGGGTGTGTAGACTATTAAAGTTATTACCATCGCACACGTTCTACAGATTTTTCATTATTTTAAAAATAAAATATTACATCATCAAAGCTAATTGCATGAACATTAAAATTTTTTGGCACATATTTTAATTTTTGAAGGCGATTTGATTTGTTAAAGCGATATGGCATGGGTAAAGCAATCGGGATACCCAGCTTGTTGCGTGCAATTTGATAGTATTACACTCCGTAAGTAGATGCAGCACAATTATAGGTCAGTCGCACTCATCGAAGTGGGGTAGTATGGAAGATGAATTTTATTCACAACTCTCAGTAAATAGAAACCTATTTTTACAATTTTTAATTTATTATTGCGATTATGATTACCATCTGGAATTAAAATGATTCCTTCCTCGATTTCTCCATCCTCCATTTTCTTCACTTTCATGTGGCTCTTCACCTCAGCCTCTTTCATTTTTTCCGAGTACTAGGAGTTGTTCAGGGACTTTTATTCGATTTTTTTCACTTATATTTTTCCCTCGCAACTGCTGTATCTCATGACATGGCCAAGCAACTTATATCATTATTTTGCTCAAAGTATCCTCCATTGCGGCCTTTCTCCTTCAATTCCTCCGTACAACTCCTTTTTATCATTTCCCTCACTTGTCAAGGCGATTTATAAAGAAGCAAGAAATACTAGGAGCAGGGCGTACCCAGGATCAAAACTTGGGGGGGAGGGGCAGAGGGCACAACCGTGGTCGTTCAAGTTGTAACATTTTAGCACGTAAAAGGTCAATTAAACCAAGATTTTTAAGAAAATTATGACAGAATTTTTTTATTTTTTACAACTATTTGCTTGAAAAAAATAACGATCTTTATTTTGGTACCCTGGTCTTGTACCAATACGATTTATCTTCAAATGTTAGAAACGAAAATAAATTAAGTGCAATATTTTCGTTTTGAACCAAATTTATTTTCGCCTCTAGGGGGACAGCTACCCCTACTGCCCTCCGCTGGGTATGCCCATGACGAGGAGGTCATTTTAGGAAAGAAAACTGTTGGTTTCAACGCTCAATGCTTTATATCATCGCTTTCATATCTTCTGTGTTCTATTTCTGTCCTGAAATTGCGAGCCATGAAGCATGAACGACGATCGTTAAGCCATTAAACTGGAGCTCAAACATATCGTAGCGAACTAAGGTAGCCAACAAGTAGCGATCGGCACGCAGCTCTGAGAAATAAAGCGGAATCACTTTGTTAACATCGTTTCAAATACTGCTCTTACAGCTCTCGCAAAAGAACCCGGCGAAGCCCTGCGCGAGAGGGAGGGTGGGTAGGCTGGGAAGGGAAGGGATGAATGGAAAGAAAGGAGGGGAAGAAAGCGAGGCAGAGAGAGAGAGAGGGAGAGTGGCAGAGGAGCCAAACTACTCAAGAAACAAGTTGAAATTCCGTAATGGCTGTTGTAATCGAAATACAAACGGTCCCAAGAACACCGATTCGCACAAGACAGAGGCACAAAGCACACACACGCAAGGCTAATAGGCTAGTGAGGAAATTATCCATTGACTAGACCTACCCGTTTCAAATATTGTTCTTACCATAGGGGCACCTTTGGGAGAACCGAGCCGCCCCGTAAAAAGCTTGCTATATGTTACCTCTAAACTAGAAAATGGAGGGCGTATTTTAATCTGTTTTCACACCTCTCCGATGAGTGCAAAGCGATCAATTTATTATCAACTAGCAGGCCACCCGGCGTTGTTCGGGAAGGTTAGTGCACAAAGAATTGGGAAACTTGCAATTCCTTATTGTATAGAATGATTTTCAGGTTTTAATTTTGGAATGTCCAGAGCCTTTGTCTTCTCAGCAGAAGTTTTATGACGTGTCATAACAAACGGTAATGAGAGAAAGACGCTAAGGACGCGTCGAACGCAACCGAAAGTAGCACCAAGGGGGTTGGGAGCATGAGATACACCTATGCACTAACTTTAGTCGCAATCCTTGTAGCCATATGGAAAAGCATAGCGGACAGAGCAACAGACATCCTACATTATGTATATAGACGTTTGCTAGATATTTTTCGGAATCGCGTATTGAAAAGGTTAGGTAAGTTATGTGTTAGCAAAGATAAATTTCGGTTAACTTTCCTAATTACAGCTAATTTCCACTTGAAATTCGGATCGCTCTGCCTCAAGCGACGCGAGTGGACGATTTACGTAGAACGCGCGATGAAGGACAATTTATTCAATGACCAGCTGAAGAATCCTCTATCGAAATATCCGTGGTTCTAACGATTGTATGAGAGAATAAAACGTTATATTGTTTTGGTAATTAGGTTCCCTCTTCTTCCACAGACACACGTAGACGACAACGGTGCTTGGGATCACGTCTAAAGGCGCTTTCCAGCGGCCCTATACTGCTCGGCCATATTCTCTACCTTTGTTCATGATTTCGAGTCTAAAACCCCAGTGAGCAGAGGCCACATACATGTTTCTGGAGTAAGTCTCACCGCTGGCCTTCGGCGTGACGCAGGTGAGTCCAGGGTGTCTGAATAGGTGCGCACCCACTGCACTGAGCGCAGTCGCCTGAATGCCAGCTGATGGTAAGGCTTTTTTCATCGCGAGAAATAAGTGATTCGGGTATCTTAAACTATCGGACGAGTAATTGCCGACATTTACGAAAATACGCAAAATATTAAGTTCTCTAAGTGAATTATTGCACTAAAATACCCACGTGGAACTAAATATCTCTGTCCAGATGTCACAGGATCGTTTCGCGTTGATGTTTCAGTTTGTTCGTGACGTTTGTCCGTTCAGCTTGTGTTGTTTTGGTGCTATAGTGTGTCGGCCTGTGGTGCACTTCGGTGTATCTCATTGGTGTCAATTTCAGAAGAGGAATCACCGATCCACCGTAACATGCACATTTCCAAAAAATATGAATGGGCACGCGTGGATGTGGATCGGTTGCAAATCACGGGTAATTAAATAATAATTGTATTAGCGAGTAATTGACTAGATTTATCTCTATTTAACTATTAACACTGGTCTCTGTGTGAAGATGATTAGATTCGCCTTTCAAATCAAACTGGTCTTTTTATTGCTATTTTACACAGTGTAAGTACCGTATAAATTAATTAAATTAAATATTTTTCTGAATTTTATCGGGGTATGATTGATTATTTTTTTGCTCTCGGTGCTTTTATGAATTGCTTTCGTATTGTCTTCCAATTCTTAATCCGTTGGCATATATTGAAGAAAACAAGAATTTCTCACCGCATATGATGACGGCATTACCTTCTCGAAAGGGAAGACGAAATTATATAGTAGATTTGGTGTACCTGCAGAAGATCATTTCTTCGGGTATCCCGCGTTTTATTCCATCGTTAGTTGAATTCTGCAGACATCAATTTCGGCTTCATTTCAGCGGCCATTTGTAGGTTGGAGTGAATCTTTGTAAAACCGTCTGGTTGGTATAGGCGAGCCTTGGGTTAGTCCGATCAGTGGGGTTATTCTGATTTTTCAGACCTTAAACTCAAATGCGGATGACGTCACAGTCATAGCCAATGTCGCGAATTGTTTGGAAGTATAATTTTTTAAATCAACTATGGCGCGAGTAACGGCTCACTCGGAAGGCTCTCACTTCCACGAGAAAGGTTCGTGTCCGTCATGTCACCGTTGTTACCTCGATTGCCTCGAAATGAGTGACTCATTTAACGATTTATGTGAAAATCCAATAGCTGACTGAATTAGGTCATTTTTGTTTGGAAATATAGAAAGAGGATTTCCCAGGATCGGTCGGTCCCAGTCGGTGTTGCAGGACGAACCGTCCAAAATCAAGGAGAAGGGCTGAAGGTCTCATTCCAAGTGTTGTGGAGTGCATAATCGTTATCCCTATCGCGATTTTTCAATTATTTTATTTCAATTGACGACCTTGAAATTCTTGGATAGTAGCGGCTTTCAGTTGCAAAGATTTTCGCTTTCATCAGCTCATGTCCTGGCTCTGGCCAAGAACATTCTGTTTCTGCAAATGGATGGATCTGTTTGCATTTCATTGTCCTTGCGTGTTAATGGAGTCGGCGCTGGAGAACTCTTCCACTAAGGTGGTAGCTAAATAATTGTATATCCACACCTTATGGTGTAAGTAGTAGCGCCTCATATAATTTACTTTTATTTCTAATATAGATTTTAAAAATCTCTAAAGGATAAAAAGCGGGTATTTATAGCCCATTAAACAGGTATATTTATTACATTACGGGATCATTTTTTGCAAATCTCAATCCATCTAAATAATTTCCTTGTGTATGTCTTTCTTCCTTGTAGAATCCTTTCGGAACCTAAGAATGAAGAGAGCTTTCTCTTCGATCGCGGCCGCAAAGGGAGACAATATTCAGAAAACCCAGAATCATAAACAGTGGAAGCTAACGTTAAGAGAGAGGGGTATAATGGAGATAGCTGGTAGCTATTTCAGGTTCTGAAAGTCTCCTTCTCTGTGTTTCTCTTCCATCAAGCGAGTGTCTTCTTTGGGCGTTTATCTACTTTATGGTTTTATTGCTTGAGCCAAATTAGATTGTAATTTTAACTCGTGGGTGCTGGAAAACGCTCTGAGGTTCGTGAATAACTGTTACGCTTTCTCCACCGAAGAAAAGGACAAGAGTGGGCGGAATCGTTGAGGAGTGAGGGATTTTCTTGCCATTGTATCGGATTTTTCATCGGCTATAAAATCCTAATATCATTCTATCTTTATTTACGTTTGTTTTTCACGTCTATAATGGGAGACCTCCATTTAAATCTCCGCGGCACAAAACTCTATACCGTAAATAACTTGTGCTAGGTAAGCTACTGCAGCAGCAAGCTAATCTATAAATAGGTACCTCAGAGGTGTATTAGACAGAATATTGCGTTAAAATTTCATTGTTATTCATGCCTGGATTTGGAAATAAGGTTCTTATCTTCACGGCGTTGTACTAAGCGTTTTCGTGTAAAATAAAGAATCATTGAACATGCGTGGAAATTGCAGCTTATAGTTAGACCTACACAGATTACTGGATCTTTTTTAATATAACCTCTTAATGCAAATGGTAAATGTGTGACATACATATTTTTAGTGCTGCGTGTTGCGCTTTGTCGTGTGAGCTTTCGCGTCCATTGCAGGCCGCATAATCTGGCGATGAATGAAAAATCGGAAAAAAGTTGTCAATTAATATACTCGTCAACTCTCCCCACTCCACCGGAGTGGTGGGGGAGGAGGGCGACGTTTTTTCTGACGTCAGCGTCGCTCTCCTCCCCCACTACTCCGGTGGAGTGGGGAGGGTTGACGAGTATATTAATTGACAACCTTTTCTGATTTTTCTTTCTTAAGCATTTATTTATCCTAATTTACTAGTTCATACTACTTGAACTCCTGTTATCTTGGTTATCTGCATACTTGGTAATCTACATAAAACATGAGACATAGAGAGAAAAAAGAATTCTTTAGACAAAACATTGTTCAAAAAGACTGCTTCGTCAAAATATAAATAATGTTATATATGATAAATAAGTATATATGTAATAAATAAATGATGGTGTTCCTCTATGATTAGACTTTTACTTATTATGATTCACTGATCATGGTTGTTGAGCTGTGGATCGTATTGACTTTAAATTTTTAATGAAAATATCTTCAGCGTACTTGAGATTGATGATGATAGGGAATTGGGTGAATCTAAAATTAAGTTTTAGCGTTGATCCATTTGACTGAGTAAAAAGGTGGAAGAAGGTTGCGGCGAGGCAATTGTATTCGTGCCGATGGTTTATTTGATTTCATTATTATTTAGAGGCCCCATTTGAAATCACGCTGCCCTTAATAAATGGATGTAATCACTCCGGATGGAGGCCGTGAGTTGATGCGCGCCCACCTCCGTGATCCATAAACATTTTAACGGAACTCGCGAGAATGGTTATGGAGCCCCATTAAGAGTCATAAAAACAGATGCTAGGGACTCGTGAATAAAATCGAGCTCCTGGAGCGAATAAATTAACTTGCAGTGAGCTGGTTTCATGCATTCGTGAGTTGGTGAGTGTGTGTGTGTAATGTTGGTTGCCTTGGCGACGTCACGGGGAGCTTCTTCGCGCTCTTGAGCGGTGAATCCTCCGAGTGGGCGGAGGTCGACTTCCCCTCAACCGTGATGCCGGGTCCCCCGGGGGCCTCCGATCGGTCCCCGGTCAGGCCCTTCAAAGCATGCAAAGCAAAATGGCATTGCCTACGGAATTATATACCATAAATTGAATTATCAGTGCAAACTGTCAGTAGGTCTGGTCAACTTCCGCTATTACTGATATAATCTTCATCGACATATCTATTATTATCAAAGTACTCGCTTGGGGTGGAGGTGTTTTAGGCATTTAATTTTGTTATGTTAGGGGGCGTCCATTGATTACGAGATGTAATTTTGGCGATTGATTGATATAATAATACATGAAAAACTGAAATTGCAAAATTTGGCCAAAATAAAAAGTTTTTTGCATCCCAAATACCCCCAAAAATAAGAGGTTTAAGGTGGCAACTCCGTAATCGATACAAATTTAGTGTTTCTACAACTTTTACTTGGGGTCAGACGATTTTTGTTGTATATTCTACAACTTATTGTCGTATCTCGTCTCGTTCACCCCAAGAATTTGTGCGAGTCATTGAGTAAGTGGTCGGAAATGGGTTTTATTTTATAGTTATGGATTCTACTTGTTGAGGCAGGTTTTCATGGAGCACTTTGGAATTATTCGGGTCGTCTCCTCTCACACGGTGGACTTCCCCTTTCAATTCATGTGGATGTACGCGTACGTTTTATTTTTAAAAATCCCTATGTATGAGGCCAATGAGCTGTTTTCCGTGGTATAGGAATAAATACTCGTCAAAAATATACGGTAAGTTCTATACTCTTTCATTTCAATTATTAATATTATTATCTTCACTTAGTGAATGAATGAAGGCAGATAGAATCGTCGGAAATGAAATTTCAAGATCAGTGAAAGGCTCCACATGATTGGATAAATTAAGAAATACTCAAATAGGAGATGAACAGGGTGTCCAGGCAGTTCCTGATAAATTAAAAGAATACAAACAAACATGGAAGGAACATATACTTCGAATGCCAAATGAATGAATTCCAAAACAAGCCATGGAATATCAACCAATTGGCAAGAGAAGTATTGGAAGACCAAGAAAAAGATGTTAATGTGTAGCCGGAACAGGCTTGGTAGCCTAATCCTGGAAGGAAGAAGAAGAAATCTCTTTCCTCCCCTCCCCTTTTTAACCAGTAATCTTCCCTCTTGCACGATTTGTAACATAAGGTTTATACAATGATTTATGATGATCCCTCTCCTCCTCCCCATAAATAGCCGTTGCACACTACTGTAATGAATGTGTGTCATATTGTGTGTTTGTTTTTTGTAGTGTGTACGACTAAGGGTCGGATGTATCCGGTGTGCATTGTGTGTCTTATCCCAGGGTAGCGTGACGATCCTTTGAGCGCGGTGCTGTCGTCTCGTCACCGGATTGTCGAGGGCAAGGGTTCATAAATTTGGGTCGTCGGTCGTCGAGGCCTTTGGGGCCAGCGTCTCCTCGACCAGTCATAAACGTCTGGATTTTCTGGACATAAGGTTATTGTCTTGCTGACGGGGATGGGTTGCTCATTTCCCGGGGTGGGTGGAGTAAAGTCACCCTTCCCCTGGTCTTGGAGGTGTTGACCTGTGCCCTGACGACACGAGCGCGGGAATTCGGGGCAGTCTGTGGGAAGACACGAGAGCGACGGGGTGTGCTGCCCGTCGCAGATAATTGTAAACTCATAACCAACCTAAGTCATTAAACTCTCTGTGATTGATTCGCGTGAATTTCAATTCTTTGGTGCCCTAAACCCGATTCCGGGAGACGCAGCCACTCGAGTCTCCCTCCTTGATCGTGGCGATCACGACACTACTCTGCAAGCCGCCCAAATAAAATATTGATGGTAAACCAGACGTTAACCACTTCAAGAATACAGCATAACACGAATAAAAATCCTTGATTGATTGATGAATAAGTGAACGTAATGAAGTGTAGCTTTCGAAGGGCTACAAATCTTTCTGATATTATTTCCCAGCGATAATATTCTCAATGTAATAGTAGCCATCCGAACGTTTACATTCTATCAGTTCTCATGAACGATTGGCATTAAAAGAATGTGATTATCTTGTTTCCTGATCATCTCCCGTCCACACCGTGAATATTTTAGTTGCTCTTCTCTCTGGCATTGTGATATAGATGGAAGCGGGTTACATAATTTCAGGATACAAATGGCCTCCTCTTTCTTATAATTTTTTCCTGAAATTCCTCTTTGAAGTCTCTCCATCTTCATCATCCTTTAGTTGTATATTTTTGCTGTCAGCAGTGAACTGCGGCTCAAAGAGAGCTGTCTCATTGCTGGATTGCTCACGTGATCCCTTATGTTTCGCCTCTTTACAATTATGCAACCCGCTTCTTCTTAATATCATGTGATGTCACTTAGTGATTCAACCCGAAGGTTGGTTTGGGTTGGTGAGGATATAGCTCAGCCCAGACTAAGCCACAGGCGCGCGGATATCATACATTCAGGGTGCGAGGGCCAGTTCCTTTCCTTGGGCCACCTTGCTTTTCGAGGATGTTGTTTTGGGGTATCCGAAGGCTTCACCGAGGATTTAAACCAGGAACTCTTCGATCATAGACCAGGCGCTCTTCGCACTAGGCTACTACATGATAATTAAAAACCATGGTGATGTAACGGTAAGTTAATGTGGAGTGTTATCATTAACTGCATCCTTTAATACGACTTGGTATTAGCACTAAATTCAACATCAGTTTAGAAAACTCTAGGCCGAGAAAGGGACTTAATGCCTGAATTACATGATATTTTAGTGACGTAAAATTTCAGGGATAGCAGAATTAGCAGATCAAATGGATCGCTGAAAAAGCAACTGAAATGATTACTTCCGGTCGGTTACCATAATTTTCAGGTGTAGCGGTAAAGGTTATTACTAATTACGTTAAAGGCTATTACCATGTGATAGCCTAATACCGCAACTTTTTTCCTACATTCATGATCAATGCATTTTCACTTCTGCGTAAAACCCCTGTAGCCAACCAACTGAAATAATAAGAACTCTGAATTGTAGTCACAGGAATGACAAACTCAATTTCGATAGAATTAGCGATTAATACAATCGAACAATGGCTTTCTAGTAACTGTACTAATGGCTTGTTAGTTAATTCTCACGTATTCTATATATTGTCGAAATTAGTTCGAAAGATCTACCTATTTTTCTATGTACAGGACGGCGTGATTAGAGACTTTTAAAAATTTTGGCCCATAGGAACATTTATCACACATTAATAATTTCTTTGTGGAATGGCGGTGTATGGAAACTCAATGAAATAATTCGTATGAAATATGCTATATAATAAGTATGTATGCTTATGCGTTATTCTGGTGTCCCGGCATAGTTTATTGCAGGAATCAGACTTTATTTGTTCACATTTGATGGACTTGATTTCGATCAAAAATGTAAATATGATCCGGAAGAGTATAGTCTATCCATCAATAAATAAAAACGAATAATTAGCTGAACGACCGCTCCTGTAAAGTAAACAAATAAATTTTTCTCAACATTTTATTGAAAAATAGTCGCTTTGTTTTGCAGAATGATTTTCATGTGTCCAGATTAGCATATTTTCAGTTGCAATTGATTTCACTGGAAGGCATGATTGCATCAGCTGTGGGTATGTTATCAACTCCATTGCAAATGTTTTGAGGGAATAACTGTGACGGGAAATTTCCTTTAATTTTTTTCCTGACTCATCTTTATTTTACTATGTATGGGTGCTAACTCGTTACAGGGGTCAATATAAGAGCCACCTAAAAAATTTATCATCCATCCATTTAAAGCGGAGCGTGTGGGACCGTTTATTCAATTGTTATCTTGGTTATGCTTCTCTTGTAAACACCTGTGATTGAAGTTTGCGTTTCCCCTAGCATTGATACCGTGTAATTTAAATTGCTGACCTGAGTGACAATTTGCACTCTACAAACTTCAGTGCTGGGCCCGCTCACTTGGGCTTAAAGCAACATGACCCCCCTATCGATAGTGGAGTTTATTAATGCCGAGGGTCGATAAAATGTACTTTGGTGATGGTCTATCCTATTATAACTTATGCATAAGCAAGTAAATTTCACATCTTGAGGAACTTTAAGTGGACGGAATCCGTTACTTTGCTATTCCGAGCCATACACATTCGAATGAGGATTGAGGAAAAAAATGCCAAAGTTACGCATATTTAAAATTGTTTCAAATGCTTATCTAATATTTATTTTCCTTAATAACCCAAGGAGGTCGCAACGTAATCCAAATCACGCGTACATTCAACTTATTTTTAAATATGCTTTGACTTTAATAAAGCTCTAACCACAAGTGGCATCCCTCAATGATAAATAGCTGCGTGGAGCAACAAATTGATGCAGATTAGTTAATTATTATCGGCCGCATTCATAGTTTCCTTAGTAAAGCCTGAATCACACGATCATTTTTTTTCGTCGCGAAAGTGATCACTATCGCGAGCACTGCGCAAAATGATCGTCGGCGGCAATTGTTTTTCGCGATGGCGATCGCGATGTGGGTTCCCATCGCTATTTTTCATCACTCGTCCGGTCGCTTTTTCCGTCGCTAAAACCGTCACTAAAACCCCATATCAGCCAATCAGATAGCATGACCGTATGGTGTGATTGCAGCGCCACGTTTGACAAATGTGGGAACGGCATAAATAAACAAACACGCTATATAATTTCGTGATGTGGGTCCTATGACAACGAGCTGTGATATTGGAAATGATGAGAAAAGCGACGGCGGGAGTGACCGTGTGATTCAGAACAATGATCTCAAGAGCGATCGCTTTTCGCGACGGGAAAAGTGATCTCGATAGTGATTACTTTCGCGACGAAAAAAAATGATCGTGTGATTCAGGCTTAAGCTACTAACGCCTAGGTATCCTTCTAAGTAGTAGCATACTATCACAATGGTATTCTTAGATCGTTACTAAGGGCTAGTAAGCTAAGTATGCTACTATCTTGGTAGACGGCTCTTACACACCCTCCTGAATTAATTAAGGGAGCTACTAAGTATGGCGGGCATTTGCGGGTGATCGAACTTCGGTTATATTGATATACTTTTATGGATATTTTTCGCATTTTCGCCAAAAGGGAATATGAAAATCCATTCTTCAAATAAGGGAGGCAACGTGTGTAGTGTAATTGTTGACAGAAATTGAAAGTCTTGTATAGCTGCAAGGAAATTACGACGTGCAGTGAACTTTCATTGTGCCTCTAGTGTAAGTGAACACAATTTGTACCTTTAGTGTACCAAGGTGAATTGATTGCATATGGACGATGAAGTAGAGAGTGAAGCGACAAGTGAAGTGATTTATGTCTGTATGAGCTTCGACAAATTTATTTATTTCTTCCATACCGGTTTCATCTACAGTTTACATTTCGATCAAGGATACCAAACTGGTAAGAAGGGGATATGTTTCATATTTGAAGTAATTATTTTTTAGGGTTACATTGGACATATATTAATTTTTATTCGTTTTTACGCTTATAAATGCTGTTTGATTCTATTACCTATTCTATCCCTGCATTGTAAACTTTCGCCAGTGTTTACATTTCACGCATTTCGCTGTTGTTTTTGTTTTGGTGACTTCTCAAGTGAGATTGCGAATCGAGCAAACTTTGAAGTTTGTTGATGTTGCAATAACTAGTTTAGCAGTTTGTATTAGCGTATTCATTTCATTGTATACGTAATAGTAATGTGAATTTACATAAACTGATTCCATTTCGTAAGAGTTGAGTTTTAAGTGAGGTGTGAAGAATCCTTTTGAGCTATAACTAGTGCAAATTCTTTTAGTGTGTGCACAGTGATTGGAAACTAGTGTTTCAGTAGTGCTACGATATCGGGTTTTAATAATTGTGAGCCAAGTTTTTCATTGAAGCTATTGGTTCAGAATATACAGATAGTAAATATCATAAAGACAGCTCATGAAATGTTGTGAGCGCTGTTGTGCCATTAGTTATATAACCAGCAATAAATAAGTACAGCATGTTGGTGGTTGATGATGCTTTGTTTTTATTAATATTAACCAGCTCTATTAAACTATATGGCCAATTTTTCCGCACTTCTACGCTATCATAATTTGAAAAAAGGAAATAAATACGAGAGCCCGATATCCCTATTTTCAGGATCTAATTGTGAGAAGTAAGGTGGATTATTCTTCCTCATAGAATAATCCTCCAAGGTCGTTAGAACATTAATTGCGTGTGCTTGGTTTCGCTAATAGTAGGGCCCGCCCGCCTTGTGACGGTGAGGAACTCCTCGTCCCTTCCCTTCCTTCCCCGTCCTTTCCCTGGGGGTGTCGTCGGGCTCTCATCGCGGCGATGCCTCCAATTCCTGTCTGTCCTCCCCCTCTCGAGAGGCACGGGCTTATAAGTCTCAGACTTGGTTCCCGGTCCTCGAGTTGTATCCTCGCGGGGCCCGCCCTTGGACCCCCGAATCCATTGTGAGAAGTAAGGTGCAGAGGCGTCGTTGGGCTCCTATCGCGGCGGCGCGGGCGCCTCTTTCCTTTTCCCTTCCTCTCCGCTCCCTCCCCGGGTGATCGGGCGTTTAAGCCACTGGCTTGGTTCCCGGCCCCGGTGCGTTGTATCCTCGAAGGGTTCGCCCAGAACACTCTCTGTGAGAAGTAAGGTTCAATATTCAGTTTCATGTTATAAGCAGGAATTATTTGATTCAGTGCTCTGCTGCTCCAATTTTACTTGTGCGGTTTTTTTTAATTTTAGCAAAAACTTAAATATGGCGAGGGAGACCGCGGTTTTCCTTAACTATCACATTTGAGAAGTTGCAATCATATGTTGCTAATTTCTCGCTCGTAGGTATTTGTAACCTACGTAACGTAATAAATGTGTATTATAAACACATTACCTTTAAATTTTTTTAACCTAATATCATTTTCTGCGTTGTAAAAGTTTTATAATTTTTCGTTTCTACTCCGAAATTGAGGTGTTTATTATCACTGCTCTTCGATTATAAATATTTCAAAATAAAACGTAGGTAGTCGTCACAAATCATACGATTTTTCCATCAATTTTCGTCATCAGTCATATGACGAGCACTTCATGAAAGAGGTTGATTGTACTTCCTGTTTGGTAGCAACTGAACTCGGCTGATGAACTTTTCTCGGGAAATCAGCAAGATTCGCTTGGAGAGCACCAAGTCTGAACTCTGGAACGCTTTTAGAATCTTTTTCTACGGAAAGGGCTAATCACCGTCAGGGTATTATGAGAGAGATAATAACAATATTTTAACGAACTTGTGATTATAGTATTCTATATGAATTTACGATTTTTTGACAAAAGTCCTTAAATTTCATTACTTTCAATACCATTAGTGTATAGATACCTGACAGAAAATAATTTTATTTCAAAGGAATATTAACTTATTGCAGTAATGAGGTTTCTTTTATGTATAGATATAGATTAATATAGGATACTAATGTATTTATAATTTAGAATAAGTCAACATCGCCAACAGCTGGCGTGGAATATATTTTAAGCTTGTGGAAGAGCATGAGGCCTAAGGCAACCGGGCAGCAAAAATTTATATACCCCTTATGGACCATTTTAATAAGTAGATTCAAAAATAGGTAGATTCAAAAACGGGGAGTTGAGAGATTGTTGAAGATGCTGGAAAATTTACCAAGGCCCCCAAATAATGCAGGATTACTTACCTATTTCACCTCAAATGCAACTTCTAGCATCCTTAAATTTATCTGCCACTGGATCAGACCAAGGTTCATTTGCGAAGCTGCATGATCTCAGCCAACCTTCAGTGAGCCGAATCCTAAAAACTATTTCATCTTATACAGAAAGATGAAGGGAAGATGTCATTAAAATTCCCATTGTTAAGAGCAGAGCAAAGGGAGCAAATGCGAGCCTACTATAGGATTGCTAGATTCCCTAATGTAATTGGTTGTATCGATTGTACCCATATAAAATTTTTTTAAAATCCTAGTGGTCTAAATGTCATGCTTTATCTGGAGAGGAAAGATTATTTCAGTTTATATGTGCAGATAGGTCACTCAATTTTCTCTTCAGTTTTGCAGCATAAAATTTGTTACTACGTGTATTTTACAAATCACGTTCCCCATATCTTTTTGAGGTGGTTTCCTCTGCAGCATTAATAATTATGAATATTGTGGCAAGGTGGAGGGGCAGCACCCATGATGCTGAATGAGAATAGAATTTTTAATGAGTCACTTTTGAAAAGGAAGTTTGAAAATTGACAGCATGATGGAATATTCCTAGGGGATAGTGGATACTCCTGCTACTCATATTTACGCACACCAGTTAGGAATCCTCAGGTATATTAATTGAAAATGTTCCAAGTATTTGAGAAATATTTTATGCTGCTCACCCATCTCAATACTAAAAATTGTTATTGCATACATATCCCGAAGAAGAATACAATGCTGCACATATAAGAAAGAGGTATGTCGCTGAAAGGCTTTTTGGTGTGTGGAAAACTTCCGGGGATTACATAAGGGTTGTAACATAAATTTACAGATCCCTAAAGCCATGATTGTTGCTTTGGCTGTCCTTCATAATTTAAGAATTCTATTTAAGGAGGAAGGTAGGAGTGAGGAGGATAGTTCTGGCTTAGTTTACTTTCTACACCATTGATGTATTCATTGATGTATTAACTTTTATTTTCCTTAATGAGTAGATTTTGATGATAGTGATGATGAGTCCTATGACGATGAAAATTTATGTGGCAGTGGAGAAATTGATGCAAATGAAGTGGTACCAGAGAATGTAGGGAGAGGCATTTAAGAGGCACTTTATAGCCACTCATTTTGCATAGGAAAACCAGGATCACATTGCTTTTTTTTATTTTTATCTTTCTCCAACATAAGATCCCAATACAGTTGTCGGGCATAATACTTACGCTGCTCCACAGTGTTCTTTTCTCCTATTTTTATTTAGTTTCGTTGTTTCTCTCTTGTCCATCCATTTGATATGCAGTATTCTTCAGAATAAATTTGTTGAAAGGCTCTATTTATTTCTTGAGCAGCTTATCCAACATCTTTTCCTCTTCTTACCTTCTTCGGGAGATAAAATATTTCACGCGCTCGAATCTGTTTTTTTTTAAACCGACACTGGCTGCGGTTTTCAAAGGTTACAGGCTTGGGTGAATTTTCCTCGGGTTTTATACCGAGTCATTTGGCCAACATAATGTGAACCTATGTAAAGACAAAAACGAATTCACCCGGGCCAATTTTCCCCCTCATTTGAGTACAGAAGGCTTATTTTGTCGCAAATACCGTGAAGGGAAGGGCGCGAGAGAGGCAAATGCAGTTTTTAGAAGAGGACCATCCATATCCACCTGGACTGAAAATTTACTGCATAAGGTAATAAAAGCGAGAATGGAAATGTAACAGAGGAAGGTAACGTGCATTTCATCCTTTAAAGGCGGAAGGTGGGGGGGGGGGGGGGGGGGGGGGAAATCAGGTAACATTCGAATTATTAAAAATTCGGCTTATTGTTATGAGATAATAGGGAAATTTAATTTTTCAATGCATTACCGAGAAGACGAAATAGTAGACTTTTAGATATTTCTTTATTATTAATGATTTTTTATGATAAATTATGCTATGAATCTCTCTATATGCTATGAATATCTTTCTGTTTTGCCACCGCATAAATGTAGGATTTGTAGACTTGTCACAGCTATCCGCTTTCCAAATTCAAGTGATCTGCACCGCGAAAATGAAATGAGAACCTTAACTTTCGCCAATAAAGCTATTACCCTTAATGGCTACTTCACTGAATGTCACTGCATGATTTACATCTTCCGTAATAATTTAGCTGTTGATTCTTCGGTGATGTGCTTTAATGGGAGGTAGTATCGTGGCTGGAAGCCCTCATTTTGTTGAGCTGAGGCACGCTCATTCATTCTGGAAACTATTTTCTCGCATTTGTCTCTGGAATTTTATAGAGTGCGTGTTACCTTGGGGCTAAATGACGACGTTTATTGATGATCAACTAACACGAGCGGTGAATTGGCCATACGTTTCAGCATGAGGGTGAGGAAATAAGGTAAAAGTAGGTTATACAGTTTCACCTTTAGCGCGGGAAACAAGGGTGGCTGAACTCTTCATAGAGTGGCAAGAAATCTCCTAACCTTTCTCGGTAGGTAATCTCTTCGAACACTCTTTAATTAGTTATGTAGTCCAAGGATAACATTCCTAGGACTTGGCGCATGATATGAGGGGAGTTCCATTCCATCGGTTGAGCAAAATCAGGGAGGGAGAGTGGGTAAATGACCGCTCGCGAGTCGGTGCAATAAATGGAAAAGCAAAACTTCTCCCATGAACTTCCGAGGGATTTATTTTTTGCTCCATTCTATCCATTTCGTGGGGATAAACTCTCTCGGGGGTGAGTGCGAAGTCTGGACAAAAAAAACCGTTTTGGCCCAAAAGAACACCATTCTTCGGAAGTTGGTATGAGATAATAAAATGCCTTTACTTACGTTCATTTCTCCCAGGGCAGAGAACACATATTCGGAGGCTCAATATTGATCATCTCTAACAAAAAAATCATGAAGTACCCTTAATTGATGGCAACCGAAGAAAACGATAGAAGAATATCGTTACTTGCAGCTCTCGACACTTCCCCGCCAGATAGTAAATATTTATAGAACTGAAATATGTAATTGCTTTATTTCAATTTTAAAAGTATTCATGAATTTAGTGTTGTGCATACTGATATCGTAATAATAAAGATGAAATTGCTGATGATTATATGAAGCATAAAATTTAACTGTATATTGCTGCCCTCATTATCAATACAATAGCCATTCGCTTCGACAGTTTTCAGAAATATTTAAGTACCCTTCTTCTTAAAAAAACTTGTAGAACACTTGTGTACCTTCTTGAAACACTTATAGAACTTGGATTATATTTGTATTATAATTATAAAACCGAATATTTGTGAAACATTTTATATAAAATAATTCAGTTTATTCTCTTGTAAACGTTAAAGTACCCCTGAGTATGGTTTGTCTATGTACAATAGTATGTGTGAAATCTAAAATAGAAGTAATTTCATTCATTTAAGATGTAGATGGGTGGTAAAATAGATTGATTAAGAATTAAACATTATTAAGTTATAATTTAGCTACATCATAATGTGACAATGGCCAGGTAACTGATATTTTAGGATTAGAAATCGACAGAGAAATAGGACCATTCTGAAAATTATTGTTCGAAACAGCTTATTCACTGTGGATTTCAAGCTGGCTTTCCCACAAATTCACTTGCGTCTTCGTCTCCAGCGACAGAAATGCAACCACCACTCAATGATAGTGGTGGGAACAAAACCGTCATCAATCACAAAGGAATCACGTAAATTCAACTCGGAAATAGTTTCCTGTGGAATCGGTCAAGATTTCTAGGGTCTCACCGGAGTATTTGCAGTGAGCGTCTGTGATTTATGATAGCAGCCAACGTGATGTAAGAGGGCCGTTGGATGACTGGACACAAACTTTGCCTCTTTGATACCTTTTCGTGTAAAAACCTCCAGGTAGCTTTTTTCTCGGCGCCGAAGTGGGTCGGGCTATTGCAGTCGGGAGCGCATCCCCCCTACGTCAGCTTTTTGTTTCTTTTTAGTATCCGTGGTAATGCCGCAGTATCACGGAGAATGAAAACACCTGCATCGTAAAAAAATCCCTTCCATTAGCGTAGATGCTTGCGCAAAATTTCCTATATTTTCGTCATTTGTTATTGTTGTGGGAACAGAACGTTAAATTGGAAAACAAATAATACCACGATGAATCAGTGGCGTAACTGTGGGGGGGATGAGGTGGATAGAGCCTCAGAGAAAAAAAATATTATAAAAATTTTGCCTAGTTTTGATGCATAATAACTGAATCTACTTGAAGTTAAATTTTACGTTCCTAAATGATGTAAAATGCATTTCCAGGCATGTCATTTTTCAAAAATTTTCTCGGACCCCGATTTCTTGGGGGTGGGGGGAGATGTTAGAGATCTCGCGTCTTATTCGAAACCAAATTTAAATCTTTCAAAACTGAAAATGTATTCAATAGTTCAAGGAAGGAGATACATAGAATAATAAATATTTACTAAATAATTACTAAATTTATACTAGAAGAGATACATAGAATAATAAATATTTACTAAATAATTACTGATATTTAATGAATAATTACTAGGCCCCTCATCCCCCCCTCAGGGGGGGCCCCCGCAAAGCATATTCCTAGTTATGTCACTGCGTTGAATTTTTCCCGGGCTTCTGATCAGGTTGAGTTCTCCACATCTGCTGACGTTTCGATGAAATATTTTTCTATCATCTCATGGCTGATTGATGGTCAGTGCTCAGGTCTATGGCTTACACAAGGCGTTATGACGTCGGTAGAAATGGGTGGCTTAACCCGATGAAATTCCGAAAAACATTTAATCGAATTGGTTGACCGGGGAAGCATCAGATCCACCCAGAGAAGGTAGGAGCGTGGTAGTGCAGTGGGTAGAGATTTTGGCCGCCGAACGTTTGGTCCTGGTTTTAGACCTCGACTTTAGCGACAAAAATCTCTCGTTCATAAAACAGTAACAGTAAAAATGTGTAAGAAGCACACAGAAACAATTAGTCCACCTGCCCTGAATGTTTGAAATCGATACGTCCATGGCTTAGTCGGGGGAGACCATACTCGTGTCTACCAAAAGTGGGATTCCTAGATTCAGTTTTCTACTCCATACTAGACACGCTGTGATAAACGATGATAGCATCGTTTTTAATGCAATTTTTTTAGTAAAATTTGGAATGTGGATGTGGAAAATGATGTTTCTCCCTTCTTAGCCCACAAATCCGACCAGCGATGGGATTGAATCATTGTAATTTATCCATATATTCCAAGAGGTCTCTGCTTAAAGCTTGCTGTGGATGACTGTGTGCTTTTTTGGCGAGGATTGCGCCGTGAAACTCATCGTTACCAAATGCGTCATTAAGAATAGGCTGTTTAGTCTCTATATATACGTTCTTTTTTATTTCATACCTGACG
Source organism: Ischnura elegans (assembly GCF_921293095.1). Lineage (NCBI taxonomy): Eukaryota > Metazoa > Arthropoda > Insecta > Odonata > Coenagrionidae > Ischnura > Ischnura elegans. The sequence continues at coordinate 29,603,572 of NC_060249.1, forward strand.
TTTGTAGGTAACGTTACAATCAAGCTCAGCCTTTCATTGCTTTCCATAAGGAATAAAAATAGATAGAAATGCTATCTTTTCCAGTTTCCTGCACTGGAATAGAGAGGAAAAGGGAAGGCGTTAATAGTTAATGGCAGACTTTTATCTACGCGAGTAAATATCACAGTGTTTTACCTAGCTCATAAGCGTAGATTACCTATGGTTATATGTAGCATCATCTACATGCCACATCAGCAATTACAAATTGTGGCGATGGCATGCAGGTTAAAACAGCTGTAATCGAGTTTATTCTGAATAAAATTCCGAAAATTAATGCCTGACCGTTTAAATATTTACTGTTTTTAATGAGGGTACATTATATTCTAAATGACATTTCTAATTTAAAAGTCGGCAAACTATTAAATTGGATTCAAATCATTGTCTATGATTCTGACTACCTCGGTGTCGACGGGATTAAAGACCTCGTTAGCAAAACCGAAGGTCATGGGTTAGCTCCCGTTATCCAGGGTGTTTGTGATCAAGGAGTCGTTAAAATTGGAATGCCCGATGTGAAAGTCGAACTGTGCTGTTTCCGGGGCTATTGGAAATAAATGAAATATATAAATATTGTTGAAAGAGAGTTTTATCGTTTGGAACGAGGGGCACTGATTGATTTTTCGCTGTCATAAACTCAGAACAGGCAGGGATTTGAAGTTGAGAAAAAATCTAAAACTAACGACTTAACAAATTATGCCTCTTCAGTAACGGTGAAACTGCACGAGAGGTGAAATGATGAACATTTCAATGAGTGAACCTATTTTTTTTTAAATTGCTGTAAATATCAGCGAAATACATGTTTCCAAATTAAAAATGGATCATTTTGTTAAAAATTAGGGTGGATCGTTTGGAAAACCCCTTTTCGAGGAACAAAGGGTAATGAGAACGAACCGATCCAAATTAATTAATCGATTGCAGTTGCAAAGGGGGCGGACTTCGCCCCACGAGCCGCCCGACCCCTTCCCCCCGCTCTAAGCGTCCTGGGAAGGGATTCGGGGTTTTTGTGCGGTGGGAGGGGCGCCGCCGTGCGTAATTGTATGTTGAAAGCCGTGTGGCCGTTGTCCGTGAATAGAAAAAAAAACACAGACGGTGAGCAAATCGAAAGGGAGGAAAAAAAACCACCCCCGGACGGTCGTTATCGATCGGGGGTGTGAAGGAGAGAAGAGGAAGATGAAAGTAGGAGGGGTGGGTGGGTGGGTTGGGGAGGCGGTTGAGTATCGGTGAAAGTGGGTGGGATGGGGCAGAGTACATAGAAATGGCTCCGCTTCTTTCATTGCGCTTTTGGGCTCCACTTGCTTCGGCAAACTCGTTCGTTCACTGATTTACCACGATTAAAGATAGAAATGTTATTTATTTTGATCCCAAATGGAAGGAAATGAAGGGCGTACCCAGGATCAAAACTAGGGGGGACAAGCCATGGTTGTTCAAGTTGTAGGCAACATTTAAGCATGGAAAAGGTGAAAGAAGTCAACATTTTAAGGAAACTGTAACGGCTCTTTATTAGTTTTAAAAATTATTTGCTTGAAAAAATATTATTTTTCTTAAAGACATTTGCGATTTTTGCTTCTAGGGTGGGGGGCAGCTGCCCCCTCCTGCCCCTCGCTGGGGACGCCCATGGTAGAAATTCTATTTTGAATCCAAATGGAAAGCCATGATTGGCTGGGATTTAATGTAACGCCACCGCCAGACGACTGGGTACTAGACTACTTAGACGCACTAACATGGTTGGTAACTATAACTACGATACACTTATCTTGACTATAGATTTTTTAATGAATAACTTAACTTATTCCGTATGACAAAAGTCATGGGAAAATTCTATATCCGTAATGCAAATAGAGTATCCATTTGTCTGCCCATCTTAATAAAGACAACATGCGATCATTTGGCTTACCATTACCTGGATTGTGTATTTTTCTTCTTAAATTACTTTTCCTAGGCCACTTAGTCAATTATTCGGGTGGCATATTTTATCGCTCCAACCATTTTGGAAGATGAAATGAGAGGGCTTGAGATTGATGGAGTAATACAGGAGCTATGTGGTTGTGAAGTGAAGTTTGTTGGTGAAGCCGTTAGAAGAGAGTGGTGTGGACTGAAAACTGAGGGAGGGGTTGGCCGCCAGATAGCGACGAAAGAGGTGAAGGAAAGGGGAATGAATGACACAGCTCGGATGAAACCTCAACCCCTTCCGCGAATAGTAAAAAAAAAAGGATTCGGATTCGAAAAAAGAACAGAACTGTCAAGAGGAGATAGGAAGGGGGAGAGGTCGAGTGCGCGCAACCGTGGATGGGAAATCGGAAATCCATTGGGGAGGATGTACGGTAGTGCGCATGTCCGCCATATTACATATTCACCCGCGTTCATACACCATCGCCGCGGCGAGTCTATATGGGATACATAAATGCACACGTGTGACTGCACATACGTCGGGGTACGGAGGAGTGGGCGAGGTACCAGAAGGGTGGGGGTGATATCGGCGCTGTAAAGTCAACTTAGGGTGGAAGGAGGAGAGTCGCGTGAGTGTGGAGAGGTGTTCAGTGGGAAGGGTGTTGAGGGAGGGTATCGTCGAATGGGGCAGAGGGAGCTGTGTTGGTTTCGTGTGTGGGCGCATTCAACGAGTCCCTTTGCACGTGTTTGGTTGTCCAGTGCGCGCGCATTCGGAGTGGCTGGGTCTGTGGGCGTTGAGGAAACAAAGGCACAGAGCAACTTCATTAGCTCTAGAGCGGAAAAAATCGTACACGAGCAGTTATTGTAATCCTATATTAGCTAAAAAAACATGATGACTACAGTATAAAGGAACTGGGTAAGTCATATCTTGGATTAATTAAGTGGATGCATTTACGTGTCTAGGAATTTTCTATCGTCATTGATAGCATAGTGAATACAAAAAATATAAATATATTATCTGAAAGAAATCTCTCGCCGTTACCAATGAAAACTAAATTTAAACCACAGTGATTCTCGGTAACCTACATTTTATTGCTACTCAAATCGCAGTGAAAATAAAATCAAATGATATTTACTCAGCAGTTCCAAATCAAAAATAATAATTTGGAAAAACTCTTCGTGCAATTTAATTTCTATATTATAGTCAACTTGTTTATAACTTGTTTTTCGATTTAAAGGGTTTGTATCTGATGATAATTGCACATGTAAGGAATAAAAATATACATTTACTTCATTTAGAGGATTATATGCATTCCTACAGGTATCTATATGAAAAAATTATTGAGCATCTGACCAGGGAGATTATTAGAGGCACCGATTTTGCGCAAATAGCAATTTTAAGTAAAGTATATATCAACAATATTCATGGCCATAATTATTATAACACGTAAAATCTTTGTCCACATAATACGTAAGTATAACATTTTCCATCACAATTCCAGCAGTTCATCACAATTAGGTTAAGAAAAATCGTTTAACTGAATCAAATATTTCACAAGGATTCGGTGCCACCAGTGATCATCCATAATCTTTCATAATGAAATAGAGCTAGCTTTAATAGAACGCGGAAGAATACCCCGAAAAATCACTAAATATCATCATAATCTCAGCGGAAGCCTACTTGGAAACTAGCTTTATTGCTATTATGTATGATTTTTAGAATGTGTATAGAGTAGCTACAGAAAGAGCATTTATCCGAAGCCGGTTGTCGAATTATTTGTTAGGCAAAGATTTCAGCAAATGGCAAATGTATCAAATTATCATCGTTAACAACTGTCAACAGTTCTTTGACTTTGTTTTTACGCAGCCTTCCTCTCAATCATCCTATTAGCTAGTCTTTTCACACCTCAGTATGTTTTATCTTTAGTATCCTTCAGTATCTGTTACATATATTTTCTCCATGTCTTTCTCTTCCGTTCTTGGCATCCTTCGTCGATTGTCTTTATCAGGCCATCAAGCCTCATGATATGGCTGATTAAGTTGTTCCAACACCTTATTAATTTTTTCATAAGTCTCTATATCCTCTCCCCCCACTCTTGCTAGCATTTCCTCTTAGCTCACTCTGCCGATTCATTTGATTTTCATCCCAGCACAATTCGAATGCCTCCAGCCTTGATTTCTCTGCTTCAGTCATCGTCATGTCTCACTCTCATTGAGAAACATAAAACCAGATGCATGTTCCGATGGCTATACATTAAACTAGGTGTTTAATAAAAGGGTATTTATTCCTACTGTTTGTGTGCCCTCACATTTCCATGGAGCATCCGCCCCCTATAGTGTACAATACATAGTTCATAGGGTTTATCAGATTAAACGATCTATTAGTGGAAAAATTAGTGAATTTGAAAATAATACCGATGATCAATTGGTAATTTAGTATTTAGGTAATGGCCTAAATATTAATTGATAGGTAATGATTAAGTAAGGTAATAGGTATCTCACCATTTAAGGTAACTTAAGAACATTATACTACACTGCAGTACTATCTTGATATTACATGAACGAAAGTGGTAGTATTATAAAAAGATATACTTCCTTCTTCTATTTTATCAGCACAATATGTAGTGGGGCGTAAGTTTCTCGTACTTCTATAAGCAAATTTGTATAAGGTATGTGTGTAAGAATTTTTATGCAAAATTCTATCCTCTCTCGTACTTAACACTGATGTTTAAGTCCTTATGAGTTAAAATAAGGAGTAAGGATTGATTAGTGTGGTTATAAATTGTAGAAGTTCATGCGTTAAAGGTATTACAATTGCCAACTAGGTATAGCACCAAACACATCTTAAAATTATATCATGTGATTGCATTTTTAGTGATGAAGTTTTTCAGATTAGTGAATAATTAGACTGCAGCGCGACTTGTGTCAACTAATGAGATCTGAGGACAAAAATTAATCTAATTCAGTACCGTTAAAAATGTGCACTAGGGAAGCATCTAATTTGACATATCTATAATGCCATCGAGGCAAAACTCTTTATGAACACATTATAAGTGGGATTAGCTTTGGTTTTTGGTTGGGCAGCACGTTTCTCATCCAGGTAGAGATCATTATTTCACTATATACACCGAACAATTTCTAGTCCAACATGCACAAAATAATAATTTTGGACAAGAATTTACAGCTTGAGGCAGAGAGAGAACACATTTTCTGGTAGTTATCCCATGTGAGAGTAAAATTTAACTTACCTCGGTTTAACCGGCTCAAAGATGGGTGTAATGTTGACTGAGCCAACTCACCTTAAGTTGCAGATTGGGTGGTCAGATACGTTTTATCTCGAAGTTTCCTCTCAAGGTCTGTCCCGCGGACAAGTTGCAGTTTGAGTTCCATCTTGATGAGGAAAGGTTTAGCCAGAAGGGAGACGGAGCAAGGTTTTGATAAAGCAAAGGGCAGATAGGAGAGGACAAGGGTATACAGAGGCCTCGGGAACGAGCACTTATAAGTGGTATCCATGCAGATCAACGTGTCGAGCTGGTCGCAATACATCTGTTCAACATGCCCATTGACCGAAAAAGCTCCTTCTCCTAACGTTGAGGATAACGAAATTATAAAATGAAACATATGTAGATAATTCATTTTGGGAAGGTATAACCAGCCCGGGAATCGGTGGCTGAAGTACCGTCATCATGCATCATTTTCTTCATTCTGTAAGAAATGGAATTCCTCACGACAATCCTAAAATCCTTTCTTAATGAAATACCACGTTGAAGATCTGTTGAAAATAATAAATATTTAAGCGTATTTTAAATATTTATGCTTATGTTAAGATTTAAGTATCTATATAAAATATGTCATTTAAACATTTTTATTGCAAGATAACCTGATAGTGCAAAAAGAAAAAAAACAAACCGGATTTGTTATACCAACGACATAATATCGAGGGTGCTTCCAAGCGTTGGATTATGTATCTACGCAGACTCCTTCTTTTTCTCCAGAAAATTTGGCAATTTTTTAATGCCATTTTGATTGAATATTTAATGGCCGACATTGTAAATATTTGATTTGACCTAGTTTTCATATTTTTGTTTTTGAGTTGATTCGTTTTTTTACTTATATGCGTTAAAGATAACTCAACAGCAACATTTTTATTATACATCATCAGATGTTGGCAGCATGTAACTGCGGTGTAAAGGCTCCACAACCAGCCATCGCTTTTCATTTCTCTTTCCTGCGATGACTATTTTCTTCTTCTTTTATTTATCAGCTGATATGAAAATGGTAACCTCAGAACTCTTCAAACTAAGTCATTTTGCAGAAGGTATTGAGTATTCTTCACTTTTCGAAAGGCTACAAAAAAGTTGGTGAGATATAACTTTATCTGAGTAATGAATATTTACTTTGTAGACTAAAAGATAGTAGATGAATTTTTACGTATTTTTATTTAGGAATGAGTGACAGAGTTAACATCTTTCTCGCTTTCCAAAAATCCGTATTTGAGTTTATGTACCGTGTGTTGATTAAAACTCTAATTCTGGCAAAATCGAACCCATTCGAAATGAATACACAAATTCCTTGCAATACATAACACTCCACCTTTGATTTTAGATTAATTTTTGAAGCAGTTTCGTGTCAATGCATTCGCATTCTACTTAGCCTTTAAATTTATATCCTTCCTTTACGTAATATTTACCTCCTGTAGGAGACAGTAGAATAGGTTATACTATTCTAGGCCTTCCCTAGATAACTTAACCAAATGTGGGTAATTAACGTGACATCAAATCTGCTCAAAATCCTTTTATTTAAAAGAATAATTCCCGTAAAAATAGATATTTGAGTCATAATATTAAGAGAGATTTCCAGATTAAGTGGATGTCCCTCAACGTCGCTGGCTTTCGTGAGCATAAATGAAAATTACCGACGTCAAAATTACAGCAGAGTAGACTTCTCCGCGTAAAACATCTGAAAGCTCACCAACTTATCCTTGAATAGCTCGTATTATTACCAAGATAAAGATAAAAGGTGCTTACTGCCACTGGGGTTTTTGCGGTGGTTATCTCTTCAACATTACCGTATAACAGTTGTTAGCTAGTTAAAAAATGTGTTTAAATGTAATGAAACACTAAAGAGACAACCTTTTTTTCATCTTTTTTTCAGATCCTACATTAAATATCCTGAACTTAATGCAATAATTTTGATCATTATAATAAAATTATGTCAGCATAAGGAAGGGATCTTATGAGTATTACACGCTTATACACAGCTCTTAATGCGTATCTTAAATATATGCTTGTCATACATTCTTCCTTTTATAGTTTAAATTTCTTTCTTTAGTAAGAGATGACCTGACGTGAAAGAATGCATTGAGGAAGGCTATGGAAGAGTTTCACTGATCATAGCGACTTCCTGATGAGGTGTGGATTCTGATCTGCCACTCACATCCAAAATGATATGAATTGACTGATGAAGGGATTCCTTAATAGCCATAACTGGTGGAGCTCAGGGATTTTTTTTCTTTTGGTATCTCAACACGCTTGAGATTTTTTTGGGTGATTTAGATTTTTTTGTTATTTCTAAGATACCTTAAATTATCCGTGCATATTGGTACGTAAGGTCAAATGGGATGGATTGTTTTTTGAACTGTGAGTCTCAAAATTCATTCGTAAGGAGCACTGATGATATACGGGCGTTGAACATTACCATCTCCCTTTGAAGGTAGAATCACGGATTTCAATGCTTCGGAAGCTAACATTAAAAGCAACTGCAATATTTGAATGTAACGATTCAAGAAGTCTTTACTTTTTCCAAATCCATTTCCCCTTTTCATTCATGAAAACCTTGCCTTTGATGGATATAGAATTATTTTTCTGCATATGTCATAAACCACTTCCGTAACTCTCGTTAGAGTCCACTTTCATTGATCTATCTTTCTCTCAGCTTAAAAATTACTACCTTTTAAAAGTTACATGCATCTGAATATTGGAAAATTTCGACTATTTACATTCATAGAATCTTTATCGATCAAGCATCCCCCAGATTTGAAATTTGCGATAAAATGATGTCACTAACATAGTTACACATCATAGATTTTTAGGCAGTCCCATTTCACATCAATTTGGATAAAGAGAAGTTCACGAACCACTTCTCCACATATAATCAAACATATAATTTCACTCAAAAGTACCCATCACGTGACACACATCTAGCTTAAAAATTAAAATTTGGCGGTCATTCATACATGATGAGATAAATTAAATAAAACATTGATTTATTTTATATAATGGTTTTATTTTTCGTAATGATAATCACTACTTTGTGCTATGTACACAACTTGGAGCAGGAATGCTGTAGAAATAGGCGTTCTAGAAAAGTTACAAGTAAGAAAGACAAGGCCATGGACGAGTGCATTAATTATCGAGGATAAAAGGCTCACCATTTTCACTTTCCCTACCCCCCGCCCGGATGCGACCCTTTCCACAGACAAATTATCAATTAAGAGGACAATATTCCTCTCGTATCTTCCAACACACGTTACTGTCGCGGTCACAGGCAGAGTAGGGAGTATAAAGCTCTCTACTTGTGGGTATACACATCTCTAAGGCTTCATTGCATGCAAACGGAAACACTTTTCTCATCCAATTCTCAAAAAAAGGTCTTGAACTATCACGCCGCCATTACGTACCACGGCCACCTTGTGAAAAAATATATGCGTAATGTTTGTGATTACATATTTAAGAAAATAATAATAGTGTATTCATGTATATATATTCATATTATATTAAAGGTTCTAAAATGGGGTTCAGTTATTTTTTAGTGATCCCGTACCCTGTACCCAAATTCTGTAATTCTTATCTCTAATGCACTGTACATACATTCACTCGCTAGTGGCTTTATCCTCTGACCCACCCTAAGCGTAAACCACTGCACCAAATTATAGTAAAAACCCCGCTTTCAGTAGAAAGAAAGCAGGATTAGCTGTCCAAGTGTCCATTCACCAGAGGTAGCGTTCATCGCAATGGGGGGGAAAAAGCCATTGGGATCCGCAGGAAATTCACATGAGATACTCCAGTCTTTAATCTCCAAGGGAACAAGGTATTTGTCCTCAATAAGGTACTTTCAGTAGAATTTCTCATAGTACACTCTAAAACATTCTCAATGTACATCGTATACGGATGAAGAAACAAGTCTGCAATCCTTTAACGTATCACACACTTCATTTTCGTGTTAACAAGGTAAAAAATCACTTCCCTGCAAACTCTCACAAAATAAAATATTTCTCTTTCACGGTTAGTCAATATACAAGCATCACAACAAATAGAGGCACTGCTAATAATGATTACTCGGTAAAAACAGCACGTTTCTTCGATTGACGACGCAAAAAAGCGTTCTATTTTGAGCTGCACTTATAACAATTATTAAATTATGACTAAAGAATGCACTTTCTCTCTCGAAGAAACGGCTGTCAGGCTTCACTTTGACGGAAATATCTTTCACCAAGCTCACACCGTGCAAAACGATTCTCAACATAAAAAGTCCTTTTATCGTATAAACAGCCCTGTATATCCGTCTTCCAATAAATTATTATTTATGGAGTCGCCACATACAACAAAAAGAATAGATACAGAAATAACAAGATATAAATTGAAATGAAATTTACACTTATCCATTTACACTTCAGATTCTTCATAAAATTGAGGCACTGTCACGAACTCACGTATGCGCGAGTGAAAGAAATAGACACCATTGATTAATTTCGGAAGATGACAAAATATACCACTGCAGTCCTATCTACCGTGGAAAACACTTAAGTCACTTCCTAGTCGTCGCACTTCCCGCACTGTTATTATTTGCACTCGTCGTGTTGTTGTTGAAGGGGTACATTGGGATAGGGCCAAGCTTCATGAAGTACTCGAGCAGCTTGACCGATTGAGGGTAGGCATACCACTCCAGTGGGTACCCCCCAGCCGACATCGCAGCCGCTGCCCCGGCGGAAGACGGCACGTTAGCCGTCTGCTGCTGCTGGTGCCTCAGATGCAACTGGTGCATCTGATGCCAGTGCTGGAGGAGTTGAGGGCTGACGGCAGAAGCCGCCGATGGGGAAGTCGCAGACGCGTTTGAAGACTGCTGATGCGCTGCAGCCGCCGCCGCGGCCTGATGGAGGTGCTGCTCTGCAAGGTGGCGACTCTGCAGCTCCATTTGCTGCCGGAAGCGGTGGCCATGCGGGGAGATCATGCTCCCAGTGTGGAGGTGGTGGGAAAAGGGGTCGTGGGGAAGCCTCGAGGACAAGCCAGGTGAGGAACCGTTCGGGGAAGCCTTGGGGTGGGCTAGGGTGGCGTGTCCATTGGGCGACGTGGTGGTCGAGTGTTGGTCCCCGGGAGGTGACGGGGACGGAGAGGAAGATGATAGGGAAGATGGACGAGGTTTACCAGAGGGAGGCACGGGGATCTTCAGGGCTGCCCCGGGATTCATACTGTTATGATGCGACAACGGCGGGGGAGGCGGTGGGGGCGCAAGAGGTGGGGGCGGACTTCGCAAGCTGCCAGCTCGCACCGCGAATGGGGACAGGGAAGACATAGGTGACAGGGAATCGGGGTAACCGGGGGACGTGGCGGAAGATGCTGGACTGGTGCTGCAGCTCCCGCCATTATTCGTGTGCTGGGATATGCTGACGTGCGGGTGGACGAGGTGGTGGTGAACAGAGTTGTTCTGCTGAGTGAATGCGATGCTGGTGGGCACTTGAGGTGAGCTTCGCTTTGGCGAGGGGCGGCTATTGGACGTGGTCCCGTGGTGGTTGATCTGGCCGAGGGATAGAGTCAGACCGGAAGCTTTCCCCTGTGGAGATACTGCGTTTACAGGGGAGGGGTTCGAGCGATTCAGGGGGCTGCCCTGTCTTGCGTGTGCAGGCTTAGTAGATATGGTGATTGTCACTGGAGCAGTGGAGGAGGTTGACGTTATGGACGTTGTGGACGAAAGGATTTGTCCCTTGGCTTGGGATGTAGGTGTTGTTTTTGTTGAGGCGTGGTTTCTGGCCTCCTGATGCTTCTGCTGCTCCTTCAACTGCATCAATAAATGCTGCTGCTGTAAATGCTGTTGCAGCTGCATCTGTAAGTGTTGATGAAGTTGTGCCTGCGCTTGCTGATTCAAGAGGTGCTGCTGAGACAGATGATGACTTTGGGTATGGCTTTGCTGCTGAAGCTGTTGTTGGAGTTTACTTTGAGGCGTATATTTAGGAGTTTGTAAAGGCTGGACATGAAGCGATGGCTTTTGTTGCTGCTGCTGCTTGGTACATGGAGGGGATTTTTGTGAGGCAGCTTGCTTTGATTGATTACTCTGTTGCAACTGATTGAGCGTTTGTTGTTGCGCAAGATGCTGCTGTATCAATTGTTGCTGATGCTGCTGCTGTTTTTGTTGCTGTTGTTGCTGGTTTTGTTGTTGTTGAAGTTGCTGTTGATGAAGTTGTTGACGATGCTGCTGTTGAAGATGTTGCTGAAGAATTTGCTGCTGTTGGTGTTGTTGTTGCTGCTGCTGCTGTTGCTTTTGTTGCTGTTGTTGTTGCTGATGCTGTTGATGTTGTTGCTGATGCTGTTGATGTTGTTGTTGATGCTGCTGTTGCTTTTGTTGCTGTTGCTGTTGTTGCTGCTGTTGCTGTTGTTTTTGTTGTTGCTGCTGTTGTAGCTGCTTTTGTTGCACAGTTCTAGCAAGATTATCAGCAATTGACTGTAAAGTTTGCGTTGACTGCCCCTTAGTAACCTTTCCTGTCCTCGCTGCGGAACTTGGTAAAGACCCCACCACATGAGAACTACTGCCATTGGATGAGGCAGTACTCACTCGAGTTGCCCCCGCTCCTGGACTGGAAGCGGTGCTTGTTGTTGTCACATTGGATGTCACTGAAGGAGTTGAGGAATAGGTTGTGGAAGTGCTTGAGGTTTTTGTTGGGGTAGAGGAACTCGTAGCGGCGGTGGTTGTATTTACAGGGGAAGAATTATTTGTCAATGACTGTTCATTGCTAGGATTCGATGAGGATCTGGAATTTTGATGAGGAGAGTTGCCGTAAGAGCTTGTAGTAATCGTCTGAGTGGACGCTTTACTTGCTGCGACGGACACAGTGGTACCATATGCCTTACAGGAGAGAGAATCTGATGCAGCCGCTTCTTCCTTCTCCGCAGTTGATTTTTCTGCAGAATGCTTGAGAGTGGAAGAAATTTTATCCTCGGAAACAACACTGGAAGAAGTTGTCACCGGCGGGGTTTTCTCGGAAGGCACAATTTTTGACGCGTCTGAACTGTTATCAGACACCACCTTGTCTGATGAGTCATCAATTGTTGGTGCGGGGTTTGCATTAGGGGATGAGGGGGGAGAGGATGGATCTCCACTGAGACGGGAGGAACCACCGGATAAATCCAAGGCACCGGTTCGGTCACGCTTTGCTGCTGAAGCAGCCTCACTCTCTTCAGTCTCTACAGACCTCTTCCTCTCTGGATGCGATGTGACTGGAGCAACTGTTTCTCCTCCGTCCTTCGGAGCGGCGGAGGAAGGTTTTCCCTCATTCGCCGAGTCTTTCGGCAGCGACGGCGTCTGTGCTCCCTTCCTGGCGTTGTCCCCAGCGGATCCCTGCGTCTGCTGAGCAGCGACGAGTGCTGGAGGAGATGAGGCCGGCCGCGGGGACGGGAGTTGCTGCTGCTGAGGATGATGCGGACGAGCGGCGACCGGCTGAGATACTGCGGCCCCCGGAGTCGAATTCGGCCGGACAATTTGAGACTGGGACGAAAGTGGGCTCTCTAAAGCCGCCTTTAGAGTTGCGTTGACGGATACTAATGCCTCTGCAGGCTTGCTCAGAGTCCTGTTTTCCTGACTGCCGAAATTGGCGAAAGCGGATGGTGCTCGAGATTCAGAAGAGGCTTCCGCAGTTGTACTGCATTCAGTTTTATTGTCTTTCTCTGTCTCTCCTCGGGGCTCTATGCCTTTCGTATCTGAGTACTCTCTCGCTTCCAACTGCTCAGCTTTCGTTTTGTCAGTCTCGGCCTCAGGATGGTCGATTTTAGGGGGCTGCAATGACTCCCGGTCAATGTCGGGGGCGAAGTTGTCCTCAGGTTTGGGGCTTACGGACATTCTCTCAAGTTTCGGGGGCGGAGGATCGTCACTCTGGTCCTCCTTGGTGGACTCGTTAGCCACCGGTCCCGGGTCCCCGTTCACCACCGGGTGCGCCTCCCCGTTCACCTTATTCTGTTCCCCGACTTCTCTTTTGATGGCGTCTCCAGCCGGTCGTTTCTTTCTCCGCACGGTAGGCCGAGGAGGCTCGTGTATCCTGTACATGAACTCCATTGGCTCGCTCTGAAAGATACAGAAATTGAGACTAATTAAATGACGAGGCAAATAAGCCATATAATAAAATATCTAGACATGAAATATAATAGAATTATATAATTTTACATGGACTTAAATACTGCGCAATTAAATCAGGAAAACTATTAATTTATCTTCTGAATATTAGGTCCAAATTCTATGGATATTTACTTTCACACAAACTGATAAACCAGTGAGAAAATATTCTGAAAAAATCAGTAAATAGTACAGAGTATTTAAATATCAATTAAACACAGCGTAATCCATGCAAGTGTCTACATAAAATTAAGTTTGTTATACAGTTTTCCATAAATAAAAAAGAGACAACTTGCCACTTAACCACTACTTACAATTATTACCGCATAATTACAAGCATTTTATGCTCTAGAATTAAAAATGTGATTATGTGCGCATAAAGTCAATATTTTTCTCTATAGCCCGTCACCAATCTCTTATTTGTGGTCATCTTTAGCAAAAAAAGTATGCAATCGACTTCGTGAGATAAAAATATCACCATAATGAAAGAATTCGTTGATTAACAAGTAGACGATGAAAAATGAGATTATAAAGAACGGTTAAGTGATTCCTGGTAGGAGATCTATTTGATGGATGTTAGATGATTCCCGTGAGAGTATCATCATCATCATCTCTAGTCAACAATCCTAAGATTGGTTTGACGCAGCTCTCGATTTCTCTCTCTTCCGTGAGAGTATAATGTGCAAATATACAAAGACAAACTAATAGGGGACTTAGAAGTCTCGTGGAAACCCTGAGAGGAACTCGGAACAATATCATCGTCCATAGCCAGAGACATGATGGACGGTGACGACAATCGCTGAAGGATAACAGCACTGCATGGATGTCACAGAGAGGCTTTGGAAACACACATCGAGAAAATTGAAATAAAATTTCAATACATTGTATACATAATTGTGGAATAGTACAACTACCTTTCATTTCAATATGCAGATATTCCACTATATCACGCCAGAATAGGTTAAACTTAAGCATGGAAAGGGTGATAAGGTCGAGAAAGAGATATCAGAGCAAGTGTGAAAAGAAAGGCCATGGGAGAATGTAGAGGAGGGCAACGTCAGATCAATCTCAGCATCTTTTGCTGACGATGATTACTGATTTTTTTTTTTGCTTTCGGTGCAGAGTGTCCAATAAAACTCACTGGTCCAAACACATTTTTGTGGAATACCCATTTCACGACTAATGCCTTTCGATCGTCGCAGGGAATCCGTCTGCCCCTCCTCTCTGCCACCAAAGCGCTTCTTTTCGACAACTCCCATCTGCGCCTCCGAATCTCCCACTTGCTTCGCATCCCCTCGGCAACGTAGCGGTACAGCGCTCCGTGACCGGCATATTCGGCCACCCTCCCCGACGACATCTCCACATTCCACTCCGCCCACCTTCTCCTTCCACTCAAGTCTCCCTTCACACGTAACCTCTCGCTCGTCCTCCCGCAGGGAAACAAATTTCCAAGCTCTTACGATCCATTGCCGCGACCGATTGCGTGAGCTGATACGTCTTCCCCAAACGAGAGCGGCATTTCTTTTCTCCCGAAGGAGAAATTGTGGACGGCGTCTTTCGTAACGGTCTAGGTGTTTATGGAACACGGTCGTTTTCCAAATGTCTTCATCCACGATGTAACTGAAGATCTATGAGTCATCCTGTCAGCAAGTACAAACATAATAATAATAACCTTGTCAGAGTCACCGCTGACTTTCTTAAGAGGTAGTCGAGCAATAACTATACCAGAACGAATGCAAGGCGGAATTTCAATAAAACTCCGTAATTGCCTATATTAAAATAAATGTAATTTTAATCTGGTTACTTATTACAGACCACTTATTGCGAGTTAGAATTCTAAACAGTTCAGTTTTCATGGACCTTTTCCGAATATATAGGGATATCCTGTATGTATCCACGGGGTAATTGAATTTCCATTTGTTTTACAGTCGACGAGTACGTAATATCACAACGCGTTTTGTACTTACAACAACTTTCTCAACAACCAAACGCGCCGTGACTAAATAAATTCGGTGGAAATATTGCAATTATATATTTAATTAATATTACGAACTACCACGGTATCGTGCCTTATATCATTCAAGATATTCAGAAAAAAATATATGCCGCATATTACAACCGATGACTTTACCGTGAAGTACTTATTGTCAAGTTGGAATTGCAGCCATTTCAGGGTACTTCTTCACTGCATTAGCATGCACGTTTGCACAATAAAATCCGTCAGTCAAAAAGACGCCGGAGATATCAATGACAAACAAATGATAAAAACATTATTTCTGGAATTCTGATCCCTCTCAATATCTAACCAAAACGCAAATGATAAAACAGCCGTAAGGCCTTGGACTGCCAGCCGTGACGCAAACGATTATTACAGTGACGCAAACGATTATTCATACGAAATAAATGTGATAAAATGATCGTAAACCCTGACGAATGAATTATACCAATAAGTGAGTGGAAGAGTTAAAATTACGTAAAAAAGTAATCGATGAGCAATTTCAATGAAAACGGCTACGATATAGCCATCAGTTCAGTAACTTAGAACGATTTTCTGTCAGTCAAGATAACGCATTTGAAAGCATTTCAAACTGTATTTTTCCACTGGAGGAAAGAAACGGAAAATTATAGGGAACGGTTCCATTTGGATAGGAAAGAGTCATTCTGAACGTTTAAAAAATCTGAGAACTAGGAAACGAGAAGAGAAAAAAAAACATCGTTCGGGTGCCTGAATGGACTCCAACTAGAAAATTAATACCTGTAATGGCTGTCCTGAGAACGAAAAGAGCCTTAAACCCAAGCCATTAGCATTAGTAATAGTGGGCTCTAGGACGAGCCAGAAGCGTTTTCAAATTGTAGGTAGATGTTATCTTATCTTCAAAGACGGGGAATACTTTGTTCCCACCCATACCTGCCCAAGAGAAATATGAAAAAAACGTAACTATTGCGTACAGCTCTGTCATTGTTATTTCGACAGGGTAAACGTATAGAGAACAATACGAGTATTACAGAAAACCTGAAAACTTTACTCATAATGTAGAAACCGCTTTATCCCACAAGACTCCACTACCAAGTATTTAAGAGCACCAGTTTTGACGAATCTTTTCAGAGCGAAAAGTGAGACAAGGTTGGATAAAATTTGTTCTTTCAGGGAAGAGGATCAATCACTTTTTGAAGTGCCTGGAAGGTAGGCAACATCTCTCATCATTTGGAAATTTTGGGAAATAGCCAGTGAAAATAGTGGGCATGAAACGCGTATGCATTTTATGCATATATTTCGGGGGCTGGTGAAATAAAGACCTAGACTGACAAATTCATATCAATGTGACCACTCTCTTTTTCCCAAGAATTTCAACGGGGACTGACACCCCCCTTTCAATCCGTCACGAAGCCGACAGCATAGTTATAACGCACAATCGCACGATAGATTTCATCTGTTCTTAGCACATTAAAGATAAATGAAGAGTACTGAAAAGAGATTCATTTCCGAGGTACGCAGTTGATTCATTAAATCTTCTGCCGATTCTGTATTAAAGCTAAACATTTTATAAATATACCAATTAATCTAGTTAGAATTACCGAACTTCTTAACCCTTTCATGGCGTCATTTATCGTTTCGTCACTCACGTCGGGCTATACACAACACTCGTAGTTCCCACCATTCAAACGAGCTTCTTGCGCTAGGAATCAGTTCTCAGACGACGTCAGGAACCCTTCAAGATGAACTTTTCACAAATTTGTGTTTTTAAATGGCTACTGAATTACTTCACACACGTCAAAACAGGACTCAGTACTCCACAATTTATTCGATAAAAGTAACTACAGAATATCGTTTCTCACTACGGGGTTCATCACAAGTATCATCTGAAGCCGAAGAAAAACTACCTATATTACTACCACATCAAGGCAAGATGTGCAAAGCAATTGCGATTCTTCATAGTTTCAATTCTCCTCCTGGACAATGCGTTGGGAAACAAATGAACGCTTAATCGGAAGAAACGGTCAACGTCACAACTGGGGGAGACCTACTTTCCACTTACATTAATTTTCTATTAACACCACTGAATTAAGGCACGGAGGAATCCCGACGACCATAAATTAAATTCAGCCCCGTGTTCTCCCTCTTGCTCTAATTCTTCTTTTTTTTATTCCCTGCACCTCTTGCCCTTCGCAACCGCTCCTGTGGACACCCTTCGCGACAGACGGAAGCGGGTGGGTGGGAGTCCGTTGTTACGTCTACTTGGCGGGAAGGGCTGAAGGGGTTGGCCGCTGGGATCTGAATGAATTACGGAGGCATTATTTCCTCATTATGTGTTGATACACGGGAGGGTGGTCGTCCACGTTAGGAATGAATCCTTCTCTCTCTGAGGCTTTATCTATCGTCCGTTTTTAATTTTTTTTAAGCCACCTCTGTTTCCACTTCCGCTTTGTTTTCCGTCCCGTGTTACCTTCCACACGCTCATAAACCCGCCAAAAACCTTGCGAGGGTCACAAAGCGAAAAAAACAAAATCAGAATCGGGGGAGAAAATAAGGTTAGGTCGGCTAAAAAATTGAATTTCAGGTAGCCGGGTGGAAAGCGAGTCTCTTAAACGTTTTTTGTCGCCTCTTTTTCTGTTTCAGGGTAATTTGGTGAGTTTTCTAACATATTAGTATACCAAAAGTTTTCGGAAATACCAGTAAATTTAAATTCACTAATAGCCTCTTTTTCTCTTCCTTTTTAACCCCTTACTTCCACTACTTCTTGGTTTTCCACAGCTGTTGATCGTACACGCCCTTATCAACCAGCAAAAATCTTAGGGAGTCACTATTGACGGAAAATAGGTCGAGGTATGGTAGGCAAAAATACAACTACAATGTTAGTTCGAGATATGAAAAATAACACTTTTTATGCATCTCAATTCCTTTTTTTTCTTTTAATGGAGCACGGAATGCTGACAAGAGCGTGAAAATTGCATGGATTAATGTAATTTGGTGTAGGCAAGAGGGAAAATCCACGCTCAAGCTGTTAAATGAAGCTGCACCAGCGGAAAATTGAAATGATAAGGATGGCCAAAACACAAAAAGGGGTATTTTTGAGTGAAGAGTTCTCGGGATCGCCACCGGGTCAGAAACTCCATATCTGCCAATATATGGCATAGGCAGATATGGAGTTCCTGACCCGGTGGCGATCCCGAGAACTCTTCACTCAGTCCATTCGCCGGGAAAGCACAAAATCTTTCTTCAGGGGTATTTTTCTTAAGCTTTTTAGGAAACTTTTTACTTTTTTTTTTAACTTGGAAGCGTGGAAGATAGCGATAGTGCGACGATGGTGTATGGATAGTGTGGATAAGACGAGGCGAGAAAAAGAAAAGTCTTTCGAGTACCCAATCTTCTTGTTTTTTTCGTAAAGAGCTGGGGGAGAGGAAAAGTTTAAGCGGCTCATGCTTGCACTTTATGACAAATGCAAGGGTATATTCCTTGAATTTTCCCCAAAAATGACTTAGATCTTATGTTTTGAGGATGAACTACAAGAATTAGTAATTTAGCCTCAAAATCGAGGATCTATTTTTTTCTCTGAAAATTTTCGATGGCGGTACACGGCGCTGCAGTGAACATAACTCCGCAATAATGTATTTGTTGGTTTTATACCTCTTATCACTTATACCCAATCGTATTTGCCTTTTTCTCAGTATTTCCCACGCAATAAATGATAATTTCCATCTCTCGTTACGGAAGAGACGAGCTCACACGGTAGAGTTAATGGGGCGAGCATAAATATGCATGTCGGATAGTGCCTCCGTGATTTTCAATAAACTATTTTTGTACCTAGGCCAAAAAGTATACAAAATTTAAAGGATTTAGGGATTGATAATAAAAATTTTATGCTAAAGACATAACATTTCAAAGAATATTTTCTTGTGCCGGCACACGGAGATTTATTAACTTGTTATTGACTTTGATGTCGCGAGGGGAAAATATTTACTTCTCCACAGGTTTTTCCTCGGAACAATAAAGCCACTCATCCGTACCTAATTACTGTGATTTAAAACAAAAAATGCCTCGGGAAACTAATTGTAGCATTACATTCCTATCAGTTCTACGGCTAAAATGAAGACGGTGATCGAGAGAATGTGAGACGTGGTAACGAGCGGACGCCAGGGTGGAAAGAACGGAAGATATAAAACAAAGGAGAAAGAGAGGAAAGGGAAAGGAATGGAGAGTAATCGGTGCCGTCAGACCCTAAAAAGGGATTGTGGAGAGAAAAGAGAGGGTAATGGGAAGGAAAAAGGGGTGGCCGAGCAGGCACGAACACACACACACAGGCCAAGCAAGAGAGGGCTCCGAAAGGCTATTTATTTTTGTCCCCGAGGTCGGGCCCGATCAACAGAGAGGTCTCCCTCCTTTCACTTCTGTTGCGCTACTCGATTGCGGAGAGGAATTTCTGGCCATCTAAAATTAAAGATTAAAGAAGTAAGGGTTGGGAGAAGAGTGAAAGCATAGAGCCGGTAGAAGGGCGTTTTTTCGCCATAGCAGTCGATAGCGAACATTAGTCTAGGTGTCCCGTTGTCCTCTACGAGACCCGAGAAATAATTATATTGTCAACGATGATCGTGTGTTGTGGAAATAATCTTTGATTTATATCTTCAGGCCATCGTTATGATCAAAGCTTCTATTCCGGAATACATAATGTCTCGATTTATGGTGTTTTACTTTAAGGGGACAAAGACAATACATCCATTACTACTCCGATAAATACAGGATTTTTGCCGGTAGAGGGTGCTGAATATTGAAGAGTTTTTAGCGTGGATTTTAGTTTCAATATATCGTAGATATTTCTAGGGTTCTTCTAGCCTTCAAGAAAGTGGCATAAAGAATATAATCAGAAAGGAGAAATCATTCATCATTGAGATGGCCTCATTTTCGTGGTCAAATAGATATTTTCCCTATTTTATGATGCCACGACCCATACTTCATATTATGTACCGGCGATATAGCGATATCTGTCATATAAAGCTACGGAATACGGCGCGGAATAGTTTACATTGCTCTTAAAATGGCGTCAACAATCTGCTGCCCATATTCCTGAATTGCGCAACTTTTGCGATGATTGAAATGAGGATGAAATATTAATTTTCCACCCACAATCGGAGTGTACGATATCAGTAATATTAGGTTATTTATCCTGTTACGTCTCTTATTCTTGTTGAGTATCTATTGATCCTAGTAAACAGCGGGGTAACATTTTGTCCAATTGTTTTCCGAAATGGTTGCTTTTTGTTGTTGCAAGGTATAAACTTCATGTTTTCGTTTGTTTTTCTGAGTTCGTACGTGTCAACATTTGTCGTAAGACATAAACAGGTACCCTTTTGACACCTAGAATCAACTTAATTTTTAGGTATGAAAGAATATGCAATATCAGATGTGACATCAGATGTCAACGCACCCTTTAAACAAGCTTACTACTAAAAGTAATATGCAATCCAATTTCGTAAGTAATCTTCCGGGAGAATAGATTCAATTCAATTAATTCAATTGAAAATTTGAGGGGCGTGGGATGGAATGCATTGAGTTCGAGGGGAAGATGTTCTTTAAGTTGCCAGCATTCTCCTTCAGCTTTTTTTCTTCTTCTCTTTCGGTTCCTGTCCCCTCCACAATAGTTTCCTTGCGAAGGAGGGACAATTTCACGGCCGTCCGTTTGGTAAATTATCCACCCTCCCTTTCCTTCAAGGGGTTTCCGCCAGTTGGGTAGCAACAACGTAACAGCACTCCATAACTACTTTTATCAGAGCGAATGTTTCAGTCGCCGTCTCACTTTATCGCTAGCTCGAAACAAAGCAGTACGCGAAGAATTCACTAGTGTCGCTACATTTCCAGAAAATTCACTTTCAGAATGTTGGAATGTACATTGTACATCCCATTCTTGGGATGTATATAAATAAAATATCTTATTTCTCATCGTTCAGTGTTAAATGGATATAAAAAAGACAAGCATAACTCCATTCTCTTATTAGTGGTCACTTTCAAAAAATATTATAATATAGTTTACAAATATCCCTGGACTTTTACAGATAGATCCAGATTTTTTTATTTTACAGATCCACTGCAACTGAGGTACGGCCTAGTCCTACATTTAAGGCAATTGGTGGATAGTGCGATACCTTTGAACGTTGTGATTAATATATAAAAAGTATATAAAAGGATTAAAAAATTGATAGACCTCTGCATGAGTGGAGGGCAAACGTCGGCGGTTACCTACCGAAATAAGTACTTGAGAAACATCTCACATTGAACAACCATAGAATCTGTAGTTATGAATATCTTGATTCAGAAGCAGTATATACCGCTTAATATTTTTTATTTATTTACGCTCATATTCGGTAAACCCAGTACGTGGTCAATTATGGGGAATAAAATGAAAAATTCTTTAGTCAAATCTTTATAAAAAGTTGTCCATGAATAGGTTTAGCAGATGAAAAAGTATGATATGGTGATAACGGCTGCGATAAATAAGTGCGGTGAAAATTATTCCGTAGAAATATTCCCGTTATGCAATAACATACGACCAAGTCCCTTCGAAAGCCATTCCGCTTGGTTTTAAAGCAGAACAGAAAACCACGGCTTGTTCTCTTGAAATCGTACAAAAACCTCCGTCGGAAAACACAAACTGCCAGCTCACTCATCCAGAGAGCGTGCTCGCCGCACACAAGATGGCACGTGGCGTCTCCAATTGGCGCTCTCTTAATTTGAGCCTGATTGATGGCTTAGAGTGAGTTCCAGAGGGGAGTAATCCCATCCCTCCCTCGCCACGCATCTGGAGAGGAGGGAACCAAAGGTGGAGGGGGGAGATTCAGTTGGAGGGGAAGGAAGGCAACCGACAGAGGGGTGGCAATTTCGTCTCCTTTGAAGAAGGGTGCGAAGATTCTTGATTTTTCAGATTTTACAGGGGATAGGTTCCTTTTGAACGGTGAACTGGGGCTCATTTCGGGGTGTGTCGCAACAAATCAGCCTTCTCCGTTGGCTAACAAGGCGTTAAAAATTCATTCATAAAATTTTTAAATATTCTTATTTATTTCCTGTGGAACCCATTCCGTTCTTTTCTCAACGGAAAGGTAATTGTTGAGAATTATTAAACACCAACCTTGCTATCGTGAATCAGATTTGAAAAAGATTGTAAAATCGCCTCATTCACTGCGTGTTAGAAAATTGTCTACACGTAATACTGTTAGTAGGCACGAGCTTGGGACGACATATTTGCCCCAAAATATGATGTCCAAAGTTATGTCTTTAAAAATTTTGATGAAAAAACAAAGAATTTAAATAAATTATGATTAAATAAAAATTGATTTATGACATTTTTTGCATGCTTAATACGTCAAAATACATGATGCACGTAATGCCATAATGCATCCAATTAGATGCATCAATTTCCCAGGGAGGAATATCTGTTGAGCAGGGTAAGTACCAATATTTTGACATTTGGGGAGACTGGAAGGAAAAAAAAAATTTCTCGGGATATCTGAAGATGCTCGACTCCCTCCCAACGCAACGTAACTGCGGGAAGTCTTGGCGGAAAAGAAGTGGGACGAATCAGGGGAGGGATAGGGGACGAGCGTCGCAGCCAATTTCACATCGATAACAGTTTGAGGGGGGTAAAGCGACGAAATTGAAATGGAAGGCGGTCGGAAGGGCGTTTTGGGATAAGGAAAAAGGGTTCCTCCTCCTTTATTATTTTCTCATCTTTTCCTCAAATCTCCCCACTCCACCAGCTTCCTCTTCGCCGCGTATCTCTCCTTCCTGGTGGGGCGCAGATGTATATCGACGAGTTTTGGAAGCTTTTCAAACTTGGATTCCTTTTCTGTTTCTTTGTTTTATCCTCACCGCAGCGACTACAGATCCCAAAGCGCTACTTCCTCACTCAACCTTTTCAGAATCCTTCGGGTGAGAGGAAGATTCTTTGAAATTCAGAGATATCTTCCGTTCGTCCTTCTACGACGAACACAAAACATAATCATTGGTTAAAGGAAGGGAGATTTAAAGACAAGCTTTGGGTTTCCACCAACCTAAGAAGTAAATTGGAAGATTATCAGAATTTCATTGGTAAAACTCACAGTAAACATAAACATCCACAGTTTCCAAGTTAAGTAGAGACTTTTATTTGCCATTGTTTATTATCAGATTCTCTTGAACGAGTCGCCCATTGATTACCAGACAATTTACGACCCTGAAATTAAAAACCGTGCTGTCAGCTTAGCAGTAAAACTTGTAAAAAAAAGTATTTGACCAAGGATTTCTTATTATTAATTGCGTTATGGTTGCAATAAAACTCGGGCAATAAAAAGAGAACTTCTAACTGTCTAAATATTAATATAAAAAACTAGCATTTAGATGTAGTTAATACAGCTTGTTATGAATTCACAAGGTCTGACGCGTTCTTCACTAAAAATTACATAAGTTCTCAGGCGGAGTGTGAAGAAGATGATTGCTAACTTTGATAACTGGTTATGGACAGCATACACTCATTTGATTTCATCGACTTTTTCTTTAATTTCTGAAACGATGACTCAATCAAGAGCACATTCGAGAAGCGCACCTCTCAAATGATTCAAAATTTTCGTTAGAGGCCATGCAGCAACACCGTGACCTTTCAGCATATTGGCAATGAGGTTCTTATTAAGGTGGAGGAGGATTTAAAGGGAAAAAGGAGATGAGCGAGTTGATAACCTACGACCCGTTTTACTATTTCTTGCACCTTAACGCATCTTCGGGGAATTCTACGAGGCCAGTCGAATTTCTTCTTTCAAAGAAGCCAAATTTTCCCAACCCGTACAAGGATACTACACTCATTTTCCCGGAGAAAAATATTTTTATCCTGCTCCTCCACCAAAGACATAAAACACTTCTGCTTGAGATTCGACATCTCAAGCAGAAGTGTCTCTCATCATTCGACTAGGGTGTTTGGCAGGGGCGCCGACATATAAAAAATATTGGGGGGGCCCATATCGGGGTCTTACCCCGGGAAGAGGTTAAATTCAAAGTGTGTCGCAGCACCGTAACACTATCATAATTCACACCACTTGTTTTCAGTTAACCTGCTTACTACCTTAAAATTATTTGTTTTAACACATTATTGAATATATTTTAAAAGATATCTATCGTCAAACATGGGAAAATACCAATATATTTTTGCGATTTCACAAAGCATAATATAACTTAATTATTTTCTTGAATTATTGAGGGGGCTCAGCCCCCCCGAACGAATCTTTGACGGGGCTCGAGCACCCTCAGGCCCCATGGAGTCGGCGCCACTGGTGTTTGGGGGAGTTTGGCTGTCCCTGTTTCGAACACGGAGCGATCGGAAAGGAAACGACAAGGAAGATTTTTCTCAGAAGCACGGGTTTCTTCCGAGCAATGCTTTTTTTCCATCCTTCACGTTCAAATCTCTTTCCGAAAAAAAAGCTATTGTGGGCTCGAATAACCTTGGGTCGGACTTGCACACAAACTCGTCGCGGTCGAGTTTCACGCGCCGTTGGGAAGCGGTGAGTAAAATGGCCGACGCGCGACGCCATTATCGCCGTAACGATGGAGCGTGACGCGGGAAACAGTCTCCTGAAAAGATGAGTCGAAAGGCACTGTACCGCGAGCTTTCCGATGCGAAGTGAGAGCAGCATCAAAGCGGATAAAGACGTGCGGACGGGCTTAAGAGGTGGAAAAACGGTTCTTCTCTTCGATTTGATAGGACAAAGGAGACCGACCATCCGTGAAAACTGATGAGCTTTCAAAGATTCTGGAGCCGGCGAATCTTCCTCGTTTCCGGTGGATCAAGTTGGCGACATATATGTCGTTATCCATACTCTGATTTTTACGCATGGTATAAGGCTTATTCTACTTAAACGTATCATATAGATAGTCTAGAATGCATGATTTATTCTTAGTCTTAGTCTATTTTTTCCCTGAATTTTGAAAATATTTATGTAGACGAAGTTCGTACTTCGTCAGCCGAAATTTTTGCGGCACTTTTTCCCAGAATATATTTATGAAAATATTTATGTGAACAAAGTTCGTGCTAAGTCAACTGAAATTTTTGCATTACGTCATCATATCTATTCAAAATTTTATCACATAGGTACTATATTATGACCCACGTGAAGATCACTAGTGAAAAAGTGGTTTATTGGCCTCGCGCTCCGTAATTTTCAAAACATTTGGTACCCAAGAGGTATGGCTGAAAATTTCAAAATAATTTTGGAATTAGCCCAAAATCTTTTCACGCATGTTATCTAACTTTTATATCCACACAAAAATATTTACCCACCATTGGATACGGATATGCGTCACGTGACATTGGGAAGTGAAATCGAAGAAAAATCCTGAAAGTAATTCCTTCTGTCTTCTTCGGTCCATTGATATGCATATATACAGTGGAAGACTGCTTATAGTTCCGACGCACAGTAGTGGAGGATTTTCAGCCGAGGTAAGTGCACGTTTCATTGAAGTTCATTTCGTTTTCTTTGGATACGATGGAAGACCATGCTTCATTTAAAGCGTTCAAACCTCGAAAAAGTGAGTTGTTTTCTTGTCACTTATACAAAAAGACCTACCAGAATGACACCAGCTGAGACGCTTATACCTTCTTTACTCTCCGATCCCTGACCCCCAGGATTCTACTGCGAAAATAGTCGTTTTATGACACCGCGGAGCGGAGCCTTTGACCGTCTAAACGGGGTATTTCCACGGGAACTTCTAGATTTTTAAAATTTGCATCGTACGTTTGAGTCTCTGTATCCCAGTAACGGGTGGGATCTATGTCAAATGAAGTACATATCCATAAATTTCAATCATTTTTGGGAATACCCGCGAAGTCTCAAGTTTATAACTCAAAAAAAGCCATTTTGTAATTTTGTCCGGCTTTTTCCGATTTCCGCCCACTGGGCGAAGGTGTGAGATTGAAGTGTGCAGGAAATGGGGTGAGTGCGCATCGTTTGAAAAACAGCGCGTCTATGTGCTAGCATAGAAACGACGGCGTTTAGCGGCCTCTTTGGTTGCCGCGGGTGAGCAAATCCCACAACTCACCTCCCTCCACGCGCAAACACGTCAATTACCTTCAGTCAAAGACGTGCCCTCTCAGCGGGCCCCCAGCATCACTCCCTACTCCCGCTATTGCCCAATTCCCACACAGACTACTTTTCTCAGCATGATCATCCGTGCATCCAAGCCGCCTACAACCCCACCAGAGGAAAGCACCGTCTCTTCCTTAATCTTACGGCATGATACGAGACGTATTATAAGCCATGCATTGAAGATGATATAACTAATACGAGTTATTAAAGTAAAATGACGCTTTTAAACAAAGGAAATATGGCGTAGCTACCGAAATATTTAATTTCCTCCGGGAGACATTTATTTTTTTCTCCTAATGATAACTCCCGTAAGCTTAAATCGAATGCTTGTGTATCTGCTGACGTAGGCACTGAGCAGAGGTAGTGAGGTAATCTTGTATATCAATTAATTTAAGGCGAAAAGTTTTTAAATCTCATGTGGATATCAGAGAAATGTGCCTAATAGATATAGCACGGAGGTTAGATGTGCAAATGTACAGACATATGATTACGAAATCTGTTAATTTTTAAGTGATCTAACATGAGATCACCGGGAGATAATGGGTTAAAAAGAACATGGCTTAACGTTCCATCTGACGGACGGTATCGTTGTAGAACGGTCATAAAATTACTCCAGCAGGGTTTCTGCAAAATCTCCACTAACACCTGGATTTGAACCCGGACTCACGGGGTGGGAAATCAACTAACTAGCATCATACCAACCGGAACCTCTCCAGGTTGGAGGATAAATAATGTCGAGCCAAGATGGCGGACATCTGACTACGCTACAAACCCCTCGATATCGCCTTCAGTTTCTTTCAGCCTCCTTGCTCCGGTTCCTTTCTCCTATAATGGTGTCCCCCACACCAGCACAAAGAACCTATTCCGTCGGAACTAGTCCCGGACCCTTCCCTCGAAAGCCCTCTCATCTCCTCCAGGATGGCTTCCCTTTTGCTTGGCGATTAGTGTCCGCTCGCACGCGTGTCCCTTTGTCAGTTTTGTCGGACACGGAGGAGGTGAGCTGGTATCTGAAAGGGGAGAATCTCGACACTCTCTATCTCTGCCAGCGGGAAAGCTTTCGGATGGAGCGACGGTATTTATGTGACTCTAAGTTTCACCACTCCGCATGCTTTCTTTTTTTCCCCCGCCAAGCCTTTTATGCGCACTACACGAGGGGAGATACGGTAACGCTTCTCAAAGTCTTCCCTAGTTCCGCACCCAGTCACAGTCTATAAGTACGAGAGCTAGGATATCATCGTTAACCTTTCGCCACAGGTATTTACTTATTTGTCATGAATACAAACATGTGGAAAAACTAACTAAACATAAATAATTTTAGGCTTTAATATGCGATGAAAAGTTTTATAATAATCTTACCACACTATTTGGAAATCGATTTCTTTGGGACACTTCCAAAGCAAATAATTATCTCACGTTAAGCTGATTTATATGAGGTCTCTTCGCGAGATTGGAGAAGGGAAGTGGTATTCTTTTCCTCAAATAGCCGCCAAAATTCGTCAGCATTGCTACAGACAGCTTAGGAGTTGGGCGATTCTCTATTTCTATGTGGTTTGAGATCCAAAGAGTCCACTTTGGTGCTGCAATAATCCAAATGAGGTTTGAGAAAAAAATTAAAAGAACGTATTAATGAAAAAAAATTATTTTGAATCTACACTTGCCGAGAGATTTAATGACTAAATCACGAAAAATACGACACTAAAATAAAATGAATCGAATAAAACATTGAATGAATCAATTCATCATTTTCTATCGAGTACCGATGATTTGAAGCTTTAGACCAGTCACTGATTTCCAGTTTAACATGATGGTCGATTTCCCGCCCACAGCTTCAACATTTATACCACGAGGGAATGACGAATTACCTTTGACGAAATAGAGAAATCTTTTTACTATTCACGTGATTAACTAGATTGATATCGATAATAAAAAAGAATAACGGGAGTGTCCCTCTTCATCCATTCTAAGGTTACTTTCATTTCTCTAGAGAACAAATCTTTTCACATGTATGCAGTACTTCTCTTTCACATCCGAGGGAGAAGTAACAGAAAACAAATTTACGAATAGCATTCGTTGATTGAAGAAACACCTACATATTTTACGAGGGAGCAGAAATGTGACGAAAAATTAGATTTAAGGTTAGGCAACACTGTCGACTTAGAAGTTTAGTAGCCCTCTTTTCTGTCTTTTGAATGTTTTCAGAGTGAGAAGTTATTCCGTTAGGGCAATGTTTACGGACATTTCCAGCGAAAATTACCGCTGCCTCTCATAGCTCTCATCTCTTCAAAAGTAAAGGCGGTGAACGTTTTCCAAAAATCTTCCGTCCCATCCTCATAATCCTCCCCCCTCCTCCTCTTCACTTCCCCCCCTCCCCTCTCTCCCGTCCGCACCTTGTCCCCCACCTCCTTCTCCCCCTCCTCCCCACCCCCTCCTCCCTATGGAACGTGCCATTGTGCCCACACCTGCCGCCCCTTTCCGCATCCGTCATCTCCCATCCCATGTTTAAAATGCCCCCTCCTCGCCCGCCCCTCGTGCCTCCCAGGAGCCAAACAGACCGCCGCGGCCGACCACCTCCCTCCCTCCAATCTTCACCCGCCCCTGCCCCAGGGCCCCTTTGTCTCCCTTCTCATCTTCCCGAAAGAAAAAGTTCATCCCCGCCTTTCCAAACCGACCGTCATATTCCTGCTTGCCTTATAGCGAGGGGTTGTTCGTCTGGCGATTTTTGCCATCGGATTTCGATGAAAGAAATGGACGTTTGAGGTCCATCGACGATCAAAAGCTAAATTCTAAAACGATTTTCGTCGGTCGTAGATGGCCGTACACTGTCTACGGCCGTTTCTACAAGGTTTCAGCGATGTCATTTTCTCAAAGTAAACAGACGTAAGATTACGCACAACGTCCAAATCACGTCCTCATTAGTAATTACACCACTACATAATTAATGCGGATAATGTGTATTTCACGTCATCTACGGCAAATGGAATAATAATGGCAAATTAATTATTTATACGGTAGCTATTGTTTAGGATGACTTTAATAATTTCCTAATTATAACAATTTCCCAACGGTGGCGGCGGGGTTAAGTCCTGGCCTGCCAAACAAGAGGTCGCAGTGAGAATAAACTAAAATGGTAAACTTCCACACAATTTTATTTAATATAGGTACCTTGATAATGGGTACCTTGATTCGTGTCTACTACTACTACGTGATACTACGTGTCGACACCGGGTCAGTGCTTATGTAGATAAAATTGTGTGGAAGTTTCCGATTTTAGTTTATTCTCATGGATATAAAACATTTCCACCAGATATCGCCGATGGTACATACATTAATAAGGTCATAGTTACGAGGAAGTTTTCATTGCCCCCATCCGGGGCATGATTGTTCATAAACGTGAAAATTGTTAACACGTTGAAAATCCCGATGTAAATGCCATATAGAGCTGCTTTCGGTGGAATAAATGCGAATAAGAAATAAAGTAACGCGTGGAAGTGGTCTCAAGTTATTTTCACTTCCTTCTCATCTTTAGTCTCTCCCATACGCAATATATTCTGAGGGCATCAGGGGTCTCTGCAGGAGGAAGAAAGCTCGAGCGGAGAATTCTTTTTTTTACGACTTTCGTCCGAGAGGGAAGAAGAAATGACCGGGAGGAGACAGCCGAGTCTTCTTGCGTGGATTAACAGCTTGTGCGGCCGGGCGAAGGGGGAGCGAAGTCAAAGGTGTCCGTTGGTTGGTCCTCCGGTACCGCTGACGAAATTGGAGGCATGGGGAGGGGGAGGTTTCCGTGACTGCTATTAAAAGGGTGCGAAGAAGGGGCAAGACGGGAAGCTTTTCTTTTCCACCCCTAAGCGTCTCCCCTGGTGCCTTCACGGGGGAGCGAGCGACCAGATGTCCGCGATCAAAAATGAGGAGATTAGAGGGAGGGGAGGTTTCCCCAGCACAAAGATCAGAGGCACACGCCAGCCTTACCCTCCTTATGCTAGAGGTAAGATTAGAGGCAAACGCTGGGGTGCGTACAAAAATACATGCGTAGGCACAGTCTTTTGATGCTCAAGGTGATGCGGGATGGGCGTACCCAGCGGGGGGCAGATGCCCCCCCTAAAAGGAAAAGTAAATTTATTTAAAAAAGAAATTTTTGAACTAATTTTCTTTTAATCCAAGAAAATTCATCTTAGTATAACACGTTATTAAAAAAAATATTTTTTCCGGGAAAATAATAAAAAAAACTAATAAAGCGCCATAATAATTTTCTTGAAATTTTGGTTTCATAAGCTTTTCTTTTTTACAACTTGAACTACCACGGCTTGCCCCCCTCTAGTTTTTATCCTGGGTACGCCCCTGTGATGCGGAGAAGTCAAGGAGATTTTACCCAGAGAAGGGCATTTCAGGTCAATAGCAATAAATTTGATCATATATTGCTAAGTATATTCGAAACACTGGAGTCTTAAAGAAATATACCCTAGATTCATCATCGAAAGAGGACCAAGGGCAGGAATTTCTCCAATGCCCATATGAGACCTGAAGACGCCGGTTGCAATACCGGAGAAACTGTCGTCGCAAAGAAAATCCACGCGGTGAAACCCAGAAACATGGAGACATCACCCAAATGAGTATATATAATTATACCGATATAAACCATAAAGAATCGGCATGGTATTTGTCATTATGAAGAATTAATATCAATCACTCGCTTAAATAAATGTACATGGACATAAGAAGTGATCAAACAACTCGATGTACACAATAGTCCAACCGAAAATCTTAGCAGTGTTAAATATGTAATTTAAAATCAATTTAAATGCATTTAACGAATTACAAGTTTGATTACGGCTCTTGAATCGATAGCATTACGAGGAGAAAGCTCTCGAGGCCAAAGGGGCGGGATCGCCAGCCAGTGGAAGCAACTGAGAAAAAAAGTCTGCTCACTTTGCGGCTTTGGGTAAAAATTATTCTCATTTTTGGGGGTCACTTTGACGAGGCTCTGCGGTGGAAGGGGCATTGGGTAGATTTGGGGGGGGGGGGATGTGTGTGGAAGGAGGATGTGGGCATTCGAGCGTGGGCAAAAAAAAACTGGCAAAGTGAAAAACCGTTTGGCCTCGGGAGGAAGGTGGAACGGCGGCTCCCTTCTTCCTCTCTCTCTTCATCGCAGCATTCCGCCAAGCATATCTTTAACTCCAAATGGTATTCTTCGAATGTTCAGTATGTTAACCACGATTGTGAACAGAAAAACTTTGTTATAATCCACCAATTAAATTCAGGCACAACTAATTTCGACGCAGCTGCGTCATCTTCAGAAACAAAGAGTAAAAACATGATCTTAGTTTCATCACCTAGGTTTGAGGGGAAGGGGAGGAAGACGGTAGGTGGAAGAGGATGAACACCTTGCAATGTGGAGTTGAGTGTGGGAGGTAAGGGTTGGATAGGTGACCCTAGCCTGGATGACATACATAAACGTTTTTTTAATTTTAGTCTTTGTGCCTGAAGATGACGCTGCTGCGTCGTAACTAGTTGTACCTGAAAGTAAATTGGTAGGATGTAGTAAAGTTTTTCTTTTCATTTTGGTACAATAAAATGACCTTCCACAAGGTTGATCCTGAGACGATACAGATAACGAATGTGAACTTCGTGTTGAATGTGAGCGGCTGGTAATATCTGATTTTAAATAATTAATTAATTTCGAGCTCAGTCACAAATTGGTGCAAAGTTATTTGCACCAGGTATGCAATTAATCATGAAAAATCATTTGGCTTAACCATGATAAGAACCGCGATATTCCGATTGCCCGTAGGCATACTACCAGTTACATATCCAAGTCATCTTCCTCCAAGTTAAACTTCAGACGAGGCTTTCCAATATTTTAGAAAACTTCCTTGGTAGTGTATATGATAGAATACCTGACCAGCTTACGGGAGATCCAGGTTCTTTGTAGGCTTAAACATATGATTATTTTATTGTGAATTTCATCCATGGTGTTAATGATGAAGGTAAAGTATTGTGATGGTTTGCTGGCCTCGGTGGCGGCGGGGTAAATACCTTGATGGCCACAAAAGTGGTCGTGGATTCGAGTCCCGCCTGGGTAGGTTACCCTTATCCAGGGCATTGATGTTCTCGTATATTTAATAGTTAGATTAATAACTCCGACAAAAAAATGGTGCCGAAACAGCCGAAATGGTGCTGTTTTACACCGATGGAACAGGAATTTTAGGCCGATGGTACGTGAATACATATTATACGTGATTACATA
Organism: Ischnura elegans; assembly: GCF_921293095.1. NCBI lineage: Eukaryota > Metazoa > Arthropoda > Insecta > Odonata > Coenagrionidae > Ischnura > Ischnura elegans. The sequence goes on from NC_060249.1 coordinate 29,636,207, forward strand.
AGTTCATAGGTACGAGGAAGTTGTCATTGTTAGGAAAAATACGTCGTTCTTTGAAGGTATTTAGGGGGCTGCATACTGATTAGTCAAACTATTTAGCCAATTCTTCAAGTCAAATGTCACCAAAGGAGTATTTATTTCTTCCTCCATTCACCTTCCATGGGTGTCCTCTTGGGAACACGAGTGATAAATTCATTGCCCCACACCCTTTTCCTTCTCTTTGTCACTCTTTAAGTATTCCCCAATTATCAAATAGGCGCCTCTTTCCTTCCGTCTCAACTTCCCTCCATTCTCTGTCCTATGTCACACGACAACCATCCTCACATTCCGAGAGCCGTCCCGTCGCGGTGGGAGATGGGATATAAAACCGACCCAAACAGACCCTCTCCACGTCCCCAAAGGATTACAAAAAGGACCACACCGATGGAGAACTCAGCCGTGGCGTGTAAATCACACTCTATCTCTCCCACTTTCGACGGGTCGACTCCCATGGCACCTTCATCCTCCTCTCACACGGGAACTCTCCTTTCCGTTTGCTTTGCTTTGTTATTGAAATTTTCCTACCACTTCATTGAGAAATGAACGCCAAATTGTGGAAATGTTCATGTGTAAACAAAAGAGTTTTTCACTTTAGTTAACGTCTTGGAATGTGGGTATTTAAGAATTAAATGCATAATTTTTGGCCACCGTTTCGGTATATTTTTATACCATCAGCTTTTTTTGCAATGAATATGATTGGTTTACTTTTTACTGATGAATATATAAAAATATTATTAAACATTGGACAAAAATTTTGCATTCAATTCTTAAAAACCTACGCTCCAAGACATTAATTAACGTTAAAAACTTAAGGTTAAGAGAAAGAAAAAAATCGAATCTTTTATAAAAATAACGAAATAAAATTGTGTTGAGTCGCTCGCTCACTAGTTTTTGGGAATGTTGAGAAGATTTCGGGGAGTGCTTCAGTTCCCTGCAGGTCCCTCTTTGGCTACGTAACAGATGATTAGGGAATTATGTCCCTCTTACTTTTTTGACTGCCCATTTTTGCCGTCCCATTTTCTATCCCTGAGAAAATACGTGAGTACTATTAATTGGAAATAATAGCTTTCAATCGCCAGTCAGTCAGGACATTATTCACTCATGCACGACAGAAGTAGTGATATATTTAGGTTTTAAAGGATCCGTCGACAACCAGAGCCATTGCACGATCTTTACGGCAATAAGGATCGAGATATATTATAAATGATGACTCAGCTATAATTTTCCGTATAATAGAAAGTAATAGTTCAAATGATACTCGTACGTGTACATAAAAATTGATACTTCATAGTATTGCTAAAACTTTAGGAAGGTGATGAGGCTAGGAAGGTATTGAGGAAGATGACACTACATCCATGGATGGCATTAGAATTTATGGGAATTCGTTTTTCCCCCGAAACATGAAGGACTTTAATAAATGCTAGTCCCAACTTCGTTAGAGCACTTTATTTTTTATGCGTAGACGGCTGTTGTCCTAACACCCCCTGCCACACGCCTTTTAGGCGGCTTGCGGGGTATTATGTAGATGTAGATGAAGAATAAATTTTCTAGCTAATTTCATAATCATCACTTACCACTTTGACAACGTGAACGAAAAATTCTAATACCCCAAATGTTTCTCCAAATTATACCGTGGTTATTCAAATGAGCTGCTCTATTTGTTTCCTCTTCAAAAGAAGATGAATCACTTAAATGAAAATTCAGCGATGATTTCTAATTTATAATATCCGCTTTGTGATTATTTTCCATCTGCTTCCTATGAAAGACTCGCGCAACACATTATTCCGACACTACCTCATGGGTGGTCAGTGGAGCAGGTGACAAATTTCCATTTTGAATGCCAAACAGAAATGAGCGAAAAAAAGAATACGGCTGTTTGCGAGTCTTCTCGTCCTTAGAGAGACGAAAAAAGACGGCATTATAAAATAAAATGTGCCTTCCACGGCAGCACTCCATTAGAAAATTGGAAGAGAAGACACGAAGAAAAAACATGGGAGGAGTGGAGAACAGAAAAACATCACGATTACAAGGGTACAACGCGTTGTAACGTTTCGCTTCCATAGAGGACTACCTCGGTCTCAAAAAATTAAATTTATAAAGCTCTTGAGTATATCATGCATGAGTGATGTAAAAATGAGGATGTTTTGCGTATATTCAACCTTGGCAATGTATTAGTACAATGACAATTTGCTTTAAACGAAATAACATATATGTGCCTGAAAATTTAAACAGTACCGAGTAAATATAGTAAGTAAAGACAATAAAATACTACTACATGCACTCGTACTTTATATACGGATATTGTGACAATCACGGGTGACTGTTAGGAGATACTGGAGATACCATACCGAAGGTCGCGGGTTCGAGACCCGCGTGGATAGGTTACCCATATCAAGGGTATGGATGTGAGTAATCGTTTATTGTTAATATTGTTCTTGAAATCCTCGATGTAAAGGCCCATGTTCATTGCGATGTGTTCTGGGGTGATTGAAATAAAAATAAAAGGGATTTTTTTCACTAAATCCGACAATCCTATAAGTTAGAAAAATACGGAAATAATTAAAAATATGAGAGAACGTAAATAATTCAATTTATATCAACCGTTATCGCGGAAGCCGGTTGACCGTAATACGTAAACGAAAAATGAAACGGAAAAGGTTCTGATATTTCGACATGTATAACTGTGGCCTTTCTCGTGGTCCAAAGATAGCTAGCTACTCCTTTCTTCTCCGAGAAAGGTGGTTGTGACACCGAAATTAATCGGAAACCTTTTCGGCCATTCTCTTTTTTTGTGCTACTTTCCCCACTCATGGACATAGAAGCAACTCTACACGCACATTCTACCCTTCCCTCCGACTTCCAAAGAGCCTCCCATGAAGACTTTAGGTTATAATCAATCTAAAGGTCGATGATTTTCCCGTCACGATTATTATATGCCCAAGCCGACGCGGACGCTCTCCGTAAATTCCTCCGCGTTTTCCATCCCGTCAATTTCATTTTATTATCTATCCTTTCCCTTCCTAAAATCTCCCGTTCAGAGGGATTGAATTATAGCCCACACTCCCGCGCTAATTACCTGCGAGAGAAAAAGATACTCCGCTGGATTATTCGAGGAATTCGCAAAGCAAAGGGAATTTAGTGGCACGTGCGATTCGTGATGGAATAAATTCGTCAATTATTTGTATGAGGATGTAACGAACGCACGTGGGGGGGAGGGGGAATTAATGTCAGCAAACTGAGAAAACAGGGTTTGCAAACACCAGCCCTGTATTTACCCGGGAGTGTTCATGATTAAAAGTCAGCCCATTTTATACATTCTACTTAGCAGAAACATCACCAAGGATGATGTTCTCCATAAAAAAAATCAATTTATCTAACCAGGAATCAATTTTTTTTCATGGCTGATTTATGCGTGTAATCCAGCGTGTAAAACTCGGGGATTAAGATAACTCATGAGAGCTATTGGCGTTGTCACCCCTGCATTTTCGCAAAATCTCTTTCAGCTTGAATTCGTGGATTTTATGGGTGACATAGGCTTAGTGTAGACTAGATTATCTATGAAATGAAATTAATAAAGCCATAAAACGCGTAGGAAAAATTCAATGCATAATGCATCTACTTGTCCTTTCAGATTGAGTTTGATTCATTTATGCCAATTTTTTGAAATTATGAAGAATCGTTGGAATACTTGGGTGGCTAATCTACGGACATAATATTATATAAAAGATGCCATAGGTTGGACACAATACTCGTTCAAGAAATCCAAAATTTATTTTTTTTAACCCAAAACCGAATTTCGAACTTTCTAACACCCGTACTCATAGTATATTGCATATTAGTGGAAAATTGGCTGTTGCAAATGCAAATATCCGATAGAAGGGTATTCGTTGATACCGTGTGAAGAGAAATTATTTCTCCAATATCGTTATTTTGAGGAACTACATTCATAACCTAATAGGAGAAAAATTGTGAAATATTTCCTCAAAAAGAATTTACTTTTAATTGTTTATTAATATTTTAGCGAAAAGCTGAATACTGCATTGCTATATAATTGAAATTAACGATTTCTCTTCTGCCAAGAAACGTTTCCCTACCAGTAGAAAAACTTCTGCCCAGCAACCATTTCATTTTAATACACGTTGGCTGCCATTTTGTTCGAGGTTCTCTCCAAAGCGAGACACCACTATTGCGGCACCCAGCCTTAATAGATATTCCTGGGAAGATTACAGCCCCAAAGGCGCTCACGACCCTCGTGCGTGGGGAATAAAACAATCATCACGCGAATCATTTGCATCGACGAAAAACAGCGATACTACGGACATACTTTACGACCGAAGTCACTCCACGCGCGAGACAGGTGTTCCTGGTAGCCGAAAAATATATCGTTCAAATCTCAATGTAAATTCGATAGCCGACCACAGCTATCAAAGCTGTTGATAGGCGAGGCTGATAAGATAGCTCGCAGCGTACCTTGCCCTGCAACGTGTAAAACTCGGGGATTAAGATAATTCCTGAGAGATAGTGGTTCTGTTACCCCTACATTTTGGAAAAATCTCTTCCAGCTCGAATTCGTAAATTTTGCGGGCTGCATGGCCTCGTGCAATATTTAAAAAAGCGCATGTATTCTGATTTTCGTCGCATAATCGCCAAATTAGGTGGTATCAGTAATATTAGGTATAAATGTGCCTAGAGAGAGAGCCTGTCAACCATGCACTATGGAGCCTTTAACCCGGTCGAAATCACAAGAAGCCCCTCTGCACACAATTCGCCGTGAAAGGAAAGGAACCCTCACTAGGCATACCTCAATGGCATGCGTCAATTACCATCAAAATAAGTCAACAATCTTAAGATTGATTTGAAGCAACTTTACACTTCGATATTCTATCGACTATCGCTGTCATATTTCCGTATTTCTACCCTTTCACATCCCTAATAAAATGCCCCACGGAACTCAATTTCGGCAGTCTTTTGACTGACTTCCCGTTCATTTGTCCTTCGACGATTGCCTTGATTAGACCATCACCTCTCAAGATATGGGCGATAAATTTTTTCGTCTTCTTAATAGGGTTTTTGAAAGGCTTTTATTTTCTCCCATTCTTCTTAATTCAATTACAATACTTGTTACGGCGAAAACCTATTCATAACTCTCTCCTCTGTGGGAGCATCTCACTTAACAATTCCAATGTATAATTTACTCTATTTGCGAGCTCTCATTATATGAAATTTGAAAATTAGCGACTAAGTAGGTAATTATGAACTTTTTTGGATTCTAGACTTCTTTACTCGCAAATATACTCGTTTAAAATATGGTGCTAAGTATGATATGGTTTGGTATTATCATGGTTTCAATTGTATTCTTTGGAACAAGATTTCATTAGATCCCACAATATCACCGTCCTTACCTCAAACATTATTGATAATTTTGAAGGGTTTATGCCCGGAGATGCTTTGACACCTATCGAAACGAGTGGAGTTGTCAAGCTTAAAAACTCTTTCTATTTAACAGATAAACTTTTTCAAATGTTGGGTTTATTGTATTAAAAACATGCCCACATGCTCAAACGATGAAAAGATGGCCCAAATGGGAAAAGATGGCAAAGAGAGAATCTCCCAGAAACGGAACCAAATTTATTTTCGCTCACCAGGAAAAGATGCCTCGAATCTATTTTTTCACCACTGGCAAATCCAATATGCGGTCAACAATGGGGATGGTGAACCCACGTGAAGATTAACAGGAGAAAGGGCGAATGAAACTTTCACATCGACACGGGGACGAGATGAGGGACCACGAGTGTCCTGGCGTCTCTTATTTGGCCGTTTATCAGGGTACGTATAATCACACCAAGGTAAAGTGGGTTCGAAGATTTTCGCGGCGTTGATCGAATGATCTCTGCATTTTCTTCGGGCCCTCATCGCATTCGTTCGTTTTGTGCTGACATAAACATAAAATGCAGCTGATTTCATCACCTTATATCTGAAGACGCTGACAGCAAAGTCAGCGAAACTGTTGTCAACAAAATCCAACAGAAGCGGTGAGAACTCTAAAGAAATGCAGAGATCATCCACTCCAAAGTAAAGCCGGAGTGTCGGCGAATAATTCGCTTACTTTGGGCTAACGAATTAAAACAAAAAATATCAATTATTCAATTTATTTTTATAATGGTAGCTGATATCACCAGTACTTTTTGTATTTTTTAAAATGTTAGTCTTGAAGAAGGCGAATGAATTCCCCAAAACGTCTGAATTACTCAGAATTACGAATTATTTCCTTGACCAAGATTACAGTAAAGACTCAGTATGGACGATGGTCTTAGAAATGACAAACATTATTTTAATCCACTATTAAAAATATGCATCTAATCTTAAATGAATAGTTTTACAACGATATTTATTTTAGATTATATGCATATCTGTATTTTAGATTATAGATTTCTGTAAATTTTTCGTTAATAACAACTGAACCTCGCGAAATATATTTTTTTATACTCTGCCTTTTTGACCCGTTACTTTTCAGATGCACCGAAAGAAATAAAATTTCGGTGCGTTAATCAAGAAATAACATTATGCGTCAATGCCACAGTGAATGAAGTCTCCCCGCAATGGAAGCCTGGTGGGAATGCTTTTTTTTTTTTTAAGTTAAAGGATCTTTTCGATGTCATCCACTACCACATCGAACCACATGCAACCACATACTACCATTACCCCAATCCGGTTGAATTCCCATAAAGAATTCGTACAATAAATTCATCAGTAAAGCCTCAATTCCAACAATTTAACTTCTCTACTTTGAAAAAAATATTCACATAATCCTCTTTTACAGTTAAACGCAAAGCCTTGGTGATTTCACAATGAAAATAAATTCCAAATCTAATCGCTTAAAAAAATACGCTGAACTTCGCACTATAGGGTATTTTCTGTGAAACTTAGTCGTAAAATAAGTATATTAGTATAAATGTTCAACTGACATAATGGAGTTATTTAATTAAGTGAAACTTACCCTTTTCCACGTGTAAATATAAGCGACATCCATGAGCGTGTAGTCCTCCGGCAGGCACACTCCTCTGTGTATAACGTCCACCTGAAATGCAAACAATTCAGCCAATTAGAAAGAGAAGGATACCATGAAATAATTTGGCAAGTTAAAAAATACACACATTCAAAAAGAAGAAATACGCTGATTCATCGGAAATGAATAACATTTACTAATTATATAGCGTAATAGCGTACGATAGGACGAAATCAAGGAATACCATTTGTTCTGTGCTATTCAAGAGCTTTATTACCAAGAACAGATTTAAGGCCATTTAATATTGCGAATTTTTCCCTTTTATACAAATAAAGTATGCGGAATGAAAACTGATTTTTATACAAATAAATGAAAAGGCATGAAACGTGATTGTAATGAAGTCAGTAATAAAGTATTGACTTCATTACAAACACGTGCATCTACAGAAACCTAATAGTATCAGCGTCAATACATATGGAAGTACCCATGCATATATTAATATGTTATTCTTTCCGGAACCATAGCTCTCATGTCATAAATCATAAAATATGCTGACTCTGAATTTAAGAGCGTTTGCGGACTTCTTCACGACTTAACTACAACTTTAAATGGTATCTACCTATTCTATAACATCCTGAATAGGTATCAATATGCTAAAGATGGATCTTTATAACCTCTATCTATCTCCCATGCTACATCTCCTTATAGCAAGAGATACATTTCGTTTTATAAAATATACGTGTATATACCACGGAAAATTTTGAGTGAAGTTATGAAGTAGTCGCAAAACGCTCTTGAATTTAAAGTCGGCTCCCGGAGATAATAAGTAGGAATGTAGGTGGTACACAAAAAATAATCACAAAGCTTGTCCAGTGCAGGACGATAGACATCTAATCTAACAGTTTACCACCACTATCGACAAAGGATTACCGAATAGGTAGGCGATGTACTTTCGCGAAAGAGCCGTGTTAACATTAACGGGAGTTTTATCGCCGGTAGACAATCTCGGAGTCAGCAGCGGGAACCGGGGCGGCTGTTTTTGTGTGGAGGGGGAGAACATAATCAAACAATTAATCCGATTACCGCGGCAGTCCGTGGTGTAATCGGGAAGCGTGGACTACCAGAAAGGGGAGGGGTGGAAATTCTCTCTTTCACGGGCGAAGAAGCGTTCGGATGAAACCATTCCGGACTCGCCGGTCGAGTGCGAGGGAAGTGGATGTTTTGATGCCTGCAGTGCCATTTGAATTAACCGATTAGTAGCGGCGCTCGGCCCCATCTAACAACCCCCACCACTGACAGCCACTTGGAAGTCTCCCCTCGCCCTCGAATTGGGTAACTTCCTGCCTGAGGCTGTCGGTGGCGGGAAAAAGAGAGGGGGTGGGTCGAAGGGAAAAGACTGAGGAAGTGATACGGAGGCAGTGATAAAGGGCTCTTTCTCTTTCCCCCTTCTACTTATGTTCCCCTACCCCACACTCTTTAAAGACGCTATTAAGAAGCCCCTCAACGAAACATTTCTTTCCTCCCTCTCCTCATGTAGCAAGGAGAGTAATCAAAGTAGCCAACTTTCCGCGAAAAAGAGATTTGTGTCAGACATCTCTTTCCGCAAGTTAAGGGACCCGTTGAACATTGGATAAATGAACTACATTAGCCTCAAGTCTTTATTATTTACATAATTAACAGTGTCCGGCGACACCTTGTGGAGATGTTTGATCTCCCTGAGAATAAACTATGAATGGTAAACTTCCACACAATTTTATTTAAATACCGACCCGGTTTCGACACGTAATGTCATTACCTAGGTACCATTTTCAAGGTACCATTACCAAGGTACCTTGAAAGGCGACCTCAATTCCATTCCCTCCACAAATTTCCTAACTTTGCAAGGGATTTCATCGATCTTTGGTTCCATGATGGCGCTATAAACTTTATACGGAGTTAATTAGAAAGAGAACACAGCTCTGATCGGAAGGGCAATATGGACTAAGCTCATTAATGTTTAATTTTTTTGCGGTGAAAAAGCCGTGTTACATGGCACACAGGACAATAATGCTAATTGCGTTATATTCCTCTAATTAATAGGATATATTCAAATTCCACCTTTCACCGACAGGAGATAAGTGACTGTATGGACCTCTTTGTAGGCAGTTGCGGCCACGGCGGAGAAGGGGTAAGTAGAGTCCATAATAACATCGCGAGAAAGGACTTCTCGATGTGCAGGAAGAGGTTTTAGGAGGGGGGTGAAGAAGGAAATGAGAGGTGGAGGGGATGAAAGTCGGTCGTTGGGTACACTTGGTAGGGTGGGGAGCGAAGGAAAAAATCTCACGGCACTTCCCCAGAAAAATGTGTGTGTGATTCCTTCGTTCCGCAGAATGGACACCTGAATGTGTATTTCATGCTCCTGGGAGATAAGAGGGATTCGGCATCGCATGCTTCCGCTGCGCTGGTGTGAATTTTCACCTCGGAGTGACGCAAAGAAATGGTATTGTGTGTTTTCGCAACGCGTTATTTGTCATACTGACGACCCTATTGCCAACAGTGGAGTGCGTTTTTACTATTGTACTCGTGGAAAAAAATATGGTTCGAAAAGGAGAAATTTAAGTAAATTTCACCGCAAAACGTTTATTCACAATCTGTGTTACAACGAATTAAGCCGTTATAAATGGTGTGTGCTACACCCAGGTCATTAATGAACGTGTTACGGTGAAATCTGCATAATTATATTTTTTGACATAATTGAAAAAAATTCACTTCATAACGCCTTAAATCTTTTGGGTTTTTTATGATTTCTCTCCTGCCATATATTGTAGTGAAATTGGAATTGATTAATATATTCGGAAATGATTATATAAAAATATAAAATGAATTCAAACAAATTTGTTTCGTAATTCAAAGTAGTTGCGACAAATTGAATAAATTCATTAAAATACCAACGATGCTTAGTAAATTTTTTTCTGAAAAACCTCCTTATGAATTAATCGCTACACACCTAACCCTCGCCGTAAGTCAGCATTCCAAATATCCACATAAGTGATTAATTCATGTCACATTATAAATTTTTCTCGCCAGCTGGACTGAATTACCTACTCTAAAAAACCCTTTATGGAGAAGACGGGGAAACTTAATCGGCCACACCGGTAGGTATAGTGACTTGATGAAGACAGTTGTCGATGACGAGAAGAAATAGAAATGCATGGGACGGCTCTTCCAGTTACATTTAGTCAGCATATTAAGGTTTTAAAAGAGAAGAATTACATCACCATAAAAAGGTTGTCAGATAGGAGAGCGGAGGGGAGACCTGCGTCAAACCTATCTCCGTATTGATGAATTAATTAGATACCAAACACAATCAAATCTTATTTGATTGAGCATCATCATCACGACTAAATACTGGAATTATTCTCCCGCCACTGTACTGTTTGAACTCCTACACAGAAACTGGCGCAGGCTGGGAATAATAACGCCTCTACGTGTCTGAGAAACTGAACACAAAAAGAACGAACGCCTGCTTCCATTCCCCACCCGCGGATACTTGAATGGAGATAAACTTGGCCCCATACCGTGGCGACATCTGCCCGTCGAGTGTGCATTCTTGCGTTATAACCAAAGCCGCTTAAATGGAGGAGGTGAGGATAGCCAAGTGGAAAGTGGAGAGAGAGAGAGAGAGAGAAGTAAGCAATAGAGCATGATGGGAACTCGGGGCGACAGTCTCTTTCTTTATTCTTCATCCCCGACCTCTCTCTCTCTCTCAGCCATCCACGCAAGCGACACGCGCGGGAGACTGGAGCTACGCGAAAGCCTGCGAGAACACGAGATTGTGGTTGATACGATATTATGCTACACTCTTAAAGGACTTCATAGCCACTTCCCTCGAGTCCGTATCCACCTCATACTCGTAAAAAAGAGAGCCTCTAAGCCGAACGAGCGACTCTTCAAAGGACATACGAGATCGAATCGTTAAGTCGGTGAGGGGGAGGGAGGAGGGGAAGAAGCGAAGAGAGTTGTTACTTTTTTTTATCGGCTGTCCTTTATTTTCGTCGCGCGCGGCGACGTAGGCGTCCGCGAAGGGAGTGGGGGGGGGGGGGTCGGGAGGGGGAGGAGGGGAGGAAGATTGCGTAAAGAGAACACAGTGACGCCCACGAGGCAGGTCTCTTTGAACGCACTCTCTCGAAGCACGCAAGAGGGAACATAAACACGCAGGCGGGCTCCCGCGAGGCGGCGTTGCCGGCGCGAATCGGTGAGAATGTTACGCAGCAGACTGCGATCTGTGCGGGCGGGCTAGAATGCAGGGGCGGAGAGAGGTTATCGTCGAATGAATGGATATTTTATAGTGCTTGATTAAATAAGTCGTTGCGCAATATTTCCACGGATTTTTTATGGCGTACCACACGCTTCGTTGTAGTGTACAACTCTCACTATAGTTAAATTCCTAGCATCAGTTTTGTTTGCCCCGTCGAAATTTATGGTATTATTATTATATTATTATTTTTATTATATAATTGTTATTACATTAATATCATTATTATTATTATTATTATTTATTTTCCTTTAAATTTTCTTCAGTTTTCCTCTTCCTCTTTCAGTTGTAGTTATTGACCATAATAGATGCATCCCGTTGCCTCTCAATGAAACGTATCGAACAATCTCAATTAACATTGGAGTGTACAACGAAACGCGAAGTGCTCAAATACGGGTAGATATGTTAGAAATATTGTTCAATGACTAATTTAATCATTGCACGATTTTCCAACTCATAGTGCCTTAAATCATGTATGATGGTAATCATTGTTCGCTGTAGGTAGAACAAATAGCTGACAATAAAAGTTTCAAGATGTGTATTTACTAATATTTAGTTCTTGATGAATCTCTAGAATCTACCGCAGACATTTAAATACAAACCTAGATATATTTCGCTAGATTCTTGACGAGCAACAAAATTAATTCATATAACCGACAGCAGCCCATAATGATCGGGATGAATAGGTACTTTCAAAGTTCTATTCCGACAAGGAATTTCATAATATCAGGTAAGTAATGGAATGACTTCTTGGATTTACACATTCCAGGTTTATGAAACAACTATGCCTCTTACCGCTCATCATATAAAGATTATTGATAAAATGTCTTCAACAAATTCAAGTTTCGGAAGAATCTCTCAGCTTCAACGAAATAAGAGGAAGTTTTGTGGTCAACCAACCAACAGCCGGATTTCACATTGCATCATGAAAGGTGAAGACGAAAATAAAACCGTTATCGAGGCGGGAGATCAGTTCTTTTCGGAGGACTCATACGAAATCTCTAAGCTAGAAACTGGTTCTTGCTGCGGAAAAATGAATACACACTCCACATGCGAGTCGAATGAAAAATCAAGCAAAGGGGATGAAAATAAATGGACTCCCGGATATTTCCCCAGAGAGTTTTGTCGACGGTTTTATTGGCTCTGGCTTGAAGACACGCGAATCTCAACCCCTCAAAATCCAACCGAGAGGGAATTTTCAATGGTGAACGCCGCAGAAAGCATTTTCTCAATGACTGCTGGCTTTTCCGGGAATGTTTTTTAACTTGCGATCATACGGAGTGCCCTGGGAAACCGTGAAAGCCTCTTATTTCATCCACGATTCTTGGTAATATTTTTATAGACCAGCTATCTCTCACTAAGTCGCGTTTGGGAAGCGTGCGGGCTTCGAAGATGAAAGAAATATTGATAAAGTCGATGAGGTTTTCACATGAATGTTTTCGAGTTCAATTTTTATGTTTCTATGTATTTGAGGAACTATAGTCCTATTCGTCCTCTTAAATCAATTGAATAACAAAAATACCCTACCAATTTGGCCAATATTCTCCTCACTGCCAAAACTACCATATCGTTGAGCACCAGAAATTATATCCTTTAAAATGCCACGCGCGTAAGTCTTAAATCTAACTCCGCGGGTATTTTGAGCCCCAATGACATAAGAAAAAAACAGCAATGGAAGAGAGAACGATTCGTCCGGGGAAAGTGAATGGGCTGATTCAAGATGCAACGTGATGATATTGCAAAAACAATCGGTCCTGGGACACTCAGCGAGTTGAGAAACGTCGCGCCGAACAATGGACGAAAAAAAAACATCGCGAAAGGGAAGGAAAAAGCTTCTCTTTGGCCAACGATTCTGCCTCTGTTGTCTCTTTGGACGCGAGCGACTGGAGAAAGGAGACTTGCGACGGGCCCGAAATCACAATTCGACCAGGCCATTCAAGAGACATCAACCAAAACCTGCGAGGGGATCTCGCGACTGGGGAGTCAATATAGGGGAACCCGAGGCGGAACGGGGTAAGCGATTTTTAAGTAAGTAAAAAAAGCGGCAATAACTATAACCAGGGGGATCGGATTGGTGTGGTGGCTAGAGTTTAGGCTTCGCACCCAGCAGCCTCGGGTTCAAATCCCGGCAGTGGCAGAGAATTTTCAGAGATTGCCCGATCCCTGCTTGAGTGCTGTGCGGAGGACATTTCAAGCGCAACACTCCGTCCGTCGGATGGGACATTAACCGGTTTGTTCCCTTGGCGCCTTTCGTTTAGAGCAGGCTAATGTCTACGCCGGGTTTCTCTCCACCCTTCCTTACCTACCCTTCCCACATGGCGCAAATGACCTCAGCTGGCGGTCGCCTCCTCCAAATACCATACCATACCAACTATAGCTAGTCCAGATTGGTGTTGCTTAACTTATCAGCTCTCTTAGTCTTAAGGGCTCTCATATTCAGCTAGTCTCCAGGTCTCATGTTAATCTTGATCTGATATTTCGCCATTTCAATCTTGATTGCATGCGCAGGGACCTTAGATAGCTCTTTTGCTTTCATTTATTCTGAGGTCATAATTTGGCGATCAAGTACGATACCATTACGGAGAATGCGGTGCTAAAATTTCTGCAGTGGGTACTTCTGCTACATTAGAAGAGGCAATTAATTTCAGGCCCATCAAATACCATTCCTACAGGAGCGTGACAGGAATAACGAAAAAGCACAGGCCTCCTCATGAACCGTTCTTCATTCTATCGGCTCGCTTTCCGAATAAAGCACCATGATAAATGGTAGACAGCCGACATGAAGTTCACCAGCCAACAACCTTGCATTCATCGCCGGACATGAAGAGACTAGACAACAAAGAAAAGAAGAGAGATGTAACTATCAACCTCGGAGGAGTGTATCGATTCACTCTCCCGAATGAGCAGATGCAGATGGTCTTTTGCGTCTACTTAAAGAATCCTCACCAGGTGGTTTCGAAAGGGATTAACTCATCCAATCTCTTTCCGACGAGGATGAAACAGCGGCAACAAAAAATCATCGCCAGTCGATCCAGCCATCAATCCACCTTTTTGAGTGCCGTTGAAAATATCGCGTGATCATCAATCCGTCGTCGATTTCTCCACACTTTGAATGCGATCGTGGTGTGAGTGATAAACGCGAACTTGCGAGGAAATTCACTCGCGTGCGCGCGGAGGGATCTCGTCCGGAGAGAACTGCGCGGTGATTAGCGGAGGTGATGAAACTCATCGAGACTCCGATGGATGTTCCTCAGTATCCCGAGAAGGTGAAACAGTTCGCTATGATCCGAACGAGCGCGTGTCTCAGTCTTCTCGCATCAGCACCGGTATTTTAACACAGATTGGAACATTTGCACCAGATATAAATTATTTCAATATGTGGAGCACCAAAAATTATTGTTCAGCGAAGCAGGGGCGCAGCTAGGAATTACGGCTGGGGGGGTTTAGGTGCGACTAATACCGGGGTGTGTGGGGGTATGGAATACCCACCAGGATAAGCGGTAGGTGCGAGATTAATAAATTGCGAAATTTTAAGATAAATGGTTCAATATGGTGAGTTTTACGGCTTTCTGAGGGATATTTTATTAATACTTACACTATTCTATAAGTAATATCAATCCAATTAAGTAAAATGGATTAAACTTAAAATTTCTCTGAATTTTGGAGGGGAGGTTTCCCCCAAACCCCCTTAGCTGGCCACTGCAGCGAAGTGGATCACGTAGATATCACTCAAAAAAGATATGTCAGTCGACCTTCAAACTAAAATATTAGTTTATTAAAAAATACCATAAAGTTTAAGATAGATTTGAACCTTTCCCGGTGAATGGTGGCTGTTAATATCTCTCAGGTTTCAACTAGCCCTGAAAAACTATGCTATGAAGCTTTGTCGCAACTTTGGTAGAAATGGAGTGCCTAACCCGGTGTAAAGCCCGAGAGACATTCACAGCTATCATAAGGTTTTTTTTCCATTTCTTTCCATTAGACTCCATGATGTTTGCTATAGTTAAGGTTTCACTCAACCTTTCCTTTTTCAACTATTCTAGTTTTTATTCCAAACATTTCATTTGTAGGGTGCATTTACTTTTTTTTGGAGTTATCGATTTTTGAATCCGAAGCTAGCGCGTAGACGGATCATAAAACATCTGGCATAAATAATGTTAACCTGTGCATAAGATAATGGGCATATTATATCCCTGTTTAAATTACCCTTCGTATTTATTTGCAAAGATTTTTACCGTTCCCATGAAATTTAGTTTTTGTTCTACTCACGTAATAACTACACCATCCGTTAGACTACTGGTCAGCGTAGAATTTCAATTTCATAGATAAACTCATGAATTCTTAATACAATTGAAAATTGCATTAATAAACTGGTGCCAGCAGCTTTTTATGAACTAAATATACGAAAAAATGATTTTCCACACAGCTTCACCGTGAAATCACCATATAATATCATACAATAGCTAATAAATTATTTATGTGGAAACATAAATTCAGTTTCATTTGCCTTCCTAGCGCGATGATAACTATTCCCTACGATTATTTAAGAGAAAATTGCTTCCCCATCATGGAAACAAGCACAAAAAATCAATTACGACACATTACACCACTGCATGAAAACAGCGTCATTGGGCATGAAATTCCGGTGCATAGTGTGCAGATGTCACAAAGTGGTAGAGTTAAGCTGTCTAGTGGATAGCTCATTTTCCTTCCCAGCGGAATTTGAATGAAGAGATTCTCTCTATTCAGGAATTAATGGTAAGATGGCAAAATTAAAAAAAAATATATTTTTTGCTTCCTTAGAATACCACATGCCCAAGCGCTCATCTTTGCCTCGGCGCGAAAGCAGGTGGGAAGAGAAAAAAAGATTATGGAGTGTCCGAGCAGGATAATGGCCCCAGTTGTAAAATGAGAACACAAACCGTTCTGCTATCCGTAATATTTTTCACGCAAGGCTTGACGAGATGTTGGAATTCCTCAGAATCGCTGATTAAAAGCAGCTGCGGAATTTGAAGGACATAGCCTCCGCCATTTGAAAGGGCAGGATTATACGTTTTAACCTTTTGGTAATGGCCATATAGAGTTCCGTAATTAAGCATGGGTCTGAGAGGAGAATATTTTCATATTTTAGTTTTTTTTATCCAAACCATTTCAATAATCCCATCACCGACTTATGACAGGGTCTGACGCAATTTTAAGTGTCAGGCAAATTTAGTTCACTAAATTCTGCCTCGAATGGTTTACTTGCTCTTTCACAGTAACTTGCAAAAAATGCTGTTTTAGGTCCTTCTCTTATATTCGCTAAGAGGAATATCGCAAACATATTGCCAATATCTTTACATTGGAGACGCGGTCGTCCTATCTGTTTGGACCAGGCTTTTTCCTTCTAGAACATTTAATAATAAAAAGTAAGGTGTTCCATGAGCTTTTCTTTCCTGGTTTTAAGAATTTTAAATAGTTTTCTTTCCGTTGTAACATGATTTAGCCTTTGATATTTTTTTGCTAATTTCTATCGTTCATGTAGTTTTCACCACTCTCGTCCAGAATATAATTTCTTCATCTCCAAGTTTGATTACATCCCTTTTCCTTAGTGTCTATGTCT
Organism: Ischnura elegans; assembly: GCF_921293095.1. Classification (NCBI taxonomy): domain Eukaryota; kingdom Metazoa; phylum Arthropoda; class Insecta; order Odonata; family Coenagrionidae; genus Ischnura; species Ischnura elegans. The sequence goes on from NC_060249.1 coordinate 29,653,145, forward strand.
CTATGCTAGAACAACATTTTTCGGAAATTTATTTCTTGTGACAATAACTTCATTTAATTTCTTGTTTTGATATATATCATGATACTTTTACTTCGTTGAACGTTATTCTACTCTACCGTTATTCTATTTTATATTCTCTTCCAAGGGTTTCAATCCATCTTCACATAATCTCGCTCATGAACCATTGGGTGAATGAAAAAAGAATGCATAAATACGGTCAGTGGAGCTGACCCTCGAAACGTGTGATTTGACAGGTTTCGAGCGGCATTTACACAAACGCGTCTGCTTTGTTTGCGTCCGAGAACTGTTTAAGAGAGGTCTCCACTGAGGATGCACCGCCCCATTGCGAAATAACGAATGCAGGAAAGCTGTTTAGCACCCTCGCGAAACAATTCCAAAGCGGCGGCTTCGTCAACCCGCAGCCTTGACGAGACCGAGCTCTGATGTTTGCCTTGAGACAGTTTTCCTCGTAGGTGCCATTTTTCTCAAAGGCGACAGCTTATACCTAGCCTCGTTAAAAGCGTTGACTCTCAATTATTTCTCTGTACACGGATTTCTGTTCGCTGACTTTGTCAAGCAGTTCCTATAGCACGAGGACGTCCTTCAAGAATAAAAAAATGACACCGAAAATTTCAGATAAACCTAAGATTGAATTTCAAATTTAATTATAGCGTGTTTCGATAGAATCGACTTAATATGCTTCATATTGATCACGAGTACCGGCAATGTTCAGGACTTCATTATCTAAAACTCTGGCGTGGTGCATAAACGTATTTATTTCAGTTTCAAGCACACTCCTCGAATTTCATGTAAAATAATTGATGTGTTGACAAGAAAGATTTCGTGCTTTCCCAGCGAATAGACTTAGTGAAGAGTTTTCGGGATCGCCACCTGGTTAGGAACTCCATAACTGCCGACGTTTCGATGACCAAGTCGGACATCGAAACGTCGGCAGTTATGGAATTCCTGGCCCGGTGGCGATTCCGAGAACTCTTCACTATGATGCGTTGACAAGATTCCACGATTTTTATAAAAAATTAAATAAGATGTCATTGCGGATAATAAAAATGTCATTGAAGGCATTAAAAGTTTAATGAAACCATATTTTTCCATTTTTATAATTATTCATCAATTATCGCTGTAATTGAAGCTAGGAAACGTCAGTTAATTAAAAATTTGCGGGTGAATCACCTCCAGCAGATGAAAAAATGAAGTTTGAAATTTAAATGTATTGGCAATGAATGCTTTGTACGCAGTAAAGGTGCATGAAAAACTGGAATTGGGTACATCTTTTCAAAGCAGCCTTAATGGAAACGTTTTAAAACACCAAAAAAAAATGAGGTTTCAGGAAGCGGGACATCAGAATAAAATAATAAATATCATCAAATCTATGCTCGGTTCTCAAATTTCAATGTAAACTTTTACGAGACAGTCATTGTATTCGATATTAAAAGAGCTGAGTATAGGTTAAAAGCCCAAAAGCATTAGCACTATAAAACTAATAATTTTCTGTGCTCAAAATATATAAAAAACGAATGATGAATTCCTAGATTCGCTCATGTTTCAGGTACTAGGCTACGATTTGCCAAAGTGCTGGTAAACGAAAGATTCCCCAGAAACATACACAACCAGTCACAATTACATTGAAGTATATTTTATCCATTTTTTTGTAAATTTTGCTGCGAGGGGAGATACGTCCCACCCGATGTTCATGCATTTGCGCCCATGATCCTTCATTACATTATTCCTTTTCGTCCTTTCGTTGGCCGGCGTGGAAATCAGCCATTGCATTCCGAGAAGTCACCCTCTTACCTACGCGCGATCGGATAAAGGAGGTAGAGCTATCGCTAAAATCAGCCGCGGGCTCTTTCTGAAAACGAAGACCAATCGCGGGGGAGCAGGGACGAAGGGAAAGAGTACCAGCCTAGAAGTTAACATTAGGGATGGTCGGATCGGATACCTCGGATCCAAATATCCGCGGATGTTGCCCTTCATCGGATACATCGGATCCAAAGTCGCGGAAGACATCGGATCTGGATCCGAAATTTTAAATAATAGCTTCAGTGAATGCAACGCCCCATAAGGGTGGAAAGAGTTCCGATTCTATCTTCGAATGAGCCGTCGCATGCGATTCTTGTCCTACTCACGAACCGTTTTGTTTGAAAGCTCTCGCAGAGGTTACGTAGGAGAATTTCAGCCGTGGAAAATAAAAATAGCAAAATACGACTGGCACTTAGTGTGACTCTTCCCAAGAGATTGAAAAATCATCGGGGGAATCTCAGCGTCAGGAATTTGAAAATCCATTTGGATCCGAAAATATCCGTTCCGAAAGATCCGGCTCCGAAAATCAAGGATCCGATCCGAAACCGTATCCGAAAAAAATCCTGGATCCGCCCATCCCTTTAAATATATTCAGGAGAACAGTTGGGATTCTGCGTATGAGGCTAGGATGCCCCTCATCGCGTGACACCCTTCACACCTACCCGCTCGCCCTGCTGAAGAAGCACATTGGGAAATTGTTTACGACGTTTAAGATATTGTTGCTGATTGGCTTGATGAGGCTAGGCCCCACATCACGTGATACCCTAACCACCTGATAAAAAAGCCCAATGGGCGATTGTTCACAATATTTACGATATTGTTTCTTATATGCTGTAATTGTAATATTCATAATATAGTGTTTTCGAAAAAAAATCCTTTTTACTTCCTTTAGTTATGAGATTCATGCATTCACTCGCTCACTCTGTCATACAACCCGAAGGTTGGTTTACATAGGTAAGGGTAGAGCTCACCCCAGGCTTCGCTACAGGCGTATGAATGATCACAAATTGAGGGTAGGGGGACTTTCCTTAGGTGGAATAAATACTTCAATAAATAAATACTTGAATCTTCGGATTTTATTTCCCCTGGTCACCTCGCACTCCCAGGATATTGCATTTGGGGATATTCGAAGTCTTCGACCGGGATTAGAGTTCGAAACCTTAAGATGCCAAACTCCCCCATTTACGAATAGCCTCTGAAATTGAAATTATTTCATAAAAGATAATTTCACCAATCGCAACAGTCATGCAGGAGGTGAATAAATCGTAGCCAGGGAACCGAAAATTAAAATCACCCATAAGTATGACAAGCCACGTGGTACATGTTGGCCTGAACCACCTGCTACTGCGCGGCCAGGAAGGGGACTCGTGTTTCTGTAAACTCTTCTGGAGGTGCCAGCCGGGGGGCGGTAGCGTGTAAACGCGGGGAAGCGGAGTGCTTTCTCAACGAAGTCACCTCATTGGCAGACAATAATCGACGATTGATTATATCGCGGCCCCCGCCGGGAGGGCAGTGTAATGGGAATTGGCCGTAATGAGCGGGGGTGGATATCCGATTCACCGCCACTTACAAACTACAGCTTGATTAAAGTGATTTAAACCCTGATTCCTACCGTAGGCAGCCGACAATTTTCCGAACAGCGAAGTGGATGCCTGGGGAAAAGAACTGGGTGTGGAGGCGTAGGTTAGGAGGAGGAGAGGAGGCGAAAAACCGCCCTTTTACGAGGATTCGCGTGTTATTATGCGTCGATTACCCATGCCGGATCCCCTGCGAGCAAAGTGGGTGCGTTCTTGATGATCACCGATCGCTAACGCGGCGTGATTAACGGCTTTAACATGGTTCTGTCCTCATCCACATCCCGAGATTCAGATCCCCGCCTTCCTCGGCCGAGGTAATGGTAATGGTGAAAGTTGCGCGCTTTCTGGAACCGATTGGTGGCGAAGAAATCTTTTTCACACGCCTACGCCCGCATTCGATAATGATATATGAGGAAATGTGTAAATCATATGCATGTTCCTGCCTTGCTCCATGACCAAGTGATGAATGGTCTACTGTGAAAATATCTCATCGTCTACATTCATCTTCTCTTTCGAGTAAAATAAAGGAATGCATCATAATATGAAGATCGATTTTATCAGAAGATTGTAAGTGGCGCTAGTGGGTCATTCAACCCCCTAGTGTATCAGTCGTAATTAAAATGGTCAAAGGCCAAACAAGATTAAAAATAATTTATTTTGTGTCGATTTCAACTTGACTCTCTATTGCGATTTTTCAAAACATTATTTTTATAATTTATGGCGGCAGAGTGTCTCTTCAGTAGTGACCCTTAGGACAAAACGTGTATGTTGAATTTAACAGTCATTATGAATCTGTTTTCACATCATACAGAAATGAAAAAGTAAAAAAATCTCACTTGAAGGAAATTTAGGTAACCGAAGCAAACTACGTGGCGGAACGATCAGCCAACATTACATCTAAAACGTCTAGTGCTTTGTCTAAACGCAACCATCGATAAATTAATACCTATCACTAACATAGACATTTTATGATATTTGTTTCAAGTTTGATTAATCAGTCGCTATTGTTCGTCATTGCACGATATCCAAAATCGATATGAGGTCTTATTATTCATTTGAAGTGATCGAAGTTTGATGGCCGATGTCCTTCGTCGAATAAGCATGATCTCGATCCTAAACAGCGACTTCTTCCCCAAATAATCTCTCGAACTGATAATCTTCTTGATAATCACGAAGACTCATGAAGCCATAACTCATAACTTGTGAACAACGAATAAACGAGAACAGTTGAAAAAAGAAAGGGCGAGAGAGAAAGGATATTCTCATCGTAACACCGCCGTCTTCGTGAGAAGATAATCGTTTACGATTCCAAGTGCCGTAAAACAGCACGGGGATGGCTTCGACTTGAAAAATGCCCCCGCTGACAAGGAGCAGTGTTTCAAACTCAACCGTGATTAACGCGCAAAAGCGATCCATCTGCACACGGGACGAGCTGTTTGCTACTCCAAGCGTCAAAGCTCTTGAGACCATTCCAATCAGAGGTTCGCCATCTTAATTTATGGAAGGACCGGCCTGTTCTGATGTCTTATGCATTGGAAATAATAAACGGTTGAAGAAAAAAAGTAATTTTGGTAACGCATTCATACGTGTCGTCCAACATAAATCTATTTCGACCAAGTGACTAAAATAAGTTTAAAATTTGTCAACAGTTCTGTATAATCGCACGAATTCAAATGCATTGGTCACGAACTATTTTACGAGACTGGACTAAATATTTCTTTCCAGTTAAAATTGAATGAAGAAAATCATATTTCATTCTTCGCTATCCTCTAAACACGCCGCATTAGGTGGAGTGAACCAAGTATTTTTAAAACATCCTCATGGCATTAAAATCCTAGTTTTGATACTCTGCGCTTCCATTACTTCTTAACCTATGCCAGTTCCTTTACTTTCCAGGAGTTAGTCTTTCCGGTATCATTCTTTAGCTGCCGTGAGAACTTATCTCCGGGTCTTCCTCTATTGATTTCTTCTCTAATATTTCCCGCCATCCTGTAGCCCACGTAATTGCTGCCGCAGGTGAATTAATATTAAAAAATAATATTCGCATTAATCGTTTGTCTTGACCTGGATTCGTGATTCGGGCCCGGGCCGAAAAATTCTTCTGAGGTAGAAGATGAGTCTAGATTTAAAGTTGCGCCTGGAGAATGTCTCATTATATCATATTAAGTTAGGTAATATAAAGAGTCAAAACTCAAGCGCTCATCACAAAATCCATTGCAAGCCTATATATCTCCTTTTCCACGATGGTTAACTTCAGACGAAGCTATTTCCTTTGCTAAGAACATCTGGGGCGTATTCGAGTTACCTGAGTTCGAATTCCGGTCAAGGCAAATTTTTCTTCTGTGGTATCATTATGAAATGTTTCGATCTAAAAGTTAAGTTCCCAGATATTCTCTAGAATTCAACAGATTCAGGCTTCAATTGGTGGAAGGTAGACATTGGTAGAAATAAATAAAAGATATTAGCACTTTTCCACAACAACTACAGTGGAAATTTTGTGGAAAAGTGCTACGATATTTTATTTGTTTTAATAAGTCTCTAGAATGTGTAATATTTCGAAGCCTACCGCGTGAATGGCGATGAAATATACATGAATCGCCACGAGAAAAAAATCGCCTGAACCGGAAAATCGAACCACAGACCTTTGGCTTTCCGGGCCAATGCACAGAGCACTACGCTATCAATAAATTTGATCCAAAAGAACCTGGATAGCGTAGTGGTCTGCGCAGTGGCCCGGAGAGCTTAAGGTCCGCGGTTCGATTGCCGGTTTAGGGGAACTTTTTCTCGTGGCAATTCATGTATAAGTCTCTAGATAGTTTAATACTATCTAAAAGTCGTTCTGGATAGTCCTGTATAGTCCGGAAGCGCTTCCCAGCATTGCGTATCGCGATCTCGTGAAGGGCTCTCGGAATATGGGCCAAAAGCATGCCACTCCGCTCGGAGAGTTTACGGCGGTGAAACCGCAGAAATCGCTAGATGAATGGCGCTGATTCTGAATGGAGAGGTGAACTTTTGCCTGCTTGTCGACCCTGAACCGACGATCAAGGAATTGCATCTTTGATAGCGGAGAAGGGATTCGTCGACGCAGGTGAACGCGGTCTTACCCGGCGAATTAATACGGGGCCCGGTTCATAAAGGAGGATAGAGATTATATTGCAAAACGTAGCGGGCTACGAGCTCCCACACATAAATCAGCCACTCGTTGAGGGCCGACTGACTGAGATTAGAAAGTACGTGCTCACAAAATGGCCACTCAAGTCGTGTGTGGAGTGGCCGTTGTGATATGCCATTCGCCGTTACGTCACATAGCTCCCCATGTGAATTCTGTTGTGTAACGCACCGCTTCTTTATGTGCACAAGCGCGACGCGCCGTTCAAAATGGTTAGCCGGAGGATGGCCATAATAACAGTGAATGCCCGCATCATGGGTAATTTATTGGGGTCTAATGGCTCAAAATGCGTCGTGCCGCACAAAGCTTTCCAAAGAATTGGGAGCTTTAAATGTCAAAAGAATTAAAGGACTAAGTACCCACTATTCCGGTATCTATTTTGGCTTACAGGCTACATTAATTTAGAAGGGAATAGTGAGTTTTCAGGCCGCCAGGGTTGAGCTTATTAGACGAAATAGTTGCAGCTATATATTAAATCTGAAGTTAACGATCGCGGTCATGAAGGAATGACCTCACGTGAATTTTGTGCTGCAATCCCGAGTTTCAACTCTCTGTATCACATTAATATGAGCATTATTCTTTGACATTCAAAATATTTATGAAAATGTAATTAAGGAACTGGAATTATTGTTATCAAAGTAAATGTTCACAGATTGGATCCGAGAATCGATTAAAAATGGAACAAAGCAGATGATGCATTACAAAATTGTCTTAATTAAAAAAAAATGTCGTCGCATTATCAACCATCTAAACCTTCCAGGAAAGTTTCTATCAGTATTGCTGATGCGTAAACTGAGTTAAAAGAGTCAAAGTAGGCGCAGTTTCCATGTGATGGGTACAAAAACTTAAGAGGCCATATTAAGAATTACTAGGATATTTCGATTGGATGGCTAGGCAACTAGGCTGAAGAGGCATAGTGGAGGAAGCAAAGGATGAGAGAGAGAGAAGAGAGGCCCCAGGGTTACTGTAACAACCGCCTCCGCCTTTACCGCGAGAGCAGACCGTGTTCCGGCTGAGTCCACGCCACCGTGGGAATTCGCGGCATGGGCGTCCGACCTTGTGCGTAAACTTATATGCCTCTTCCATACACCTCACGCAATTGAGGAAGTTGGGCCTAAAAGTCGACCCGAACCACTCAAGTCAGGTTGTCAATATTTTCTTCCGTGTATCTCGTTAATAGCATGGTTTTGAGCTTGTTGTTTGGGGTTTGGCGAATCATGAGGGTTGTGACACTAGTTCTCAAGGTAGAGCTCCCAATTATTCCTCTTAATAGAGTTTTGATTTATTGACCAAAATTCTGTCGCAGTAACACACCTATTGTTTCCATCAGGTGTCTCAAAAATTTTCACCCCGGATTCTTTCTCATTAACTATCAAACAGCAGTTTGGCGGACGAAAACACACACGCGAGGTCCAAATAAAAACGAATGGAAGCAGAGAATTTGTCTACAATAACTTATTGTGTAGTTTTAGGACTCGGCGCGTAACGTCCTTGCCTGCATATCCAACGGTTTCGGCTTCGAATCACGCCTGGGTGGTTTCTTTCTCTACCCAGAACATGAATGTGTATGTTTGTGAGAGTTCATTGCAAGTGAGGACCTGATGAAATTCAATCACTTATTTTGAAATGCGTGGCATTCTATTTTAAGGTTTCTTGGTTGGATAAATTTTACATACATCATTTCTTTTTTTAAATAAAGTATTACGCTTGATGATTATGATTACTCATCGAAACTCGAGTCACTTTATTTAAAAAAGAAGTGATATAAGTAAAATTTATCGAACCAAGAAACCTTTAGGACTTGATGGTTCCGTAATCCCTTGAAATAAAGATGACATAATGATTATCAGTATTAATATCATTGGAAAACACTACTGCGCGCCTCCATTTTAATTCGTTAAAAACCGAAAGTAGACCTGTGGCACATATCTTGGCATGGAAAACGTAAATTAGCGTAGATATAAACGTTTACGGGTCGGATGTGAGTGCCTCGCGGGCCGTAGTTTTGGAGATCCCTGGTTTACACGATCAAAGGAGACCGGTGGGCGGGGTTTGTCCTGGGATGTTGGGGGCGGTGGGAAGCGGTCTCGATGGGAGCAGATTTATTCTTGTTCCCCAACGCTCCAACGCCCTGCCCAACCGCAAGAACATGAAGGTCTGTTGAAGAGCAAGTCGATACATGCCAGGGGAATTAATCAATGAAGGGTTCACTTTAGCGTGTGCCGAAAGCCTAGTGCTTTTCCATTCCGAGGACAAGAAGGCCAAGCAAATAGGGTTCAAGCTGCCGCTATTTCTACCTCAGAAAAGAGCTTCCATCATTTCTCAAAGTGGTCACAAATTCTCAAACTAACGCTAACGCAAGGAATGTTGTGAACGGTTTCCCTCCGATGTCATCAAATTGAGTTTAGAATGAGAAAATATTAGAGGATCTGATTCTATTTTTATTTTTTCGCATTTTGCATAATTTCGTCTATTAAATTTCATAAGTTGTTAGTTATCATATGAAATCACATTAAATAAAAACTTACAAACTTTTTGATTTTACGTGGTCTTTGCAACCTTCAATAAGGGGTAGTAATACAGAAATTCGGTATATAAGTATTCCTACCACCGAGGAAGTTGAAAATGATCTTCGAAAATTCAAAAGTTATCGAATATTCTTTATTTGTGGAACCACTTTGGGAACAGATATATTTTCAGCCTTCCCTTGATTAGATTTAAAAAAATACTAATCACAGTTTTTATGAAAAAAAAAAAACTCGTTTGATCGGCATGATTCATGACTGAAATAAACCCTCAGACGCCCCTAAATCGCTTTCTTACCACATTGATGTATCAGGATTTCTCGTCAAATGTTACGTCAAAGTGCCGCATTCCAAAAAGTTCTAACTGAAAGGTACTAAGCTATTCCACAAAAAAACTCACCAAAACGCTAATTGAGCCTGATAAGTGAACCACCGAGGTTGAGCACTCAAGATTGAGTTCAAGTCTTGAATACGGCTTGAAGTCTTGAATACGGCTCTAAAATATCTACACGGACCAAAAGAAAGACCGCCTACCATCCACTTCTATATGCAGGCCACCTATCAGGTTGAATTTCATACTTCAAAATGAACGAAGTGATTCAAAAAATGATGGGCCGACTGATCACTCCATTGCTCCCTGAAAACCTATTACTTGAGCTATGATTCTGATGGATAGAAAAAATGAACGTCTAATTCAGGCTTAACTCTAACATAAGTCAAACTCAACTAGAACTCAATCTTGAGTCTTCTCCCGCTGTAGTTCAATTATCTGAACTGTACCCTAATATCTGAACTATAGAGGTGGAAGAATTAAGATTGGGTAAAAGTTCTTGAATACGGCTCTAAATAATCTACACGGAGCAAGAGAAAGACCGGCTACCATCCATTTCCATATGCAGGCCACCTATCAGGTTGAATTTCATGCTTCAAAATGAACGAAGTGATTCAAAAAATGATGGGCCGACTGATCACTCCTAGGCTCCCTGAAAACCTATTACTTGAGCTATGATTCTGATGGATAGAAAAAATGATCGTCTAATTCAGGCTTAACTCTAATTCAAACTCAACTTCAACATAATAATAATATGTCTTTATTCGGGCGAGGTTGAGACTAAGAAGTCCCCTCTTCCACCTTACCCCGAAGTCTCGAGTCCAATAACCCAGTAACCAATCTTGAGTCTTCTACCGCTTTCGTTTAGATATCTGAACTGTAGCCTGATATCTGAACTATAGAGGTGAAATACTCAATATTGAGTACAAGTTCTTGAATACGACTCTAAATAATCCACACGGAGCAAGAGAAAGACCGCCTACCGTCCATTTCCATATGCAGGCCACCTCGCAGGTTGGATTTCATGCTTCGAGTCTGCGTGTGAGGTCGAAGATAATGAAAAATAAAAATGCCATACGGGTTTCGACCTCTCGCCGTCTATTTCACAACCTCCTTTCTCTCTCTCTCTCTCTCTCTCTCTCTCTCTCTCTCTCTCTCTCTCTCTCTCCCTGTTTTGGTGAGTGTGAGTTTCATTAGACGTGGGCTCAATGGGGCCGATATCCTCACCACACCGCGCTGCCGGTGGGCCCGGCCGCCGCGAGTAACGGATTCCCTCGCGGCGGCACTTGGAAACTTCCGAAAGCGGTGGGTGGGTGTGACGCTTTGGGCGCGGTGCATTTCGGGAGCTCAGTTCGCCGCCAGAGTCGTGAGTTTGGGGCGAAAACGCACGTACGCCCAAAACCTACCGTTTTCTCGAGGAAGGGAAAATAGCGAAAGTGGAACGAGTTTTTTTTCTGTGGATGCTTAGTGCTCGTTGGCCTTTCGCTGATGGTGCTTAAGGGGGTACAGCGGTATACCGAAAAGATGGTGTTGGTGCAGTGGTAGATAGAATGTTAGGAAGAGGATCCGCCCCAATGAAGTGCCTTTGGAAATATAGTTAATGGGTGATCACCAATGCGGTTTTCTAATTCAAGATTTCATTCCAATTTACTCAATTTAAATTACAGATATTTTTTGCCATCTTTCTCCATCTAAATGAGATTATCCTAATTCCTACTGACTCACCCTCGAGAAGGGATAAATATTCGGAAGGCCCTGAGGTAAACCTGAGGATGTTCAAATGAGAAAGTTTAGCACGATGGAACCACATCTTGAGATACAAACAATTCCAATACGTGATGTATGTAATAATTTAAGATTAATAATACATTTTCGCATCATACCAAACAATGCAATCGTCGAAGGACAAGTGGAAGGCAAGAACGGAAAAGGAAGACCTCGAACAAAATATATGGAACAAGTGAGGAAGGATGTGAAAGAGAAGAAATACGTAGGTGTGAAAAGATTAGCTGATAGGAGAACTGAGTGGAGAGCTGCGTCAAACCAATCCTAGGATTGTTGACCAGTGATGATGATGATGATGATGACCAAACAATGGATTTTTCAAGACCTGCACAAGCCCGAGAACTTTCAAAATGTGTCATTGATGGGTAAACTTAATCATATTTCCTTATCACTTATTTTCAGATTGCGCACTTCAATAAAATATTTTCAACTATTCGAAAAATTAAGTACCTTTCTAGAAAGTTGGCTACAGTTAGTCTTTCCCCACGCGCTAAATGATTTAATATACTTTTAAATATGAGTCCCAGTCTGCTCAGTAATACTATACAAAAGCGAAAGATTACGAAGATAAATGGCATGTAAAAAATTAGGTTACGACAAGACATGACAAATGGGTGAATCAAGATCTGTCAATCGTTGTTCAGGAAACTTAAAGTGACTGCTGTACCTCCGATGAAATAAATGAATTAAGTAGTTGCGCGATCGTTGGAATATATATTTCATCCGCTAAAGATGGAATCATTCTTGTCACTTAATTAATTTCCAACTCTTGACGGTGCTCCGAACCAGTTTTGACTACACGCCATATTAGAAAGGACTTGTAACGTGATTCTAATCTCACATAATATTTGACCTAAATGCTTTAGAGTATTTCACGTCCCAAGGTATTTCACGTAATTAATTTAAACGTGTGATTTATGAACACTCGTTTAAAACTTGATCGAAGACAATCAGTCAATTGATCAGACGTCACATGGGACATTCGTAAGAACTATGAATTAATGACAATAAAGTCTGAAAATGTGCTATTTGAATGAGTATGGAAGCAAATAACGTTGTAAACTTCTCTAAGATATTCCATAAACTGATCATGAGCACTACGTATGTTCTTAATTTAATGGTAAAAATTACACAATGTTTACAACCGATGTTTTCTTCATGAAGCTTCGCATAGAAAAATAATTCACCTTCGCCTGGGTGTAAATAAAAGGATACCCTTGTAGAAATAATTCTCTGAATAGTTTGTAGATTATATAGTTTGAAGGAATAAACGTCCGAATTAATCCTTCAAACTATACGCCGGGAAAAACTAAAATTCTACAAGGATCCCCTTGTTTCACGCAGGGTGCCTTTAAACGTAGGCTAAAGTACTATTTGATAATTCATAATGCTGCCCAAAGCAATGTTTTTCCTTCCTTTCCCAGAATTTACGCAACTTTTAACTCGCGAGATGTTCCGATGAGCAGTGGCGGATACAGAAAAAACTCAAGGGGGTGGCGCAACATATCTTGAGTTGACTTTACTTTTATCGTAATAAAAGATGATCAAGTCGCAGGCAAAGTATATGAAAATTTTATTTAAAGTGATTATAAACATGTAAAAGACAATGCCATCTTATGATATAAAAAAGTTACAATTGTGGTTTTGCAATGTTCGGCAATACAAGCGGACCCGCAAGGGAGGGGCGCGCGCCCCCTGCGCCCCCCATCTGTATCCGCCACTGCCGATGAGGCATCACTCATTTTGTGATTCTACCCGAAGATTGGTTTGGATAGGTTAGGGTAGACCTCATCGCGGACTACAAATAAGGAGTGAGAATTTCACAACTTAAGGGCGAGGGAGGCCAGTCTCTTTCCCTAGTCCACCTCGAACTTCGCCGATTACATTTGGGGTTGACAGAAGACCTCACTCGGGATTCGAACCCGGGCCCCTTCGATCAGCCGCCAAGCGCACTGGAGACTACGCAATCACTTTACCACGTAAAGGCTATTCAATGACTCTTCAGCGATTTTGTCTTAAAATTTATAAAATGGACCTTTGAAGAAGTATGTCCATTAAAATATTACATTAAAAATTAAGGACCAATAGAAATAGGGCGCAAAGCTGCCGAGCAAGTACAGACAGCGTTACGCAGATGTTAAGCGAATTAGGCTGGGAGCCGCTGGAGACTCGGAAACTAAGCGCTAGGCTTAGATCGCTTGAACAATTGAAAATGGATATCTTTAAGAGCGACACGGAGAACATAATATTAGAGCCGCACTATTTTTCCAGGTCCGATAGAAGCGATAAATTAAGAGAGATGTTTTTTCGAAAGGATAGATATGGGAATTCGTTTTTCCCCCGAACCATAAAGGACTTTAATAAATGATAGTCCCAACTTCGTAGAGCACATAATTTTTTATGCGTAGACGGCCGGTGTCCTAACACCCCTGCCACACGCCTTTTAGGCGGCTTGCGGGGTATTATGTATATGTAGATGTAGATGAAGTACTCCGATTTTGGTGAATACGCGCACTCAATTTTTTTTTCTGTGACGCGAGAGCGCAAAAAGGTATGGACGATGAGGAGGAAGTATTTTTGGATACGCGATAAGATAAACGATAAAAGGGGCACCTTGGGATTTTTTTTCTTTTACTCTGGTCCATTTAGGGTCGCCGGAGTTGAATGGGGCCGTGAAGGGAGAACAAGGCCCAGGGGGCGAATGCCCCATTCAATCACCTCCCCATCGCGCTCTAATACCCAGTTAACGCTCGCGGGAAATATTCACGTGCTCCCAGCACGCTTTTGTCCGCGATTCGGCTCATTTGAATGCCGCGGCGGAGGGAGGCAGAGGGCGAGAGAAATCAGGTTTACTCGTGTTTTCCTCTCGAGCCGATTAAAAAAAAAAAGAATGAAAAAAATGACAGGCAATAAGCGCTCCACTGTCCAAAAGGAGAAGAGAACCACTCAACAGTTTTTTTTACTCGAGTATTAATATTGAGAAAAAATCCTTCCCAGGAATGCCAAAGTCCTCTGAAAGCTTACGTTTTATATATTTGTTTGAGTTTGTGAGCGATTACTAGCAGAAAGATTAAGTTCCTTTGCTCACTTTTTTCGGTATTTGTTCCACAAAAGAATAATTTGAAGAAATGATGTCATTAAACATTTAACAAACCACTATTTCTGTTTTTTATAAGTTAGTAACTCGTAATTCTCACACTTTTGATAAAATACCATACCTGCAAATCGTTTTAAATTCATATACATGTCCATTATTTTTGCAGCAGAGAAAATAAGTTCTTCTGTGGAAAATATGACAAAATGGTGTCAAATCCGCTAGTCTTCCGGGCTTTTTTTGCCGGAATAGGACAGTTCAAGCCATTGGCCTCTTGAGATGAGGATGAAGGCACGTCAGTAACTTCTTCCATCGAACTTAAAACATGAAAATGGCGCTCTGAATGACACTGATCTCATTAATTTTCTTTGCCTTATTTTGCAAAATGAGAAGGGAAAAGGGATAGTCCACTAAACTTCAGGTTATAATTCGCGATTAGGGAAGGGTAAAGATACTGAATAACTAAAAAAAAGGGTAAAGATACTCATGAATTCGGTCAAGACTCAAGTAAAACCGCTTAAAAAATCGAATACGAAATGAACGATAAGAAACTGGAATTCGGTACTCAAGGGGAAATGGTTCTCAGTGAAAGCTTTTTCCGCTTGGGTACACAGCTGCTGTCAGGTCATCGTGACAGAGGGATAGCCAAAAAAGGAATAAAATAGTACCATAGGTGGCAAAAAATTATGTCTGCATTTTATAAAAGATAAGTTCTAGCGACATATTAACGCAATGCCTTAGTCATGCCAAGCTGTTTTTCACTCTTTTCGCTGTCTTTAACTAACAACTGAGGATCGTGATTGATGTAGAAATATAAGCATTTAAACATACTAATTGGAAAATTCCACAAAATTTTAAGGTACCTGATTATTGACAACCGAGCTGCTATGGAATTGTTATCTACTCTTTCGACTGGCGATATTTTATTTGGATAGTGAAAGAATGAAATCCTTAAATACTTATTTTGAGGTGGAAACGGCATAGAGAATGGTTGACATTTCCCATAACCATGGGCACAAATCAAAAATTAACTATTTAAAATACGATTACCGCCTGATCCCACAATGTACTCACGTCAACACTCAGTCATAAATGACTCAAGGTATCGGTATTGATTTCACAGTCCTGCTGCACCTTCAACGAGGTAAAGCGGTATTGACAGAATGGCGAAGTTACATCAACCTGGGCTTGGCCAGTTTAACGCCGAGATATGACGCCAAATAAGGATAAACTACGCTAAGCCTGAAGTTCCCCAACCAGAAATAATACCTTTGGACAGCTCAGGCCTTCATCCTGGGTGTAATAACCGTGCTGCTGTCATGAATACTAGGATTTTAGTCATAAGAATATAAGACAAGTGAAGAACCATTTATAGGGGTCCCATTGCCTTTGTCATGCCCAGCTCCTTCTCACTCATTTCGCTGTCACTAAAAACTTAGAATCGCGAATAACGTGGAAATATAACTATTTGAACATACTGATTGGAAAATTCCACGGAATTTCAAACTACATAACTGATTACTGACAACCAAGCTACTATGGTATTGATATCTACTATTTCGAGTGCCGACATTTTATTTGGATGGTGAAAGAATCAAATAATAAATCCTTAAATATTTATTTTAAGATGGAAACGGAGCTGCTGGCATGTCATGTAAAAATCTCGCAAAATTGATGGAACAAAGAGCACAACTCCTCAGGACGATGTGCATGGTAAACTTATTCCGAATTATCATAAGGAAACGACTACTTCAAACCAGAATTGAAATTTTTGATAGACTTGTGAATAAAGTAACTCACGCAAGCGATCATTGAAGAAGTGATGAAATGCAAAGATAATAATGTATTATATTTTAGGAAAGTGAGCCAATACAACAACGCCAATAATCTAGAATTTCTCTATGCTCTCCAACGCTGATTGGGTTTCTAAATTCTCTCCTATATTTTTAAAACTAAACAAAAGAGGCAACTTATTCAGATTGTATATTTTCGTTGGTAAAGGCCGTTGTACACGGGGCACGGAATTGCGCAGGTTACAGCTGCATTAATTTCTAAAATGGCGTGGAATTGCGCGAATGCATGAACGGAATTAGAACAGGGGCTATTTTGCCGTCTCGCATCCACGCGTTCTCGCATGTGTTCTAGCAATTCACCGCTTTACACGACGCAATTTTGATTGCGCCTTCGCACGTACGTCAGACTGCGCAATTCCGTGTACCGTGTAAAACGGCCTTAAGAAGTTTTAAAATCCACCGCATTTCAAGGTTGCTTGATATATTGGGAATGGAAACGAGGTCTCACAAATTGATGAAATAATTATGCACTTTGAATGAAACAACTTCTTTCAAAGCCTAAAATAATTCAGAATAGTAATTAAAAAGTCAAATTCTCAAGCAAAAGCGAGGAGCTGTATTCTGTCTGGGAACAAAAATGTTTACTTAATAAAACCGAGTGATTCGATGGCTAGTGACGCCCATTATTGCGGAAAAGAATTACTAGGGGTTACAAAGGATTGTGCATAACTTGTCAAGCTCGGTGTAAATGTTTTTATTCATTAATTTGTACCCAACACACTCTTTAGCTACCCCACGCCCTTTTCCCTCAGCTAATTACTATCCTGTCGATGGAAGCATGAGATTCACGCCCTCCAATTATCGTTCACCGCTTTGACCGTCCGCAGCTCTTTCGCTGATTAAGACAACGAGCCACCATTCAAGGGCTACCACACCCTTTTTTCCGCGTAAGACGAAACAACTGCATTCTCATGCATTCATGAAAAACCTATGCAAAAAAGTATCAATTCCCAAATGCAAAACAAAGCAAGGGTCTTTTGATTACCGTCTGCCTTTAATGGTCTTCGCGATTTCAAAAGGGAATCTATCTATGGGACAAAGACGATCCTGATATCTTCTTCGATATTTTTTTATAACTAATATATGACGAAGCTACAATAAGCAACAAAAGTAAGATTCCCTATGCTTAATTTTTAACACTTACAGAATTTATTATACAGGTGATAATTTAAGCAATATAATTGCAAGGTTTAGAAACCGATTGCATCCATGAATCTCTTTGCTTTTGAACAAGCGCGAAAAATATTCGACGAACAGAAGTACAAATATATTCATCCGTGGAAAATAGGTATTGGGAGATTAATTTAAATGAATTTATAGGGTCTATAAAAATGTACAAATTGATAGACTCAAATTAGTTATATCATGATAGAAGCGGAAGGATTGATTTCACTTAAAAACATATCCCAACCTGTGCAATGTTTGAAGTGAATAAGGAAATTTACGACCTTATTCATTGTCATTACTGGATAACTCTCCAGATTATTGACATTATATTTAAATTCTCCCAAATAAGGGTTCTTTAATTATATTCTGAGGTTTATAAATTGTAGTGCAAGGAATACTCCCTTAAATATCGTTAATTATCGTACAGAAACCATCAATCTCGCCGACGTAGCAGTAGTGGGTAAAGTTAAGTGGGTTTAATCTTCCAATCGGTCCCGTAATAAGAATCTAAAGGTTCCATAGTTTCCTTTCAAGTTGAGGTTTCAATGAGCCTGCATATGTGTGCATAATACCTGTCGTTAAATAATGGATGAGGCTACAAAGCGTGGAACATGGCTTGGTATCGACCATAAATAGGGCGTTTACGCACAGCTTTCAAGCCAAATGGAGGGTGGGGAAGATTGGCGGTAGATGCAGGCATTGTTATACATGAGGGAGAGCCTTATACCCCAACTCCCAGTGAACAAATGTTTCCCTTCCTTAGCTACTAAGCCTCAATCTGACAAATTGACGCTCCGTAAAAACAATGCTGTCATAAATGGTTTTGATTATATTGAAAAAGGATTTTCGAAAAGATAGGGAAATTTGGTATCGGTGGTTCGGCTAACGGTTGCTGATGGTCTATGTATTTTTATACTTCCGGGTTTTTTTAAGGGTTTGATCGTATCACTTTGACTTTATCACCGAAAAATCGATTACTGAAAACATTGCTTAATATTAATCACGTTGCTGGAACGATTACTATCGAAATTAACCACAATCGATACATGTGCGATACTATTGTAGCTGCGAACTTCGACGCTTAAACCCTGCTTAACCAATAGAACAATTTATCGATATCGACGGGTTGTAAGTTCGTGTTATCTATAGCGAAGGGTTTTATTTCGACCGATGGTATTTTGCAAAAATTGCCTCTTGTTTCTCAAAATTCGATCAATATTTTTAAGATAAATATTTCATCACCAAAAATATCGAGGGGGAGGTTAATTATTCTGCACTCCGTATTTTTTCACATTAATGATAATGGCTCCGATGATGGTTTTGATAAAATACAAAACGCTGGATTAAAAATTATTTATAGTAAATTTAAAAGCGTATCAATTAGCCAGTGAGAAGTTAGAACATATTATTATCAGTATTAATGGAGGTATCGATATAGACGCTATCACTCAAAAAACATATTAATCAACCTCTGAGAAGTGAGAAGATATTATAATCAATATTAATGGTGGTACCAACATAGATGCCTGCTTATGTATATGACGATAAGTTGCTGTTGCTACTAATCATCCTTCCCTCTCGCTACGTCAAAACCCCAGGTCCCATCTCGTGCATAGCCTCCTCCTCTTCCCCATACTCCAAACCTCCACATCCTCACCACTATTGACTAAAGACTCCCCCCACTATTCCTCCCTTCCTCGCATTTTGCAATTCTCTGGCCGCGAGCCAAGAGATCTCGAGTGGGGGGAGGGAGGGAGGGAGGGGTGAAGAATGGAATGGCTTCTCGTAAACAAAGCAGGCGGGGAGATCCCACGGCGTAGCTCCGCCGTGTCCTTAAATGTAACACTTGGATAAATTCGACTCCGCCGCGCCCCTCGCCGCCGCATGTCGTGACTCTTGTCCCGACGAACGCCTCGGGAAGTCAACTCCTCCCGCACTGGGTCATCCCCCACTCTCCCACCCCCCATCCATGTTCCCCCGGCACATTTCGCGGCCTCCGGGTACGCCCCAGCAATCCACGGAAGATGACGATTCGTCCGGGGCATTGTTTCTACATCCTATCACAGGTACCAAACACCACCTTTTGCCTCGCGAGGCCTTGGTGGAAATTATTTAATTAATGCTTCTTCTGCTCCATAAATAACTATTAGACACAGTGTTAATGTACATAATGATCTTATTAATCTCAAATTATACATGCCATTGTTGTCTTTTTGACTGATTTATCTTATCCTGTAACTAATCAATAACTCTGGCCCTTGGCAACCCTTTTGCTTAATTATTTTAATTTAAATTAGCAATTGGTTAATTCATTAACTTCAACAGAAATGCCTGGTCACATTGGTCGGGGGAAAATCACGTGACGATATTTTTTGACGGTCGACTTTAAGGCTCCCGGGTACTTCGGGTACTAAATACTGGGCTGCAGACGTCTGGGCGGATTCGTCCGAAGCCTCCGATATTCTATCCACGTAACATTTTATTGCTCATTTGCAAAGAATAAACATCGATAGTTAAAATAAGTGTCACCATTTTTTATGTCTCGCTTGTCACGCTGCAATATTGACCACGGAAAAACATTCCCAGGACCTGAGAGTAAAATTTTGACTTCACGCATAATCATAATTAAAATATCGCGAATTTATCCAAACAGATAGCGAATATCTATACAGATTTTTAATCTTCACCAGGGTTTCAGAAATAAAAATCATACAATTTTGATACACGATGATTGAATTCTTTAATGACTTAAAAACAGTTAACATTTTGAAGCAATGGGCGACGAAAATTCATCACATATGGCAAACAACTAGCTAAAGCCAGTAATTCTGATACTATGACCGCAGTGAGCCAGTCTATTTACTTGCGTTATTAATACAATACCATAACTGAGGTTCTAAAAATTCGGCGCACAACCCCACCGTTCCTCTCGCCTTAACAGACGCCAGATATCCGTCCTGAAAATATTTTAATACTACCACCTGAGTCACCAAAAAAGGTGGACATAAAAAGATATTAATTTGATCGGACCTAGAACTGTCAGGCTCTGCAATAATTATCAATATCTGGCAAATCTTCTTTTACCATGATCAAAATATATATAGGTACTCCTATTTTTTGGATACCTTCAATTAACCATTAACGGAAAATGGTGTCCATAAAAATGATTAGCGATTAAGCGCAAAGTAAAAGAACATTGGAAGCTGTTTAATGACCAAACGCTAACAATAAGTTCATTACGCTGTCAAAGGTAATCAATCATAAGAAGCGCGGCCCAGGATGGAGACCGGTTCCCACCTGCCAGATCCTTTTCCTTGGGAGAATCCCTCGTAACACTTCCTCAGCTAACCATAAACCTTTTCAGCGGCCTCTCTCACCCACTTTCAAATTAATCCCCTGCTGTCTCGCCCTCATCATATTTGATTGAAAGCAGCAAATCCCTTGGGCTAAATAACGATCATATTTCCTTAAACCTACTTCAATGCAGATTACGAATAGATGCTGCATTAAAATTCGAAGACCAATTTGAATTAAATTAGTTGACGTTCATAACGACAAGCGGATATTGAAATAATTGCTAAATCCTACCACATTCACGTTCGAATCTGCGCAAATGATACGCGTACGTATACCAAATAACTATAGCATTAAGATGTAGAGTAGTGGAACACATAAGAGGCTCAGGTGCATAAGACATTAGTATTGTGATGCGCTCTTGTCTGATGTAATAAGAAAAACGTTTTTTGCTTACTCTCTATGAGCCTTAATGACGATGTCGGAAAATTAGATGCCTGAATTTATTATACTCCGTCCACTACCACAGATACAAGAACGTGACATTCAGCCATAGGGAATAGTGCCATCGAACGATTTCTCTACTTCCAGTAATGGCACCTCCATCCAAATCATGCAACAACACAAACGGAATTACATACTGACATTCGTGCGTAGGTTTCCGCGGCGTTGCTCACGATGACTGCTAATTTTCGGGTTCTCCAGCCGCGTCTGTCGTCGTTAATGTCGTGCTTACACGCATACAATCCTCGCAACACTAAGTACCTGCGGTTATTTTATCATCGAGTCATGTCTTTACTATTTCAATAAGCCCGACGAAGCAAGGATGGACAATATTAAATGACATCCTCATTTTTTACATTGCCCTATATTGAACGATGGAATACCAATAATATCAAAGAGGACTTCTCTCGGGGTGAACAGCCTAGCATAATGTTCAACGGGATATCGCATTCTCCAAGTAGTTCTGACTTCTCCCAAAAAACTAAAATTAGTATGGAAACCACCCCAGGTGGTTTTAACCAGTGTTCCTCTTTCGCCTCCCGAATTATAAAGAGTGCGATACTTCTCGAAGCCACACTGGGCGACCTTAGCACTTGCAGCACCTATACCGCTGCTCCTTAAAAAGACAAATGACGACTGGAAACGGAGTTGACGCCAGCAGGAAAGGGGAGTGGTGGGAGCCCGTCCCGGCATGCAACGCGGCGCGCGGTGGTCTTACACTCACCGGTGAAGCGAATACAGACACCGGAGGAAGTCGTTTGAAGGGAGAGAGAGAGGTTTGAGTTGACGTAAGCAAGAAGCCGGCAGAGATGTTAGTGCCACAGATGCGGTTAAGTGGTTCACTAAAATGAGAAGGGTGCACCACCGCAAAGGTCATACCGCTGCCGACCTCGTTTACCTTACTACCTTCAAACCGAGCTTCCTCCTCAAAGAGAATTTTTTCCACTAGAAGACGTTCTGGTGCGACAGCGCAATTTTTAAATAATACAGGAGTGCATTCACGGGCGTACCCAGGATCATAACTAAGGGGCGGGGGGGGGGGGGGGGGGGGGGGGCAAGCCATGGTCTAGGGTAGGCAAGCCAAGTTGCGATATACTAGCATGAAAAGGCGATTGAAACCAACATGTTAAGAGAATTATAACAACGCTACATCAGTTGATAAGCTTATTTCCTTAAAAAAATATTTTTATTTTCGTTACATGTCTTATACCAATACCATAGAGTAACAATTGAATATGCTTACTCTATGCTAATACTTATTATTTTTCGTGTGTTTAAAGAAAATTTGTAGAATACTTTCCTTTCAATTCAGTACTGATTTTGCTAAAAGACTTTGGCGATTTTTGCTTCCAGGGGGGGGGGGCAGCTGCCCCCCCTTCCCCTCACTGGGTACGCCCATGAGTGCAATAAATATGGAAGGAAAGGAAGAGGAACGGTATAGTGCCACACATGGTGGAAGAGGAGAGGAAACCGGAGGAGACAGAGGGTCTTGATGGAGCGAGTACTTAGCGGGATAGGATGTTATTTCGCGTTTGGAGGAAGAATGTTAGGTCAACATGGAAAGGAGAGGAATTGGATGTGAATCATAGATAGAGTGAACGGGGGTAGGGCTTACTGGGAAATGAAGAGGGAAGCTCAATTTGGGGATGATATACAGTCGGGTTGATTCGCGATAGGCTCCATGTAAATCTACCTCATTGGTTAAAATATCAACAGTAAAAATTATCAAATATTGTAACTTTTCGGAAAATGGCTCGTGGAAATGCGTGAGAATGCCAATCACATCGCCAACTTCCCAAAGTAATTTTACAAATTTTGTAAAGGATATTACTAAGCGAATGGCAATGATTTGATTAAACATAGGTCGGCTTAATGCAATGTATTTTGGAAATTTTCAGGATGTTTTGTGATCATGATTCATCATATCGTATTTAAAAGCAACGAAAATTGATTTAAAACTTAAAATTGCGGCACTTTCAATCATTTTCCGTAAAAACTTAACATCAATCGAGTAAGAAAGATTTATCCATGTAATTTTTTTCAACTACCTAGTCATAGACTCGCATTCCGTTTCCGTTTGGCTGCAAGGCTTGTTTGTTCCCTAGTACGATTGTAAGTTCGTTCCCTCTCAGAGTTAGTCATAAAAAATAGCTATTGATTGTGTTGCTCTTTTTGGAACGCTCAGTAAAATACACGCGTAAAGTGTTTTTTCCCGAGATTGCCGTAGCTACCTTTGAAAACAATTATTCTATCTTACAGGCTTCATCAGACGTAAATAGGATGTAAAGGCTAAGTCTTATCTTGCAACTTAAGGCTCTATCGAATACGGCAAAATTTGGCATCCAATTACGCAGTTACTGATCATTTTTTCGTTCAGATCCCAGTTGAAACTAAACGTACACATTGGTTAGTTATAACATGCAATTAAAATCAAAATTTACACGATGAAGTAATTTTATACTTTCGAAAATATAATTGCAAACATTTTTTTTCGCCTCGCCACGCTTCTTTCCTCATTTCAGATTGAAAACCCGAGCAACTGACTACGTCTGCCTAGAGCTGCTGTCCCGCCTCCACCTCTAGCCTTCCTCTCCCCTCCCAAACTCTCCCTTAGACCCTTCCCCCACCTCCACGCCCACAGCTCCAAGCCCTCACCTGCATAATTAAACACGTAGCCTGTTTACTTAGAGTTCTCAATCTCTTTTGCCCATTCTGGTCTTCAACTTCGCTGAGTCACTCCTACCCGATCCACGTAATCCTTGCCCTCAGGGCAAAATTGCATTGCCTCTTCCGCTGACTTTTTTGCAACTAAAACACCAAAGTGTTTTCTGCTAAGTTCTGGAAAATATCTCTCCGTGAAATCCTAAGGTTTCACTCAGATTCAGCTTCAAAGAATGTGAATGACGCAATGGTCGAAGTAATTGTTTTAACGTAAAATGGCCAAATAAACGGCCGTCCAATTAGTAAGCGACTACCAACTAGAATAAGATGCAACCGATGTTAATAAACATTCACGAAAATGGCATTTATATAATTGACCTGCAAGCCTCTTCGATATACTCTTGGTTGAACTACCCACTAAGCATCCATACACGAAAGCTTCACTTAGTAAAATATACTGAATCAAGAATTAACTATGGTAACGTCTCTTACTAAGATAAAACTGGATGCAGCTTTGTACCTACTATGGATTAATAACCTCCAAAATAGGAGACATGTTTTAATTGATCTATCGCTTGGGAAATTTTCATGGAAAAGGAATTGTTGTAATGTGATGGTTATCCTAAAACAATACTGGGAAAGTTTACTTCATTAGGGGAAACAGTCGTCGAATACGTATATACGTCTGGAAATCTGCAAATCAATTAATGAGTGCCTACGCTATTAGAATTTTTCGCTGAATAAATTTTAATATATAGGTACAGTTAAAGTCAATCCAATTCCAACATAAAGGTTTCTTCAAATTCGCCTTAGGTACGGTTTTTCTGGCCCATAATTATGCATACTCCGAAACAACTTAATCCATTATTCAAAACTGGTTTGGTGGGAGAAAAACTCCAAAGAAATCCCGCTTTCCTGCTGATTATCGTTTCAGAACCACTGATCATTATTGATCACGGGCCCGCCCTCAGGACGTAATGACAAAAACCAGAGAGAAATTTTAAATTCTTCCGATGCAACTCGAGTCCACCTGAACAGAGAAATGGCAAAATAAAGCGTTACCTCGATCCTTAGCGTGTGTGTTATTACCTACAATATCTCCAACATATAGGGGCTGAGTAAATTTAAAAATACTTGAAGGTAATCTTCTAGACACTGTCCTATCACAGTCATAAGGTATTCATAATTACACTTCCTACTACTTCTTGTAATTTGCATCTATTTTAAATTAACCACTATGCATATTTATCATTTTAACCAACTGACATATATTCCCACTGCCTGCAGCGTAACCTTTTACCAAACGTATTTATTGGCCTTTAAAATTTATGTGCGAGAAAATATCAACTCTTTTTTTTAAATTCGCTCACATTTTGTTTTTTTTTAACCGGAAAGAAGTTGGCACCATTTATGTTACTATAGCAGGTTTAAAAAAATCTTAATTTTTATTCCGCGTGTTAATGACAATAGTTTGAGAAAAAAATTAGACGGATGTTTCACTCCGTAAATTATCGATACATCCATCAGTTCATCAACAGAGGAGCAATTAGTTTAATAATACATCACGTTCTCGTTTTTTCCAGATAAAACCAGACGAAAAGGTAGCAGCCTGTCTGAACATTCATGAGGAATACAAGCGATTTCACTCTGCACAGGGAAATCAAGGTAAGTCTACCGTAAACCATCAAATCATGCCTTCATAATGAATAATGGGGAATCTTAAAGCCAAAAGTACATCTTAACTTAATCCATTCACGAAAATAATTCTATTGGCGGAATTAATTACGCCAAAAACGAAATTGAATGATGCTATACAAGTGATCATGCATTACGAACTCTCCGTTGTTTTGTCTTTGATAACAGAACGGTGTTACTTATTATTTTACTCTAAGATGACTGCATTCATTACATGAGGGCTTGTCAAATTTTTCTCTCAAAATATCTCTGTAAAAAAACAATGGCACAAAAGGAAACAAGTACATAAATAATTTTGCGCTGACGCTGGGTTTCAATATGTATAATAGATTATGAGAAGTATAAATAAGGGATGAGGCAAGGTGAAACTGAGTACGAAGCATGAAAAGCAAATTTATTTCCTCTGGTGGAAATAAAAAGTATCCTCATCCAGCATACAACTAGTTATTTATAAATAATAGGCTATAAAAAGTCGTCATGGTGAACTGCTGCTGGCAAATAAAATTTACCGACAGTCTCTTCCAGCATGCTCACGATTTAATATAAATTACATTTATTCGAGTAGATAAAAGTCAATTGCACGCAGAATGTTTGTACTCCATTGTTTCAAACACGTCACGAAAACAGATTAAGCCATCAAAGGATGTGGGCAACAATAATGGATAGAAAGTTTAGAACCGCGTGTGAGAGGTCCTCTCGCGGCATTGCCGCTCGTCGGGAAAGCCACCGAGAGTGTTTCTTTATTCCGTGAGGACATATTTAAATGCACGCGCCGAAAGGTCACGTCGGCCGTATTTAATTCAACGATCGACGCTAATGTCCCTCAGAGACGGGAGGTGAATGCGCCAATCGCATATGGAAACGTACGCGGCAACTACATTCATGCATACACCCACAGTGCAGGGAACACATCGTTGCATTCGGAAAGGAAAAGGTGCAGAGTCACCACAGGCGGCCGTGTCGCACGTAAATGCAATTGGAAATTTACCTATATGTAGTACGAGACTCAGAAAGTCATCGGGCTAATATGGGTGTTTGTAAGATGGGCTTGCTGTCTTCACAATCAGTTGAAATACTCAACAAAGAAAAGTGATATCAAGACAGGAAAATAACAGTAAGTATTACAATGAAATTGGGTATAATTCAAAGAACTTCGTCCGTCCTTCCACTGCCTATATCAACAAAGAACACTATAAAGCGATTGGTGAAATCAGGGCAGGCATTTTACATGAGTACTTGAACGAAATTGGATTAAAATTAAAGAACTTCGTCCGCTCTT
This sequence comes from Ischnura elegans, assembly GCF_921293095.1. Taxonomy (NCBI): domain Eukaryota; kingdom Metazoa; phylum Arthropoda; class Insecta; order Odonata; family Coenagrionidae; genus Ischnura; species Ischnura elegans. The sequence continues at coordinate 29,679,900 of NC_060249.1, forward strand.
TTATGGACTATAGCAGTGATAAACACTGCACAACGAAAAGTGAAATGAAGGTAGCAAAATTACTGTCTAAGTATTAGCATGAATTTGCATAAAAATTAAAGAACTTCGTCAGTTGTTGGACAGAATTTATGAAGGATACCCAATTCCTTTCGCATTACTCTGCTATGTTTGGCTGGAAAGATCATTGCATCATCTTTCAATCATCATGAAAATTGAATCCAGGAAGACGATCTATTTACCCTTCAACAAAACTTCCAGGAAACCAGATTGCATGGTTATTAGAACTAAATAGCTTAAATTGAAAAAACTTAACCTCTTGGATTCGACGACGTTCTTTTCATAACAAATTTTCTTCCCCGCATCGAATAGAAAAAAAAATCGTTTAAGCACGAATGAGATTATATGCAGTCAAATTCTATGACATGCCTAGGCATTTATTAAAGCGCAGTACTATGGCTACCAATTCTTGACCAAATTTCGTATTTTCCTACAGATTCATTCTTTTCGTCGGAGGAGCATTGCACGATGAAAATCAAGTCTACATAAACAGCCTATACCGTTTTCGAACATCAGAAAATAACTACATAAGTTCAATACTTATTTTATAGCTATTAAACCTACTTATTGCATTGAAAAACTTTTAACTAGAGAATATGCTTCTTGGTCTAATAAACACCTATTAATTTAGAAATAATTTTGGAAATTAAAAAGTTTTGATTACTCCATTAGGAATGTTTAACATTTCCACCAAGTTACTCCTGAAATAGGGAAATGTATCTAGGACAGAGACAGAAGGATAGGGGCAAGAAGTGCCTCATAAGGTAAAAGAGCTGGCAATGGATAGTGAGATATGGAGGGCTGTGGTATACCAAATTTAGGATTATAATAACAACAATAAGAATGAACGAACTTCTAAAATAATCGATTTTACTATCTAATACGTTTAGCAAGAATAATAGGGTAGTTCACCTCTTGACCCCGCGGGAGGTCAAGAAAACAAATAGATTGTGACCCCCACAGCTGCCTAATCTCATTTCACTCTCGTGAAAAACACGGAGCACTCCACCGCTGCACGTTCCAACGAAAAATAAATACACTGCATTCTGCTGAGAGTGGAGAAGAAAAGGGCAGGAGTAGTGGTTCGGTTTTGGTGGAATGAAAAGGCGACCCGCCGACGCTGGGGCTCGCACGAAAGCTGCAGTACGCCACTTTAAAACTCTCCCCCCACTCCACAAACAATGAAGCTTCCTCCTTCCTCTTGCCTTCCATCCCTCCGCTTATATTTTCCACTACCTCACTCCACTTCTCAACCACTCCACATAACCACGGCATCCCACAAACAGAGACAATATTCTATCCCCATAACGGAGGCTTTTTCTCTCTCTTTCTCGCGAGCTTAGAATCTCCGGTCGTGGTAGATTTATAACCGCGTTCCTCCTCGAGTTCGCGGGATATTGGTGTCACCTAATAGCGGCACGAAATGTCAACGTCATCCACGTGATCCGTGCATGTCCAGATGTTCTTTATGACGGATATATTTTGTTCCAAGCCAACCTCTTGCTGACTAAAGGGTAGTTACAAATTAAAAAAAATCATTTCAAGTTCCATCCAGGATTTTTTTACTTGAATTTGATACGATCATTCCGAACTATTTCAAAAGAATCGTATGTAACTATCATTGGCATTCAGTAAAAAAATTAAAGTTTGCCCTTTTTTATCATTAATGATGGTTCACTGCTTCCCTATGACTGAATAGGGTAGAAAATGGTTGATAATTTCGACAGAATCATCCAAAACTTTCATTGGCACTCAAGGATGTTAAAGTTACTGTCTTTTATAAGTAACTACGGCTCACCGTTTCCGAAAGCGTAAATAGTATGGGAAATGACAATTATACTGCATTAATTTTACTAGTTTGGCATTTAGATAATTTTTACAGTCTCCCACGATTGACGAGGAGAAGTTACATGCCAGAAATATCGCACTTACGTACACCAACACGCTAGATAACATTGATGGCTATTGCTAACTGTGTATGTGCCACATCGGCGGCTAAAAAAAAAGAAGCACGTCTGCGTAGCAGTAGCAGCGATCACAAAAAAATGCCGACACGGAACACGGGATGTCCTTGCCTCCGGCAGATCCGCCCCGAGAGATGAGCCGATGGGATAGGGCACCCACTTTATCACACCATCAGACGACCCCGAGAGCCACCACGCGCTACTAGGATTGCGGCTCGTGATATAGACGCGGGCGTGCATGTTACTGACGTTTAAATAACGGCGTGAACACCGATATTTCGGCCGCAAACCCGTCTTCGGCGAAGAGGTGAGAGGGAGTTTGAGCCTTGAGGAGAGGGTGGAGGGGAAGTTTGAGGAGGGTAAAAAAGGGGATGGGGGAGGAGAGAGAGAATGGGGGTGAGAGGGGAGGGGGTACGTTCTCCCCCTCCCCTCTCCCCCTTCTCCCCCGGCGGAGAGGTGAAAGTAACGGTGTTTGCCGCCGCCGATGTCTTGGGTACCCGCGCCCTCCCTATTCTACCCCGCCGCCCCACCCCCTCTGCCTTCACGATTCGATATGTGACTGGAGATGTTTTTTTTATTTTATTTTACTCCTTTTCCACCCGGAGCTGGTTCGCTCAGAGGGTGGAGAAAGAGAGAAAGGGGGTCCGACATCATCCCAAGCAAGAAGGAAAAAGCCTCTTTCTCTCCCTCAATTCTTCCAAAACCGTAAAGCGAGACAGAACCAACTCGCAAAGAGGCTTGAGAGGAAATAAACTGGGATCTTCGAGAGATTCCTTGACAGCACCATTCAAAACAAATATTTAAGTCAAAACTTTGTGTTTCTATGTTGCATAAAAGAGAATTCTGCCTTCACCGAAGACGTCCTTCGACGATAAAAAGCAAGCGTAAGTTGTAATGCATGCAAATTGGGTATGGATTTTACATTTCAATTGATACCGACTTCGGATGCTAGCGCCGATTTGGTTGTACTCTATATTTATTCAATACATTTGGAATTCATTATTGCAGTAACCCGCCAATTGTTAAATAAGTGGGCATTTATAAAGAAAAAAATTTAGAAAGCATTCGTTAAGATATCTGAAAAAAACCGATAAACTATGGTGACGTATTTAAATTGATTGTGAGATTATGTCCATTTCCGTTACGGTACTGAAATTATTGTTTTTACCATGCGTGGCTTACATTTTCTGCTCCATGATTTTTACAACACAAAGCAGTCGCCCTTGATTACTGTCCATTAATAATTAATAATAATAATATTATGTAGTAATAACCACCAAGGTGAGTCGTTCTTTGCATTAATCTTAAGAGGCTCATCGGGAGAATACGCGGAGATTAATACTTCATTAAGCTTTAAATAACTCTATTAAAGCAGTGTTATGAAGCATTGAATTGCAATGTGAATTTTAGCGCCTACCGGAGGGACCTTAACTTTTTGAGAAAAAGTTTTGTTGTTCTATGTATAATTTGGGCAGGTGATGATAAAAAACTTTGTATGCACCAATGCCCCAGTTAATTTGTTTCATACCACGATCAACAGCGTCACCTTGATCGGGCATCTTCGGAGAAATTATCGTTAGGACTCCCAAATACCAAAAGATACTATATTAGGATGCAGATTAACACAGTAATAAAGTTTATACCCCAAAAAAGAGTAAACAAAGTTTTGAATAACGAGTTATAATCGATACGTATTGTTAGCAGTTTGGATTAATTAACCTCATTTCCACGTCTCTCACGAGCACCGCAAGAGGCCACCTTTTTATGAGCTTCCGCACTCGGATTATTTCTACACAGCAGCTTATAACGTGTGTGGTGCACACTGCGAGATCGGATTTAATTTTTTGCCCCGTGATGCGACTCCCGCAAGTGCAGAAAACTGCGGTTACGATCGGCCCCAACAGCGAGCAATAAACAATCGCGATGAAACGTCGTCGCCATGGATACGCCGTTGTTTGCCGCCAGGTATTGAATTAAGCCAGCGTTTTTCCATTGTTTTTTCTCCGCTCCCTTTACTCCCGCAAATTTTCCGGTCAGATTTTCATTCGCCAGGAGCCCGCGACGTCTGCTATGTTTTGTAACTCTTCCGGCGCTTGCATCTCGAGTTGAGAGATAAAAAAGGAAGTGAACCTTGATCTCAAGAAACATTCAACCGTCGGTGCCATGAAAACCGCTGAGCTGGCAAAGGAGATCACAGAAGTAAGCCGTTTTTCCCTTTATTACTTGAGTTCAACTTTATTAATTTTTTTATTCTCCACTGTTTCAGCAAAAATAATTTGCATTGAATTTGATTCAATACGACTTCTTCACTTAAAGAATGACTGTAAAATGTTTCATTATATAAGATGACGACGACTAAAAACATTTCGACGCTGCGTTTTAATATGAAATGAACTTTTAAAAACCACTTGCTTGTGCTATAATATCGCTAATAATAATTGCTAATTTTTCCTTAAAAAGGACTAGAAGTGAGATGTATCAAAAGACATAATAATTTTCCTCTTTTGCGAGATAATTATTGGAGTAAGGAAACCTAATGGTATTTGTATTTTAGTCTAGATGAAATCGGCGTATTACAAGTTCTCTTTTAAACTAGGAGCTAAGCATTCCTCCTTCGTATCTCTGGCAAAACAACTAATGTTTCAAAACATATAAAGTTGAGGCAGAATCTTCCATACCTAATCTGGGTATGAAAGTATTATACAAAGTCCTATATGCTTCCGTACATATTATTAAGCGTATTATTCGCGACATTAAATAGTTCGAATTTATACACCATTCGAAATAACCATACATTATTTGAATAAAAATAAAAATAAAGAAACCCAAGTTTTAGTAACATCGATAGAGAAAAAAGGGCGAATAAAATAAATTCGTTCTTAAAATATTGCAACCAAAATAATGAATGGTTGCTGACAGCCGTATTTATTACCAATTGGTTGAGTTTCTGACGTCGGGGAGGCTGTTTCCCAGATTGCCGCACGTTGTGTTTGACCATTTTGCGGGCCATTACACTGGCGAATTCCTTCCGCTTGAGCTGGCTAAGAACTCAACGCGGCCAAGGGGAAGACCATGCTTGTTTCGATAGGCTTCTGCTTCGGACAATCACTTGGATTATAGCTATCAGCTCGGTCAGAGTGAAAGTAAATGATGTGAGTTACGTGACCCGTATCTTCTATTACAAACTTCTCTTCCTTGCGATGCCGTCGGTACGTAAGTCTTAGCATTGTGCCTTTCATTATCTCCGAGACAAAATCAACCAAACAAAAAATGTGTAAAAACCAGCAATTACTAATATTTCAGCATTTATATTTGTTGAAGCTCCGTATCAATAGTTATTACTATACACTGATGCCAAATCATATCTTAAACGGTACCAAAATTTAGCCCTTCCTTTGATTTTAATGTATACCTATTTTTACATTGAAAATGAGGGGGTGAGAATCCAAGGGGTAATATTTTAATATAAAAATAATTATAAAAAAGAGATTGGGTACAGAAAATAAACGTGATCCACTAGATATTTAGTATGTTGTGCATTTGATTTTTCACTCGATGTCACCACAACACAGATACTCCGACGTATCCCTTATCCACCAGTTTTTGTACCTTTCTTCTATCAATTTCTGTACCTAACTCTATTTATAAAAAAGAAATACTTATACCCCTTGGCTTCTAACCCCTTCAAATCTTAAATTAGTATGAAATCTTCTATTTAATATCCTTCATTTGTCCCACACGTTTTATACGAGGTCTCTTTACTGTTCATCATTAGTGCGCAAACTTATGCCCTTCAAATATAGAACAATTTAACTCCATTCTCCCTCCTCTGAAGGAAATGTACAACTTCGGCGGGACAAAACGAAATTCCGGTACGACGGAGACATGCCTCATTAACTTCCATTCAAAGTTACCTTCATGTCGTCGTTACGGCACAGACAGAAAGAAATTTGGACGACGGATTCTCGCACCGTGACCAAATATTTAAGACAAGAACCGAAAGAACTTGCACAAACAACACCCGGAAAATAAAGACGCTATGCCTCAAAGTACTTGAGCACTGGAGAGGAGAGAAATTTATCATTACGAGTCATTTGGAAGAATTGGAATCTCTTCTTGTCACTTCAGTTCCACGGATGGTATCATACTTCGGGTATTTCCGCTTCGCGACGAATTCAGGACATTCATTCTTGGTTGTTACTGGATTCCTGCATTCAATATCCGCTACTTCTTCCTGATGAGAGTCTTCATTTCCCCGGGCTACTCACTATCTCATTTCGATCACTACTAAATATTTTTGAAGATTAAGAGCCGATTAAAAAAATTAATTTTTTCAAAATTTATTAATTTTCTAATTTTTTTCCGCACCGAAGACGCCAGCCGACTGCGCGGTGATTTGCGCGTACTGGTATATATTTTCCCTCATACACGAGATTTCCAGGCTTTGCCTCATTCCAATGACCTGTTACAATACTTTCATAGCCAGCTATGGTAATAGTTTGTTAATTAAGATATAACTTGATTCCATAAGGTCCATTAGTCATGCCGATAGTGAAGACAAAATTTTTTGACTGAGGTACCGTTTTCTGGATTTTCGCGATAAAAATACAAGTTTTTAATTACAAGAAATGCATGCTACAAAAGTATAAAGAAAAGAATCACGTTAGAGGCATTCAAAGTTGTTTCTCCGCGACATTGCAATAGGTATCTTGAGGAAAATGGAGTAGTGAGGACAATAACTATAGCAAATTGTTACTGTATAAGTTGTACTGTTATCGGAGACAAACAAGTATATAGGGATGTATCACGTTAAAGTCATTCAAAGTTATTCTCCCCAGCAGAACAATAGGTACTTTGGGGAAAATGGAGTAGTGAAGACAGTGAATGTAGCGAATTGTAATTGTAGAAGTTGTACTGGCATCGGAGACACACAAGTATATAGGGAAGTATCATGTTAAAGGCATTCAAAGTTATTCTCTCCAACAGAACAATAAATATCTTGGGGAAAATGGAGAAGTGAGGACAATAACTGCAGCGAATTGTAATTGTAGAAGTTGTGATGGTATTGGTAGCGACCGGAACGAAAGTGGGAATCTTTAGCGAAAAGGACGTCGGCAACGCCTGCTCAATCTCTTCCCCATCTTGCCACTCCAACTCCGTCCTTTCCTCGGGCGAAGGGATCGCCTTGTGCACGTCCTTCTCCACCCCCCTCGGCCTCCCAACCCACCAGCGCAATCTGAGCTCTCCTTTAAGAAAGATCGACTTCACGTCGAGAGTAATCGCACTCGAAATCTTTCAGAATACGTTTCCCGCCCACTCCGAGTTCCCGTGTATCCTTGTCAATCATTCTGCTGTACCAGTGGATTCTATCTATGCAACAATTTGTTTTCCATACACTTCAAGACATTCCTTCCAAATGGATCGGTCGTCACACATTCTGCCAGCATAGAGTAGTTGATAACATACATCGTTAGATCGAAGTAAATGTTACCTGTATGTTACAAGTAAATTCGTTCGCAGTAACGCACTGGGGCAAAATATATTTACACCATGAGTTAAATTCGTCATGAAAACATAATTCCGGGTAAGCCAAGTGATTTTTATAACGAATTTTACCCTGGGAGTCAATGTGGTGAGATCGAGATTTTAAAATGCCCTCACATAATGTTCTTCGCATCTGAAATTTAATCCTTGGTGAACCGCTATCAGGACAAAGATGTTAGAAGAGCTAATACTGTAGTCATCATGGATATGTCTAGTGTTCTCTTTCAACTTCTTTCTTTGAAGCTGCTGTCCCTGTGACTGCAATAGAAATTGGATAAAACTAGGAGAGGAAAGCATTTAACTAACGTTCCAATTATAAGAAGGCCTAAAGCATGCGACGGGACCTAACGGGACATTCATGTTAACTGAAAAATAATGAGGTGCCTATATTACTGACAATGAAACTAGATACGGGCCCTTTGCGATGGAAGTAGCTTTAATTATTTTCATTGATGACTCGAAATAGGCAAAAAAGATTTTTTATTATAGTCTGAAGAAGGTAAGGAAAGAAAAAAACATCTAGCAGCACCGATATAATTAGCTTTGAAGCTACGAATTACAGAGGGAAAGTGATTTTCTTATCCCACTAATTATTTTTCAGCGTCTCTAATTTGACTGTGCCGCAACTATGATTTAAAAGGGACATTAAAATTTTGTTAAGATTTAGGATTAGGATTTGAAAGGAAGCATGAGAAAGGACGTAATTAGCCGCCTGTCTCTTAAATATGAGTAGAAATTCATTTCAGTGATCTCAACTTACTGAGAAAAAATGAAGATGTTATTCTTAAGCCTGAAAAAAATCGTAGACTATCTTCGTTGCTTTAATTTCAATTATCGGCATCGCTCGTATTTGAATATTTATAATTAGGTTACTGCTAACCGACAGACAGGCATGTTTCTCTTTAAACTCCCTATCACGGAGAAGGAAGAAAACCTTTGTAACGATTCTTTTCCTTCAACATCAGTACCAGGCATGACTACGTACTTCTGTTTAAGTTGTTTTTTTCTAAAGGGTGGAAAGATTATTCACGAAAAACGTGCTTTTTATACGGCAAGAAGTTATTTTTCCCTATATTTTTCTAGATTTAAATTGGTGTTCAGCGACCGCAATAACCTCCTTCATAACCATAACAGCGGGGTGAAGTCACTTTCTGCAGCCATAATTTGTCCGAGCAGTATTTAATGCCTCCATTTACAAATTTTTCGTTATTTAACTTCTTATAAAATACGTTCACATTTTTTTCCCCGTTTTTCGCATAACTTTGATCTGGAAACTCCACCTTAACGAGTTTAATATCTCAAACTTTCCTTTGAAGACAGGTCTCTTGCTTTTTAAACCATTAAAACCGATCCATTATCCGTCTAATTTGCCCTGAAAACAATCTTTATTACCTTAAATGTCCTCAACAGCAACGAACTTATCCATGAGCCTGCTTTTATAGAGACTGTACTTCACGTAAACAAGCTAAGCTGATTTTTATGCTGCGGTAATAAATTCCATCTCCTCTTTTAACATAGATATGAAATGACATAAAAATAAATTTTAATATAAGCGTCGAGATCTCCAGCATGACCACGTGGTCAAAATAATATCTTCCATCTGTTTTTCTTTTTATTTTCTCCTGGCATAGTTTGCGGAACAGGGCCTTTAATGATCATATTCGGGGTGTACGAGATGAAAGCACTAATACTGAAACGTATGCTTCAAATAGAAACGAAAATAAAAATATCGCATTCCACCATAATGGGCTTGGAGTGAATTGAGTACTAAGCGGGAAGGACGTTGAAAACTGTGTAGGAGGGTAGAATGTCGGGTAAACGAGGGAGAGGATGGAAGAGAATAGGATTTTTTGATAGGATGAAATGGAGTAGGCCTTATTTTGTATTGAAGAGGGAAGTCCATGGGGGGAGGAGAAACTGCCAAAATGCTTCTCTAATACTCCATGGAAACCAACCTCAATATGTAGAATACTTAAATATATAAATAATCCAAACACTTAAGCGGGACAAAGATTACTGTAAAAAAAGAAAATCATCGAAAAAGAAATTTTTACATCTTTTACAAATTTCCTGCGATAAAATTGCGATTTTCGAGTAAGTTGAAAAAAAAATCCAAATCAAGTTAGCATTTTGGTAGCAAAAAAAATAATGAAAAGGAAAAATAACTATTAAAAATATAAATTTTTGTAATATTCTGCCATTTTTCGAATTATTTCACGTATTTCGCTAAAATTGTTAATTTTAAATTGCCATTTCACACGAACAACATTTTACACTCGCGGACATGTGTCTCGAAGGAGCGGGACGCTACCTTCTCCAGTAATATCACGGCGGTGGTGTGCATTTTTAGCTCAGCCTCAGTGGCGCCGACTCCATGGGGCCTGAGGGGGCCCGAGCCCCCTCGAAGATTCGTTTGGGGGGGCGGAGCCCCCTCAATATTTCAAGAAAATAATTAAGTTATATTATGGTTTGTGAAATCACAAAAATATATTGGTAATTTTTATTTCCCATGTTTGACGATAGTTACCTTTTAAAATAAATTCAACAATGTGTTAAAACAAATAATTATAAGGTGAAGCAGGTTGACTGAATTAGGTGGTGTGAATCATGATAGTGTTTCGGTGCTGCGACACACTTTGAATTTAACCTCTTCCTGGGGCAAGACCTCGGATATGGGCCCCCCCAATACTTTTTATAAGTCGGCGCCCCTGCTCAGCCTTTCATCTTTCGAGAGGCGGGCGAGCACACTCGCGAGTCCCACTCCTTCAATTCACCGCGAGCGAATCCCTGAAACGCCACAGCACGTCAGACTCGCACCGCTCCAATCATTCTAATTACGGGAAGCCACTCTCTTTCCACGTCGCCTCTCTCGCGCGCCGCCGAAACGACCGTGAGCGGCTCTTTCAAAAAAAGGAGCGAGCACTCCTTCAAGGATCCCCGAGTCGGATCTAATGAATCATTACTCCCTCGCCCATTCGTTTCATTCCAGTTCTTCAAAGGTGTACACTGCATGGTCGTCTATCTCTTTTACATCTTTCTCTCCACTCGCGCCAGCAGCACACAAGAGTTCGAGTGCTCTGCGCTATCTCAGAGCGCGATCATCGAGCCGAGGAAGAACGCTTATCTTCTTGTAGCGGAGAACGCGTCACAAAATTCACAATTAACGGGCACCTGAGGACAATGGAATGCCGAGGCTGGAAGGCAAAATGGCGGATTCACTACAAGGTAGCAGGCACTTCCAGACATACTGCGTAGAGCAGGAATATTATACGCAAGGGGACAGCATAGAGGAGGCCCAATTCCATCCCATAAAAGACTGATTTCTGTAGCCATTTCGGTCGCATTTTAAACTGTTTTAAAAATTTCCGCGGCGCGGTGATGAGTGCAATGCGATCCACTTTTTTCCTTAAGTTTGCAGTTTAATGTTCGTATTTTGAGGAATTGCATTGAAAAGTTATGAGTTTGATAGATCACATCGTCATGCGTTTAAATTACGGTTAACACCCCAAATTATACCTTATTTCTCCGTGATACTCGGATCACTTTGTCCGTCAGCGACGCGAGTGGCGACTTTTGTAAACCCATTTAATTACGCGGTGGGCGACAACACAATTAGAGGCCGACTTGAGGATCGTCTTCTGTAATATTCGTGGTAGCGGTACCTTGCGGACATTCTAAGTACGTTGAGCATGAATATTTACAGTTGAGGATTCCCTAGTGGGCAAATGCATGTGCTGTAATCCGCCGCGCATATCAATAAACACAAAGGTCGCCAAATGTGTCCCTGGGGGCAGAATGATGAGAATGAATTTCTAGGGGTGATACGTCGTAAGCATGAAGAGTGATCGCAAGCTTTCCCGGCATATTGTATCGTGGAATGGTATTCGGGATTTGCACCGGGTCAGGTTCTCTATCACGGCCGACGTATCGATGAACGAGTCGTCCAACGTCATCAGAGCATGAAGTTATAAGCATGACTTATTAATTGTTTTCGCCATGACAAAATGACCGATTGGATCCGTAGCTTTCCAATGCTATTCTTGCAATCGAAAATACTCCTTTACAAATACTGAGAATGAATGGCTCTCTCAACACCCATCATCGCACTGCGGACATTTCTGAAAACCGATTTAAATGCAGCCTAGGTAGCAACATAATTAAAAAATCTATGAGAAGGTCTTGGGATTGGCCTTTGCAGTCCGATGGCCCTGAGAGTCCGCGGTCAAAACTAGGACACTAAAGCCCAATTCAGAGCAACTAAGCCAGGTTAATTGACTTAATATCACCTAAAGTGAAGAATTCCACCAGTAACAGCAACAACTGTATACCGCCAATGAATGAGCTTATACCTCTTATAAAAAATTTTTTTTTAAAAACCAGCCTTTATATTTAGATTACAGGGGATGAGCAACGTTTATATATGACACAAAGCAAAAAAACTCAGTGACCCCGAAAAACCAAAAGTGACGTATTAAAAAAGTCACTATATTTATTAAATTTTCAGTGAATGGTAAGCCCCCTATGTTTCAAAATGCCACCCCTATGCTTTTAAATGCCTACTATGTGGATATGCCTAAAGTGGATAACTTTTACTGTGGTCGCAAAACACGAAAATCGATCATTTGGAACTTCTTAGATCAAAAACATGTTTTGGGGGGCTATAGGTTGACTGGGGGGTGGTTAAAGGGGGGTTGGAGAGAAAAAGTTATATTTTCATGTATTGTCATCGGAAATGAAGAAGTGTGCAAAATTTCAGCGTTTTTGCTTCACAGAAAGTGAGTCAAATTTGAGTTACAAGATTTGTACCAGACAAACAGACAAACAAACAGACAGGTTGGTGAGTTGATATAAAGGCTGGAAAAATTGATATTACTGAGGCCTCAGGAAAAGAAAAAATGTTGTTGTTTCATAATCAAGGCGCGGAAATAGATGAAATATTTATATAAACGGCCTTATGTAGCATGTAGGGCACTAACTCATTTTGTCAGGAGCGGTATAAGCCTGCAGAATGGAGGAGACCTGTAAAATCCTAGTCAGAACGCCGAAAATAGCGTTCAACTTCACTGACATTCGTGGCAACAGTGCACTCACCCTGAACGCTTCGCTTAGGTCAAACTTGAGCCGGAGGAACTTCTTGAGATGGCCGATGGTCACGACGGCCGGGCACCGCAGATATCGCTTGTTGGGGATGGCCGCGGGCTGCAGCGCCGAGGGCCCGTTGGGAGGCGGCGGGGGCGAGTGGCCGCATCCATTCGTCACCTCTCCGTTGGTCGGATGCGACGGAGGCTTCTGTGAAACGAGGGGAAAGAAGAAGAAAAGCGAATGTTAGTTGAATATAAATACACTAATAATATCTTGTTGGGTTCTGCTACATAAATAGTCAGTGAACATTTCCTTGCGATTGAATTCATGACTGAAGCATGAAGTGAATATCTCCACCTTGAGTGGGAGAAAAGACGGATATTAGAAAAATGAAAATATACTGATAGTATCTTGTTGCGTTCTAGAATATGAAAGGTCACTGAAATATCCCTTTCGAATGTACTTATGAGTGAATCAGTGACAGTCTCCCGCTTCACGGGGAGGATTTGTTTGATTTGACGCGAAAACAGGTTTTCTTAGTTGGTGACAATATGAACGTAATTTCAAATATATAGCTTCAAAAACTGTGCTCAATACATCTTGTTTGACTGAATATACGCGACAATTTTTTATCAATACCTATGAATTTATTAGTGGTGCTTATTGGCTCCTCAAAAATATGATGTCACGCTGTTGAACAATAGGAAATAGAACTATCAGCGATGAGAAATTGAAATTAGTAAAACCTAGATTAATTTGTCGAAGTTATTGGTGCTTAAAATTGAAAATAAATATGTTTCGTTTTTGCATCGATGATTTGTTGCTAATTTTTTCACGAGAATATGAATGAAATATTCTACAAATTGAGGTAATATATAAAAGAACTCATACGGAACAAAAACTAAATGATCAAACTGTGGATATTCGTGGACTATACCGGGCAAGATGGTAATTCGCACAGTTTGTGCATTGCGGGTGACTCCGTAAATCACCACGGCTAGTTCAGGTATACTTAAATAACAACCCTTTGGGTTCGTTCCGATGAGCTTACCTCTGGCTGGTCGGCCGTGGCGGCGGCCGCGGTCATCGCGGGTGGGGTGGCGCCTTCGTGTGGGGTCCCGGCGCCTGCTGCCTCCTCCTCCGCACCGGCGCCCGCCCCGCCTCCTCCGGCCGCCTTGCCGCTGCTGTGCAAAAGAGAGGAGACGAGAATTATGTCACGGCCAACGCTCACTCATTGGCGTTGTCATGCAAGCTCGAAGCATTAGCACAACACGCATCACAAACAAATGCCGTTCTGTCCAACGAGGATTCTGGAAAATAAACCGTATTGACCCAAAACTTTGACAATTCGGGTCTTTTGGAGCGAAGAGAACATTCGTATAATCGAAAAAGGCTATTCGGGCTTCCAGCCGGGTGGTCTCCCTCCATTCTGCCTCCATTACGTCTCAGAATGGAGGGAGACCACCCGGCTGGAAGCCCGAATAGCCTTTTTCGAATATATTCGCCGGGAAAGCATCAGGTTTTACTTAACATTAATATAAATTAAAAGGGGGAGTTATTTCCATTACATTGTTAGAAAATTCCCGAGTAGCCAAATAAATTGTATAGTAGGTGCAGAAAAAGGGAGGCTAATTATACCTTTAATAGATCACTTTACCCATAGAGTAGTTGCCTTTTAATTGAAAAGAACGTTTTTGCCCCTCTAGTTTCAGTTAGTTCGGCGCCCGTAATAGCCACATTTGAAGAAATAAAATCGTTATTTTTTTCATTTCTCGCGGACTAATTGCGAGAAACAGATATTTCCTGGCCTAATTCCATTAATTTGCAGGTGTCCCGAATACTCAGCGTCCTCTTCCTTGCTTTTTCCAAAGGAGTGCAGAGATTGGTACGCACAAGGAAAATTACGCCTAAAAATAAATATTTTAAATTTTGGGTGGAACTGATATTCGAAAAACGGTAGTCTTGAATTTTTATATTTTCCGAATCTCAGAAGAATTGAAATGGAAATATGCAAACGTCTACCTAATAAATTTATTTCCATGACCTTATTTGATTTTTGCCACATGAATTAACTACGCAATGAATAGTTTCATAGAGGTCTCATTATATGCATAAGGCTTAGTTAGATTTTAAAATAGTCTATTTATTAGCCAAAATAAAAGCACAAACCATAGAGAAAATTTAATGTTTCCTGTCATTGAAATAGTGCATAGATATATTTTGTAGACAAGAATCGAGCATTTTAACATGAAATGCATACAGGTAATGATATTTGATTGATTTTTAAGTTTTAATTGAATAAAAACAGGGAGGAAACATCTAAGTCACAAAACGATCCTATTTTTTTTCAAGTTTGCAATTTTAAACTGTCCAGCTGCTTTTACTCCCAGTTAATCAACGACTGAGGCAACGACAGCAATTCTTGGTTTCGCCGAGTTTTTATTCGCACTTTCTTAATAATAGGAATAGTAAGCGACGACAGGATAATGCTCGGTCATACGTATAATGAACATTTAATAAGAGGGTAATTGGCATCGGAAATTAACTCCCTCAGCTCTTAGGAGCCTTTTTGAGTTAATTCCGTGATATCTATGCGAGATAATCGAGGTTGCAGTTAAAGCGCGGGCTCATGTCAGTTCAGTCCCTGCGGTCGCCTGCCTCCCGTTTCCCCGCCAACCGGCCCCGCGCCAACCCCGGGAGCGCCTCTTCCTCCCGGGACGGGCGCAAAATGAATTAGATGTTTGCCCATAATCTCCACCTCTCCACGCGCTAGCCCGGCTGCATAAAAAAGCCATACATACATATATATGTATGTAAACGCGCGCGTGTAGTACAGGGGCCGAGGGAAATGGCCAACGCGACTGCTGTTCGCCCGATCATTAATTACAATGGCATTTTCCCTCCATTCTTTTCCCGCCAGGTCCGACGGTAGCTTAGTGGCGTTTCCTCGCCCGTTCCAAATGAGCGGCTTTAACCATTACCACCTAGTTCGCTAATTCGCATTAATCTTTGGCTCATGTGCGCGCCTTAAATAGAGGGGCTAATTAATTACGAGAAAACTTTTATTAACGTGGGCATAAATAATTTCATCAGTTAATTTCTTGAGTTGAAGCTTCATGTATCAATTTTCAACAAATTGCTACTATTTAAATACAACTTGCTACCAGAGATAAATATTACTGTAAAGTTCTCGGGTCGTGCTTTTTCAAGTGAATCAAAAAAGTTAATTCTCTCATTTTCCATAATGGAAAGGTTTCACACAGTTAAGCCTTAATTCAACAGTTAAACTTTAGGTTTTATTGACGTCAATAGCTACTGGAGAACCTATATGGATCGAATTAATGATTAACATGAAATAACTACGCCCACTCCACATCTCACCTGAACTGTTAATTTACTGTATTTGAGTGCTATCACTTAGATTTGTGTTATTAATTTTTTTCGCTCATCCTCATCAACTAAATACCGGTACCGTCGACTCTTTTCGATTTCAAAATTTTTTTTCACCAAAAGCGACCTGATATCGAGTTATATATATGTAAGTAAAGCAATTTTTTGAATGAAGAGTTGTAACTTGATAAAACGATAAATGGCCTCATATTTTAGATTTCAAGACAACCAAATAAAGCCGCGCATCTTTTGTATCCGGATGCAGAAAATTTCCCATAATTGTCAATAATATTAAATTCTTCCTGTAACAAATAACTTTTCCCTCATCAAGGTGAAAACATATTTGTACACAGTAGAAATTGTGATAATCAGGAAATGTTTCTAGTATTATATGCTTTCAAGACCATAATTTTTCTCATAAAAATCATTATTCGTAAGTATGGATATAATAATGTCAATTCTATCACTAAAATGGTTACTACCCCCAGAATGTGTGCGATGAGAAGCTAAAAAAAAGGGGTCGATTTCAAAAGAGCGCTTTGTGAGCCAAGCGTCGTGATGGCATAAATCCGAAAGAGAGAGCGTTAAGGGCTCACCGCCGGCCTGTTTCACGCCTTAATCCACCGCGAAGTCACGCGGGCGGGAAAAATGACGGGGGAAAAAAATAATATCTGCAAGGCAGCGGAAGCGTAATGAATTAACGCACGGATTTTTCAACATCGAAAACGCGAAACGGAAAAATTGATTCCTCTCCAAAGGGGCTTGGGTTGGGGTATTTGGGCACATGTAGGAAGGAGTTTACGGAAGCGATAATCGGGAAGATAAGCGAGCGGTCGGGGATAATTCGCGAACAAGAGAGGAAATTGATTATTTGTCACGGTGGATAAAAAGTGCTTCGTAGGCGGAGATGCCCCGAGCCAACGCACCACGAATTCACGAACTTCTTCATGGGGACGGAGTTATTTTATTGCCTCTATACCCCGAGGCTGAATTGCAGAATCACGCTTTCGGCCAAATTTTAGAAGCCATAAGCCATAGGCAACTGCATACATCAGTAACTTTCCCCTCCTGCTTACAATAAGTGGAATATTTGCGTGATTAAACCGGGAGAAAAGTAAAGCAATACTCATTATGATAACGTGATAACGACAAAAGTAATCACACTTTCCATCATCACGGTTGAATATCTAATCTTTCGCTTGTAAGAGTTTCTTATTAGGAAATGCTTTATTGACTTAACTTTTAGATACATAATATATTTTAATATTAGATTAACTTTTAATTTTCTATGGAAGAATAAAAAAATCATTGGAGCTGCCAATCATCTTTGGAAAAATTTCTTTCATTTATTTTTAAAGAAAGAGAAGCATTCATTCGTCAAATCTACGGCAGACGTCTTCTTCATTCGCTCCACGAAAATAAGTATAAATGTCTTAGAACTCTATGACATTAGTTTAAATAATGTTAATTGATTGATTGCATAGTAATTATAAGACCAGAATTTGGAAAGTTTTACTACATGGATGCATTTAACTTTAGGAAATATATATTAGTCGGGTTCAGATGAAAAATGATGGTAGTGAATGTTCATGATTAAATGAACATGAATTAAGTGAATGATGAAAAAATGGGGAACAGTTATGAACGTTCATGATTGAGATCTTGCTTAGGCGGTGAAGCTGCGAATGGAGCTCCAAAAAACAAGCAAAAGTTATGTCAATTGATTGATGGCACGATAGTTATGTTATTATTAGTCCCAAGTTTTAACTCAAGGGAAATTTTCATTTGTAGAAAGAGATAAATTGTTGCAATTTCTATTAATACACAGTAAATACATAGATAGATTTTCCAATCTATCATCATTTACTATCAGAATAACAACTGCGATACTTTTTTATGGAAATGAAACCTCATCAACACTACCTTCGCGAGTTGTTAGGGTACTTTGTTCTGGACCGGGAGGTTACCTTGGAGTCATAGGGAGTGGGGGGAATGTGTGCAGGGAGCACGATGAAGGGGTGTATGGCAGTGACTGTTCATGAATAAGGTCTTGTCTAGGAGGCGCGAGGGCACAAGTGGAGCATTGGGGGTTGGGGTGGGGTTGCAAGGATGAAAGGGGTGGAGAAGAGAAAAGGGGCGGCGTCGGTCGGGGGCAGAGGGGAGGAGGCGGAGGAGGGCTTAAAGGACTCGCGTGAGGCGGGCTATATTCCCGAGGAGGTCTGCACCCACAATGCATTAGTAAACGGCTCACCTGGCCGTGTGTGGCACTGGCCCTCGTCTAAGGGCGCACGAAGAACATGGACCATTGTACGTGTATGTATGGGCATTACGTGCTTGCAAGGGCTCGCTCACACACCTAGCCCAGGGCGCGGATAGGGCAAAGGCGCAGCCAGGGCCGGTTCTTGGTGTAACTCGAGGAAATAGAGCTCTAACCACTTGGAAGGCCAATTTGAGATGGGAACAAAAGAGTGACATTGGGATATTTCAATTTTTTCCCACAATTGAAAACGAGGGCAGTGCCGATACTGCAGACGTAGTGATTTAGCACGAGTTATTAATTACAAATTCGATTTGAAATGTATAGCAGCTTCATAAATTTATTGCATTGTAAGTATATTAATTCATTCCTTAATTGCAATCAACTAGATCAACCTTGAACTATTTTGTTTTAATTTTACTGAAACGTAATGGTTTCATAAAATGTTTGGATTTTTTTCCATCCTGAAACTATTGTTGTAAGAATCGCCGACTGATGAATAAATATTCTAAATATTATCGATATTACATAATATTAAAAGTTATTCATACAGAAAACATGTCTTTGATGTGTAAGTAGGAGAAGTTAAATTATTTCACACCTATAAAGTCTCAAAAACACAAAAACTACTCATTGCTAGCGAGAATATAATACATGTATAAAAAGTTCTTTGAGACAGTCTAGTTTTTGCGTGAGAGGAGATTACATATTATATTGAATTATTTGAGACAGTCTAGATGGCGCTTTTGTGTAAATATGGTGTCTGACTGGAGCTGGGTGCTGGGACAGACAGTGGCGTAGCCAGGAATTTCGTTCGGGGGGGGGGGGGGGGGGGGGGGGGGATCCAAAACCAGGGGTGAAAATTTTTGGAAAACAAAGTACTAAGTTAAGGGTTTTAAACTAATTTTAACACTTTTCACAATCGAAAAAACTTCATTTGTTAAAGAAATATTTTTTAAATTAACGATTTTTAATATTTTGTTTTCTTTTATCAAGGAAAATTATAGTGTTTTTATATTTCGGGAGGGGTCCGGACCCCCCGGAACGCCGCCACTGGGGACAGACGCGGTTGGATGCTCCACCTTAACCCTCCACACCTCCCCACCCTCCGTCTCGGCGTCTACTTGCATGTCTCCCCCTATGGCTGAGGGTGCAGCGACTCCCGAGAAAAAGCCACGGAAGGTGGGGTTAGCCCACCATCACCCTCCCCCAACATTCGACCAAAGTGGAGCACTAGCGCCTTTTTCTCGCTCGAAGACGCCTTTGAGACAAGAAGGAAAGGGGGGGACGAAACTTTCGAGCCCCGGTTCCCTCTGAAGCGATTACTTCGTCTCTCGGGTGAACTTCAGTAAAATAAAGACTCAAATTAACCCAGGAAAAAAATAATTATGTAAAGCAAATAGCGAACTTTGATCGAAGAGCTAGGGGTGAAAATTAGGTACTACAATTCAAATTTTTTTTTTAAGTGCCGAATATGCTATTTTTTGCGAACGGAATCTCTTTATCAGGTCCAAATTACGTCATCAATGGCAACATTTGCGCTCCATTCGCTATTAACGACGTCATTTTGACAGAATTGAGAGCATTTTAACATCTTATGTTCAGCGGCGTAGCCAGGGGGGTCCGGACCCCTCCGAAATATAAAAACACAATTATTGTCCTTCAAAAAAAAAAAAAATTGAAAAATCAGGAATATACAAAATACGTCTTTAACAAAGTAAGTTTTTTCGATTATGGAAAGTGTTAAAATTAGTTTAAAACCCATTAATTAGTGCCCGGTTTTCAAAAAATTTCCCCTCTGGTTTTGAATCCCCCCCGAACGAAATTCCTGGCTACGCCACTGCTTATGTTAATGTAAGGATAAAATTGGATGGCGGGTGACGTCACTACATTGGTCTCAACATACCCCAAGCGTCTCAATAGTAACGTGGTGTCGAGTCACGCGATTTGCAAACGATTAGCGAATCGTATACTATTGCTGTGCATCTGGGTGCTAAGGAAAATAATTCAAGGGAAGCTCAGTGACTTTTCATTCGTGAGTAAAGTTAAAAACATTTTAATATATTGCGATTAATTTTGATAGGTGCCAAATTTTGAGTAGCTCAACCCATTCCCTCACTTCAAGACGTTATGGACAGATGTAGGAGTGACTTAATGATCGCAACATGGACAGATGTTGGGGTGATACTTCTCAGTCTCCTAGCCAAAATTGTGAAATGGGTATTTAAATTCATCAATACCACTGGAATCGGATACATGCGCCGAAATAATGATGATATGCATGAACCATGTTTAATTTATAACACCAATTACCATGCGTCCCGCATATAACTGAACCCCAACGTATCTTCTTCCCCCGAATAAATTACGCATGTTAATCGAATCGATTACTTTTTAAGGATTCTTCCTCGAGTGACAACACGCAATCGATCAAATTCAAATGATAAAACGTTTCAAAGGAATCGAACGATGAATGAAATTATATATGTAATTACATATACGACTTTCCGTCAACGTAACGAATGGTAAAATGGTGGTTTAAAATGTAAATAATTCGTTTCGGGGATGGTGATGTGCATCCAATACTTATAACAATCCAAGGACTTAAATAATTGTTAGTTCGGACGGCTGATCAATGGCTGGCCTGCGTGAAATGTGTGGTAATTTTTGGTCTGTGTTCCGTTGGCATGGGAGTCCAAGGAACACGGACCGAGCCCAATCGTAGGGCAGAATAGGGTAGTTTCCTTCATCAAAGAAAACGATAGGCATTGATTGCGATTCGTTACCCACCATTAGTGTATTCATAATACACAAATTTTTTGGTTTGTGAAATACCGGTTTAGACGAATAACAAGGGTCAAATTTTATCCTCATTTGAAAAAGGCCAGATTGGCGCCCATGCGATTCCACTCCGCGTGACGTCACAGGGACCTAGTTTCTACACGAGAGGATAGGAGTTATACATCGTCTGAGGTTACCAATGCATGCATGAGGCACAGAGCTCAGGGAAACATGTCTTAATAATCACCTATTAAAACTGGCTAATGTCGGAAAGTTTTCTTCGTTTGATAAGGTATTAATAAACCTTTTTT
Organism: Ischnura elegans; assembly: GCF_921293095.1. NCBI lineage: Eukaryota > Metazoa > Arthropoda > Insecta > Odonata > Coenagrionidae > Ischnura > Ischnura elegans. Next base: position 29,701,286 of record NC_060249.1, read on the forward strand.
AAGCCAAGCGCTACCATTCAGCAAGGTACTCAGCTATCCGCTAGCATCCTGCGTCCTATCAGCGCTCAGAGCCTCGATCAAGGTCACTTCACAAGGAGAGAGGGGGAACCAGAAGTGCGTCACACGGACTTTCCTACTTACGCGTCGCGTTTTTGCGCGCTTGAAATTTTTCACTTTTCATTTAATCGCGAAAAATAGATATCGTCATTTAAAAATCTAAAAGCGCGAAATACGTACTCCAGGAGTAATAATCTTTCGATTTAGGCGATAAAAAAATAATAGGAAACCACCCTATTGTGGTCGAAAGACTTGGCATTCTCTATTCCAACGCTTAGGCTCCGGAGAAATCTCTGTATCACCTCAGCTTATTCTATTATTGCATAGACATCCGTTACTTGAATTGATTCCGTCAATCAGTGGCGTAGCCAGGGGGGAGGTCCAGACTCCCCCGGAATATGAAAACACAATTATTTTCCTTCACAGAAGAAAACAAAATATTAAAAAAATCATGAATTAACCAAATATTTTTTAACAAATTAATTTTTTTCGATTATTAATAGTGTTTAAATTAGTTAAAAACCCATTACTTAGTACCCTGTTTTAAAAAAATTCTCCCCCCTGGTTTTGGACCCCTCCCGAACAAAAATCCTAGCTACGCCACTGCCGTCAATGAGTTCGGCTTAGATTGTTCGAACAATTGAACTCACACATATCTTTCAGAGTGACACGTTTAAAATTCATTCAGAACCGCACCGTATATCCAGGCACGCCAGGAACTATAAATTAGGAGAGATATTTTATCTAAAGGATTGGCACAGGGACTCATTTACCTCCTCACTTTTAATAGCTTAAATAATTGTTAGTTCAGACACCGGTAGTCATATATCTCACAACGCATACATAATTTGTTTTCGATTCCTTGAACAGGAAAACGCATCTAAATTCACGGAGGTATCATCGATATTATAAACAGCTGATTTAAGTTAAAAAATTCAATCAATACACATTTTTTCCATGATGGCATAGTAAAAAGTACTGGTTTTTCATAAATGTTTTTACTTAAAAAAATAGTACGTTGAGCTAAATCTTAGATCTTGGTATTTTGTGACTTTTAATGTTGTTTTTTTCTCAATATTAGTCGCATTATTATTATCATCAATCGTACCACCGTACAAGCCTTCCCAAAAATTCATATTCACCCCGACATCGCCACCAAGATTGCAGTAAACAAACGCGACTGTTGCGTAGGTTTTAACTGATCTATACGACACGTTTCCTCAACATAAAGAGAACCGCGGTACCCAACGTGGCATGGGATACAAACGAGCCGGATATCCGTGATACCCTGAATCAATTTCCCCCTGAACCACTCGAAGACAAACAGAGGCGACGTCATCTCACCCAGTGACGTCATTCGGGAGCCTTTTAAAAGCTCACTTCTCCGTGGGCCGTGGAATTTCAGATTGCAGCGCAGCGCACAAGGTTGTGGTGAAGGCGCTCACGATGCCCTCGCGTTTTATTGTTCGGACGAAGGCTGCCTGGCGTTGCATTTACATCCCTGGGCCTTGAAATGTCAGGAGGGCGAGGAGTGAGGTGAATTAGAGAGTGAACAGAGGGAACGACGCAGATTTATTCGGTGTTGCGACCCCCGTGTCATATTCCCCACACCACGCACGGGTTACCGTCCACAGGGTGGTACACCTCTCATTGATCTCACGGTTTTACACCTCGAGAATCGGAAGCTGCGCGCTGGGCTTAGATTGCTTGAACAATTGAGAATGGATATCTTTGAAAGCGACACAGAGAACATAATATTAGAGCCACACTATATTTCCAGGCCCGATAGAAGCGATAAATTAAGAGAGATGTTTTGCCGAACAGATAGATATGGGAATTCTTTTTTCCCCGAACCTTAAAGGACTTTTAAGAACGCTTGTCCCAACTTCGTTAGAGCACTTCATTTTTCTATGTGTATACGGCTGGTGTCCAAACACCCCCTGCCACACGCCTTTTAGGCGTCTTGCGGGGTATTATGTAAATGTACTAGTGACAGCTGAAGATTTGCCAATTCCTGGCACACATGCTGGTAAAGGTAGCCTTCGCTTTTCCATCAAGCTACGTTCTCAAAAATTTCGAAGAAAAGCAGATTTATACATACGTAATGGGAAAATATGATGTTCCCAGAGCTGATTAGCCCATAGGTTATATTAATATAGATGTCAATCTTTCGTTGTTAGTTAATTAACATGGGAGACGATGCATCACCTACGCCTGCTACAATTTCATCATCTCCGCATTTCACTATCTTCCTCAGTTCGACAGTTCATTCATTACACTTCATTCTTCAATGAACCTTGTTGTCTTCCTCCCCCTCTCCACGTTCCACAACCCTCTACATTAAGGATTTCGATCCCCCTCTATATTCGCTCCATCCACACCCTCTACCTCTTCTTTATCTTCTCTTTCAATGTCCTCTCCTCATCTATCATCAACAGCACTTCTTACTTCTAATTTTCAATATCCCATTCACATCGTGTAGTATCAGCAATCTTTCCTCTAAGAATATTATTTAATAATGTAATCTATTTGTAAAAAAAAATTGTTTGATTCTGGCATCCAAAGAAAAGGTTTTGTTTCGCTGCTATTTGAACTACATTTCAACTCGCCAACCTGGAAAAAATATGGGCCTGTACTTGTACAGGAATAAAATCAAGTTGATCACTAATTACTAAGTTTTGCAACTTCACTCGGTCGTACCATAAAAGAAGCAGACTGCAATTTAAATAGCTATCTTTTCAACAAAAAGAAATAATGGCTTAGTAGTAATATTAATTTAATCGGTGACTCGCAGTTAATATTTTAAAAATGCAGCAAGCTTCACCCTTTACATGAGAAGTGAAAAAAATAGTAACTGTTTAACTTTGACCATCTCAATAGGAGATGGGATACGAAACATCATGGCTTCTCTCTCAGTCCCCGGATTTTACCACCACGTTCTCGCTTAAGAAAGGAAAGGGAGCTGTGTAATTCTCTTCCCAGCCCCCGGTAGAGAATAAAAAGCCATCTTCCACGGGTCTTTTAATTCCGATAATTGCAATGCGCGGGAAGGGGTTGCAGAGAGGAGGAGGCGTGGGCGGACGAGATGGAAGGGAAGTGGAAACAATTTGCCAAGACGGCGGCGGCCTATTACTTTGCCGCGAATCCCAGCGGATCATCTCAATCAGTTTCAATCTTGTACCGCAGAGATAAACTCGCCCTCTCCCCCCCCCCCCTCACCCACCCTTTCCCCATTGAGGTTTCCGGAGGAAGGGAGGAGCGTAGTCTTTTTGATATCACTTCATGTAAAAATGATATCACTGGAGATATATTTCATGCGTCGAAAATGTTAACATAGGGATTCACCAAAGTCATGTTTTCCAGTTATATCATTCTGATCCTAAATTGATGTCAATCAGTTGGTAGTACCTATTTTAGACAATATGATACAAACAGCTGAATAATGTTCTACACTGTTTTATAAAATAGTACAGCTGTTTGTACCTAATTACAATGAAAATCCACATGGTGAAATCGTCAACAATCGATCTATTATAGATCAAATTAAGTTATCATTTAAAGCATTTTTCTGAGCATACATTAATTTGTTATAAGTAGCGGTGACATCAAATATAAATATATGTTATTTTTTTAAATCGCATTTCCATCATTCCATGTGCATTCAAATTTAAATTTCCGAAGTGATTTAATTAAGCAACTTTTACATCTCTTATGGGATGAGGACACTTAAGTGATATTAATTAAATAAAAATAATATATTTCAGATTTAAAAATTACATAAATTACACTGCTTGGATTAATGAATAATAGTGACGCTCGCAGAAAACCTGTAAACCGATTGGCCCACCGAAGTGATCTACCGCGTTTGTCGCGAATCTCGTAAATATAAAAATTAAAAAAAGATAAAGTTTTTATAAATATACAGAACATCAATAAGCCGAAATGTCGGCGAAAATAGCATTTCAATTTAAATACCAACCTCACCCTAAAAAAATTAATACAAAATGCAGAGGTTAGGAAAAGGAAAAATCTGATTTTATTATTTGTTTCTGCCACAATTATCAGAAGAGGCAAGAGTGTAACTCTGCTTAACCAGAGGTAGAACAAAATGGCGATGATTCAAATTTAATTTAAAATATTGATGCAGAGAAAAGGAAAAAAAACTCATTTTATTATTTATTCCAGCCATAATTATCACAAGAGGCAAGATTGTAACTCTGCTTAACTCAAGGTAGAACAAAATGGCGATGAGTCAGATTAAATATAAAATATTGGTGCTGGGAAAAGGAAAAAAAAACTCATTTTATTATTTATTCCAGCCATAATTGTCACAAGAGGCAAGAGTGCAACTCTGCTTAACCCGGCGTAGAACAAAATGGCGATGATTCAGATTTAATATAAAATATTGATGCTGGGAAAATGAAAAAAAACTCATTTTACTATTCATTCCTGCCATAATTATCGCAAGAGGCAAGAGTGTACCTATGCTTAACTAGAGGTAGAAAAACATGGTGGCCATCACCTGGCTTAACGTGGCAACGGTAGGAGGTATAACAAACTCCCTCCACAAAAACCTCGATGCCTTTCCCTCCCTCCACTCACCATCACCCGCACTTCCACCGCCGCCGTTTCTTCAGAAACCTCATCCGGAAACTTCCCAGAAGGGAGGAGGAGGAGGAGAAGAGTGGGCGGGGACATTACTCAGGAGGACCTTCATCTTTCATTCCGACCCCTTCGCCACCCCAACTTCAAAGACACTCCCCGGGAGATAGAGAAAGATCTTCTCCGACACTCTTGGTCCTTTTTGTTTCAATTTTCTTTCAACCTTTCTTTTTCGGTTTAGTTTAGCGAGCAGTCGCGAACGATCGGCTTCAGAGGACTTCGGCAAAACTTAACCAACGTTAAAATGCAAATAAAATCCTCTCAGATGCTTGACTTGCCGAAACATTGAGACCCCAGTTGAGAACAATATTAAGAGTTTTTTTTTCGTGGATTGAAAAAAACGATAATGTGAAACAAAATGTGTTCATGAGGCCTTACCTTAGGTTCAAGCAACTGTGAAATTTAAATCCGAGAAAGAAAAACAGATTAAACAAGTACATGCTGATCCTCAGTATCATTACTTTTTCCTCAACATCATTACTTTTTTATGATAAAGCTGCGCTAGGGATGCTCCTGAATACAAAATAAACTCTATTATTAACTTTCATAGAGTGCCTGTCACGATTAGATTTTGGCAATGAGAAGTGGGACGTTTTTTTCATTTTCTACGCTTTTAACTACAAAAAAATGTTAACACAGGTTGGGTATTAGGGTAAAAACATACAATCCACGCATAGTTTTCTATCGGTGAATGTTAAGGCATTTTTGATGATGGTTTTCTCAAGCCGAAGAGGTGATGGAAGTCCATAAATAGTCAAGTAAAAGCAAGAAGAAAAGAATCTTCTTAATCAGCACTGCCTGCAATATGGACGCATTGAAAAATTAGCTTTCCGAGGAAATCGCAACACAAGGATATCAATGCCCGACACACATTCATGTCTACAATCAATACATTCTTCTGCCTCATTGAAAATTTAAATCACTCTCCTCTATTTCGTTACCTTAAGTTTATTTGAATAAAAAAACGTTTTAAATATGAACGTGGAGATAAACCTTCCAAAATGGAAACTGCGTTACTAATTTTATTGACCAAACATGGCGTAACTAAGACGTTTAATACTTAAAAAGAGCGTCAGCTGGTTCTAGCTGCATAAGGCGGAATAATTCGATTTCGAAGAATCATTGCTTGGAAAAAGCACGAATTTTTCATTCAAGTAACCAGTGGCAAGGAAGACAGTAATTTTTATCGAATATCAGAAGAACTAACGAATGCTACCCTATATTAATATGACGTTTAATATTTCACTCGTAGTTCTGGGATGACTAAAAAAGCCTACATTTATGCAACCTGCACCACAAAATAGACCCTTAAGGCCACAATACACGATTGATGATCATGCTGGATGATCACGTGATCATTCACAGGACCATGCAAGCAAAATAGAACGTGTTCTAATTTTGACTGAATGATCAAGCGCATGACGGTTCATTTCCGAATTTTTCCGTTATACACGACGAATGATTTTTTCGCATGATCATTCACCGTGTATAGCGGCCTTTATACTCCGTTGCTAGGACGAGGAGCACCAACATTTATTGCTTTGCTCTGTATTGCATCAATTTAAGCATTTTACTGGTATTTTCCGTCGAAAAGTATTGAGAGTTGGCGGCTGAGACAAAAAGTACACCAAATGAGGATCCATTTCCTATCACCTAGCAAAATTTGAACGAAAATTGTTGGTGACACTTTCTGTAAGGGGACGTATGCGTTCTCAGGTAACATCAACCATTTTGATGTGGGTAGGGACTTAAAGGCCTATTGTCGAATGCTCCCTTTCGCGAGCGCGGAAGCAACGTTTCCCGCCTTTTTTTTCTATTTCCTCCCGCCCGCACTTCGATACGTCCGTTTCCCGCGCGGTAGACTTTCGCGCGCTATCTCTCCGACTCCATAACCGCTCTCCTCATTCCGCGAATTTCGCGAGAGTGGGCGTGCGTCTGTGTTTGCACGCCGGCCCTGATATACATATATACACATACACTCGTCCGCTCGTTTTAATTCACATTCGTTTCCTCATTCCCTCCCTCAAAAAAAAAAAAAAAAAAAAAAAAAAAAAACAGCAGACTTCAACCAGTCTAACCATCCCAGTACACTCTCCTCACAGCACCATCACGCGCGGGTGTGTTCCAATTTTGATTGAGTGCCGCTCTACAAAAATACACACTCGGTATGTATACTCCGGTACGGAGCTCCTCCCCTCTGTACCATCCTCCCAATGCAGAATGGATCGCACCCACAACGCGGACTACGCCCGTATGCAAGCCGCACATACACACACACACACGCGTCCTCACATTAATGCATGAATATGCGGCGCATTGCATTGGATGCACGTGCATTTGACGGTGGAATTGGGAGGCGCGGGGAAGGAAGCTGCTGGCGAGCGAACGTTTTTACAAAAAAGTAAAAAAATGGAAAACGGCATTGTAGGTACTTGGGAGTGGGAACTCACTCACACACACACATATACACCACGTATGTGTACATATGTGTTACTATATACATACCGTTTCCTCTGCATCCCTACCCCGCGTCCCAGCCGCAGCCGTCGCTGGAAATTAAATTTGGATGTGGACGGAGGGTGGGGGGTGGATGTGGGAGGCGCAGAAGGGTGTGGGTGGAGAGGAAATATTAACCGAACTGTGCCCCATTCGACCCGGCTGCCTTTCCCCATCGCGTGGTCGTTTGCTTAGAGCGATATCCCCTTCTCCCTAAAACCCCCTGCAAAACCCCTTAGTGAAGCGATACAAGGAAGCCGCATTAACAATAAAGGTGTCCCCAGAAATACAGCGATACCAGCGTATCAATGGTTTTCTTCACTATATGAAAAATAAATACCTCTCGTGTTTTTTCTAATATTAGTACAACTTCTTTAAGATTTTTGAGAGAAAGGCGCCCATGAAACAATAATCTCATTCATTCGGGAGTGTAAGTCTGTGCAGAAATTTAGGATGAAAATCACACATGACGTAGGTTAATCGTAATATCAAAATCGCAGTTGATGAACGCTCTAATTCACTAAATAATATTTACCACGAAAAACTAAATTTCAAAATAATAAAAAATGTTTCGAAATTTCGTGACCGAAACCTTAAACCTGCTTTTTTGTCTAACAAAAATGCAAGATTTTATTCCCTATTGCATTGTTACCAACAAATTGAAGTGTTCATAATCCATTAGTTTACTCTGCCTCCAATTTATGGGGCATAATATCTACTGTTCGTACCTGAACGGAAAAAGTGGGCATTAATAGTACTCCTGAATAGGTATTTCTCGAGTCAGCACAAAATATTTCAGATATCGCCTATCTCCCAACATTATGCATAAGAGTGCATCCACTATGCTCGAATCATAAAATCATTAAATGGACTTTAAATCGAATTCACGTAAAATGCACGGCTTATCTGTTGGCAAATTTGTTTTTCCCAGTAAATAAGAGAATGATCTTTTTGTTTTCGTCGTACGCAAATGGCTGACTGAAATTATTTTTCATGTGTTCGAACTTTTAATGTCCGCGTTTGTCCCCGCTTCAACCGGGAATGTAGATTTAAATTTTCCCGAGAATTGAATCCATAAAAAAAATTGTCCACAGACGACTCATTGTGTTTAGCTGCATTGCTGCGGTCCTCAGAGCGGCGAATGAATCGACAAGATCCAACCCATGACCACACTTCATTCACCCTTTCCTCATTCCCCGTGCATTCCAACAACCCCCTCCATCGCAATGCAATCCCAGTGATCCCCTCGTTGTTGCAATCAATCGATCAACATGAAAACGCCCGTCCACGCCTTCACTTCCCCGACCCGTCGCCGCCCACCTCCCGCCAAATGAAAAACCTCACCTAGATTCTTTAATAAATCAATACGGTCACTATTCATTTCACTCCAAGTAAATGCAGGGGTGGCTTCTCACCTTGACTAAGATTCATCATACCGATCCCCAGACTGCACTGGAGTTCGAATCGTTGTTCAAAGCACTGCCTGAAACATGTGCCTTTGTACGCAGTCTTGAGCACCGTGGCAAAGTTATTTACACCAAAGGCGAGATTTGCTACGCCGATTGCCGTTCAGATATGTTGTACTGGACTTTGTGGTGTAACTGGTGACCGAGTCGTGATATCCGGGTTCGCTTCCCGGCCTATCCGAGTGATTTTTTTCCTGCCGTATTTCACTCTTGGTTAAATTTAAATCGCTATTCATCGCGTCGCAGGTTTTCGAGCACTACTGCGTATTAAGGTTTATAGCACGAGTTTCCGTCAAGGCTGAAGGTGTCACCACCAGGAGTATCACATTATTACTGGAGGTACAGAATTAAAAATTCAAAATAAAAGTAAATTCAACAGCTTCTCTTTAGAACCTTTAGGAATGATCAATTAAAACGAATAAATTCGGTAAAACAAAGTAAGACATGAATGAAGATTCTACACATTTTTGATTAACCAATTAAAATTTTAGTTTTATTTTGGTTTAAATATAATATTACATAACATATCTAAATATATTGTTTGGGTAACTTCATTATTCGTTTATATGTATGGAAAACATTAAGATAGCATGTATTTTATGTTTGTGTATCGCGAAGAATAAACAAGTTGATATCAACTGACTTATTTTGCCTTTTAGTCAATTGCGTTTAGCGCTCAGTTAAACTTTAATTAATCATTCTCCGAGCCCAAGATGGTATTTAAATGAGACTGCTGCAACGGAAAACTTGCGACCTATCTCAATGAACTTAAGCCACATCTTCGGGCGACCAGCGCATTTAAAAAATCTCGGTCATCACTCACTGCGGTTTTTGAATTCACACGTAACGTTAATACTGACGACAAGAGCGCAGCGGCGACAGCGTAACGGGCCATCCACACCATAACCTTTCATGTTACGAGCAAAAATACTAGGTACGCCACAAAAAATTTTAACCTTAGAGCCTTAGTAAAATCCGCTACCTTCCATTCCGAGAAATACCTTTTCATTTTACACGTTTCTCCCGCTTTAAATTCCGCCGACCCCTTATCCAGCATCAACACATCTCCTCTTTTTATTTCATTAATATTCTTTTTATCACCGCGGTCTTCGCCGTATCTTTATGCCACTTGACTCCTTTGCCAGCTGGCTGGATTTTTATTCCGAGGCAGAGAGGCTCGGCTCGTTTCGAGTTGTCATAACGCATAACGTTTAGGAGTGTTATTTCTTTAATGTTTTGCTTTCCTTTTGTCTCCGAGGCCGCCGAAATCCGTCAGCCGTAAGCTTTCGGGTCTTTAAGTAGTTAAAACGGCCGAAAGGAGCGTGCTCATCTTAGATCGAGGACGTAGAGAGAAAGGTTTATTGGCCAACCAAAACCAATGACTTTACAAAAAGTATTGTCGCCGCAGCGGAGTATTCCTTTTTCGTCAGCGCACACGGCATGAATTTTTAATTTCAACCGTTAGCTGGCAGAGTTCGGGAGCAGTCATCCACGTAGCAACTGACTGCTTAACTCAAATGTATCCGTCATTCTTTGAACCATGTTTATAGTCCTAATTTTAACTTTAAAACGGATATTAAAGTCCGACTGAGACGTAGGAATTTATCAGAACTTAAAATGATGCATTGTTTTTCTTTTCAGAGACAGACTAGTGCAATTCTTTTCGAGGTAGTTAATCTGCACACCAACTACAGTTATGGACCATTTTTGGTGGTAATTAAAGCAAACATTTAACGCATTTAGCACTGAATACGTTTATTCCATCGGAAGCTAACAAGGAAAATATATTCTACTTATTGTATCCATGACATAAATATCGTTTCGAGTTATTAATCGAAGTAATGAGTTTTCAAGAAGATAATTTTCTGATTTCTTTCCAACTTCCACGTCAACTGAAGATGATTTGTCGCGAACAAATTAAAATTTGTCTCAAAGAATTGTATAGTGTTATTGTAACTCTACCGGTGACTGAGATGAAAAAAACATAACAAACCAAAGGATCGAAATTTTTTAAGCAAATGTATGACGTTTCGTGGACACTGTAAATGAGTGTTTAAAAATAGGATCATGGTCACTATTCTATTGTTTTTACACTTTTCCATTAGAACGCGACGAGAATAACAATTATGAGATGTGTATTGCCTCACAATGGACAGGTGAAAGAATGAGTCAGAACAGTAATACATACGTTTGCCACGAAAAGAGAAAATTTGAAGGGACTATGGCGGACAATGACGGAAATTTCAGTATTAGAGGAATAGGTAAGTTTTTTTCGAATTCAATCAGTTTACGAACCTGAATATTGAGAGGTAGCTTAGCAACCTGAGCGGCAAAAAAACCCACTAAAATTCATTGGGAAAGAAATAAATTCTCTATCGAATACTATTTTTTTATCTAAAGCTAAAAATATTGCCTTAATTACCCAAATTAATAATAAACTCAGTATACCATATTATTTTTTTCGGTCGGTAAATATTTGAAAAATAAAATAGTTTTCAGTACCGAAAAAGAATTAAATATTTTTCACCAACCGACACTAATTCACTGTTAATTTTGATTCAAGAGATTCGCTTTACGCATCAACCCTAGGGCGAATCCGAAACTATCCATTGTGCAAGCCATCATATCCGTGTATTGTGAGCCCGTCGCCATTTTCTTTCATTCTGTCACCCACATTTGAGCCCTCCACGGTGTGGGCCTCCCACACTACCCTTCCCATCATGTCTCCTTCCTCAGCGAAGAGAATAAAAAAAACAGCCCTCCAACGCAAAAAATACACCTCAATGTCCCGACAGCATATGTTTTCTTTTTTATCCCTCAACAACGGACCCGCACACCAACGCGTCTCGCATATTATTGCCCCAAAAACCCTCCCCCTCAGACCGAATGATGAAAAAAAACCTGGAGGTATAGTGGAGAGTATGTTGGGGTGTCGGCTAATTTCGCATTTTCGGGTCTCGCACACAAAGCAGCTGCCGTATTATGTGCAACTTTCCCTTCCTCTCTCTCTGTCGAAAAAGGTCTCCACCCTGCCTGTCCATTGTTATCCCCATGTATATACACCTTGGTGCGCAACCCCGATGATCAACACGCAGCACCCCACTATCTGGGCTCACGGACGAGGGGCACACGCCCAGGCCCCGTAGCGCGTAGCACGCACCGTGGAGAGCTCACGTGAATGATGCGAGAGCCATTTTTCCCCCCTGCCGCCACCGTTATGAACCGGAGCGTTGTTTCACGAGGAGAACAGATGCAGCAGTTAATTTTCAACTCGGGAATTATTTCCACGTACTCTTGAGTTGGGAACGTGGTGTGTCAGAGGAAATGAGGATTTTTCGTTCGTGATTTAACTGTTCCGAAAGGGAAAATATCACCAATTAGGCTGTCGTGCAAACATACAGACTTTACAGTTGAAGTGAGGTATTGGTGCAAATAGGACCAAAACTAGGCTAAAATTGGAATGAAAATAAAATTCGTATTAATCCAAGCCCGATGGATTTGCAGAACCTCGTATCATATAAAATAGGGTTACTCATCCGGGTTACTCATTTTCAATCCTTCACAGCAATATTTTTCCTATAACATAAGTAAAAAAAAATAAGCATTTTAATTTTAAAATCGTAACGTATCGATTATAACACATTTACTGACGGAAAAGACCCTGAAAAAAATAAAAATTAATATTTAGTTTATGACCTATCCACGCATCAGTTGTAAGAATTAATATCACGATCGTCTTACTATTGGTACCAGCCAGGAAATTATGTGAGAAATCGATTCTATAGGATCGTCCATCGATGGAGAAGACGGAGATGGGCACATATTTAACTTCCTTGACTTTTACCGGGGGAAAAAATTAATTTCGCAAGGATAGAGCGTTAAAAAAAATCACTTTTGCACTAGCTTATGGTTACTCGTTGATTTCGTCGCCTCAAATTTGACCTCCACGGTAGCACTGTGCTACGCGCGCAGTGGAAATGATCTTTGACCTGCGCAGGAAGGTAACGTGAGTGGCTACAATCAATCCTTCGTGGTGATATGAGGGGTAATGCTGAGGAAGCTTCTACCCGTCGAACTGGGGTTGCATGCGGGATAACCCGAACACCTTCTGATTCTCCCTCCCATGAGTCCCTCCTCCCTTCCCCGTGTTCACCAGTTGGTGGTGGGCACGAAGGAACATGGCAACGTCTTGTCAGCCGCCGAGCAAACATCATCATGTTCCTTCGCTTGGCCCACCCCGGGAGGTTAGTGCTCGCTCGCCGCAGGTTACAAGGACGAGATTCGAGAGTGGGGAAGCCAGCTCCTTGAAAGGAGAGGCGAAATGCTCTAGCGAAAAGAAATGTTCTGGCCCTCTAAAAAAATATGAGTACGGCCCCTGCTCCCATCTGAGCCACCTGGGTAAAGCCATGGGTAGTAACGGGTACAGAAAAAACTCAAGGGGGAGCCAGAACATTTTTTGCACAGAACAAGGGGGGGAAAAAGATATTTTTCGCTGATCATACTTCTATCATAATGAAAATTAATCAAGTTACATGTAAAATTTATGAGTCATATTTAAACTGACTATACGCATATACATGAAAATGGTATCTTATCGCATAAAAAAGTTACAATTTTGGTAATGCAATGTTCGGCAATGCGGGCAGCCCCGCAAGGGGGGGCGCGCCCCCTGCAACCCCCGTATGTAACCGCCACTGGCCATGGGCAGCGCATTCGAGGGTTTTTAGTTCAAATTCAGATGAAGCCTTTAATTGTTTACCTCGGTGGCTGCGGGGATAAGTCCTCGACTGCTATATTGAAGATCGCAGGTTTGAGTTCCGCCTGGCTAGGTGTCCCTATCCAGGACATGGATGCGTGTGATTGTCTATTGATAATTGTTGAATCCCCCGACGTGGAGGCCTCATTGTGCTGTTTGCGAGAGTAATTGAGAAAAATAAATTATTTAATCCTGTATCAAAGGATCATTTTTTCCATCCCTCAGATAGGCTTTCAGGGACCAAAAGAGTGATCGTACGACCCATCATTTTCTGAATCATACGATCATTCCCACCATCCCTTTTCCGTCACATTCCAAATTTACAACAGTCGTTCAATTAAAATACAAGCGTGGCATTACAGCCGGTACCGGCGATGGTTCCAGCCACGGAAAAAGGGGCGTGGCGAGTGTTGGAAAAAGGAATGGGTTTTCCATCACTCGAACTATCGCGGAAAATGATTGCGTGAATCGGTCATTTTTCCGCCATCATTGGAGCTATCGCTCGGAAGGGATGGAAAAAATGATCGAACGGTTCAGGCTTTACTTCCAATTAAAAACCTAAAGCAGAGATTTTCTGACGTTGAATCACGTAGAAAACAGAACTAGGTGTATGAAATGGCTCCGAGCTACCTATTCTGTCGTCGTTAATAGACACTTGTGCGCTAAGGTTGCGATTAGTTTCGTGATTTCTTAGATCAGGAAATGACTTGAGTCAATCTGCGTCGCTTACCCTTGCCACATACATCGCAACTCCCAAGGAAATACAAACATCGTAAAAGTGTTAACATCCAAATACATCAATGAATATTCGTGGTTATACATCATTGAAATACGGAAGATGGTTTAAAATAGTTAAGTGGTGGGGGAAACTATACTTTTTCTAACGAGGGATTGAAATATTACGAAAACTATCGTCATTTCCGTTAGTTGGAGAAACATTGAATTTCACCACCATATTTGGGATTACACAATTCCATCACTCAATTCGGCAGGAAGAGTTTAACCTACTATCCTTATAGGAAAGGTTTACTTAATGCTCCATCAAAATTCCTGCTCGAATCTGTTATAGAGACTCACGAGCGGGAAGTTGCGCAGGTCGACAGACCAGACGTCATCCTTTGCACACGCACAAAGAGCATCCGGGCTTGGAAAAAAACCAAAGCGTGCCAGGGCAAAGGCGAAATCAAGCGGGGAGGCGTCCAGGTTGAATCGTGTGGAAGGGGAAAATTCTAAAAAAAAATGAAAACAGTCGCGGCGTCGCTTTTAAACGAGGCACTAATGTCAAAAACACGGGGAGAGTCGCTGCCGGGGCGATAAGGTGAGGAGGGATGAGTGCGACGCCGTAAACGAGTCGCGGCTGGGGAGCGGGAGTGGTGCCGTGGAGAGAGAGAGAGAGAGAGAAGAGCGTGCTTTAATGAAGTGCCGAGGCGTTTATGCGTGTCCCCTCCTCCCCTTTCGCGGCACAAACACCCCTCCTCAGGGTGCATTATGGGAAAGGCCTTCCCAGGGTGAGGAAGGAAGGAGGGAAGCATTTTGCTCCGAACAATACGGATATCATATTACGGTTTAGGGGTTGAGAAGAATTGTTCGAAGCGCTATTTTTGAGAGCAATAATAATCAGTAGACCATGAAGTAGATGAACTAAAATAACGATTATAATTAACTTTGACGTCATTTTTGGGAATCATAAAACGGTCTAGGTGTCGGGAACAATTAAACGTATTTTTGCGATCGACAATCGGTGGGCCATGAAGTAGATGAACTCAAATATCAATTATTATTAACTTTGCTATTGTTCTTCGTATATGAGATGGGATGATGTTCTGGATATTTTTCAATAAAAATAACACATCCTTCAAATTTTCTGCCAATATCGCTCCATTTCTTCATCATGCTTAGGGCTTACCTGACGTAATATTGTTATACTATTCTGCCGGTTAAGGTAGGTTTACAGGAAGATTCATGAAAAAACCATGTTTTTTAACCTGCTCCCATACTCTTCTTCCCTCTATGATTCACAATCAGACATCTTCACTGTCATCTTACTTGTATCAAAAGCAAAACATGACACAGAAATACTGTTGCCATTAACCTTCAAAATCGACAGCAATAAATCCTTTAATGTTTATCTTAGGGCACATTTGATCATTATCAACTAAACCAGAAGTAAAAATGAGTTGAAAATATAGAAAATAATAGCTGGTCTCGGCTTCGTAAGATATTAGTCTCAAAATAATATAATTCCAAAGTGAATCTATGAATGTGAAAAAAGCGGAGGCGGACAGAATCTAAGAAATTTATAAATATCATCATCACAATGTATATGTGTTGTGCATACGCATCCTATGAGATGAAAAGGCTGGTGGAGAGATTTTGGTGGAGTCGATCCCTTTTCCTAAATAAAAAGGGGAAGATGGCAGTCACCATGTGTACGTATATACTCGTGTGTGCGTTCTTTTTTGCATTAAGATAAGGGCGGTTCGTTGGAGAGGGGGAGGGAGTCTAGTATAGAGATAATCAGTGGGTGGTTGTGGATGTGGGGGTTTTTCCGCCTTTGCGCGCGGGGGAGGAGAAAAAGGATGATGGCGGTGCCTCCACTCCCCACTTCAAAGATGTGCTCCAGGGCTGTTGGGGCGTAGCGTTCTGAGAGGGCACTTCGATTCGTTCCGAGGGACTCCAATGATTTCCACTGAAGCAGCGTTGACGATTCAGAGTCTTCCCACTCTAACGGCAAATTTTCGGGGGATTCGCTCGCCTTTTGGTCAAGTCAGAAAGCGGAGAATATCAAATTGAGATATTCTAATCGTAGTCACTACCAGAGGGTAACCCAAATCTGTGGTCGGTCTCCAGTGTCGGAACCAAATGATTTCGGAATCATGTAAATAATTCAATGGTAAGACTGATATACTGTAATAAAGCTTAGGTACCTCTACTACACATATATTTCTGCCGATAAAAAAGAGGACGAGAAACAGGATAGAGAAGATAAGCAATAAAGCACCAGTAAAAGCAGAATATTAACAAAACGTAACATAAGTACAAAAGAAATATCTCAGCATAGCATGAAATGAAACAAATAAGTAGCATTCAAATATTTCCTCGGGGAATTAGAAATAGGAAGCACAAATTATTTGATGGTGGTAATTAAATCGAATCAAAGTATAAATAATGAGTTGAGCTGCTAAACACACGCCCGCGGTGAAAAATATTTTTCCAATGAATATTCCCGTATTATATGATCTTATTATGATACGAGTGAAATTTATAAATTACCACAGTTGAGTGTTAATATTTAGAAAAAAATACTGAGAACTTTTAAATCTAGTTTTGCAACGCAACCGAAGATATATTTTTGACGGGTTTAATGAGTTATATGTCGCATTTTATAAAAGAAACTGACGCAAATATTTACGGAAATGTTTTTTTTATCATTACTTACATCAACGTAGAGTTTTTCTCCGCTTTTGAAAAATTTCCGGAAACTTTACCTCAGGCGTCATTCTCCAACCGCCCGCGCCGCCAGTAAATCCAACAACCCCCAAACTCTGCGCTCACACCCTTGAATCGAGTATCAAAGAGGAAGGGAGAGGGAGCCGACCGTAATATGCGGGGATTTGGTCTCGAAAGTGGTCTGGAGGCGTGGGGGCGGCCTCAACCAACTCTCCCAGTCTCCCCCTTATACCAGAGGTGGTGCTCCCTTCTCGCTACCCGGCGCCTCCACTAGACATGATTCACCCCCCCGACACCACCACCAGCCGCACGGCACGCGAAGCCTCCCCCTCCTCTCTCTTTGATGCAAGATGACTTCGTAAGCCCACAGACCCTACTCCTCCTCCTCCATACTTCATCCTGGGGAAATCCCACGAATCAAACCTCACTCCTTTGTCCCGAACCTCGCCTAACACCGAGCAATAGACCCCACGTCCGCGAAGAGCTCTCCACAAAAATTTGATTGCCGATTCTGTCAAATATTCAGGAAGCTTTTTATATTTATTTAAATTTTCTAAGGAGCGTGATGGCCTTATTGGTAGATATTGGGTTGCTGATCGAAAGGTCCCGAGTTCAAATCCCCGGCGATGTCGTGAGAGACTCAAAAACAAAAATCCTCTACGAACAAGGATGCACATCAAATGGATCTTACTTATATGCCCTGAATGTGCAATGTTCACAGCCCTGTGTCTTAGTCTGACAGTTGTGAGGTGACACCCTACCCTAGTCCATCGAAAGAAACTAAGGATGAAACATTGTTTGAATCCATATGTCCTAGTTCACAAGATATCGGTGGCGGAACATCGAGGATCTAAAGCTTTGATTTCCCCGACTTTGTTACACAATAAGACTATCTTTGAGCCAAATCAATATATTCAATACTAGATACGTAAATAATGCGTAGATATGGCTATCTTCGTTTTTTTTCTCCGCATGCGATATCTATTCGCATTCAGTTATAGGCTAAATGCCAGTATTAGCGATAAAAAGGAGAATATGATATTTAAATTATAGCTACGTCTATGTTCTTGTATTCATGTTTCCTCACTTTATTAAATCAATAAATATTTGTGTTTAATATTTCCTCAACTTTAAATATTTTCATTTCACATTTTTTCAATCAACAAATCTCATAGCAAAGCATTTTAATGGCCCGGGAATGACTACTATATCTAATGAATTGAATTCACACCCAAATCACCTGAAAAACTCACCCAAATATACAAGTATCCCACTCCAACGATTGCAATCTCACACCCCCCTCGCGGCAGGGAGGGATACAGAAAGTAGGGACTAAACCCCATATCCCTTCACCTCTCCCCCACTTTTATCGACCCCTGGTGGGGAGGGAGGTGGTGAGGAGGGGACAGTGGAGAAGAGAGGTGGGATGGGGAAGGAAGCTGCGCAGCCGTTGCCGTGGTTACGTCGAGTCACCCTTCCCCACCTCCTGCAAAACTCTCTCTTCTCATCCCCATTCCACCGAAAAACTACCTCACCCAACCCCTCTCTCGTACCCCTCCACCCCCTAAAGCACTCGTAAAACACTCGCTTTCGCCAAAAAATAATAATGGTGGGAGAGGAAACAATCCATTTGTTCCCGTATTCCCCCGCCAACCCTCCGAAAGTTATCACGGGAACTTGCTCGGAGAGATTCCTGAAGAGGGCGGGTTGTGAATGGGGATGGGAGTCGCGAATACGGAGAAAAAGGGTTTAGGGGTATGGCAGTGCAAGGGTACGTTCGGAGAGGGAAGTCGAGGGAACCCTTTCTCTTCGCTATGCGCCACAATGGTTTTCGGGGTATTTCATTTTCGGCGAAAATCGCTCCCCCCTCGTTCCCCCAATCCTCCCCGCAGTCCCGGGAACTCGTGAAATTTTTCCCGAAACAGGCGCGAAGAGAGGGTGTGTGTGTGTTCTCTCTCTGTTCTTTTTCCCTTTTTCGCTGCAGCCCTTGTTCCCCATTTCCATTCCGCCACCCTCGTGCCTTCTCCAGTAGGGCGAAGGGGAAAACGTGAAATGAAAATGCGTCGGATTGCTTGCTGCCCCAAAAGTGGTCTTCCCCATCACCTACCCACACTTTCGAACCCTTCCTTTTGCCTACCTAATGACTTACCATCCTATAATTTTAGTCAATGGGATTTAAAATATAATATCCGGTTAAACATATAACAGTTTATTTTTCCAAATGCATGGCATAAATGAGTCCGTAAATTCCGAAACATAACTAGTCCAAATTGCGCGATAAATTCGTAGAGAAAAAAGTCAAACTCCCAGACCGATAATAATATAAAACAAAGATAAAAAACAAGGATAAGATTTAATGCGCATGAAGGTTGTACTAACAGTCACGGAACTTCGTGCAATAGGGCTTCAAATTGTTCTTATGAAGTTCAGACTTCATATCTTTTTCTATTTCAAGATTATCAAGAGATATTTTATACACTAATAACCGTGGCTAGTCCCGGTATAGTTAAAAAAATAGCAAGTCCATTCACAAAAGTTTTTAAACCCACGGCTTTCTCCGCACAATTTCAAAATTATCAAAGGAACTGCTTTAAATTTTCACCATTTTCCATAAAATAAGATGTCAACTCCTGAATTGCAGCTATGGTATTATCAACTAGCATCCAAAATCGCAGTAGAGATAGGGGCTATATCGTTCCTTCTAAATAACTATGTAAGACTTTAATCTAAATATCTCGACATGAGCACTTGAAGGTTGTGTACGTTTTTTTTTCAAATGTTATGAGCCGATAAGAATATAAAACTATTCGCAGTAATGGAACTTCGTGCGATTCGACTTCAAATTGTGCCTATGTAGTTCTGTCTTCATGTATTTTTCTAATTCAAAATTATAAGCAGCGATGTTTTACAGCACCAAATTATTTATGAAAATGTCGTCTTTTGCAATAATTAATAATTATAGAAAAAAAGGTGACAAACAAGGATAAGATTTAATGCGCATGAAATTTGCTCCGTAAGTTTCACGCTAGCAAAAATATGCAATTCAAATGACTCACGAGAAACGTCAGCCTGGGTCAACTTTCCCTCGCATCGATTTGTAAGAAAATAACTTTTGGGTATTACGCAGTAGACATCGTAAACACCAGCATTTTTCACATCCTATGGGATTCCCATTGACTTTCTATGTGACTAGATGGGTAATTTTTCTGTGATTCATCTACAATTTTCCTCACCAACCAGTGCCCACACACGTATGTAGCCCACACAACAAGTATGGGCTTTGGAGTAAGAATGGCAAAAAGAACAATTTAGTTTCGAATAAATTTTAAGCTACAATCGAATTCCCTAAAGTCACAAAAACCACCAACCTTTCCGTGACTGGGCTAACCGGTGATATGCTTTTGGACTGGAAGCGATAAGATTTTATTGCGAGTGTACAGTTTTACCGTATAATTCAAGACTTAAATTGAATGACTATTTTCACGTTTCCCGTTTGTCACCGTGTTGTTGGCATTACGATAAATATAAAAAAAAACGAATAAAATCCGCTCATCTAGCATCCCCAGAAGTACAAGACGAGCGGATTTGATTCGGTGGGCGATTGTTGAGCGTTTGTGCCCTGGAGGTATCGATTATGCTCAAATAGGATGTCTGTCTTTATGTTATTTCACCGATTTTCCAATTCTGTTTTACACTAGGTACTTCTCTGAGACTTGCTACTAAGTCAGCAAAAAGTCCACTTTGCAGTGATAACCAAGAAAGATATCACCTGAACCACGGAAACGAAAGACGCTAATCTCATTGAGATTTAAATGTGATTTGTTTTTGGAGTAAATGACTCACTTTTTCCAGCTTCATCGATGATGACGGAGTAAAGTGGTTACAGTGTTTAACCTCATGTTACGGTTACTGTTCAGCGCCCTTCTTACACGAACTCTGCTCAATATTCAGGCCTCTTGTTGAAGGGGCCCGGTCATCCTTCGTCGGAAAGCCACCCTGATCCCGGATGATCCCTTCCCGGACCACCGACCACGGCCGCGAGGTTGAGGGAGGTCAGGTCATTCGGCGCATGTTCAACGGGCGACCGATGACGGACCCCGCTCAATCCGGCGACAGATCCCCGCGCACATCATCAACCCCAAAGCAACACCCTTCCACGGACGAACTTCCCGCACACCACTCGCGACAAACAGGGGGGGGACGGACCACGAAATGGGCGGGTAGAGGGGAGGCTAGGGTACCCCCATTGTTGTGAATCTCCATCCCCCACCAAAGTGCCTCACGCTTGCCTGGATACCACTGAATGGGCCCTAGGGTACTTCCCCTGACACCCCGACCAATCCGCGAGGGGCAAATCCCCATTCAAGCAGGGTAAGAAAAGGGTGGATAGGATACCTTCCCCCGTTCCCTCCCCCTGGTCCTTCGTTATCCATTACCGCCCTCTGCCATACCCCTCCCTTTCTCCTTTCCTCCAAACCCATTCCTCCCTATCGCCCCTTATTAATGATGACATGTTCACCCTGCCCCATTTTCGCCCCCGTGGCATTAAGGGTCTCGCAACCCTGAAACTCCCTTCCTGTCCCTTACGACCCTAGCAGAGGGATACACGCTGCAGGGGTCCTGGGTTGCCTAGCTACCAATCAACCTCCAGTCGATAGTGCAGTGAATCTGACCCTTTTCGGGCGGGAAAGACAGTGCCGATTGCTTCCCTGAGTTTCTCTCACATCAGGGCTATGCGTTAGTGCGGGAGACGAGAAAGACCGAAAAGACGTTTAAGAATAAAGTTTATCGTCGGTAGGCTTGTTTCGCGAAACTTTCCCGTGCTTACACAAAGAAGTAGAACTTCATAGTTTTACACACGTATTCATTCGTATCCGACCTGCTTCAACGAATATTTGTAATTTACAAGATTTAAAGCACGCTTGTAAGTGACGAGTATTCAATAAAAAACGTTAAACAAAGAATACATGGGAGAGAAAAAAATGCTAAATTCATTTTTTCTGTGAAGGTATCAGGAGCTAAGGGGTTTAAGACTAAAGTCATCACCTGATTGTGGCAACAAAGTCTACTCTCATGGTCGAAAAAAGAGAAAAATCTGAATTCTTTCGTTATTCGCATATAAATCACGTTTTTCAATCAACTACTTGGCCTACATCTTTAAAATAAGCCAACAGAGTACCACAATGCCAACACAACATTTTCTCTGTCCTCGCATGATGGAGCTCTTGCCATAACGATGATTAGATGCCTGCGCTCTGGATGAATTTCTCTCGCCGCGGAGCAAGCCAAAAATCCTCTCCGACTAAGTAAGCCCACCTTCTCCCCATCACATTGTGCAGCGTTAGGAGCGCTATCCCCGTGCAGCGGCGGTGAATTTCGTCGGTCGGGGCATATTCTCATCCCGCACGAAACACCATGCATCGGGTGGATCATCTTCCCCGCTCCCTTTCACCGGACTTCAGTATTCTAAGGGCCGGGAGCCCTTCTCTCCACTTCCCGCGGATTTATAGTCCCCCGCTCCCCGCCAACCACCACCCCTCTCCACCGCGCTTCAGTCGGTCGCTGTTCCCGAAAATCGAAGGGCGGGAGGAAAGAAATGAGTGGAGGCCCAACGCCGGGAGGGAAAGGCGGATTTAGGACTGACGAAGTGTAAATCGGAGCGGAGAGAAACTGCGAATGGATTTGCTCGACGGTTCGCATGATCTAAATCTTGGTGATCGATGTTCGACGGTTCATCGACTGTCGATTGTGAGTCTTCCGTCAACGTTCAAACGATTGTCATCGGTTAATCAAATGTACAGTGTTGATCGATCATTAAAAATAATTTTTTTAAATTTAGATTATTGAGGGTTGTCTACAATCAATTTCGATTTTGTTAGTCAATTAACCACTGATGATTAAATACTTGCAGCAATTCAATTTGTAGAGAATTTTCACGGCCAATCAGCGGCGGATTATGTTTCTCTTATACAAGTATATATGTACATTTCATATAAGATACTGTCTCAGGCGTTACTTTGTGGAGTTGCTTCATTATAGAATAAAATAAAATTACTTTGTTCTATTCCACACTATTTTAAATAGCACGACCCGGGTTTCAGCATCTAATGCTATCATCACCTGATAGTACCATGATGATACCGTCTATTCAAAGTACCGTGAGATCTTTCGATTTCATATTCGGTGCAAATTTGGTCGCTGCCTCGGGATTCACATGAGTTGGGTGATTGAATTGGAGGGGTTTAGCCTCAACCACCCTTTCTTATCCCTTCCTTTCCACTCCCCACTCTCCATCCGATACCCAAATTAGGGCTTGGCCCATTTGCCTTCGTCCTCACCCATGCCCCCAAACACTCCTTGCCTAACCTTCCATCCCGAATCACTCCCAATATTCTCTCTCTCCCCTTACCTATCTCAAAACCCTTCCGATACCCTTAACTCCATCCATCCAAGAGCAAAGGGTCTCTATCCCCACATTCAACCCCTCCCTTCGCCCATAGTTACCCTAGAAACCCTTACACAGCTCAACGTCCTTTCACTCCCCATTCCTTCATGCTTATCCCTTACCCCCTCCGCGGGGATCAGGGTATGGGGGCTCAAAGACGACTTATATCCTTACACTAAAGAGCGGAAAGAAGTTCTCTGTATGAAGAACCCTGAAGGGTTTCCGTAAAGTGCCGGCGGTGATTGAGGGGTCCGGGAGTCCCAAAGACTTCCTTCCTTCCACCACTCCTCCCAGACTTTCACGAAACTATCGGAGAACAATAAAAGGAACAGGGATGGAGTCTCCTTTTTAAAAGGGTTAGATATAATCTTGACTCCTCCTACCTTTCAGTCGGCTCTGAAACGATCGCGCATTCTAAATGCGTCTTTAATGGGTTTGTTTTTCTTTGTTCACCTTCATTTGTTTCCGTTTCATGAATTATTAATTGATATCCTCAGTCCTTCATAAGGTAGGGGACTTATAATTGATGCGGCAGCGCGGGCAGCAGCCACAAAGGTAATACAACAGATATCCGCTGCGGTTGCGGCCTCGTTTTTATTCGTTCTCGGCCCGC
Source organism: Ischnura elegans (assembly GCF_921293095.1). Lineage (NCBI taxonomy): Eukaryota > Metazoa > Arthropoda > Insecta > Odonata > Coenagrionidae > Ischnura > Ischnura elegans. The sequence goes on from NC_060249.1 coordinate 29,725,231, forward strand.
CAAGGCCACACTGCTGTGCCATGAATACAAAAGCCCAAACGACAATAAAAACCTACAGAGATAACAAAAAAAAACGGAATTCCATACGCATGGCTGGTCATTGCGACGCGTGAACACACGATGTAAGAACTTCAAAGCGTGTTCTAATTCAATGAATTAAGTGTCCACCCATAAGCACTTGACTAATACCAGGAAAAGGAGAAGGTCAAACCTTATTAGCTAAACTTTCATTATTGAGATGCCTCACTATTCACTCATTCACGCTACCCACAAATTAACTTAGCCATCTTGGCACACAAAAAAGAGCCCATAAGATCGGCGTGTCTTTCGCGTGCTAATTTTTCTGAGTAGCAGAACTTCGTCTTTCTTTGCTCTCCAGTATAAATCAATGATAGAGTACTTCTACAGATGATCATACTATTTATTCACGCGTTTTTCTTGTACTAATCAAGCCATGTCTGAAGATACCTAACAGACGGCCAATACGTTAAATTAATTATAATCTTAACTCTTCCGCAGATTCTTTAAAGTTGCAAACATCTACCCACATTTATTTTACTATGATTTTGAAAGACGGATAACTGAGTTAAATACGTACATATCTCACTTTTCTGAATTACAGCTGAGTAATTCAGAGCCATACAGTCGGCAAATTTATCCTGTCACGAATATTTTTACACAGCATACCCAACCCATAAGATATTTTTCTACCATAACTGGCTTTACTTTGCTAAATCATTTCACTTAATAGTAAAAACTAAAGTATTAGGTTACATTCTTACCTTAAAAGCTATTTATTCGATCAAGGTACTTGCCAGCGCATAAAAAGTTGTGCTTGAATAGAAAAAAATCGCAGTATTTTTTCGACGTATTGGAAAAAGTTATCAAAATGAACTCTCAATGGCCCACGATCCCCGCTTCAAATTCAACTTAACATCCTCAATAGGGGTGGAAGGTAGGTTATGTTCCTGAATTACATCTGAGATATTCAGAGTTAAACAGTCGATAAATTAACCTGTCACGAATTTTTTACACAGTATACCTAACCCCTAAGATATATTTCGACAAAAACTTAAGTTTGTTATGCTAAATCCTTTCACCTTTTAACTGAAAGAAGAATATTAGTTTTCATTCAACTCATTAGCTATTAATACGAGCGGGATAAGCGCATAAAAAAGTAGTACTTGAATGTAAAAAAAAGGATACCTGTATTTTCCGGCGTTCAGGAAAAAAGTTATTAAAAAGTGTACTCCGTGGCCCCTGATGTCCGCTTCATTTTCAAATTAACATCCTAAATAGGCATGGGACGCAGATAACGTTCCTGAATTACAGCTGTGATAATCAGAGCCATTGAGTCAATAAATTAACTCTGTTACGAATTGTTTACAGAGCATACCTGACCCTTAAATTATATTTCAACCAAAAATTGGTTTGCTTTGCTGAATTATTCCACTTTTTAACTAAAACAAGAATATTAGATAACATTCTTACCTTGTAAGCTATAAATAAGAGCGGGCTAACTGCCAGCGCATAAAAAAGTTAAGCTTGAAAGGAAAAAAACATCCCCGTATTTTCCGACCTACTGGAAAAAGTTATTAAAATGTACTCTCAATGGCCCACTCCATATTCAACTTAACATCCTCAATAGGCGTGGGACGCAGGTAGCGTGGGAGGGATGGAAGAGAGGAAAGAACAGCCTCATGGACTTCGTTAATTTTAATGCCTCCACGCTTTGGGATTCAAAACTTTCTTCTTCCTCTCTTCCAGGGAGAGATAAAAGGGTTGCTCCCTCCCAAACCCTGCCTCCACTCCCCCCTCCCCAACGTTAACTCCCATCCCGCGCCGCGGATGTAATTCTCATTTGCATGGATATTGCGGACAAATGAAAATGGCGAAATTAGGAGCAAAACACGGATTCCACGTTTTTCCCACGGAGTCATTAACGACGAAAGGAGTGAATGAGAGATTATTATCATTATCGTTATTAATTATTTACACACAGTTAATATTGCTCCCCCGGTATCCCAGTCAAGCATTTTTCTTTTGTTTCACAGCCGACATAAGTGACTCGGAAAAGATTGGGGAAGGGTGGAAATGAAGATTCGAGGTGGTTCGAGTTCCCTTAAAAGTTAGCAAATGCTCATTACGGCCTCGCATACAAAGTGGTCCTCAGGGAGTAAGAGTAAGGAGAATTTCGCACAGTTTGTACATGTGAATAAGCTTCAGGATTGTGATTAGTATTTGATTTTCATGAGGTTTGTATACACTGTCTTTTACTTACAATTACGTGAATTCTCTCGTAGGCAACCGATTCCTTATGGAATGGTGGATTCAAAATGAAAAATAGTAAAGGCACTAGTTAATAATCGTAAGATAAAAACCTCAGAGGAATAGACGGATTATATATATAAACTACATCGATTTATTTAACAAATTTCATTTCAAAGTGAAGGACAGTCATTCGAAGAGAGTACCTATTATCTTTTGGAAGACAATGTGTGTTCTCTTGACGGAAAAATAAGATTGTGCCATCATGGGAAGTCAGAAAATTGGAAATAAAATGCTCGATGATGCCATGACTTAACCGAGAGCTAATTACCAGCTAACTGTTCATGACCAGCCATATCTCTAAGATAGAACGTTTGCCGTGTCGATTTAATTATGATTCTGCCGGTGGCAACAATGAACACAGTAATGTTGCCGGTTTAATGAACTCAGAACGTATACGATATGTAACTTCAGCAGACGGAAAAGAGGAGATTATTATCAATTATATCACCATTATTACAGCTCCGTGGAGCGGTAACAGTCCTTCCCACGGAATCCCCCTCCGAGACAATCTGTCTCGTCATAAGTCTGTTTTTACTCCTTCTTTATCCTTCCATTCTTCTCAAAGGCTAAATATAAACACTATTTATCTAAAGATCTGAGCAGGAAAGAATACCTTAAGAACGTATAATGACACAGGATTTATGAACATTACCGACTGTGCAACACATTACATAGCAAGTAGCGATACCGCTGGATCATGTAATGAAAGCATACACTGAATATCATCGTGAAAAAAACAATTCGAAAAAAATATTTTCTAGTTAAACTCAGCGAAATCCACCGATAACAATCAGCGTTATTCTTAATATTAGCCGTTAGCATTTCTTTTTACCTTGTATTTCATTTTTTTTATAAAAAAAAACTATCTCAACATTACAGGTGAAGGCATTATAACGTAATTACCCCGGCAAATAATTATTATTGTATTGCACAAGTTACAAGTTGGTTATTTGCCAGGTGGTAACAGTAAATGTGCAATGAAAATGGAATAAATGAAAAATCCATCACCAAAATGAAACTAGATCAGTGAAAAGCGAAAAATTAAAAAAAATCAATGAAATTAGTTTTCCAAGATTTTTTACACCTCTTATTGATTAATATTTATGCTGCTAGGATAGGGCTGAAACAGTTCTGCAGGGAGTCTATTCCAGTCAGGGAGACTCCAGGGAGTCTATCGTCCTGTTGAGATGTATTACGTTAGTCCTTTGCGGCCGGCATTTCATCTTGTATTGGTGATCTTTCCTACCTGTATAGCTGGGTTTTCAGTCTTATCTCGTAGTTTCCCCCATGCCTTTTCCCCGTAAGTTTGCGGAATAGTTCGCAAAGCCTATCTATTTTTCTTCTCCGTCCTAATGAGTCCCATCCCAGCACTTGCAGCATTTTGCTGACACTTTCGGTATTTTTACGCTTCCCCATTACACACCTTGCCGCCTTTCTTTGAACCTTTTCGATGGATTCTGTTTGACCCTTTTCATATGGGTCCCGCACTAGTGACACGTATCTTAAATCGGTCGGATAAGTGTCTTATACGCTTTTTCCTTTGTAGTATGATATGTGGCACATTGTGGTTCAGTTATTGATGAGTTAAATAAAACATTACAATATCTCTACTGAAATTGCGCTTAATTTGTTGTTGCATCAAAAATCTTGTAACGATGAAATGAGCAACGTTGTTGCACTTGAAACTTCTGTTGTATCAACGAAACGCATCCTGCGAAAATAACTTCAGTGGAAGTATTACCATGTTTTATTTAACTAAATATAATTTTATAGTTTAATAACGTAAGACGAATCAACATTCTCTAGTCATCAGATAATAGATATCCACATCACTCCTTTGTTCTCCGGTAGGAACGCCATTGAGTGCTCAATACTTCACCCTGTCGGAGGAGAATAAAATAGTTCCATTAAATATTCATTGGGAAAGTTTTTAACTCTCCCTGTCAACATCCAGATGCCTTCATTATTTACTTACGTCGTTTTCAGTGTGTTCTATTGCTAGTAGGAAGTAATTAATAAAAAAATGCATAGACATAACATTTTCAATTAGAAACGTCATCGTCACAGGTAGGTTCTGAATAAAATTTATGAAAAAATGAAGTACCCTATGAAAAAACAGTTAATTTACAACAAACAAGCAATTTATCTCTATCAAACGAATTGCAATGCTAAGGGGCAGGCAGAGAACCCGGAAATAGCTCTTAATAATCCATTTCAATGAGAAAAAATGAAGGTCTTACCAACAAACATGAATAAAACAATAATTCCTTTGAATACCTATTCTTACTAGTTTATTTTTACGATATTATACTGTTTATTTGCTATCAGAACAAAAATGACGGGGAAAACTCTATTCTTCCTTATAAAATAGCCCTTTAATAAACTTCCCATAATAAACATTATTTTTAAGGTGCTATGATTTTTATTAACTGCATCCATTAAGGATAGGTGGTGATGATGGAAGGAGTCACTTTTTAAAAAAAATCTGAGTTCTGACAACATCAGAGGATTTGGAGCCTCTGAGCGACCTACCTTCTGTGATGTTATCACGTGAGAGGTAGAGGATTCGGGGGAAGGGTTTGTGTCCCTGCGGAATGAATCGAATTAGGGGTCAGCGGCGCCAGAGGTTGCAGCACTTCCTTCCCACTCCTGTTGATTCCCCCGCGAGAGGGCGCGCGTCTCCGGAGCAGGCGGCGCCGACGCGCGCGGCTAATGTGATTTGCAGCGGGGATTCCGTTCCCGGGGAAATACGACTCCCCTTTGCAACGAGGCGAGGGTGAACCTTTCGGGGACAAATTTCGAAAACGCTATCTCCACTCCATAACCGCCTTCCCCCCATCGAGGACTCGGGCAATATTTGCGCTCCGTGACCTTACCTCTGGGACTTCAAACGGTGCACCATTTCATAAATTATTGTTCGTCGAATCCTATTCCACACATTAATCCGAGATCGAAGAGCATGAGAGATGAATTATTGGTAACTATAAATAAAGTGATATCGATAATATTTGGCCCACGTACCCTTGCTTCCGAGACTTCAAACGGTGGACCATTTTACAAATTATTATTCGTCAAATCCTTTTCTGAACCTTCCCCCGAGATTGAAGGGAATGAGGGATGATTTTGTGGAACTAAACATAGAGCGATACTTACAATGTTTAACCTGTCTTTCTTTTCCTACGTGTCTTGACACATTGGTCCTTTTCACAAATTTATTATCAAACTTGATTCTACGCACTCACCCTCCCGATATTGAAGAAAACTATGATAATTATGAGAGGAAATTATAATGACTAAGCAAGGCGCGACACCAACTCCTGACCTATGGTACGGGGATTCATACGACGACTTCACCAATGGAGGAAATAAGGGCTACATTTATAGATATTAGACATGGACCGATATCTTCACTTCTTCACCACGTTCCTTTTCTCCTGTTCTTCAAGCACTAAGACAAACGAACCTATGCCTTAAAACACTCGACCATAGCACCACTATAACTTCAAAAAGAGACTCTTTTTTTTAAGTTATACTGGCGCTATCATCACTACTTGAAATCTCATTACACCCCCTCCATTATTACTTACACACAAAGATGGGAGTATTCTGTGGAAACAATCGACTTTGATTCCACTTGCACTCATTCCTATGTCTAGGAAATGTAAATGTAGAACATCGATGAAACAAGTTAAATCGAACAGTAGAAAGAAAGCATATAATTGTGAACTTGTCCAAAAATTGGGATATCCTGGGCCTTATCACGGTCAAATCAAATTATTTCTACAAGGCAAATCCATGCTAGTCGTATGTAATTGTGCAAATGTGCGCGCATTTGGGTACAAGGTAATTTTCATTTGAAACGCTTAAGAAAGGCGGTTTTAAACGGAAGGATACCGCACTGGGTGAATTGAGTGATAAAATACAACTGATACTATGTTGCGGATGAGTAATGGTGCTCTCGGGGCGGAAGGGATGGTGGCTCCTTTTCCCCACCCCCCGTTCCTTGGAGGAGGGGTGGGTTCTCTCAAGACTGTGACGTCAGCGGCATCCCATCCAATTTGTTGCGACATCGAGAGAAGGACCACTGGGGGCCTCTGGAGCATGCATGCACCCACCGTCCCACGCTCCACGTGAATAAGTATTCGCTCGATCCCGATCCTCGTGTTGCTTCCAATCGAACACGCCTGCCGTCAGCCCTACATTTCATTCCAACTCACAAAAAGAACAGTATCCAGCTGGAGTGTTGGCTATCATAACATTATTAAGAAATATATGTTGGTGCTTCATTGGCCTCCCATCCCGAAGGTGTGAGTACATATTGCCTCGATTTCAAGGCTGGAAAAGGAAGGGCTGAGTTATAATTGCCGCAGACTTTTCAGAAAAATAACCGATAGTAGAACATAGGATGTGATTTTCAATTAAAGTCTTGTGCATTCCTTCCCTTAAGGCCGTTTCACAAGGGGCACGGAATTGCGCAGGTTAGAACTGCATTAATTTCTAAAATGGCGTGGAATTGCGCGAATGCATGAACGAAATTAGAACAGGGGCTATTTTGCCATCTCACGTTCACGCATTCTCGCACGTGTTCTAGCAATTCACCGCTTTACACGACGCAATTTTGACGTCAGATTGCACAATTACGTGCCCCGTGTGAAACGGCCCTTACACCAATTTCATTTAAAAAGATTTCTTCTACGCAGCAATTTCCGATGTTATTTTCTGTTTATTTTATTTTCTCTTTATTAATCAATCGCGCCTATATGCCGACACTGTTTGAAACCCTAGAGTTTAGCAAGTAGGTATGACTATATTATTACTTTAAAAAGAGTTATAATCGAAAATCGTCCGGTCATATATTCCTGTTTAGTCTTAAGTAATGTGTAATGCTTGATATTGAGACATGTCGCTAGCAACTTTTGTAGCTTATTTTAGTAAAATGTTCTTTTTTTGGCTATAATAAATAATAAAATATCCATAATTTATAATAAAATAATCTGTTTTGATACAATGCTCATACATATCGTGTATGAAAAGCAATATCCCTTTAAAGGTATACATACAATGCAGAAATAAAGATGACGCATGTCCCGTAGTTATTCAAATAACTCTGACCACGTACAGTAACTACCAAAACAAGAAGTTTATGATTTGTCCTAAACAGCCGTTCAGAGGAAAATATAAACCGGAAAATTATTCATCGGAAGGATATTCCAAGAAGCAGTAAAATTTTACGCTGATAACTAATTGAGAAAAACTTGGCTCATTTCACAATCCTGAGCCATAATGAAAATTTCCTGTTTACTGAACGCAGTCGCGATAGGTTCTTTGAAAAAAATATTCTCGGGAATTCTCAGTTTCGATGATGACGAATGCGATAAAGAGACCGTCACGCATGAAAATAGCACTGAGAAAACCGTAGGCTTGTGCAAAATTAAGGACAAAAATAAACTCGAAGGAGTGAAAAAACAACACGAGCTTATTCACAAAAGGAGGGCCATAAAATGAAGAGGGGGGGGGGGATTTATTTCGACAGAGCGGCAGCAGCGGTATGTGAAGCTGCGAAGCGAGATGGAGACAGAAGGAAGTAAAGCATTTCGGCGAATTCGCAATTTCCGCGAATCCAATGAAGGGACTTAAGGGAAAAGGGGGAGGGGAGATTCGGCGAGGAGAGGGAGGGTGGGGAAAAGCGGAGGGTACTCGGAACGCGGCGAACGATTTCCTCGAAGCGAATGAAAACATTTGGAGGGTCGGGGGGAAGAGGCGTTTGTTGTCGTGAAGTGGGCGAAAGGATTGTTCTGTAAAACCAAGCGACACATACATAGTTTTTGCGGCAGTTAGGCACAAATGCTTAACAAAATATAATATATTAAATAATCGATCAATCAGTTTTTTTGCGGATCAAAAAGATACTCTCAATAGCTTAATATTTGGTGGCAGAGATCGATTATTGACAAAAATGGGACCACATGGCGAGATAAATAATATAAAATTAATACACAAGGAAAAAGTAACACCTTTAAAGCCTCTTATTTTTTCAGGATAGAACACTCAATTTTGTCAACTACAGGCATAAAAGAAATTTCATGTTGTATTTATAAGTCTAATGGTGCCCGTCGGTAGCTCACTTAATATACCTAACGGTAGCTCACCGATAACCAAATGATTGATTGATTGATTCTTTTTAAATAACGGATTATTTATCCTGAAAAATTGTCGGTGAGACTGAAAAAGCAAAGAATGTATAATAACGGATTGCTTTAGCAGAAAAAGGGATATCCTTCAAGGGGGATGCACATAAAAATCTGGCTTTCTTTTCAGGAACATTTTACAGTTCTCCGTACATTTGCAGTTCATTGCCACGTTTTCTTTGTGATAAACGCAGTGACATCAATCCGGTTAATAACTTTCTCCTGAAATCCAAAACATAAACTTAAATCCTTGAAATCTCAAAACGTAGAATCCTCCTCGGGAAATCCCATTAGCACTATAATCCCTTCGATTTTACGGCACTCGTTCACGAATTTATTTCGAATAACTATGGATAAGCATAAGGAAATATTTTCTTGTTCATTCAATCTTTCACTTACAGTGGGGAACGGTAGAAGCTGAGGGATTCGTGATTTATTTATGTATACATATACTCGTAGGAACATGGACACACGAAAAAAAAACAAGCTCATCTTCAGCAGCCCTTTTTAATACAGAGAGATGTAGCGAAGATGAAGGCGGAGATGGGGAGGACGAGGAGATAGTGTAGAAATAAAGGGGAGGGAATTTCGCGTCCTGCTCTTCATTATCCCTTCCCGGAGGCGACGAAAAAAATCCCTATCCTTTTCATCTGCCCACGACAACACAGCCCTTCCCTTCCTCCTTTTTTTTAACCCTTCCATATTTCCCTCCGTATCTCCACCTCCCAACCTCAGCGCTCTTCCTCTAATCCGTACGATTCCTCTCGTAACCCTCTTCGCCAAAATATCCCCCTTCATAATCTGCGCGTTATGCTCCAGGAAATAATCACGTATATTTTTCTTTCTCCCCTCGACCGCGGCGAGCGAGTCATCGCAACGGTTCCCTCGTGACGGTCTCGGAGAGAGGGAGGGATTTTCGTCATTTTGTTAATAAAATGCCTTTAATGACTGATCCGACAAAATTAATGGTCATTTAGTCAGCGAGGAGAGTAGGAGAGAGAGGCGCTCGAGAATTTCCGGGAAAGCGGAAAAATTAATGGAGACGCAGGTGAAGTAGGGGTATTGGAGGTGAATAAACTTCATTTGCCATCCGGACAAATTATCTAGTGGACGCGTGCAAGTACCGGGAATAATTTTCACGGATAAATTAGCACTCACGTCGCTAATTTTGATGTGTGGCAATGTAACTCTGAAATCGCTAGTAGATTATTAATCGAAAAGGAGGAAATAGCAGTGTTAAAAAGCAGGAATATTGCTATAATCCGGCACCGGAGCTGTTTTCCTGCTTAGTTTCGGTCAAAATGTCTCCAGGAATATCTTACAATAACTTTAAATAACGCAGGGATCATATCGTTAATTCGCTCCATAATATTTTATTTTGGACTATTTACATCTAGTTATCAAGCAGAATATTTAAAAAAAAAAAAAACATGAAGCTTGGATAAAGATTTGATGAAGTCAATTTCAGGCACATAGGAATATATTCCTTAAACGGGATTCGTGTATCATACTTGCACAAAAATGGATTGTAAGCTATTTCCATTTTGATTTTTCTTCATCTATTTAGAATCCTGTTTATGACTACCTCGGTGAATAAGATGTAACCATGGAACCCAACTGTATACAGATGTATTAAATGCAAATTAAAAGTTTACTACGGTAATTTAAAAGGTGTTCATTTGATACATTTAAGGAAAAAAAGGTTACAATTCATATCACTGTGACGGTCTCCCTAAGAAAAAAACAAAATATTTTGATATTCCTAGAGTTTTCTACAGAAAGAAAGTTTATTGAAAACGCGAGGAAAAGTGAGTTTTGAACTTCTTATTCATGCTTTTATACAAAACGGTATAAAGTATGAGTGCAGAAATGATTATCATCTGTCATTATTATTATCAACATACTAAATTCTCCTAAGGAATGACCTTTTCATATTTCCATATGAAATTTCTTTGCGATTTAATAAAATCAATTTCTACATTCTATAGCATTATTATTATATCTAAGTCATCAATCCAAATATTGGCTAGACGTAGCTTTCCAATCAATTCTGCCAGCGGTTTATGTTTTAGCACAATAATAATCCTTCTGTTTTGAATTCTTCAATATCTGCTCCATACATATTTCATCATAATTGTACGTCAGGCTTGAACCAAAATGGAGTGTGAGCTATTGCCATCTTGAATTTTCCTCATCTATTTCAACGACCTCCCTTAACCGTCCTTCCCTTCCACATAAATTATATTGATACCCATCACACCAGTGGCGTAACTACGGGGGGGATAGATCCCCTCCCAAAGCCTCAGACAAATAAAAAAAATTTTTGAAACTAATGTCTATTTTTGACATATAATAACTGCATCTGATTTAAGTTAAGTTTAATGTGCTAAATTGATATAAAATGTATTTCCAAGCATATCATTTTTCAAAAATTTTCCCGGAAACTCTGTTTTCCTGGGGGGGTCCCCATCCAATGCACCTCCACCCCCCTCCCAAAGCATATTCTTAGTTACGTCACTGCATCAAACTACCACAGATAAGTGTTCGAGAAGTATGTATTTGGTCTATATTCAATCCTGTAGAAGATACGCAGTCGAAGGGGATGAAGATGGAATAGTCCTTCAGGATCTTCGGCGGTCTCTTATGAGGAAAGCTCCAACAGTGAATCAGCATCATCCCCAGTGTGTACAGCAGTACTTCATTCCTCGAAACACTCGCCCTTTTGGGAACGCAATAAAATCAAAATCCGTGGAGAGGGGACGAGGCAATAATTTGTCGCCCATAAACCTCGCGCCCCCGCCGACTGCTCACCGTCCCTTCCCTCGCACTCCCTTCACAGTGTTCTCTCTCGACTCGCCGGTCGGAGCGCCGCCAGCAGTCTAAGTTACTTTTTTTTTAATTACAGCCCGCCCGAGCAAACTCTTTAAGGGGCCACTCATTTTAGTCTTTAACGTCCCAGCTCATTTGTTTGGCCGGAAAGTCCTCTCCTTAAATAAAAAGAAAGAAATAAAGAGGTCACCTCCTTTCTCTTTTTTCAACCCCGGTCTCGAGTCAATTATTTCCTCTTACAAAGGGTCCGAACATGGGTGATTTGCAGGATTTATTAGGTAGAGAAATTATTTCAGGATTTATTACAGTTGTTTCACTGCGTTTCTGTTTTAGTTCTGACGGGAATTATAAGAAAATTGACAATATTTCCCATTGTTTTAAGTGTCGGTACAAGAGTCCAACTTTTTGGGGATCTTTTTGATACAAAAGGACATTTTTACCAACTGGAACATAACATTTTGTCGTATATATTTAGAAATAAATTACCTATATCTTGCTTTATTATTTAATAATCTCCAATCTTCCATAAATGGTAGTATGTACATTCGTGGAAAATAAATTACCGTTATGAAGGAAATTTGATATCAATTGATAACAAATTATTGACCATCGGCGATGGTCAAATAAAAACAGTAACCGACCAATAAAAAAATATACTAATTTTGACCGTCGAAAATCAATTACAATCGACGACCTCCATCCATCAACAACCATTTATCATTAGCGACTGTAATCGATTCCGAATTAGATTTCTCGACGGCCGTCACGGAAGGAAAATAAATAGTTTTCGCAAGCGAGCAATAATAGCAAGGTAATCGTCATAGTAGAACAAAAACCACGGAACAGTTCCACAAATTTTAAGTCGCTGTCGACTAGTTGAAATGGCTATAGCGTCATTCACAAGACAAACAGCAACATGAAGTTTGTGGAACTGTACCGTTTTTTTCTGATCTAACATAAATATCTTATCGTTCCAATAAGTCACGCCAAAATTTTTAGGGAGTTAGGGAGGAGTCCGGACCCCCCCGGAACCTAAGAATCAGGACTGATATTAAATTATCCGTACTTATTGTCTAAAATTTTAATGAATGAATGGAGAAATGTATTTTTAATACGTCGATTTACTCTACCTAAGCCATTGCATATTAAATATACTTTACGAGAGCAGTGGCGTAGGGATTTTCGTTCGGAAGGATTGGGAAAAGCAATAGTGATTTTATAATTCACGAGGGTACCGGAACCCCCCCTTACTATGCCACTGGGCGAGAGTGTGTCTTACCTCCAGGGCATGGAAGGTGGGTCGCATCAGAGCCCTCTGGATGGCAGTTCTCTACATAACTCCCTCAGAGGATTGTAGTGTAGAGAACTATGTAGTGTACCTATTATTGGCAATACAGAGGACTCTGGGTCGCATGACGCCGCGGGTTGGCATCTCCTAGTCTAAATAGTTGCATCTCGACCATAGTCCACCCCTTCCTCCATCCACCTCCCCCCTCGCCAGGTGTTCCCGCCTCCTCTCCTGCCCCCGAGGAGCCCATCCCTCCGCCCCCAAGTAGGCCAATCTGCGGCCGAGGAGCCGAGTTGTCTTGCCGAGGTTTGGCTGGGACTCAAGGGGGCGCGCGGACCGGTTTGGTGGGGGCCGAGGCATAGATAAGGGGACGGCCCGTCAGGCTGCTTTCCACTCCGTGGGTCGCCGGTTCCAAACCCCGAGGCGCACATTCGCGTCCGGTCATCTCTTCTCCTCCTTTTCAAACCCCTCCCTTCCCCCTCCAGCTCACCGCAAGATGCGCTTGCGAAGGAAGGAGAGGTAACTGGTCCATCTATCACTCGCGCGCGGCCAGCCAGCCAGCCTGCTCGCTCGCCGTTAGGGCTGCCACATGGGTTATCAAACACGGCGCGACCATCAAGGATAACAGTTACTGACACCCACGCGGAGGTGATGATTTATGCGTATATGAAACCAGTCAACGTGAATGGCTGCTTAAAAATTGGCGCGCTTGCATTGCTTGGAGGATTATGTAGCGCTGTTCTTTTGAGTACGACTGGATCTGTTAGATGTTTCGAGAACAAGTTATATTCCCTGCAGGGAAACTTGTAAAAATATTAATGAATATTAAATTTAATACTAACTCTAATATCCTGATTGTTTTTATGAAATTTAGCTAATTAGTGTTCAATTTCAAGTCATTTACCGAACAGTTATTGCAGCCGTGTTTTCCTCAGTATTTCAGGGATTTGTATCAGTTTTTAATAAGCATAAACTAATAATAAATATTTTGGTGGCTATAGCAGCCTCAAATGTAAGAGAGGAAGTAAAGCGTTTTTAACGTAGTAAAATTTAAATTTTAAAATGTATCTCTTTAGATATGGAAAAAAAATCTTTTCAATAAATAAGCCATGTACAAGTAAAAGACAGCAGCCAAATAATTTTTCGATTTCTATGTATTATTATTCCACATCATTTACCGAGGAAAATTTATATGACACTACTGCAGAACCGAGACTAAAAATTTAATTAGGAGTAAATAGTGGAGGACGTAAAATTGGAGAGTGAATTGAAGAATCTACGATTTAAAATAAATACTTTTCTGACAATCCTTCAAGTTTATCAATCCTCCGAACTTTTTTCAACGCACTCACGGCAACTCCACTGGATAGATGAAGAATTGTACTTGTAACAGGATCGTAGCATATACGTGCAGACACCAGTTGGGAGTACATTATTGGTAAGAAAATTGCAAAAGTGTAGTTATTATCAACCACGTCTCAGCCCTACTACGTCAAGAATTAGGATTTTCATTTCTATACACGATTAACACCAAGGAGAAGCATGTTTCCATTGATGACACGAAACGCGTGCAATTCATTGCTAAATTCAGCGTGAAAATATCCCTCAGTCTCACTGTGAAAAAGAAACTCAACTGCGAAGAAAGAGTAAATTGGATTCGAGAAGCGACAAATGAATACAGGGCAAAGGGCATGAATGAAATAATGTGAGGCGTTTAAGAAGGGAATAATGAAGAATGAAGAGATTACTGCAGTGAAAGGGAGAACGGCTGGCGGAAGTTTACCAATACGACGAACGCATAATGATGACGGGTTTTCTCGGAGGAGAACGGCTGCTGAGGTAGCCGCGAGGAGGAATGCCGGGAGTAGTTAAGTGGCTTGATGTCTTTATTTATAGACTATTTACCCCACTTGCACGGGGTTCAGGAAATATTTATACGAAATTAGACAGAGATTTTCCCATATTTCATCTTAATTAAGTCATCCACCCTCCTGAACATGATGTTTCCGTGTGAAGTAATCTCATTTATGTTTTGGGAACAACATAATAAACATTATAAAAGTACATAATAATAATTCTAGAAGGAATAAAGTCAGCGATATGATAAAATCAAAGCACTGCAGGAACAAGTGACTTTGTACGCAGTCACGCGCACGGGTGCAAAGTTAAATACACCGAAGGAGGAAGTTCGCCATGAAAAAATATTTGGCTTAGCCGGGACTCGAACCCGGATCTCCCATCCCGAAGTTCGCTTTGAGAGAATGACTTGGTGGTGTAACGGCAATCGGGAGATCCGGGTTCGAATTCCGGCTAAGCCAAATATTTCTTCGTGGCGAACTTCATCCGTTGATATGATAAAATATTTCAAATTCTCCACGTCTTTCTTACGTGATTGAGAACTTGTCTTTGAGAAAGTTTTTTCTACAGCCCTAGAGGCATGTTCAGATAGATAATAAAATTATAGACTAGATTGTGAATTAATATTTAATATACCTTTCTTTTGATGATTTCATTTAATGAAAAAGGGTAGAATTGGTAAATAAAAATATGGCAAAAAAGTAAGCATGTTATCAGAGCCAAAATTTATCGAAGGAAATTCAAGCCAATGTAATATCAACATAGCGACGCATCACGTAGGTAAATAAGACGAATCATATTATACCCAACATATGAGAGAGATGACGAAATAGAGAGACTTCTCGCCCACATCTACGCAGGTATATGGGAGTGTGATACCCGAGGCGATGAGACTCCATCATAATGAGCAATAATTTCCATTGCTGGGAATAGAATTATCAAAGACCCCACAACCATTTTCTTAATATACAAGCGTTATCACTCCCAATATAAAGGTTTACAGTACGATAAGATGGAAAATTTCAATAGCGTTGGGATCAAAATATGCTAGTTTTTCCATTTAATTATACCCACGAAGCGTTTATTAAACTACCTTCTCAAGTACTCGAGTTAGCTTTGAATATTGCAACGAAACTCGCAGTGTCTTTAATTAATTCGACATCTCGGGCGTGACTTCATGGAATCGACTTTACATAGCGTAAAGCAAAAAACTTTATAACTTCAGTTAAATTTAATACTGCACGACCTAGGTTAGGACGTGGCACGTCATTATCTGGTGACGTCATGTACAAATAAGGTCGCTGCAAATATCTGCAATGCCTCAAACCTAAACAATGCAACACTTAGCATCTCAGTTAGGAAAATAATCCATCGTATGTAGTGGTCGCAGGAGGCGGCGGAAGAATAACTAAACGGGGGCCAGGGGGGTGGTCGAGGGTGGGCGGGCGGCTGCGTCCGAGGGGACAGTGGGGGTGGATGAAGGCTTTGGGAGATTTGGGGGTGGGCCGCCGCCGCCGGTCGGGAGTGTGGGGCGCAGGTGTTTGGGGCGGTGCTTGTCGGTGGAGGGAAGGCAAAAGGTGGGGATGTCGAGGGAGGCCTGCGTTGTGACCGTTGGCACAAATGGAGGAATAGGGGGCGAAATGGCCAGCGCAAAGTAAGCGTCATTTTGGCGAAGATTTGAAATTCGCTCATTTCACTGCACACCATCGAAACGACCGTTTTCTCATTTGGTCGGTCCTCACCAGGGGGCCGGCAGGAACACTGTATGAGGGAGTGAGAAGCCTGAGAAGTCAAGGGATACAAGTGACTTTTTTCTGGACAGTTTTCTCAGTTAGGTACAGAAATTAGGTAAAGAAAACAAAGGAGATCAACCAATGGCGTACCAAGGATCATAACTAGGGGCGGGGGGCAAGCCATGCTATTTATGAGATTATTTTCTTGAAAAAATAATTTTATTTTAGTTACATATCTTATACCGATGCATATCATTTTTCGTGGATTTAAAGAATATTTGTTGAATATTTTCGTTTAAACTCAGTCCTGATTTTGCTAAAAGACTTTTGCGATTTTTGCTTCTAGGGGGGGGGGGGCAGCTTCCCCCCTCTGCCCCTCGCTGGGTACGCCCATGAGATCAACAAGATATTATGTAGTGCATTTGATTTTCCACTCGATATCGGCACAGAACAGAGACTCTCTCCTATCCCTTGGCCACCAAGTATTTGCATACATCTTCTATCAATGTCAGAAACTTAACTCTGTTTTGCAGAAAATTCACATGCACTCCTTGGCATTCTCACCCCCTCAATTTGATTTCGCAAATATCAATGAGGAAAAAATTCATGACGCTTCTTCGTAGCCACTACTATTTTCCTTTCAATGTCCTCCTAGTCCCTCTCAATTTGAGACTTTCTTAACGGATAAGGGGACCGATTCCCCCCCCCCCCCGAAATTAGGAAAATTAAACACAAAATTGAGCATGGTAATGTGAAATATTTTAGTGAATCACGCGCGAAGGCATGGCTGACGCATTCATAGATGCTTCGTCAATTTTTATGGTCAATACAAAATTAAAAACCATTGGCTATTCTTATTTCAACTATTTAACCTATCCATTCATCTATCTTGGCCACAAAAAATTATACCTAATACAAATCACCACTACTTTCAATGGTCTCTTGGTGATAAGCCAGTGAACTTCAACCCGATAAACGCAAACCTTGATTCACTGCGTAATTTATTGACTATTGCTCCAAAGCTTCGGGCATTACGGTGAAATTGCTTTGAAATCGCATTTGAAAATCCTATCCAGTTCTTAGAGCAATGCTTAGCAAAGATTAGAAAACAGGTAAACTACCCGGAAAATAATGATTTGGCTTTAACAGAATAAAAGGTCCACTACGTTTAAAACGTAGACTCGACATTACACGCAATACTAAAATTACTAATACAATTATTATCGCAAACAAAAAAACGTTGCGATGTATTCTTAAAGTAATGGTTGCATAAATGTAGTTTCCTTTATCTAATGATTATATACATGAATAACAATGGTTGCTTAAAAATCGTGATAAAAAATACTATTATGATGATGATTGTATCACCATTTACTATCTTGCATTTGAAAAATGTAGAGCGTTTGGATTTTATTGAAAAAATCGAAGTTAAAAGATTCAAAGTGGTGATACAAATTATCAGCGACGATTGTCGCATAGAAGCGATGGAGGATAGCGCATAGAAGTATTGCGCATTATCATTGCCCTGAAATTCTGCGAAAAACATTCACAGCTTCCTCTTCGATGATACATCGGTGACATCATTAAATCGCTAAAAGCGAACGACGAGTACGAAGTAGAACAATTTCTCTTCTGTGATGGCCGAGGATATATATAAAAAATATATAAATGCGATAAAACATGGAAATTCTTTCCCCCCATAATTTGGCCGGGTGCCGTCAGCCAGCTTTGAAGGTTTGGATATTGGCCGGAATGTTTTGAATCCGGAGAGACAAGAGTGGACGGGGTTATTAATAAACTATCCGGGGGCGACATGTAGCGATGTGGCGGGGGAGAAGGGTTGGTCGGGGGTGTAGAGGGGGTGGGGTGGGGGGGGGGGGAAATGGACAGTTGAATGACGGAGAAAAAGCGCGCGTGGACGGAATGGCGACAAAAAAGTGACGGAGGGGAGGTAATGAGGGGGAGGAGGGGGGAGGGGACGATGAGGAGAAAATAGACGGGGATGGGGGAGGGATAATGAGACGAGGGGAGGCATTGGCGGGGAGAAGAGAAAGGTATGTTTGCACACGCGAAAAATAAAATTGTTGGCCTCCGGATCTGGAGCGCTTGGCTTTCAGAATATGGTTGATCCAACTTAATGAATTGCATCTTAGTGGGAAGACCGTTTGATTACGGGCCTAATATTGCCGGATTCGATAACAGGGTAAGCCTTTAAACGCTCTCAGCATAATATTTTCACGATTCAATTTCATGTTTGTCTAAATTATTCTAAAATGCGTACTACTCGCCCTAATACGTACTAGTACGTATTCTAAAATAGGTAGTAGCCATCCCACTCTGTGTGACATAAAAATCTGAGGGCTTAATTAGGCGTAACCATCACTTACTACAGTTAAAATCACAATTCGAGATGAACAATCACTTCATCACCATGTTTGACGAAGCTCTCCATTCCTCTCTCGTATCCGCTGGTCTTTTCATGGTATAGTATTTCTCCTCTTTCATATCCTTTATAACCTGTCGTTAGTAACTCATTCGGGGCCGTCCCTTGCCCTCCTCCTCTCCAATTGTCCTTCTATGACTGTTTTTATCAGGCCATCGTACCTCTTAATGTGGTCGACTAAGTTTTCCTGCCTTCTCCTTATGGTTTTTAGAAGATTTGTCTTTTATACCACTCATCTCAGTACTCCCTCATTACTTACAAGAGATCCCTTATAAGTTTTTTATATATTAACAGAGCCGAGCCGAATCTGTTACGGAGTGTTTACTCAAGTGATCATAGGTACAGGCATTCAGATTGTTATAATAACAATAGTTTGGCTGGACCTTCAGAACTTCATTACTGGATGACATTAGCTTGAGAATGTTGCCCATAGTACGTTTGCTATAACCGCGTTAACGCCATATTGCATCGAGACCTGTCACAAAATTACAACCCTGGATATCTGATGACAGAAAGAACCAAAATTACAAATGTGTTGGATGTTTCGGTCGAAAACGAAACAATTTTAAACCACTGAAACTTTAGATCGCGATGAATCCTAGGCATTTTGCAATATGGCAAAATCCCCGCTCATTGGAGCGCTTGGCTAAAAGATTCTGCAGTTTAAAAATTTTGCACATTTGACCCACACATCATTGATAATTTCGGTTCCTACTGGCTTCCACTAGCCAAAATTAAAATGTCCAAACAACACACTGAATATGTCCTAGTGCTGAGTATTTCCTGGAAGATCCGCGATTAAATTATCAGCACACTCGGCGTCGCGGACGAGTTTTACGAGCGTTCGCGTAGTCCTCGACTTAGGATTCGATGAAAAAAAAAATGATTTCACCTTCGGTTAAAATTCGTAGTCAAACTTACTGTCATCAATTATCCCCCCAGAGAATACCTATAAAGGTTTAATCACCTCACTCGAAACCGTACTTCACCGAGAAACCTACGATAGGGGAGATGGCTTAGCGTGAGGGCGTAGCGTCACGACTGAGCAGATGGGGAACGTGGAAATGGAAGAATCTTTTCACTCCAAATGGGAAGTGATGTTTCAGAAGGACGATAATAAGCGGTCATTATGCGACCTGGAATTATTTATTTTTTCTAAAAAAAAGAAGGGGACACGGGGAGGTTAGGGCCGAAAGAAATCACTTGAGTTAATCTGCTTAGAAAAAAAGTAGGGCGATGTTCGGACGTGACATGATAGTAAAAAATAAGGATCTAAAAGATAAGGGGAACATAACGAGCATGTGAGGTAAGCGCTCAATTAGCATATCAAATGCGGAACTCCCGGAGTTTTTTTTTCTTCTCAGCCCTCTCGCTCGTACTCCCGGAAACGAACAAAAAAAATAAGAGCGCCGGAATGCGCGTGCCATCTGCTTCAGAACCCTAGAGGGATCGCCCAGAAGTTATTTGGGAAAAAATGTCGTGTTGGGATACAATGTTGAGTGTACAATGGTGCATTGTATTTTAAGATAGAGAAATTAACGAAATATACTCCTGTCAATGCATATTATGTACTTCTTTTTAGATCATTCGAATGTCCTCATTAGTGCTCAATATTCCGAGACATTGTTAATTTTGTCTCAAATCAACTTTTTCTTACCCTATAAAAAAAACATTTGGCAAAAATTTGAGAATCCGCAAGAATTATAGTACATTAAGATATTAAGAGATAGCTTTCACAATTATTAACTGCGGTACAGTTGAAATTAACTGTTGGAAATGTCATTCTCTTCCTGAATTCATTTTTCCGATCAGCTTAACAGATTTCTATGCACAATAAGATATACTTTGACGCATTTAATGACACCAACTTCATACCAAATTCGATTTATATATCATAATCATGCATTTTCAATGAAAGAATGGAAGCCATATCGTGTGTACCAAATCGGAATAAGAATATATATTATCGCAGCAAGAGCAATAACTGTAATCGCAGATTAGTGGAGAAAACTCACTATATCTTCCAATTTATTGTTTCGTTACGTATTTTCAGCGAAACAAACTAAACTACGATGTATTCTCAGGGTAGTCTCATCGTAAGACATTAGGCCAATTAGAAACAATACATGACCGAATATTTAAAAGATGAATTGATCAAAGAAGATGAATATTTAGAAAGCAGGGAGAAAACTTACCCACTCCCTTTTTTCTACGTAAGAGGGAATACTCAATAAGGTAAATGATTAATTTTCCTCCAATCCGTTTTTTTAACCCATTTACATAATCGTAGCACATCACCGAACATTCGTTATGAAAGAAATTAATTAAATAAAAAATAAATGTTAAATGCAGCGATAAAAATATTTTAAATTCTCGGGCGAATCAGCAGACTAAAATATTTTTCTATTTAGCACCACGATTAACTTAATAAGAGTGACTGCAGTTTTAGCACCGTTGGCTCCTTTTATTCTTACTCCCTGTCATTACTGTAAGCAAGCAGCTTTTATAACTGAAAAATATAAGTTTTTCTTTAAATATTGGCCTAAATTTTACCATCGGAAAGAGATGTTACTCTACTACCAACTTACGCAACTTAGGAAGCGCAACTATGCTTAGTATGACCGTCTGAACGCAGGGTCTTGGGGTCGGGGCTAAACTAACGCCGATAATCGCTCCATAAGTGTGGAGGGGAAGAGGTTAGAGGGAGGGATGATGCGGGCAGATGAGGAAGTTGTGGGGGGGAAGGTGGTTGAGGGGAGGGCGAAATACGGTGAATCGTAAAAAAAAGGGTGAAGGTAAATTTGTCGGAAGCCGCGAGAGGGGGGAGAAGGGGCCGGGGCTGGAAAGGGTGGCGAGTGATGACGGGGTTTAAAATAGCATCCTCGGAGGAAGGGTGGTGCGTAATAGGAATTCTGCCCCCGAGGAGTGGGGAGAGGGGAGATTTAAGGGCTGGCTGGGTGCTCTTCAGTCGTCGGGGCCAATGGAGGGAGATGGGGGAAGGCGAGGGGGTGGGGAGACAGGGTTTATGGATGAGGGAGTGGGAGGGGTTGTCGGCGTTAATGAGAAATGGGAGCGGGGGGGAGGGGAGTAGTCTGGGGCGGAAAGCCTTTCCCTTTCCTTATGCGCACCCCCGCAATCCCCAAAAACAAACTTCCAGCCCGCCTCACCCCCAACTCCCCTTGGGGGTCGTCTCCACCTTATATCTGGAGCGCTCCAACACCGACCTCCTCCCCTTCCTATCCTTAAGGGGGCTTACCAACTCGGCCGAAAGTGTAAAGCTCTAATATCAATAGCAGCGGCTAGGTATTTAACTATGCGTGGAAACAATATACGAAATACTGTATTTGGGAGCATGTAAGCAGAAACCGGTTGTTTGAGGTGGAATTGGGTGGCACCGTTCCATCATAAATTATTTTCAAGTGTGTTTCACTCACTTGAAAATTATATGAAAGGATTGAAACGCGTAGTGCTGCTTAAAGCAAGTGAATTAAGTTTTAAAGTGGAACTTTGTAGATCTCTTTCGTTTATGGTGATACGCAGAGATTATAAAATTGTTAGCAGCCTAAATTTTATTTTTATTGTGATAATAACGCTACGAAGCTTCCTACAATAAGTTTTTTTGTTAAAGCAATGGCAATATTATATATGTAATTAATATTCAGACTTCAAGCAAGCGCCCTCATAAGAGATCGTAGTACTGTGTGATTTTTCAAATGCAATTTATAAAATTTATCTCGAAATTCCCAAACTCTCTGATTGACAATAACTATTCATCAAGAAAGTCTAAATCCATGAAATTATAGCAAATTTGAGGGAAATTTTTTCTATATTTTGATTATTTACTAAACATGACGTCCGAGACTAAGTTATTGATTCAAAATCGAGGGAAATCTTACTTACCAATTTTTTCACACCCTAATCTTGAAGATAAACTGTATTTGAAGTAGTATCATCAATCCTTATCTTACAGATTTGCTTATTGAATATTACATCCACTGGATCATATAGAAATATATCCCATGAAGGAGCTATGGTATTGATAAATGACGCTGATAAAATGGCTACTTATTACATGCTCTTTCCAGCATTATCATGCGGAAAATAAGAGATGGTGGTATTTGGGTAAGATGAAAAAGATCCCTGCTTTTACGGTGAGGGAGAATATTTTCACGTTTTGCAGCCAAATTTGGGTGCTGTGGGGCTTTGGTGAAATACGAAATCATTTAAAACTTACCTCACGTAGTATTCCAAAGAGAGACTAATGCTGTCCTCTGGCGAGTAGATTATCCTCTCCACTCCCACTCCCCTTTCTTCGGGTGTCGTCAGCGCCACTGCAAAGAGAAAGCAAGAAATCATTTATATTCCAATGGCCACACGAAAATCACATTCATCATGCTTTCTGTGGTCAGAAAGGTTTCTGGCGAGATATATTACAGTTTAATATCACCAAAAAGTTAAATTCTCATAACTTTTCCTGGTTATCACACAATTACTTATAAATGAAGACGATGATACCTCACTGAAACCCGGGTCGCGCTCTGTAAAAAATAAGTGGTATAAGTAATTGTGTGATATCCAGGAAAACTTATGATGGAATACCACAAAGTAAATCAAGAGGTAGTGCATTTTAAATTCTCATATCTATTGGTAACGTTAAAAAAAATTCGGACAACTATTCAGGAAAAAGGTAAACTCAACTGATGCTCAAACAAGGTGCTGCTATCATATTATTTACCGTAAGTCAACAATAAGAAAAACTGGAAATTCAATTTTTATGGTAAAGAGCGAAAAATTGTAAATCCTTTCAACTAATTTCGTTGAACCTGCATGGGGTAAATTCGCCATAATATCGTAAGGGTGTAGAGTTGCAATCACTAGAGATAGTTAATATTTTTACGAGTTACAATCCTCGTGAACATTTGAAATTAACTTATTCAAAGCATTGAAAATAACATGATGACAATTAGTATTCAAAAGAATCCTTATTGAGGGCTATTCCTTTATTTTCCGTAGCGGTAAGGTTTCAAATAGCCTGAAGTTATAACTTAAATGCAAGTATATTATTTTTGTTCCTTTCAGGAAATGCTACGTCGGAGTCATTTTCACTCGACGTCTTCCTCTTCCTGAGGGAGGTATTCAGAGAATGAGAGGGAAGAATAACACTTTGTAAAGTTACCTGTGGATCGAACAAAGTTTTATTTATTGTTAGGTACCTACAGGTCTAATTGAAGTGTTCACGACAACTGCAACTCAAAAATAAAAATATTAACAATATCTACAAATGCTAAGGGTGATGCGTAAGACTCCAAGAAAAACCTCAACCGAAATCGATCGATTCGGCTTTCGCTTTGTAAAAACCAATGCTAAATGAAGGTACACAACCTTTGTAAAATTTCACAGATTTTTTTATTTGGTAGGACGTGACGGGACGTTAAGGCGTCATTATCGAGTACAACACATAATCGAGAATGACGCCTAAGCGTCGAAACGCGTCGTACCAAATAAAAAATCCGTGAAATTTACGAAGATTGTTTACCTTAAATCATGTGCTTGACCGTTTCACGACTGCAAAAATTGATGACGTAAGTAACACTAATTAACCTTAGCTATCGATCACTCATTCAAAATCCCAAACCACGAAAATTACAACAAAGGATCCTCAGATCGGCCTCATAACCACCGCGCATTTAATTTGGTTTGCAGAAGTCGCCACTCGCGTCGCTGACGGACAAATTGATCCGATTTTCACGGGGAATTAAGGTATAATTAGGGGTATTAACCGAAATTAACATTGATGATGATGTTATTCCTCACCATTACAAACATCATGCCAAAAAATAATGAAATAAGAATCGTATTACACTTATCACCGCACTACGGATATTTTTTGAAAGCCAATTAATATGCGACCGAAGTCGCAACAGAAATGAACCTTATGTGGCATCGACTCGGGCCTCCTCTATGCAGTCCCGTCTCCACAAACACTACCACTGTGACTGACGTCAACGGTGAAGATACATTTCACTCTGTATGCCCGTGGAAGGGAGGGATTTGTCCTCACAGTCGGTAGAGTAACAAATGGCCCTCCGCATGGAACGTGCGGATACCATACTTCCAAAACCTCCAATCATTTGGCCGCCCATCGTTTTGAAGAGAGAATTTTATTTATTTTTTTGTCGGGCAGGTCCGAAAATACAAATTCGTATGCGAGACGGTGGAGTCGGCGACGTCCACGAATACTTTCGCTTCCCGGAATGCTATCGAGGGCGTTGAGAAATTCGCTTGGGAAAATAAAGAGTTGCGTCACCCGGGCCGCGGCAACGCTTCGGCGGCCGAGAATTTCGAATTGAATTGCGGAAATGAGAATCGGACTGGATTCGCCCCAGAGGAAGCGGGGAATGCCATTTTAAAGGAATCTATCTGGTTGGTGTCCGAGCCGAATGGCAGCGCCAGTAAAGCTAAGGGTTACATAGGGATAGGTTTTTTAAAATGGTTCAATTTCGTATAAAAAATATTTAAAAAAGCTGGAATTTTTAGCAGGAATTCTTTCACTGCGACAAAGCTTTTTAGATCCAACACATTTGATATTTGAAAGACGTTTTGCTATGGAACGATAAGCTATTACGGTTGTATTTCTGCAGGTGATCCCTCCAACAGGCAATATACAGGGGTCACCTAAAGCTCCAAAATTTGTTTTGTATGCATGATATTTAAATGTTTAAATTTTTAGGAGTAATAAATATACTACAATAATAATTATCATGATGATATGCCGAGCCTTCTAGAGGCGTGATAAGTATTTTGCCTTAAACTATCGGCACAGAGTATTAAAATTATTTTTACTGATTTCATTAAAATAATTATTTGAATTTCATAAATAACTCTACGCCATGGGGTCACGGGTTCGGTCCCCATCTGGGTCTTTCCTCTCAGGGAATAAATTTCATGTGAAAACCAAGTAGCTTCAGTCCCTACCACAGAAGACGAGTTCAATCAGTCGGTTGCGATGGTCCAGTAAAAACGACCAAACATAAGGTATATCAGCATAAGTTATTCAGTTCGGCTGATCAGGTCAAATTTACAGAGCGCATGCAAACCGACTGTCCACTTACTATGAGCCGTTAAAAGTAAAAAAAAGAATTGATCAAGGCTAGTCAAAGATGGGCAATTTCGATTTGGCGGTAAAGGCTACGCTTCCGTATAGGCCAGTAAAACTGAAGCACATATTATGAACCGGTAAAGGCATCGTGGCCGGTAAAGGTTTCGCAGCTCGTATGAGCCAGTAACATTTGCGGAATTAGTATGAGCCGGTAGTGTGTTTCAACTTGAAGAAAGAGCTCGTAAAAGTTGCGCAATTAGGATTTAGAACGGAAAACGGTTTTGAAGTTTGGATGAGCCGGTACCCTTAACTCCTTTTCTTTTTCACTCACGCCACTCCGCGCACTCACTTATTTTTTTCTCCTCTCTCGCGTCTTTTGTTTATTAGGACTCGCCGCCACCGCTGACCGTCCGATCGTAACAGCTCACGCTTTCCCGATTCGTATAAGCCAGAAAAATTAGCCGAGTTAGTCAGAGCTGGTAGTGTTATACAACTTGTTAAGATATGGTAAAAGTTGCGCAATTTGTATACATGTCTAGAGCGAACACCTCTACGTGTTCAAAATTCGGACTTTGCTCTAAGGCTGTGGCGCCATGCGCACGACTTGGACTGCTAGTCGCATAATATGCTCGGCAGTCCATACCACCTTGTCCGGTATAGTCCACAAATTTCCACAGGGGAGAATAGCGCAATTTGGACGAATAGATGCCGGCTTTGCAGTTTGGATGATCCGGTATCCTAAACTCCTCTTCTTTTCCACTCACGACACTTCGCACTCACTTATTTTTTTCTCCTCTCTCGCGTCTTTTGTTTATTAGATCGCGCCGCCGCCGCTGCCCGCCCGATCGTGACGCCCGACTAATCCCCAGTGCAGGAGGGGCTTCCGCAGCAGTCGCCGTACCGTCCAGAGCGGACCGTCGAAAATTGATCCGGTGAGGCCGTCCCAAGTCCTTTTAATTAACGCCGTGCACGAGGGCAAGTCCTCTCTCCACGTCAGGAGGGGCGGGAAGTGTGGAAGGTCTCTTGCGTCCATAAATCTACAGGGGGAGGGAGGATTGAATTAATCCGAGCGGTGAAATAGATGTCCATCCATTTGCCGCCCATTTGCGTCTCAGTCATTTTTATGGTCAAAAGGGCCTCCTCCCCCTCATTCGGAATAGGCAATAATGATGATTTGAGGAATCAAGCGACCATTAGAGCGGACCGCTGTAAAATTAGGTCGCATCCCACGTTTTACAAGACTTGACGCTGATCAATATCTCCCCACGTTCCCATGATGCCTCAATAAGGGGAATCTAAGCTGGTCTCCAAGATATTCCAAGAGGGATCTTCGATCAGAGGGAGATACATTCACAGGAGGATTTTGAATTTTTTACAGGAGGCAAATCTACCACTATTCAGAATTTTCGTTCCTCCATTTTGGCAATTACTAATCTAAGAATAGATACTAAGGCACAAATATAATCAAACTATTTTTTGCGACATTAGGTTATCGTGTAAAATAGTGCGTTGTAAATAAGCGTTTAAGAGAGCAGGAACCAACTTTACAAAAATTAAGCTTTCATCACAATTTTAACCACTGAGCGTAACCATGAGTATTTAGAAGAGGTATTAAGTATACTGAGATTTGTAATTTAACTACAAAAATTAACTCTTTAACACTTCCACCCGAGTTTCAAAACAGATTTCATTAGAATCGGCATTAACTTAATTACTTTTTGTAAGTATGTGATGTAATCCGTCCAATAATTGCATTAATATTCTATAGAAATTTACCGATAACTCGTAATGAATGTTTTATTTCATTAGGCTATTTAAAATGGATAAACACATACCTTTATATCAATGTATAAATTGCGAAATAAAACACACGACATTTGGATTCCTTCCACCGCATTTCCAAAATCAACACACTATCTCTCTTCGTAAAGGAAACTTCGACCCAGATCAGCGAGTAGAGTGACGTGTATTGAACGATCATCGGAGTGGATAAGGGTGACAGGGTTGTGGGACCGTCCAGGGATGTCGGTAGAAGGTGACGCGGGAACAGCGTGGTAGGAAAAGCCCGCACTCCCAGAACCAACCCCCCCCCGATATCCACGAGCGCGTCGATCCACCCGCTAGCTCTCCGGGCGATTACTACTAAGGCGTCCTGATCCACTTAGCGACTCCTTCCCTCCCGCCCATTGGGTCGAAGTGTGGGGAGGAGACGGCTGTCAGTGGAAATTATCTTCTGGCACCACTATAAATGCCTCGTGGACGGGGAAATATTCGTTTTCTAGTGTTGAATAGCGAAAATATTTGCTGGATTATGTCCGACAAAAAAATTATTCATTCATATTAAAAAATATATCAAAAGAAAACAATTTAAAAAATGGTCAGAATGATTAAACAGCTACTTTCAATGAATATAAGTAATCTATAATAAAATTATTATTGAAAAAAAAGAACTGTAGACAACATATTATTAAGTATGTAAAAAAATTGATCTTTCTGTTACCAATGTGAAATCACCAATGCTCTCAATTTAGTAAATAATTTTCTGCTATCACAAACAACACACTACCGAGACAACTCAAAGAGGTAAGAACAAAAATGATTGTAATGCTAAAGCTGGTTGTAGTGAACTTGACTCACCGGTACGGCTCAAAAGCGCCTGCACCAAATAATGTGAGTAAAAGAGGAGTCGGCAACAAAGTCCTGCATCCAAACACAGATAAGAATCACCGTAACATAGAACGGCCACGATTGTGAAAGTTTCAAAATGATCACGGGCAATGTCAGAGAAAAATATTTAAAAATTATCTAGGATTCATGCGACAGTACGGCTGCCTGAAGGTTACGTAGATTCAAAAATCTTTAACGGCGGAAACTGATAATTGTACGTAAATTATCAACACAGAATCTTACGGCGCGCTAAAATTACACAGGTTCTGACACGGTATGCCACTTGTTGCCAATCTTCTAAGGATGGTATGCATTTTTATTTCATTCGTCGTAAAAATATAAGTAAAAATATTTAAAACATCAGACTTCTGAAAAATTACAAACTTAAGACTTCCTTGAAACAACAAGCTCTAGGTAATAAGCATAAAATTTTTGTTACTATAAGAGTTACGTAGTTTTCATGTCAGCACCAGATTTTTGATAATTTCAAAGGTTTGCGGCCCAAAAATGATATCGCCCAATTTTAGACGTTAAACACACGTGAATTTCTAGCCTGGGACACGTCTATTCCCTATTGAACGGATGCACTCCACTCTGTTATCCGTAAGCACAGGCAGGAAAAATTTCATCACGATGTTGTCGTAAATAAACCTCGCAGACTGGACATTGCGTAAAACTAACTCGCGAGAATATTGATGCGCTTATTCGCCAGGTGTCTCACCCTTAAAGACCCCAACGGCAGCCAGCAATGTTCTCCATCAAGTTCCCCTGCGCATCTCACCATGCTCTTATCTTCACCGGGCCATCTTTCTCTCCTCTTGGGCCCAGCCGCCTCCGGAATAAAACAGTCGAATGCGGCGTGTATGGATGACCGCGATGGCTTCCATTTTGTCGCCTCCTTTGCGTCCTTGATAGGGAAGGTGGGGGTAAGTCGTGGTCGAGCGTGGCAAACGAGCCAAATGTCTTCATTCCCGGCGAAGGCGTCCTCATTCTTCCCCCTGCACGAATCTCCAAACCTCGCCTGTAGAGACAATGAGCTCGCACTAACTCACTCCAACAAGACTTGTTTAACGGTTGGATACATGGACATATTCGGTATGGCGGTATTGCCACAGTTCGAATAATTGAAATCATCATGCATGATACAGTTGATAGAAACTGTTATCAATTTCTCTATAAACACCGGTCATAGCATTAAGGCTTCGCACACGGTCTTTAAGCGTAGACTGTAGAGAAAATAACGACTAATAAGGATATTTTAAATCGGATAAATAATTTATTTTCACAAGGAAATAAATAGGGCTTTATCAAAAAATACTCGATTTGTATAGACAAGACTAGGCTCTGCATAGGCGATGTAATTTTCAAAATTTTCAGTTGCAAACGAATATTATACGAACGAATGGCCGGGATACTTATGGCTAGATAACAGTAACCGAGACATGGTATGGTAAGGGATGATGCTCTAGTTAGCACTGGCACTGGCTGAACTCTAAATATAATCTACGATGTAACGCGATGAGTCACGTACACCAAAGTTGGCCACAAGGAAACCTACAGCTCAATCATGTTATTGTTGTTCCAAAAGCTTAGGATATTTAATTTCATTGCTATTGGAAACCTCGCTATCCTGCGTAGTCCTTTAGTAGAATTTCATATATAGTCAATCACCGCTGGTCACAGGGCTGTTCGTCAATTCTCAACCATTGATAAATGATAGTCAATAGAATCAATAAATCGACAACTCGCGATAAAAACTAAAAAATGAAATGAAAATCGAAAACCCTGGAGACATCGTTTATCTGTACATCGTAGTCGCCCAGAAAGTTTGCTCCGTGAACGTTAATCGCGGGGCCCATTGTGGATTCTCGCGAAGAAGTTCGTTTGACGCTTGACACCAACGGTTACTCATGTGCTAATCCATCTACCGATAGCACGCAGAGCATATCAAATTGCAGCCGTTTCGCATTAAGGATTCAGTGCCTTCCTTCGCTACTTCTGTCTCCCGAAGGTCCTTGATCACTCTGCGCGTCTTCAGCATCGGGAAGAGCTTTACCGATTCCAAAGTTATTGTGAACGGATGGATGCCCTTAGCTTTGATAAAAGAATAAACGAAATATAAATCCACTCACTGATACTGTAACTAATAGTTTGATCGCTAAAATACATTGGGTAAGGCATTTCGACTATTAATGATCTATTTCCATAAAGTATCGTTGAATGCGAAGGAAAAAATTGCAGTTCTCAGTTGAGCCGTTGCTTTATATTTCTTCAAATTAAAGTCCAATTAAATTACCATCTTATAGCCAATTTATTAAAACCAAATTTCACTTGTTGCCTACATGAATGTAGATAATAACTTATAATAATAATAACTTCGTCTTTATTTTTCAAGCGAATTCAGGAGAACATTATCCTCTCTTACAATTAAATTGATTGACAATCACCAACATCCATGCCTTGGATGGTGGTCAATCCACACAGGGGGATTCGAACCCGCGACCTCTAGGTAAGCAGTCGTGGACTTGACCCCGGCGCCACCGAGGCCGAGGAGATAGGAAGGAAATGGGTACATAGAAAGCATAGGAATGTTTGTGATAAAAAATCATACAACAACGCATTATTCAACCATAGGCTATGGCAAGCAAGTAAAAACAGAACCGGGAGCCAAACCGAGGACTTCCTACTTCCTAAATCAATTGCAAACAACTGCGCTGAGTTTTACAGCGGTCCTTACGGAATGCCAAAGAATCCTGGTAAGGTTTCTGGTCCATGTTGATCGTTTTTTTAGTACCTCAAGGTACAAGAATGAACGTATATATTAACGCAGAAGAGCATTGAAGAAATGGATTGCAAAGGAAAAAAATGTAGCCCTGTGAACAGATTGTGAGAGAATATGCTTGATGGAAGATCAGCGGAGCAGAAAAGGGAAAATTATTGGACTCCTGCCGAGGCACAAAAGCAGTAATGGTGGATAAGAGACTCGGAAGATTTACCACCAAAGGCCTCCGAGGAAACGCATTAGGCAAGTCATCAGGGGAACGAGGAACGATAAAGGAATAAAAACTTTAACCCATCAGTTTCCCGAGCCCCTCGGACTATTGAGCCATCAACTAGCGAGGAATGTGACCAGGAAAATTGAAATATTCGATGATCAACTCCGCGGAAAACTGCGCGTACGAGCAAAAAACAAAAGAGAGGAGATTGAGATTGAATTGTGCAGGGAAATAATCTACGGATCAGTGACTCAATGACGCTTGGCTATAGTTAGCGACCCGAGAATATGCTCTAGGGCTGAGAACAGTATTATTTTCCAGGCCTTTCCTCAATAATTTTTCACAGGCGAAAGAACTGACTATGACAAATCTCATCTATCATGATCGCATTCCATCATGGTGAATCAAGCCCAATACGAAAATAAAAGGTCCAACATGAACCAAAGTATCGCACTGACTACATAATGCCAATGAAGAAGCAGTTTTCATGCCTGATTTCAATCAGAACCTGTTGGACAGCGGTCCTTTTAGTAAACTTTTCTTAAAATTTCACAAGGAATATGCTTCACTCTACCCTATGATAGATCTGATTCGCACTGCACGTTAATTTAAAAAAGGGGAAATCATCAAATAAATTTAATCCTACGGTCTTAACAACACAAAATTTCCTTCCAGAAATTCCTGTCGGCCTTTCCATCGGGTCATGTTTCTTATTATGTCCGAGGCATTGAATGTTGACGAAATGTTGGCCACTTTGGAGGATCTGGCCTCGTAGAAACCCCGTAACGAATTATTTCAGTGTTTGGCGCCATTATTTATTATAAAAATTAACAGTTTTTTGACATTTTAACAGTTTTTTTGCCTCTGGATATCATCACGCACCAGTCATCTGATTTTTCTATTAACTAATCATCAACTAGGATACCATAAATGTTTTGCCACGTAACAGGTGCTTAAGAAAGGTAAGGAAAACAATAATAAAATATCACGCCTGGTCCAGTTCTCTAGATAGGCATTTAAATCAGTTCATTCATTCAGAACAGACTTGATATGTGATTTTCATAGGGGGAGAGACCTCCAACTCATCTTTCACAGCTATACTGTCCTACATTAACCCCCGGCGTGAAGGGTAATACCTGTTCTGGACGGAGATATTCATTTTGACGACGATAAATGTCTACCAGCTGCCCATAAAAAAATGCTTCAGCGACGGCGAGGAGGGTATCTTCGGCAAAGGTCTCCGCGGAATACATTATATCCGGCTTCGAAAAAGTCGCCTGAGGCGCAACATCCCCCCTCCTCCACCCGACAACAAAAGATCGATAAAGCGCAATAAGCGATGGTCGTAAAAATGCCGATTTCATTAAATATTAATTTGTTACATGGAAGCAAGGGCGTTCGGAGTAGTCTCTCTCTGCCCGCGATGAAACATTCAATAACTGAGTTTAGATTCAGCGCGGGGATAAAACTGTCACGCCGCATAATGGCCTGGCTTTTACGAACGTATCGCGTTACGCAAGTAAAAAAAAGTGGAGCATCGGGATTTAGCGCTGGAGAAGACTAGAAATGACCTTTGGTTTTTCCCATATCACACAGGATGAGCCGCAATCCACCACAATCCATAAGAGCCGTGATATGTTCCTTTTTTTCAGCACTCTGGCAAGAGAAAAAAAGTTTCTGAATTTTTTCGAGAATTGTGATTTACGATCTTGGCCTAGGGCAAGTGTTCACTAAATATTGTAACTGATTTGGTGAACTCTCACAAATCAAAATCGACAATGCACACGAATGTCCTTATTAAGATTGGGACACCTTGTTTACGAAATTTTATACATCAGAGATGCCTTACTACATGATAATTAATTATCATTTATTTTTCTCAGATGATTAATTGTCTTATAATAATTGATTCACCATTAAAATGCACGGCGTGTCCAGGATGCTTAAGTTTTCGCACCATTCTAGCTTACTGTAGTCACCCTTTTTTTAAGTATGATTAATTAAAATTTTTGTTTTCCTCACAACGATTTGAAGTATGCTATGCAAAAAATGTATTTAAGTGTCTACTCGACAAACCGAAAACGTTTCAAGACTATTGCCTACATTTTGAGCATGTGTCAGACG
The DNA here is from genome assembly GCF_921293095.1 of Ischnura elegans. Taxonomy (NCBI): domain Eukaryota; kingdom Metazoa; phylum Arthropoda; class Insecta; order Odonata; family Coenagrionidae; genus Ischnura; species Ischnura elegans. The sequence goes on from NC_060249.1 coordinate 29,758,786, forward strand.
ATAAAAAGATCGATCATACAGGAGTAATGCGTGATAAAGGCTCCTTTTCTCGTCACCAAAAAGCTATTCCCATTCTACGTCCGCTTCGGCGGCGGCATGGTAGTCCTCAACTGTCAAAATAAAGGTCGCGGGTTCGAGTCCCGTCGTGCCCCTATCAATGAATGCGTGTTTTTGGTCGTTCATTGGTGATTATTCAATATTACCTGTCGTAAAAGGACAAACTTGTGCCGTTGTCGGGGCAACTGGATAATAAATACATAAAGAAACAAATAGGCGTCGAAATTATTACTACATTTTGTAATAATATGCATTTTTTTCTGTGGAAACCACCCAACAGAAGTTTCCCCGAAAGAAGAATGGAACAGTTTACCCACGCTTCTTTGAGCTGCCAAAAAAATGAAAAAAATATCAGAGGATTAGACATCATGGGGGAAGAGAGCGCCTCTAGGAAAAAATAGCATCCCCTCCGCTCCTTTGGGGAGACGTCATTTGCCCATCCGCATGCATCGTAAGGGGTGCTCAGCGGAGGATGATGGGCTCCGAGGGGAGCGTCTTGGAGTCAATCATCCACTGGAGGGAGCTAAGTGCGGAGCGAGGCGGGGAGGGTGGAGGGGAGAAAGACTCAACCAACATATCCAGCCCCACTCAACTGCAAACCATGCTCTCCTGTGGTCGCTTTATTATTATGGTATTCTACCGATTAAGGTAGGTTTCCATTAAGTACTAAAGAAGTAATCTGGGAGCCTCCCTTTCCTTCCAGCACTGCCTTCTTCAATTCACAGTAAGGCCTACTTCCTTTTAATTTGTCTAAAAAAAATCCTATTCTCTTCCTTCCCCTCCATCGTCTACCTAACATTCTACTCTCTAAAGGCCGTTTTACACGGGGCACGAATTTGCGCAGGTTAGAGCTGCAATAATTTCTAAAATGGCGTGGAATTGTGCGAAGGTATGAACGAAATTAGAGCAGGGGCTATTTTGCCATCTCACGTCCACGCATTCTCGCATGTGTTCAAGCAATTCACCGCTTTACACGACGCAATTTTGATTGCGCCTTCGCACGTACGTCAGATTGTGTAAGTACGTGCCCCGTGTAAAACGGCCTTAACACTGTTTTCAACAACTCCTCCCCGCTAAGCACTCCCTCCATCCATACCTTCTGTAACCTTCGCATCTAATCTAAAACCTGCCTCTCCTCACCAACCATATCCAGCACTTTGTCGTTCCTCCTCCTCTCTGTCCATTTCACCATCTCCATTCTTCTCTATGCCCACATCTCGAATGCCTCCAATCTTCTCTCGTCCTCCTTCCTTAGTGTCCACTTTTCCGCACCGTAGAGAGCTACACTCTAGATCAAACTCTTTTTTTTTAAACTCTTACATAACTATCCTCTCAGAAGCTCCTTTCTGTTCATGAACGCCTCCTTTGCTAATGCTATTCGCTTCCTGATGTCCTTACTACTGTATCCGTTTTCCTCTAACTTGCTGCCTAAATAGTTGAGTTGCTCTACCTGCCTAAATTCTCTTTTCTCGCGATCAGAGTAATATATAATATGCTCTACATAACAGAGTAGCGTATACTGCATAAAAATGATTTATTTTGGACATCCTCTTTGAATCTCGCATTCAAGCAATTCCGATTTCCACATTCAATTCTATTTTACACTTCTTTCAAATGCATATAATCTGCACCAGATCTATAATTCTTGGCTTGAGGGATGGAAAAGAATACCAGAAGTATCTGGTAAAGATATCTGGTAAATATATATCATTAGCTCGTAAATAAAGGTTTAAAATTTATCATTTTTTTAAATTGCATTTGAGGAAGAATATAGTAGTATAGTATAATAGTAGAATATAGTGTAGTTTGAAACAGAACCATAAAATTACTACTCAAAAGTAACGCATGGAGTGAATTCTTACAAAGTTTACTATTATGTTGTTAAGCCAATGCTCGAGTACGAAAGATATTTTAAATCATTTGGTCGCTCTTTATTTGAAATGTATCCAGCAAAAGATGATGCCCATCAGATAATTTCCACTATAAAATATCGGGCGCATTCTTAACAATTAAAAGCTTTCAGCAAAATGCCACTCACTTCCCTCCCTTATGTTTTTTTAATTTGCTGGAGTCGTAATGTCGGCACATGGTTAAGCCGACGAAGTGGAGAATACATAGTTGCATGGAAACTAACGACATCTCAGATACATTCGCACTCACAATCAGTTGCGCAACGTGAAATTAATTCTGCCCACTGAATGGTCTCATTGACAGATCGAGACGACGAAGATAGCGATAAGAGCGATTCATCACTGAGCGAGGGAGAGACGCGAAACACCAATTAATGTGCCTTTGAGATGTTTGCAGGCTTTTGAAGGCACTGACTGAATGGACGCAATCCTATTACCCTATAGCATTTACGAGCCGCGGGTGACTCAACGCCGTGATGTTCAAATCGGAATGGAGAGATATCAAATAGGACTGAGAGCAAAATTCATTATTAGAATTCATCGTCGATGTTCCCAATTTCAATTCCTTCCTTCTTAAGGGCTACAAATAAGGCATACAATTCAGGCAATAGAGTGATTGCGATATTCCTTTTTGTTCAACTCTAAATGCGATAATTTTTGCTTTATCAATAGCAGTTTTGTTTGGGGCACAATTTTAGAATCTGGTTCGTGATCAATGAAGACGTTGAAAATATCTCTTTGATATTTTCCCTATTCACTTCTTAGTGCATAATAACTAAAGTAATTGCAAGTTTTGAGTTAGCAAGGAAGAAAAGAACAGGATTTATGGATTAAAATGCAAAACACAAAAAGTCCAATGCCGAACTGAGGAAAGAATTCATGAGGAGGAGTCGGGTTGACCTCTAAAATTTCCCAAACAAACCACCAGCAGCGCAAAATAAAACCACCTTTGACTGCACTTTTTATATGTAGAGGACGCATCACATCCGCTCAACTGGTCGTATTTCGCTTTTTTCTGACTTATCATCTGTGTTAAACTAACGCTGACATACTTCAAGTATCAGGCTCTAAATGCAATAGATCTTTGTCACAATTTTCCCTAAACTCGAATACGAAAGTATTTAGCTACGAGAAAATACTGTCATAAAATGCTCACATTTGAGATACACGCATATTTCGACAAGGGTCCGCTCGATCTATCCTGAACATTTCAATGTGCAATCGCAACTTTTAAGCACGTAATGCGTCACAAAAAAAGACAGAGAGCGGGAGTGATGAGTCCTCTTAACTTTCCGTCAGGCGCAATATTGGAATTGCTGAGTTCAGGCGCAATGTGCCTGACGGGCACGGATGTGAAAAACCATTATTAACTCTTAGCATGGCTCAGTGGTACACCTTTCAAGTTTAAGGCACTATTATTAGAGTAAGCGAACACTTAAATGATTTTTGGGTCTTATTTGCTATGCATATACCCCTTCACACACGGTCATTGGGCCTCGGACCGATCCAGCAAGGTCTTTAGGCTATTTAAGTATTATTATATATGATACATTTCAGCATTGTGAATTCAGGTTGCTAACTAATGGCAGGGTTTTGACATTTTACTTATTTGTTTAGCTAATAATGCTTCTTTTTTGCTTTGTTGTGCCATTATTTTGTTTAACTAAGCTAAATAACCCGCCACTGATCGGTCGGTATAAACGCAAAAAGCTAAAGGCAACGTAGAATATGTCAAAACAAACAGCTCCTATAAGCGCCAAGGGTCTATGCAACCAAGCGGCACGGAAAAATAAAAAAAAAACACTCGCGCTGCGCCTGTCAAATCAATTGCGCCCTTCGGAATGTTAAGGCAAAAGCAGCATGATGCAAAGCCGAGATAACGGTGCATCGGATACCATTCGCGGCGCACAATAAAATTTAATCAAGGGCTTCCCGGGGCAACCTCCGAAATCAACTTTACTCAACGGCTAACCTTCCGAGAGGCGTCTTTGAATGGAAGACGAGAGGAATTTCTTCCCACAAGCGGCACCTCACTCACTCACGCAGAATCCTCGGCGATTACCGATTCATTCGCAATCACAATCGAAGAAGAAGAATGCCGAGGGAATGATTTCCCGGTTGGCTCGCCCGAAAGGAGGGCTCTTTTCGAATCACTCTCGGGACCTTTCTCCTCCGTTTAATACTCAATTTTCCGCCTCGACTTGTACGACTCTAAATAAGATCCTCTCCTCGGGGGGAGAGAGAGAGAGGGGGGAGGGAAGAGTTGGCGCCTAGAGGGGTTAGGGGGGAGGGTCGTAATCGGAAGTCCCCTCTGCCGGCAAAGATCGCGGGCCGGGATCGGAATTCTGCAGTCGGCAATCGGAAAAGGAGACGCGATGGAAGAGGAATACTATGGGCTGTTTCGATAAGCTACTCTCCCCATCGGCTAAAGATTCCTTCAACCCATCGACTTCGATACCTATGTTGGTCATCGAACAATCGGTTTTCGTAAAGAAATAAATTCAAACCAATTTTAATACGAACCCTGTGTATGTGTATTCGAACTATTTCGATGAAAACTATATTTCATAATGTAGAATTTTTCTGATTGACTTAATTTGGTTTAAATTTATTGGTTGGGTTCCGACGTCTTCGATGAACATGGAGACACTAAAGTATGGATATAATTGACAGTTTTATTTGAATTAGCATTGTTACGGGCTATTTTTCCACCTATTCTAGTTTGTAATTGTAGTTCTTTGATCGACCACACTAATTCGATATACAGAGAGATACATGGAGAGATATCAGCAAGCAATCTATATAAATGGCGATTGAAAAAGCAGTAGTCAACGACCTTCACTTAAATCCAAGAAACATAGAAAAGAAAAGGCTAGACCTGATTTGATCATTGAATGGTTCAGCCATTTATTTGATAATAATTTATTGGAATATCGATGATGATTTCATTTCGTGTCTATATTGACGTTTATGTCGATAAATCAAAACATGAATCACCATTTCGATTATTCGATGTAGTGAAAATAATTTAGATTGATCGAACTTTAAAGAATCGCTAGGGGGCACTGCTCTTTACGACGAGGAAATGGAGGATAGGAAGGTCGATATTGATGACGATTTCAATTCATCGACACATCGATGATGATATTGATCAATCGAGGGCCATTTCGATTATTTGATGTATCGAAAGTAATTTCGATTGATCGAACAATCGAGGAGGCGTAATGGGCGCCGCTCGCAGCCGGCCCGAGCAAGGGGACGAGGCCGCTCCCGGCCCAGCCACCCATCCCGGCTGCCCTCGGGTTTATCTCCGCCGTATCTCAAGTTCAGCGGCGGCGGATGGAGCTCGACCGACTCATCCCAGAGGCCTCGACCGCCGCTATTAATCTCCCCCCGCCTCCCCATCCATCCTTGTCTCCTACCCCTTACACCGATTCCTCTCCCCCCCCATTCTCCCACTCCCACGTTTTCCTCACCACTCCCCAACCCCTTCGTATCGTCGCCGCATCGCTAAGGATCAGCATCGAGAAGGAACGGAGAGGGGATGTGCACAAAGAGGAGGATAAAAAAAAGGTAGCCTCACGGTCTCCGGGTGGGTACTCATGTTTATTAATTCATCGCGTCGTCGACGTTAATTAAATTGGCTCCTCGCGAACATGCCACTGTTTGGAAAAGAGTGTCTCTTCCTCCCTCCCTCCCTCATCCCTGCTGCGAAGGGAGAATCTGTTGTGAGGGCGGAAGGTAAACGCTGACTGAAGGGGAAAGATTTTGTGTTCGGGGAAAGGGGAAGATGAGTGGGTTTTTAGCGCGACTAGTGGCTGAAAATAGAACTTGAGAAGGGGAGGGAGGAGTTAGATGGTGATCTTAAGGGAGTGTTTCCTCTTTTAAGACGCCACGCGAAGGAGGAGTTTATGCGGGCGTGGGATTGGAGCTCCGAAAGCGATATTGAAACGTGTGTCCCAAAACACTCATTCTATCCCCACACAAACAGGGGCATGATTATGCGGGATAAGTCCGGGAAAATTATAGGCTACGAAAGAAAAAATTCTAAATGTACTCAATTCCTGGATCATTTTTAAAGCATTTCAATTCCAGTACCTGCTGTGACTAAGGAGGTTCGTAATGTTACCAAACATTATAGGTGGATTATTAGACATTTTTGGGACCATTCAGACATTTGGCAGGCATTCATGTGTTTGGAACCATTTATGCCCAATAACGCTCATTTTATTTGCCATATAATTGGATTATTAAATCAATACGGAAGGTTGATTGTCGTCTCCCACATTCTCGCAGATTAAAAGACATAGTTCACGAACTTAATAATTAATTTAACCTGAGTCAGGGCATTTTGAGATTATTTTTAGTTTTAGGATGGAATAGATGCAAACAAATCTTGTTCACTAAAACCCATCCCGAAATTCGCTTTGAGAAAATGGCTTGGTGGTGTACCTGGTTAATACGCCTGACCGGCAATAGGGAGATCCGGGTTCGAATCCCGGATAAGTTAAATAGTTTTTCACGGCGAACTTCATCCTTTGGTGTATTTAAAATTAGAATAATGTTTGTTTCATTTTTTATCTATCAATTGCAAATGGGGAGGAAACATAGTAATTTCGTCATTTTCTATTATATTATTACACAGAGCATTACAGTGTCGGTGGTCATCCCACCGAACTCCGGCGCTACTCTTAGCTAGGCGCCGCGGGCATTTACTTGTGTCGCTTGAGATTAGAGTCGGAGGTGGGGGATGAAGGCGAGGGGGGATGTGTTCGAGAGAAGCCTCCCCTCCGCTCCCTCCCAACCCATCCCCCGCGGAGGCGGCGGCGGCAGCGGCAGGGGGTGATTTGGCGACCACTTAAACTTGAATGAGTCGCGCCCTCCTCGCCTCGGGGGAATCGGGGAACTGTGATTCAAGGATGGGAGATCGAGTGGATCTTCAAAGTGGCAGCAGTTACAGCAAAAGACCACGGATACGATTCAAGAACCAATCCGGGATAAAGTAGAGAAGTTTGTAATTACATGAATGACAAATGAAGGAAATAATACGAATGAAGGATAATTAAATGAAAAACTCCCAGTGGTTACTTTGCGGTGACTCATCTTGAAGAAATAATTACAAAAATTCATCACTTATGCAATGTCACAGTTTATATGATGAGATTCTTGACCCAGGTTCCGGGCAGGCTTTCGGGTCATGATTACATACGCATTAGCTAAAAATGAATCAAATAAAATCTATTGGTATCAATTATTAAACTTAAGAAAACTTTTGGGCTAATTGTGAAGGAATATCGATAGTTCGGATTTTAACAAATACATCATTGATTGATATTAATACGGGTTAAGTTAAAAACTTCAACATGGTTCAGAAAAATAACCAAAGAGCAGCTTTGAAAAGGTAACTACGTTGCAAGTGATTGCAGTTATTGCAAACTATAATATTTCCCAACATCTTATAAACACTTAACGTAATCTTTGCCAAGCATCGAAAATTGTTGAAAATGACAGCCATTTTAATGAAAAACATTACGTTAGTTTCTAGATTTAGTGAGATCAAGCTGTAGCAACAGATATTGATGTATATACATTTTAAACTGTTGCATTAATGCTCCAACACTAAAACAAAACGCAATTAACTTCGAAGGAAGGCTGATAATGTTTTCATGCGCGCAACTATTACACAAAATGGCCTCGCTAACACCATAATAATATTCGTTCTTCCGCGAACTTCAGAGGAGAGTTGAGATGGATGAGATACAGCGTAGCGGTGCTGGAAGAAATACGGAGACGGCGGGTAGTGGAGGTGGTTAGCGGCAAGGGCGGAGGCCCGGGACTTTAAATTTAGGGGAGGAGCCGAATAAGGCATTCACCAACAACGGACCGACAAAAAAACTCGGCAATGACTCACCACTATAAATACATGCGAGAAGGCTAAATGACGAGGAGATATTCCGCCTTAAAAGATATATCCACCGATTCTTCTTCCGTATTAAGGTCGACAAGATATCGAAATGGAGGACGGCGGCATGCCAAAAGATTTGCATTTCGATGGATAAAAAGTAAATATGTGCAAACAAATTGGAGGTCACCAGGTATTTTTGATGAGAAACTACAATTGACAATATAAATGGTATAATTAGGCGAAGTAATCTAGTTTTTTTTCGTCTATCATTTCAAATTGACACAGTGGATGGAGTCACGATTCATCACGACAGGTTTTCTTATCATTAAGGAAAGTAAGGCATTGGAGACCTTTTCTCACGATTAGTATTCGTTAAAAGATATCATTCTTCCCGTTGAAGAGTTACTTCCTGGTAATTTTTTAACTTGATATTTCAGCTCAAGTCCCATTTTGTCTCCAGCAAATTAACAGATCAATCTTTTCTTCTGTAACAGTATGTTCGAGAAATCGAAGTTGTTGCGTGGATAATAATTTCTATTCATGGTCTCGAGTCATTACGCCTGTTTCACTTAAATATGCAAGTCAGTCAGTTGCCCAAAAAATATTTCAGTGGTGCAAGAATCAGGTCATCTTCAATTCAGATGGTAAGAACAATCATTTCTTTCAAAACTGCATGCGGGCAAAAAAACATCGCCTTACATTCGTGCAAATACGGCATTTATCCCAATCAAAGACGAGAGATGCGGTCTGCGGTACAGCCTCTGTGGACCAGTTTCCTCCACGAAACCATGAGACGGAATAAGGTGCGACCGATAAAAAAAACGACGAAAAAAAAACTCGTTCTCGAGGAGCCAACAACTCCGGTGGTCGGAGTAGGACGTGAGGAAAGCTGGACACCTTTGTAGCAGCGTCCAAATCTCACACAGAGGGAAGGAGAAAGGGGATTGGCGTAAGAAATACGGAGAGAAAAGAGGGGAAGCAAAAAAATGGTGTGGTCTCCACTTTTTCTTTTACTTTTCCAGTCTTTTTTAAAGGTTACGCCATAATTAGGCCACTGAGTGCCGGAGAGAGCGTCCGGGGAGCGGAAGAAGTGCGGAGGGAGAGGGGAAAGTCGATTCAAACTCTCCTCTTTCCTTTGTCTCTAAGATAGAGAAATACCTTCCACTAGCACACCAAGTTGGGAAAAGCCATGCCTGCAGCATAGCCTTCCAATCCTAGGATTGTTATACTGCTGCTACAGGGGCGAAGCTAGGAATTAAGGCTAGGGGGGTTTTAGGCGAAACTACACCTGGGGTGTGTGGTATACCCGCCAGGATAAGCGGGAGGTGCGGGGGACCTCCCCCAGAAATATTTTTTTGATAAATGGTTCAAAATGGTGAGTGTTATGGCTTTCAGAGGGATATTTTAATGATGCTTACACTTTTCTATAAGCATATTAATCAATTGAAGTAAAATTGATTAAACTTAAAAGTTTCTCTGAGCTCTGGGGGGGGGGGGGGGTATTTTATCCCCCAAAGCCCCCTCGTGGCGCCACTATGCAACTAGAGGTGCATCCTATAACCTATGCAGTATAAGAGGATACTCCGCATGCCATCAGTTACTTTACCCCCAAGACCATTCACTTCATGTAACTATATTCCGGAGATGTTTTCTGTATTTAGTTCCAAAAATATTTAACCTACTACCGCACGAATAAAAAAAGGAAAAAATAAGATATTTCAAAAAAATTAGTTAAAAAATTGTTTTTAGAATATGATAATAACGAAATTTTATTTAAAAATGCACATTATATTGTTTTACAACATGAATGTGTAAAGTAAATCTCTAATATAAATTTGTAAAATAAGTATGCGGTATGCTTGATGCTGTAATATTCTGCACCATGCATATCACTGTAATATTTCCTTCCTTTTCTTATAAATATTTGCACAGTATTCGATTACCCTCACGCAGGTTTCGATCTTAGATGTAACGTAGAGCTTCCCTATATGTTAGTCTAAGAATTATACAGTTTGGGAGTATAAAAATTATTATTATTATCCTTCGGGACTTGATGTAATGTCTGGGTTATTTTCCCGGCGAACAGCGGCAGCAAAGATTTCTATGGCCTAACATCGGGTAAGGTCCTCCATATTCAACAATCCAAAAATCAGATGTCCAAAGTGGATTCCCTGAGGACGATAGGCGAGTTGCTCATCGAAACGTCGGAAGGAGCTGTTGTTTATTTATTTTACATCTACATAATACCCTGCGAGCCACCTCTAGGGTGTTTGGCAGGGGATGATCAATCACCAGCATGCAGCATGCATTTGGACTCCCACATGCACACCACACCGTCAAAAAATCGTCCCGTATGCTAACAAACTATACTACTATATGCTGTTAGAAATAATAATTGAATTTAATTTATTCTTAATCCACCGAATATAGCTCATATTAACATTTTACATCGGTGTGTTCAACTAATTTTACAATTACGTGCCTACACGAACAACCTTGCCCTGGATAAGTGAAAATTACCCACGTGGGACTCGAACCCGCGACCTCTTGTTTGGCAGGCAAGGACTTTATCCCGCCTCCACCGAGGCCGGCAAACTATACTAGTTGTGAGACCCGAGAAATTGTCATTTCATTCTGGATTTGCCTCAAGGAATAAATTGCCTTTTGGTCTTTCTCGGGGGCTTTCCCTTCAACTTCTGCCTCCATTTTCTTTTCATTGAGAATCTGGGAGGCGTATCAGACAGATAGTTTGTTTCCCGGATGACGTGTGTTGGGTTCAAATCCCGGGTGAAGCCTTTCGTCACCCCAGACAATGATCCTTGCGGTGCAAGGTGGCTCAGGGAAAACAAATACCCTTTCCAATGCCCTGTAAGTGAAATCTTTACCCAATTGTTCTGTGGAAAGCTCAACTCACTCCTGTTCAAACCAATCTCTGGATAAGATCACTGAATGAGTGATTTTCCTCGCGAGCTTAACATGCCTAATTAGTTGTAAGCGCATAATTTTAACATAGATGAAAATTAAACTTGGCCATATTACACTTGAATATGGTTTAATTAAATGCCGATTATTTCGAGTGTTGACCGTCATTTTCCATGTACTGATAGCTCCACTCCTTTCATACCTATATCATTAGACCGAAGGCGTTGATAATGTAGCTTGCCTGTTAAGGTAGGTCGCAGCCTTCCCTTACTACCTTGAAAATGACCATCAATAGTCGCAAACACGGTCGCCTAAATTATAAACATTCCAGTGGAATCTTACAAAGTTTAATTTTAATTTGCGTCGATTATGTTCGTACTTCCATGTTCTATCGATTCGACATACAATTTTAGCTCCAAATAGTACGTTAAAACATTCATTCACGAGAGTGTCAATCAGAGGTATATGCAGAACAATTACGGATTCATTCCTTCGCACGTGCAAAAAAACTTGTACCCAGCAAAATGATCTTACGAGGAAAGATGATAATACGGGGTTAACGATATGATGAAAGGCTGGGGAGATGTACAGAGAGTAGGAAGTGGAGATCCAAGAAAAGCAGGGCGCTGGAAACTTTAAAGAGACGTGGGTTCTGATAAAAAAAACTCGGAACGGTATCTCGGGCTGGTAGACGCCGGGAGCTCGTTTTAGGTCAGCTTCTTAGCGAGGGAGATGTAAGGTGATATCCTGCGCCGCCAAAATTCCCTCCCCCTCCCCCACTTCCCCTCCTCCCCTTCACTTCACCCCACTGATTCATTCGCACGCAGCTTTAAGTGGCTCAGACGAACACATTAAAGTAATGATGCAAAAAAATATGGATACACATTCTGGTGGCTTGTCATTCACGTTTGCACCTTGCGGAACCGGATTGGAACACCTATCACCGCAACAGGCCGCTCTTCACTTCCAAAAGAGACTGGTGAAGGGTTCTTTTTTTTAAGATTGCAATTAAAATCTCCCGATTGGCATCAATTAAAGCCTATTATACTCCTTTAAAATATGACTTTGAATATCACAAAGTGGACAAAAGAGAGTACTACCACGTTTTTCAAAACGAGCTATATTAAACAAAATAGAAAGGTCATTTGGAATTTTACAGATACTCACTGTAAAGAACGGAGAATTCAAAAAATATTCATTATTAGATAATGATATAATATTCATTTAAGATAGTGAAGCAAACAATAGATATGCAAAAGAATATATTTTTAAGTTCTATTCGTCCCATTTCGAAGTCTATTTTAATGTTTACGCTAGCATTCATAATTTTTTAAGCAATTTATTGAGTAGCTATTGATTCCTTCCTACCTTAACGTTTTATTTATTCCTTGGGTAACAAATTACAGCTAATAATAGACGGGCAAAGGGATGAAAAGTGAGGAAATTAAAAACCAATCAAAACGGTAGCGGTAGTGATGCTCGAAAAACCGGTTGAAAATCGATGATATTTAGTTTTTTTACGCTGAGCTCGAGGAAATAGCTCAATCATGATGACTCAGGTTCAAAAATTAACTTAAGTTTGGACTTGAATGTATTTGTCCCGCATCATAATAATCCCATCACTTAAAAAGAAGTTTCAAACTTTAGAAAAATATTTCCCGTTTTGAAATCTTATGCCGTCGAACATTTTCGACATTGTCATTAAAGTCTCGTTAATCAGGTCCTCTCCCAATGTCAATTTTTATTTTCCGTTTGCTTCATGGTAGTTTTGGAAACTGGGCACACATGCTCTAATATTAAAGGGAAAAACTGTTTTATTTTTCCGATCTTCCGTAGTAGAATACCCCTACATCGTTAGCTGCCGACAGAATTGCCGTTCTCTGTCGACGTAAATTGGGTGGAACCAACTGTCGCATGGCAGAATGATAGTCTTATGGAGCGCAAAAGGAAATATAAAGTAAAATTCCACATGTAGATATAAATTAAAATTTGAAAGTATGCAGCACCACCAATAAAAATAAAGTCTTACAATATATGTCCATGAATGAAGTTTAGAGGTTAATTATATTTTATTTTAATGAAGAATAACTTCATGCCTGTGAAAATACGTGTGCCTCTTATCTTCTTTATGACGAGAACTTCTCTGAGGCAAATCGTTTGTCTTTAATTAAATAGTTGCATATGATGCTTCAAATAATTATCCCAGTCAAGGATTCTTAAGAATGCTTGATTCCATAATTCTTAAGAACCTTAATTCTATGAGAAGTGAACCCCAGATGATATGCATGAGATGCAGAAACCCGGGTCGTAATATTTAAAATAAAGTGTGGAATAAAACAAAGTATTTTTTTATTTTATTTTATGATGAATCAGTTCCACAAAGTGACGCCTGAGACCGTGTCCTATTCTTAATTCTTAAATCATTCGTCATTAATTTAATAGCTGCATACGATATTTGCTTCAAATAATTATTCCAATCAAGAGTTATTATGAATTCTTGAGCCCTTATTTCTTAAAACATTTACCTTTAATTTAAATTTAGCATATGGTACTTCAAATAATTTTTCTAATCGAGAATTCATTGAAACGAGAAACGTTGGTTACACCACAGTTTTTTCCCAAAGTTACATAATTATGGATCTTCATTCCATAACAGTCCACTAGAGCATTAGTTGCTTCCGATAAATCTGAAAACTATGAGTCTGAAAACAGTGCTGGCAGCATGTTGGAAGAAAATGAAGGGAAGAGTGCGAGGAAAAGAAAGTTTCACCTGTGAGCACCTCAAGAATTCCGTGGGATTTGTTTGTTGCCCTCCGAGGCCAATGAGCCATAAGGTGGGATTAAAATTCCGAGAACCGCGGAGTTGAGGAAAGAAAGTAAAACAACACCTGAGGAGTCAACAACATCCGTGTCGGGTGTTTTGTGGCCTCGCTGAATTCGCCACGGAACTAATGTGAGCGATTAGCCACCGAAGAAGTTTAATTCCATCGGAGGAGTCCCTAACAAGGCGATCGATTTCACGTGATTGAAGACGAATGCTATACGTTGCATAAAAGGTGATGATGATAATAAGTTGAGTGCTGCTACCACTGCTAAGCGAGTCGGGTATGGGGATTATTACCTCTACGATAAATATCTGATAAGGTCACGAGACGCTAATTTATATTAACAGGTTTATCGCTCGGAACTGCCGCCTCGCCGACCAATCCATTTCAATGAGTTAATCCGATAAGATATTTATGTTGGTGTTAATTATGCATGGAGTTACGAAAGGTGAAACTTTCTTCGAAACTTGATACTAAATCCTTCGTGACATGAGATATTCACCATAAAAATCGTAATCGTATGTACTTTCCACCAATCAGAGCAGTGGCGTAACTATGGGGGAGATAAGGGGGATAGATCCCCCCCCAAGGCCTCATAGAGAAAAACTTTATAATATAACTATTGCCTAGTTTTGATGTATAACAACTGCATCTACTTTAAGTTAAATTTTAATTACCAAAATGATGTAAAATGCATTTCCAGGCATGTTATTTTTCAAACATTTTCTCGGAACCCCATTGCTTGGGGGTGGGGGAGTCGCCCCCTAGACCCATCAAAGCATATTCCTAGTTACGCCACAGAATCAGAGCACCAATCACATCAAAGATAATGGAATCGGAGGCAGAGACGAATTTTTACACGTAGAGGCAGACTCGGAATAATAAGTGCTTAAAATAGCACTCCGGGAGGGCGAATTTTCGCAGTAGCTGCGTCAACAAAATTATATTTCTCATTGAAATGATCATGGGATAGCGTTGATTTCCCCCTTCTTGATAAGGCTTTTTGTCACTGGTAGCCACGGACTTCGGGATATTTAGTTCTCTGATCTTCCAATGTGGCAAACATTCAAGTACTAGATTTACTTCATGACTTTACTTCGCAAGAACCCACTGAGTTCGTTGGATGAAAAATCATGCCGCTGATTCCGTTACGCCCACCGTTTATGAAGTTACTCTCCACACTTCTCTGTCAATTAATGTCTCTAGCGGAACAGAGAGTATGCAGTGATTCAAATTCGTGTAATTAGGTAATGTGACAGGGCTACAGATTGACTGCGTTAAGACTCGCACGAATCTAAACTTTTGAAATGGCACTTTGAAATTTTTTTAAAGCATGACACGAGAGATGTTTTGCCGAACGGATAGATATGGGAATTCGTTTTTTCCCCGAATCATAAAGGACTTTAATAAACGCTAGTCCCAACCTCGTCAGAGCACTTCATTTTTTTCAGTTGCACACGGCTGGTGACCTAACACCCCCTGCCACACGCCTTTTAGGCGGCTCGCGGGGTATTATGTACATGTAGACACAAAATGAGATCGAAACTTTCGAGATCAAAATCGAAACTTTTGGGATCACGATCGAAAATTTCGAGATCAAAATCGAAACATTCGAGTGCAAAATCGAAACATTTAACTTCAAAATCGAAACTTTCGAGGCCATAATCGAAAATTTCGTGAAACATTTGAAGACTTATTGAATAGAGCCTTCGGTGTCTTCCGAGTCCGTGTTCTTCACTTCGCACCTTCACTCCCCTCGGCCCATCCCTTCCCACGCGCTGCTCTTCCCGTATCTGCCCTTATGCGGCCTCGAGAGCGACCCCCGCCATATGGAGATATCCGCGACTGCAGGCGACGTCACCGCGCACAAGTAAATGATTCGTCCTGTCTCCTGCCCTCTCAACCCTCATGCGTCCAAGGGACGGAAGGAGAACCCCTTGTAAGGTCTGTTCACCCCCCTCCTCATATACATCTCCAATGAACCTACCCCAACCCACAGCAACACCGCCTCCTCGAGGGTGCAACGAGGTTCCGCCCTTACTGTACATTTCAAAACAAATAATTAATCCAGTTGTATAGGTTTCCATAGATGAGCGTTCTGCGGCCGTGAGGTAGAAGTTGAGTATAATTGTAGAATCCCCCAAGATCGTACTCTTGTATAGCAGGCAAGGAAAAGGAATGGTAATGCAAAACTGCGGAATATCGTTCTTCGGTGCAAATCTCCTAGGCGTGTGAGTGAGCGAGTGCGTGTTTGCCTTCTTTTGTCAAATTTATTTTTAATCCCCCTTTTCACAACCCTGTCTTCGTAATTCAATTACTTACTTGCCTTTCCCCAACTCAATCTCGTTCTATTTCGGAAAATTTCTAATTCTACAATAGCATTTCCACAAAAATATTGTGCTGCATATAGAGAGATGTTTTTCCAAGTCATGTATTAGTTAAACTTTAAAATTAAAAAAACGTCGGGTGACGAATTACAAATTAGTATGACAGCATAATATTGGTATTGACTCTTTTAATAGGGTTGTATGGCAATGTGAACACAAGGCTAAATGTAATAGTAATATTTATTGGTAAAGTCAGAAATATCAGGATTAAATTCGGCTTTTGAAGTGGCAGAAAAAGGCTCAGAAAATTTGTTAGAAATTTTGTTTTCTTCATACCAAGGTTAGCATTGAATATTTAAAACTCACTAACTCTTGATTAACATTGTGATATTCCATTATAAGTTTTCCTGGATATCACACAAAAGAAGTTTTGAAATCAGGAAGAAAGAACATATGAGTGCTTACAAAAATAACAAAGATGAAAAAAGTAATTTTGCTAAACACTTAATATGCAACTGCCATAGGAGCGATTTTAAAATGAATATTTTAAAATTTTGCAATGACCGCCGTGAATTGGACTCTAGGGAGCAGTTAGAAATTTTAAAAATTATTGCAAGTCGGGACAGTACTCTTATAAATGAATATCTCTACCCATCCTTTTCCCCTATTTTGGCGTCCGTTTTAAAATTCATCAAGTAACTAGGTAACAATAATAAGATAAACAAATCATAATTTTCGCCTGAAGATGATGATAATTCGTTGAAACCCGGGTCGTAAGAAATGAGTGGTATAAGTAATTGTGTAATATCCAGGAAAGCTTATTGAATATTTAAACAGCACAGGCTGAAAATCAAGATTATTTGTTTGGAGTCTAAATCGCTCGATTACTTCAATGATTGAAGCCGTTCGCAAGAGACGATTACAACAGAACTAGCACCTAAGTACTCTCTCGGGATAGCTTGTTTTGGCTTCCTGTCGGAATGACAGCTTTCATATCTACCGTGCCCGGGTCGAGATCCGAACCCGAGCTCTTTAGCCTGGCACGCTGCCCACACCACCAGTCTTTTTCCACGTTAGCGAGTTAACTAAGGAGGGAGGTTGGGGGGGGGGGGGCGGGCGATGTTTCCGGGAATCCCAAACGTCCTTAGCCCTTAAGCCGCTTAATAGCTGCGCATCCGAATGATTTTTGGAGATCCTCCAAGTTTACGGTTGAAAATGAAAAATCCCTGCGGCCCACATCGACTGGGATGAAAAATATCCCCAAGCGGAGCTCGCTGTATCACTCCGCCAAAGCACCGGGGGGATTAATGACGTGGATTCTGGATAATAACGTATGGCGGAGAGAGGATGCATTTCCCCAATCATCATCCTGGTCTTTTTCGCTGGAGATGTTCCGGAGCACAGTCCTTTTAAACTACGTGAGAGCATGGATTTCTTTTCCCGTACACTTTTTCTGTCAAATTGGACATTAAAAAAACATTAAATTTAGTTTTTAGTGATTAATTTAAGTTTTAACATTCGCACAATTCCAAATAATTCAGGAATACTGTGGGTGGAAAAAATGGAATAGGGAAATAATATTCGCAAAAACAAGTATGCATTAGATTCACCTTTTCACACATACTTAAATTTAGGCCGTAACCGTTGGCCACCAGATGAGTTCCTTGTTTCATCCGAGATCCAGTTCTGAAGCGCCATGCAAAGCAGTTACCTCCATATTTACCACTCATTGTTGCGTTAAAAAATACTTCTTCCATTTATGTATAACATACTCTAGTTATGCGATGGATTTAAAGCTAAACTAAGACTTATTAAAGCCGTTTTAACAGACATTTTCCATTTTCACCTGTACGGCCCACATAAAACTTCTTTTTTGTACTAATAATGTAATTTTCAATATCTCTTTAGCGACTTCATCAAGCACTGCCATAATTTTTTTTTTAATTTTAAAGGTTAAGCATACATCATTTACTGTAATTTAACTGTAGAAACAAGTGACTTTGTTCGCAGTCACGCGCAAAGTTAAATACACCCAAGGATGAAGTTCACCATGAAAAAAAATATTGCGTTTTAAAAATAATGCTGAAAAAATATTTTTTTTTCATGGCAAACTTCATCCTTTGGTGTATTTTACTGTAATGCAAATGCGACAAACCCATTTTTTCAGGGACAATTGCTGGAGTAAAATGATAAAAAATGTCAAATTTTGAAATCCGTAGGGCATAGGATATCAAATTTAACTATTGAGTATCATAATGGATCCTACAACTAGAAACGACAGTTTAGTCCTGCAGTGATGGGCACACGGAGAAAGCTATGGTTGCAGAGTTTTCCTACACCATTCCAGTTCAAGCGAGAACTGCAGTTTCAACTCCCACCTCTCCGCTACAATCGAGAACTTACCCTCCTCCAACTCCCCTGCCCACCCCCTTCTGTTGAACCCCCTCCCTACCATTCCCTCGGCCTTATTAAGAACCAACCCCCCCCCCCCTCCGTGGCACAGAAAAGATTATCGAATTTTTTCCTTCGCCGCGGCTTGCTTTTCATTCAACTTCATCCGCTGAGGCAATTTGCGGAAACGAAAACCTGCTTCCCAAGTTTCGCCAGTGGCACGATAGTAAAATTGCGATACGGCCCGAGCGGAAAGAATTTTTTCAGACATCACTCAGATAAGGAGATGATAAATTGAGATGAGTCTTCGTTGGCTGCGGTAAAAGAAGAAAAACACTTATCTTTCCGGATCTGGTCGCACTCATCTAAAGTCATTACTGCCTGGATTTCATTAAGGAGCTCGTTTAGACCTCACGGCATAAAGGATTTGTTTTTTATTTCATCTTTGTTTCTTCGAGATATACGTTGTACCAAGACCAAGAACATAAAGTGTTAAGATCCTTCCCTCTTGGCTGCAATTAAGGCTCCATTGATGTCTATTGCTTGTACGTTATTGAATATGAGGCCGTTTTTTCCGCTGCTTCAGAGGATATGGAGAACTTAGATACAATAAAATTGTAGAAAACACTTCCGACGTTTTAGAGTTTTATTAAAATTTACTTTTGCAATTACTATATACAATGAATGTCTCTTGAAAAACGAAGGATGAAGAATGTTTGGAAGAAGATTGCTTTAACATTCAACTTATTATCTTAATATCCAGTCACCATTAGCTACGACATCAACTGATTTAAGGCCAAATATTTCCCAAAGATAACGATCGATTTTCGGAAATCAAATACCACTTGTAATCGATAAGTATTGCTGGCCATTGTTTCAGAATTTGAGTTTGGGTGATAGGTACCTATAAAAATACTGATGGAAAATAAATGCTGCTGACCGGGCATGACCAAATCAATTAAAACGTGCATATGTGTTTTAGATAGCGTGCGTTAAAAAAACTCTTTTTGCAAATTTGCTCATGTTGGAATAGGTAAGTAAATAGGCAAGTATTGTCCGTATTTCATATACCTTGTTTCATGAATTAAAAATTTTGCTATGGTTCTTTGATAGAATAGAAATAGAGCAGTGACCAGTGGTATTTTTGTTTTTATTGTGGTTTGATTTGAAAGAAAACAAATTTTTTGTTTGAACCACATTGTTCCTGACTAGACGTTATCAAAATACCCGTTGCTATGGTTCGACTTCTAAATAAGTTTTTGTAATAAGTGTTTTGCAACTGTAGAGCGAAATGTTGATAGCCCAACCTGCGATTAGGCGTTCATTATTTTTAGGGGCAAATTATTTCTAAATATTTCTTGCAAAGACGTTTTAAGTCTTTGCAAACTCTTTACGGTGATCTCGGAATGAATTTTACTCTACTCAATTCCCCAACACCGCTTTCAACTTCCGTTCCGTCTCCCCATCTTCCGCCTCAAAGTTTATTTACACACAAGCTCTGCCTACACACGTATCCACCTCAATCACAAGGAATGAAAACGCACGCCAGACAACCTTTCACTCGAAGTCTATTCGTGACATTACAAATACCAAAGGTTTTAAGCCCTTTCATCTCCTTTCCCGTCACTGACTCTCTTACCTCGCGCATCAAAATTTTCCTCTGAGATTGACTCTTTAATACTCACTTTCTCATTTCTGTAAAATTAAGTGAAAAAGAGGGATTGAATTTCACCTTTCTCTTGAAAGTGTTAATGGAGATTAAATTCAAACGTCAATTACCTGCTACATAGAAGGCTCAGCTTTATGCGTTATGAACGCTTAGGTATGTAATGTCATTTTCATAAAAGCATTTCACAGAGAGTGGATCGACCAGTCTATAGAAATGTCAGAAAACGGTGTTAGTATTTAACGAACGACGTGAGTCTTAATGATAAATGAGAACTTAATGATAAATGTAGTTTGTACCAGACAGCAGGTTGGAGTTTAGAATGTATTCTTTTCAATAGCATTCATAAAATAGGTAAACATGGTCACACTGACTTGAAATATGCATTATGCCGCAAAAGGTGCAGTATAAGTTCTGTAATATATCTTTTTTTTTAATAATTTGTAGGGGATGCTAGGAAAAAAAAGATCTTATAAGCCGAGGTCTATAGCCTACAGTCTAGCGAGAATGATCATATAATACGAAAGTACGATTGCGACAAATTATTTACTCCGCAACTTATTCTACTTGCATGGATCATGATATTTTACTACGACGCAGAGTCAATTTCAGTTATTTGCCCTTTTTTCGTTCTGAATTCATTTCTTATCTAGTCGGCAACGAACTACTGAATTCGGTGAATTTAAGAAATCAAGTTTTCTAACTGTCAGAAATTTAGATTTTAAACACTTATTATTTTAACTGTTTTGCTTGGTACACTCCCTTAACACTATAATTGATTTTGAATACATGGATTTAAACGATATCCAAAGTACTTTTCCAAGAAGAAAGGAAATGCAATGATACGTGGGATTTATAAAAAAATAAGGGATATTAATCACAGAATGGTGAAAAGATAGCGATTAAGGTGTAAAGCTATAAACATAAAGTATTGGTAAGTTAAACAAAATTGTTAAAGGACTATCGTTAACTTTTCCAAGGAAAAAGGAACTGCAATGATAGGATTTACAAGAAGAAATGAGGGAGATGAATCAGAGAATGGACGTGTAAAGATATAAACGTTAAGTATTGGGAAGGTGTAATTGATTGGACGCGAGGCACGCTTCGCACACGATTATATTCAGTCGAGTGTGATAAAGTGGAATCGGGAGAGAAGACGCGACCAGATGAAATACGCGATATAGTTGTAGCAAGAGTAGGAGAGAGTGTGGAAATAAATTGGTGCAGTCCGCTCCTTAGCGCACGCCCACACCCGCATCGCAAGGGTGAGGAAATGAGTTTTGCGCTGCCGGCATCGCGGGGTACAGGCGCCGTCCACCACCCGTACTCGGCGGGACGCCACCTTCGACCACACACTAGCGATTGCGCCATCCCCGCTTGGTCCTCTTGTCAGAGATTTCAATGAGCAGAGCGGCGACCGATCACCGCTCCGAACATGCAGTTATGCCACGTACTGAGCGCAAATGCTTAAGGTGACGCATCACTCCCTCCCGACTGGTCGTGTTTCAGCTTCAGATCCTAACCCGTTCTAACCCAGAGCTGTTTCTGGGAGAAATCAAATTTCTAGATTTTTCATTTTGAAAACTTGAAAATTTTGCACTTAATGATAACTATCCTGGCAGCTAAATATGTCGTCATTAAAATTTACACTGCAAAATAATATTTAGTTTAGATATGTCCTAAATAGAGCTGAAAGTTTTAACATTTTTGATGTTGCTTGGAAGCAACATTGGGTTATAAAGGGCTAATACTAGTAAAAAACGTAAGCTATGCTCTTGAGACTTTCATGGCAAATTGAGTAGACATGGAAAATTGAGTCGCAGGAAATCAGAATAAAACAGGGGGAAAAATGAATCCTCTTCAGGGAACGCTTAATTAAGAGGGTAGGCATGTACTATTTAGAAAAAGGGTAAACCTAATTTTTATGGTAATTTTATAATAGTACCATCTTTGTTCTTCGAGAAATGATACCAAAAACTCTTGGGCTTAAATGCTTTAAAAATCTTGGACTTCATAACATAACCAATAATTTCACTCACGCTATTGCCTTGATACTTTTCTAGGCTTAGAAAAATTTAAATTGCAGCTATATAATTATTGTCATTTCTCAATTAGCTGATTTTAGTCGTATTACATTACATAAACATGGTAAAAACAGTAGCACAGAGCCATTAGTGTCGGTAAAATCAAAATCAGTTGATCGAATGAAAACGGCACTTATCAACTGCCACGTTCTTTTGGAGACAGTACGATTCTTTATTACTGCATCAATAAAATCTTACTACTATGGTTTGTAGCTGCTGCATATGTAAATTCCTTTTTCCGAATATCCCCGCTTAATTGGAAATATTTAGTCATAAAAATCCCAACATCACTTGTGGTGACGCTACCTCGCCCGCCTGTAAGAACTGTCGTCTAAGAAAGCACGAGGGAGGCATCTCTTCCGCCCGCCTTTTCCCTCCCACGCACATCGACAACTTCCCCTCACCAAGCAGCCGGCTTATCTTCCGTCTCCACTTCCGGCGACCCACGAGTCTCGCCCACCGCGCCTTCAATCTCACCACTTCCCCATTGCAATTATTCTTCGGACACAGCTTTCAACTTCCACACTTCCCCTTACCGATATTATTCGCCCAAGTCACGCTCGTGTGAGCAACGCCCTAAGCTTATAAGTGATTCCTTAGTGATTACAGCCGTGAAAAGCCACAATAATCATTTTGATTATTTTTTTTCTCTTTTCTTGACCTTGTTTAATATATAATATAGTCTTTCTTGGAGTTTAGGTCATTTATTAAATAAGTTTCAGCCAACGTTTCGATTTATTTTTTAAATCATCTTCAGGGTATGTACACTTTTTCTTACATAGCCCTGAAGATGATTTAAAAAATAAATCGAAACGTTGGCTGAAACTTATTTTATAAATGACCTAAACTCCAAGAAATACTATATTAAATAATCATTTTTCCACGAGGAATGTTAAAGATCGGCTACAGTCGCACTAAATCATATAATTCCATTCCATTGGGAACGCTAATCATGAAAATTGAGTCAAAGTTATTGGAACTTGAATGAATGATTCTAGAAATTTTATTTTCCTCGTACACACGAAATTTCAGTAGGAGTATCAATAGCAATGAATCACGAAATCGAGGCATATCTGAAATCAAAAAGAAAGATAAACAATGTTCCACCCTTCAGAATGAAAATAATGAATGGAGATATTTTTCATGAACGTATTTGTACTTTTCTCTGTCAAATGCAGTATCCAAAGAATTATCGTCAACATGAGATTATATGACTTTTCATCAACTGTCTTCGCGCTTGTGAAATTAATTTCCAGCTTTTGTATCAACCCTTACTCTTACTCTTTTTTAGACTCCATTTCATATTTTGATCGCCATGTAAACGCAGAAACTCAAATTTGCAACTTTCTATTAATCCACAAATATTGGGAAGCGATATGCTTAGGGATATACCTGCTAACTAACTACTGGTAACACCGGTAAAAAAGGGGATTTCGTTAACTATACGGAAGCAACAACATTACCACCATGGAAATACAACGAAGGCATATTTATTGCATATGATTTAGCCTCGTTATTTCAAGGAGAGTAACCTTTTTTTACGGCGAAACGAAGGGAAATATTTTTTAACCCGAGGAAAGTTTAGCAAGCAGCAGAGGCCTTTCAAGGTTCTAAGCCAGATTCAATTTAGTAACTAACGAAGTTTACAGGAGCCATGGGGGATGGACTATCCAAATAGCTATTTTTCAGTAATACCACGGATTCTCATTATTAACATAGCACACTCCAGATGCCCCATAAACACCTTTAATCCACCTTCTCCCATATATGACAAAATTGTTATTTCAGGGCATTAAAATGATTAGTAGAGGCTTAAGCTCATGAAAAAAGACTACAGATTTAGAAAAAAAGAACAAAATCATTCAACCTACTTTAGGAGGGAAATATTCCCTTTGGGAATACAGAATTGGCAACACTGGGCCGGTCGAATATGAGGGCACGGGTATCGGCGGTGCGGTGCGGTGAAAGTATGGGAAGTTGGACTACTCATATTTAGTTAGTGCGTTTTAGTTAGCATCCTCCCGTATTTCATAAATAAATACGCGGGGCACAACGATCCGACAGGGAATGGAAGAGTTAAGCGAGTATGAAGGAGGGAAGGGGTCATCAGAGGGGGGTGGGCCGCGGAAAATATCGGCGGTGCATATGCTTCTCCGATTCCAATTAAAAAGGGTCGTGCGGTGAAGGAAAGTGGGGTGGGGAAAAGGGAGGAGTACGGGAGGGGGGGGGGGAAGGGCTGGAAGCCAGTGATGATGAGAGGAATGGCAATGGATTATGGCGGGGCGCGCGTTGAAAGCCATGTTACCATTGTCGGGATGGGTTTTCCTTCTTTTTTTCGGCTTTTTTTTTGGCCCAACTCTCTTTTGACGCTAGCTGCCCCATTTTATTGTCAAATCCAGGTCTGCAGCGGCCACCGCTTCGACGTTCATTTCGTCTCTCGAAGTCCTTTCTTTTTTTACCTTTTTTCCAACAATCGTTTTGCTCCTCTGTCCTCCATGCACGAACCCACTATTCTGTTAACCAACGCCGACGGTCTACGTAGGAGTGCGGCGGAATCTGAAAGATTGGCTGGCTAAACAGGCACACATTGCAAAGCGGCTGAATGAGTACTAGTTCGCGGTCCATATTTAGTTTGGAGTACATTCCCGTTTGATGCTCCAGCATTACACCCACCATACTTTCCTAACTAGTGTAATATCCATCAACCTCTCCTCGTATTTCTAATCATCTACGTGTCTTGCCTAACTCTCAGTTTTTCAGACATGCCATTTCTTTAATATCACAGATCTGAAAATGGATCTGCCCTAGAGACGCCTTATGCTTCATACAATCACTAGCAGCGTCATAACACGTGACAAAATCAGTCCAGCGTGAGGCGACGATCAAACCTCAAATATTTTTAACTTATTTTACGGGGATAACTTATCCCATGTAAATCATGGGAATCATGACACTGAAAAATTAAAAAGAAAACAATTTCCCTTGGGGAAAAAATAGCATAAAATTATCATTGAATTAAAATATCTAGGGAGCTGTTAGGAAAGCTATATTTTTATCGAATAGTCATATAGTTCAAAATATTACTCGGGGACTTCTCTCAGATACTATGCACCAACTAAAGATATTAACACACAGCGTTGCCAATATTCCGCAGTGTTTCCTATTAAGGCCGTTTTACACGGGGCACGGAATTGCGCAGGTTAGATCTGCATTAATTTCTAAAATGGCGTGGAATTGCGCGAATGCATGAACGAAATTAGAACAGGGGCTATTTTGCCGTCTCGCATCCACGCATTCTCGCAAGTGTTCCAGCAATTCACCGCTTTACACGACGAAATTTTGATTCTTCGCACGTACGTCAAATTGCGCAATTCCGTGTACCGTGTAAAACGGCCTTCAGACCGCTAGGTAAAAATAAGGCAACACTGGATGCACGGGATGACGTCGATACCCGTCGGCCAATAAGCTTCTCTCTCTCCCTTCCCTCTCCCCACCTCCCTCACCCCTCCGCGTTCCCAAATCTTGCTCCCCTCTCTTCCAGCCCTCGCTTCGGATCCGATATAGATAATGTTCGCCCGCCGTCATCAATTATTAGCCAATTGGAGTCAATTTCAATTTCCGCTGGAATAAAAGTAAATGGCCAGGGGGAGAGACTTTTCCACCGTTGATACGGTACGGGGAACGACATATGCACCTAATACTTATTTTATCATTTCCTTTTACTCGGGTCTCTATGGATTCGGAATTAGAGCGCTACCTAACCTTCCCAAATGGGGCGCCTGGGCTTTATTCACGAACTGTACAAGCGGAAGCCCGCGATAAGGGAATTAAAGAGAGTGGGAGCATAAAATTTAACGATCCCACTTTTAAATTGAGGACCTTGGTTAAAAAAAATGAAGATATCAACTAACCAATAGGCACATTTATCCCACTTATTCGACCACCAATTGATTCTAAATATAGTACTCATATCAATTCATTACTTTGAACTTAATGATGACCTAAAAAAGTAAAAAGGAAAATATGAACAAATTTTTGCAAAGGTAACATCTTTTCCTTCCCATCGGAAAACCAATAATTTTCTTCTTAGAAAACTACAAGGTTTCCAAAAATAAATACGTGTTCTGAGGATAAATTTAGAAGGAATATGTCACCTAAGCAGCAAAAAATCACTTTCTCGTCATGTTCTCTTAACCGTTGAGCCTGTAGTATGTAGATTTGAGTGTTTACCTTTGACTAATAAAAAAAAATTATAGTGAGTGGAGGAGAAGAAATGAAATTAAACCTATTGAGGTAATGGCTTCGGGAAATATCTGTGAAGAGTGCACATCGACAAGGAATTGAATCCAATTTGAACAAGTTTTATATCAATATAATCGGTCAGAAACTATCATAAATACCAATAGCAGTTTTCTGTTTAGGATACTGGTTAGACAAAGCCCACTCCCCCGTAATTGCTCTCTATTAGAGAACAAATCGGGTCACTCGCAGTTCTGATCAGGGAGCGGGAGTACACGGTCTTCAATGGCATGAAAATGCTTTGTACATGCTTTGAAAGTATTTTTCTTCTCTGGTAATGAAGTATTTCTGGTAAATGAAGTTATATTGATGACTCTGTTCCCACATGTTTATTATCTGCAAGACTATAAATTTGCACTGTGCACTAGAGTGCATCAAAACTTTGGGGAACAATATCATCATATTACTTTCACTCCATATTTTAAATTCCATTGAAATGTAATCTCTTGTATTTATCTTAAGAAGTAAAGTAGGGAATAAAATATCGCACTCAGCACAATAATTTTACTTCATATTTTAAATTCCATTTCAATGTAATTCCTTATATTTTTCTGAAGAAGAAGTGGAGTTGAAAATATAGTCCCGCACTCGAAGAGCAAGTCTTGCAAAGGAAGATTAAGCAGAGTGGATGAGTAAAGTTCAATGGACACCGCAGTGCTTTCATTTTTTTTATGCAGAAGACTTTTAAAAGTGCCACTACATTTCCAATGCAAACGCGAGGAGCTGTACTCAACGTTAGTTCACGTTATCTGAGACCAATCACCGCGGCTGGAGAATCATGGGACGCGGAAGGATATTGGGCGGGACAAATGAAATCCGAACGGCGCCGTTTCCCATCCTCGCCCCCGCTCCGTGATTGATTTTAATTGAGAATTCAATTTTGGGGCCTGCCCGGGACAATTACTTAGAAGGCACACGGCCCAGATCCATTCGCAATGGTGCGACGACGAAACCAGAGACTATAGAACTGGGTCGCACTGGAGTAGGTACTGCGGACAACAAAGCAATTTTTTCTCGCATTTTCTGTTGTTTTTTTCTTTCCCTTCGCTGGTGGGTATACGGGGTTCACAAAACTTTTTTTGTCGAAAAATTTCTCGCGTTTTCTACTACTTCTCAGACCAAAATTTAAAAAAATTTCAAGAATTTCATTGAATGTTTGTGTACATGTTGGCTCGTAGTCTTCCGTGGAGTTCTGTATTCCTGGATATCTCCATCTTCCGGGTTTTCGTCGCGTCGGTTGTTGATAAAGTTTCGCCAGGATTTCGGGTTGAAGATACCAGGTGGAATCCCGTCGAAACTGTCAACCTCTGACAATCAACGCTTCGCAAACTCGGAAGATGAAGAGATCCACGAATGATTATACATGATTATTACGGCTAAAATCAGCATAAAAGCATGAATAATTGAAACTGTTTATATAATGAAAGCAATTTTAGACTGTGCGGCGGTCCTCGCCCGACTTCACCATCAATACCACGCACGCTGGTTAAAGATCTTCCCTTACAAATGGCAGAAGAAGCGGGAACACTCAGAATTTTTCCATGATCGGCCAAAAATTTCCCATGAAATTCCTCAGAATATCCTGACCATAAATTTCCTGACTTTCCAACTTTTCTAGACTACTGAGAACCCTGGTATGGTACACCTCATTCTTTAATTTCCATTAAGGTAATTAAAGGTCATGAAGTAAACTGTTTTTATTTAACTAAAGCGATTTTAGTCCTTGCGGCGGACGCCCACGCTCTTACTGTCAACAGTATACGTGCTGGGTGAAGATCTTTCATTATGAATGGTAGAGGAAAAAAAATCACTGGCTTTTTTCCATGATCGACAAAATATTTTATACGAAATTCCTCAACATTATTAAAATAAGACATTGCAATATTTCCACTGAGTTACTGAGTCACTGAGAACTCAGTGGAAATATTGCAATGTCTTATTTTAATAATATTAAGAACTTCCACCACATCGTGCCCAACATCATACAAGAAATTCCTCAACATAACATAACCACATTTTTATGACTTTCCAAGTTTTCCCAGCTTGTGAGAACCCTGGTATACTCCTGTTTCTTTTCTTTCCATAAAGGTCACGCGGAGGATGAAAATGGGGGTAGAAAACCTCGGTAAGAGTAAGAAGTGTTGGGAGAAAGAGGCGATGACGGGACACGCGAAGAAGCTTTCCGAAAATTTGTAATTAAAAAGTCTCTCTCGGAAGAATGTGAAAGTACGGGGAGGCGTGACTCGCAGTAGACTCAAGTGCCTTCGAGGGAAAGATAATTACTTGATGCATTCACTCCCTCGCCACTCGAGGAATTTTAAGTCACAGAAGCCGTTCCCAAACACGACGGTTCTCTCCTTTAATTCCCTGCGCGGGCAATAACTCCGCGCGGCTCCTTGAAAGAAAGTAGAAGGGGAAGACTCCTTCCTTTTAAGGTGCATTACGGATATCCATTGTTGGAACCTACGGTGTAATTAGGGAAATGAAATGTTCCTTACTTTCTAGGTACTATCCAGCCCCCGCCAAGAGAAATGTGTGGGAGAGCGTGGAAGATTTGTTTAAGGTATGAATTTAATTCTGCCCACAGGAAAGGAGGAAAAATATATTAAGAGGGAGTAACGGCCTTCCACAGGTGCCATTACTTAAATGTCGATGCTATGAAATCTTAAAAAACATATGCACGGAATGTATAAATGCCTTTTTAAGGAAAACATATTATGCTCATTTAAAAACAGGGTCGCCTTCATTTTGATGGTATATTCTGTTGATTCTTGGCTCTTCGAGTTTATGTCCTCACAGTTCTCCATTTACTACATGCAAAGGAGAACATCGATGAACAATATTTTCAGTGGAAAAAAAAACCTACGGTATGTTTATCACTAGACTACACACAGAAACACGAATGAAAAATATGATAAAATGATACTGAGTACTGAAATTTACTGCAATATAATAAAATTGGTGTGATAAAATTCAGTCCCAAATTACTTCGCTAATACAATTTAATTACATAATTTAAGAATGATAAGAGGCGATATGGAATATTTTCTTTCTTCAGGCTCGCGTAGATTTATAATTTTACCTTTTCAATCCCTTTGTTCTTCTTTCCACAAAAAGAGAAAAATTATGGCTAACACATAAAATTAACTGAACACAAACATAACAAATTTCACTTAAGGATGAAAGAAAAATGAATGATCCACAATAAACTGAGGGTAAAACAGAACAGACATACTCGAGCCTAACTACTCGTAAAAGAAATTGAGTAGTTGAAGTGTTCATGTTGTTTCCGACAAAATCACATTTACGACTTACTCCATCTTCATCAATGCACAGGGCCTGTAATTCTCCAATACTTTCAATCTCACTAAGAAAACTCACTTAGAAAATTCAACATTTTCCGAAGTTGGCGTCGAAAAACGTAAGCATTTACCACTCCCGAACAACCGGTTTCTAATATACATGTTGAACCTTTCAGCCCCGAAGTCGTCCACAGCGCAATGCCATGAGCACTTGCGAGAGCTGCAAATTGTTTTGACAAACAAACACCAGGCGATGTCGAGAGGAAAATAAATTCACGCAACTCTCGAAAGACTGTTGGAAAGAAAGAGCACCGAGAGAGGACTTTGGAGTGAAAGCTGCGGGTGAAAGGCATGGACGGCCAGCCAATGGAATGGGGCTCGATGGATGGATATTCTGCGGGATGGGATGACCCATAATCCCTCGCTCGATTGTTGAGCGGGAGGAAGGGGGAGGGGGGAGTGGGCGGACGGGCCGAGTTGCTAAAGGTGATCGCCGATAAGAAGACCCCATTCCACTTTCTCCCAAAAGGCCAAAGGAGCCTACCTCCTCCACGTAATTGCCCACCGACCGCCTTTAATCTACCTCCGTTGTTTGCGCCCTCACTTGGCTTTTTTGTTAATCGATAATTGAAACTATCATCGATAGACGGCTCTGGCCATCGACGATGATATGATATATGTCGATATCGAACCTTTCATTTCGATAGGTAACCGCTAATACATCATAGCCGGACTATAAACTTTCGATTGATGGCACGGGGGAACATTTTTTACTCTGTTTCCTGTTGATTTGTCAGCTTTTCACGGTAAGGATGAAGTTTTCAAAAACTCGAAACAAAGTAATTTTATTATATCAGTTGAATATTTTTCCTTTTGATGCAGAATTTCCCAACTTTTGGAGTGAAGAGAGTTTGTCATGTAGCTTAAAAAGTTGGCGTACCAAAGAAAACATTTCTAAACCATGGATTATGATCCTCAACGGCAAATAAATAATGGTAAATCCGGAGTAATCGATTGTTACATTTCAATTGTTGATGATCACTCGATTCTGAATCATTATTTCGATTTTTGAACATTAATTCACTGTCAATGGCCATGTGATGTAAATCACCTCTTGGTCGTTCAAACATGGGGATAAATATTTTAATTTAATTCAAAGAGGAAATCGGGAGGCAATTGCAATAACTTTTAGAGTAGCACTATTTGCCATCGAAGAATATAAAATCCCCTTCCACTATTTCTTTTACCACCAAACATGCTTCCTCCATCTAATTTACCAACCACAGTCCTTTATCCTAAGCTGTTGCTCGCTGTCCAGGAAGGCAATTGGCAAAACCTGTTCCTCGCATTCTTCCTCTTTCGTGTAAGCCAATCGATCAGGAAGGAAGAATCCCTCAAATCCGATTCGTAGAACCACGAACATGGAAAATTTCAATTCTCCGCACCCCTTCACGGCTCCGTGTTTCAGAGGATAATGTAACTACTAAGCGATTAAGGAAGGAAAGGAGTACAAGGTGTCTGTGACGATACGAAACGGGATGATGTGTCGGGTTGTGCATTGCTTTCGAGCCTCTAAGTGTTTCCTTTAAATCACTCCGTCCGTCACTTTAAACCATGATCTCTGTATCCAATTCCATTATATTTATTCAGACACCGGAATTCTCGCAAATTTTCCTTCCCTTGCCGAAGAGGCGCCAATTACCATACCAGTCGGTCGTTCAATGCAAATGCGATTAACGTCAATGAAGTAGTTAGCACAACCGCTGAGTACCATATTCATTGTATGTTCAATTGGAGCAAGTTTCAGCTCATTCCTAAATGGTTGTTTTAGGTAATCACACTTATCACATCCTTTAGATGTGTTTCTGTCAACATATCACGGGAATCCTGAGAAGTTAAACATTAAAAACAACAAGATATTACAGATTTGTTGAAACTAAAAATAAATCTTAGGAGTTAAGTTGAAAAAACAACAGCTACATACTATTTTCTCCATCTGTCTAGGAACAATCCTGACATTAACCTGAGATATACGCTATGTATCACGTGTCCTCCAAATAAGTGAATTGCACGCTGCTTTCATTCAATGCTAGAGAAAATTATGCCGCGGCGAAATTTTACACCTTTTGAAAAACATAGAGGGGTCGCAAAATTGATTTTGCGTTGTTCCATTTATCCCAGAAGTCGACGCTCCAACCTCAAAAGAGTAAGAGAAGTATACTATTCAAAATGAAAGATGATGACATTCATCGAAACCTGGGTCGCGCATATTAAAAAAAGAAGTGGTATAAGTAATAGTGTAATTTCCAAGAAAACTTATTATGGAATACCACATAGTTAGTAATAAATTAGTGAAATTGTACCAAAAATACACAGAGGAAAAATCATTCGCCTTGACCGGGATTCGAACCCGGATCTCTTGATTTCCGAGGCGTCATTCTCCACTGTGGATAAAGCACTCGGCAGGATATCGAGAGATCCGGGTTCGAATCCCGGTCAAGGCGAACGATTTTTTCTATGTGGATTTTTCGCACAATTTGTGCATTGCGGGTGACTCCGTAAAAGTTATCACCGCGGCTAGTCCCGGGGTACTTAAAAATGAGTGAATTTAATTATTGTCATAGTTAAATTATTAAGTAGTTATCATCAGTTATCAAGTTATCATAGTAGGAGATAAAGGAATCTTCATCATTATAGATCTAAATATTCTACCATTATTACTCCGGCCCCCGTTCAGTAACGGGGGTGGAGTCATCGACTGAAGGAGAATAAGGATTGACGAGAAGAAGAAGAGTGAGTGAGGGCTTTCCTTTGCGTCCCGTCAGATCGCATCGTAACAAACTAAAAGAGCAGCCGCCAAGTGGGATGGGACATAAAAACGAACGCCCCAAAGTGCCACGGGATGTGCTTTTTTACATCGCTCTCTCCCCCGCAAGATAAAATATCTCTCCACCAGCATCCTCCCTTCACACCTCAACACAAACACCCTCAGACTCACTTCCACCCTCGAATCCAATAAAGACGACCCCGAAAATAAGTGTCGGCAGGGAGGAGAGAATCGCGGTGCGGAAATCCGAGAGGAGAGGCTGCTGGAGGGAGGACTTACAAGGTGGGCGTGCCTCCTACACTCCACTCGCCGTAGAGAATGTAAGTGCACCACACGTAGGCTCTTCGTCGAGTTATTTTCACAAAATGCGGTGAGAAAAACATTTCAGTGGTCCAATGAGAACGTTTTTTATAAGACACGGTCTCAGGCGTTACTTTGTGGAACTGATAGCACAAGTTGCTGAAACCCGGGTCGTGCTATTTAAAATAAAGTGTGGAATATAAGCAAGTAATTTATTTATTTTATTAAGAACGTTTTTTGTTGTATCCTGGTATTTGATTGTTTTTTTATGATATGACTTTAAGGATATTAAAATGATTTTATTATATTGAATTTGGTTAAGAATTGGACGGCAGTCTTAGGGCCGGTTTTATTATGTATAGTCAGTGTTAACCGGAACATGATAAAGCCATGACTTAAGCTCGAGAGGATAAGTAAGTTACTGTATATACTTAAAAATAGTTCGTAATAACGTCTCGTTAAACTTATGATCTCAAACTCAAGGATTAGTTTACTCTAGTTTTAATAATATGCAAAAATTTAACCAAACATTAAAAAAACGGCCTTGAGAAGAATTCCGCTCTTTACTAAATTTTAAATTCAATTATTTAATTAACTTTTTCCCGGTGAAAGATGGAAGTAAATTCGATCGATATAGAATGAGGAGATCACCCGGATGAAATCTCAAGATGAGCTCACTGCCAATTATTTCTATAGTTTCTTTGCCCCACTCTGACACAATAACTTATGTGCCAAACGCGATGCAATTTATTATATATAAGGATAGCTAATGAAATATATTATGGTGGTTATGGTGTAATCATAAATATCATGATCCTTAAACGCAAAAAAGTGTAGCATTCATTGAAACCCATTAAAAAATTTGTGATGCTATTGATTCTCGCAAGAGAACGAGAGGGGATAATAGTAGCGCAGGACCTAGTAAGATTATTAGGTTGGAACGATATGTAACGGGAGTAACTTTTTATGCCATTTCCTGTCAAATTTTTAAGAATTTCTTTGTTTCGTTGCCGTAACCTCGAACAATAGTCAAATGATCAGAAAACGTAAAAACTTGAGAGAAAAGTTGAGTGAATTGATTGACTCCAATAGCAAAATAAATGTATCGACAAAGCAATGTTTAAGTCGTTTCATTTCTTCGCACGACTATGTGGAAATTTCAGCGATCACATTTAGAGCGTTTACTATTCTCTCTCGTGAACTTTGGAAATTAAACATTATACCTCAATCGAGAAACCACTTAGCCCTTCTCCCCAGTCAGGGGCGCCGAAGAGGCAGACTTGAATACACTAACCGCATGACCCCGGCGGGAAACTCGAAGAACAAAGGACTGACGAAGGGCGTCGGGAGGGCGCGTGCTGATGGCTGTTCTCAGCGGGGAAGAGGAGGGCGGGCGCCCAGAATCGTGGGGGCGAGCTTTGTACATATAATATGCCCTCCGTGGGCGGCAGGTGACATAATCGGAGCAGGTGTGGGGGGGTTATGGGTTGGTGGGGGTGAGGGACACCCTTGCTGCGTTGCCACATATTCCCCCGAGAAGATGGCGCCCCCGTTGAACCCTTTATACGTGTTTGACCCTCTCGAGAAAAGGGGTAAGGTAATTAATGAGTAGATACCGCGATCTGATGAAATATTACAACGTTCTCC
The DNA here is from genome assembly GCF_921293095.1 of Ischnura elegans. Lineage (NCBI taxonomy): Eukaryota > Metazoa > Arthropoda > Insecta > Odonata > Coenagrionidae > Ischnura > Ischnura elegans. The sequence continues at coordinate 29,793,248 of NC_060249.1, forward strand.
ACTTAAGCAGGAGTCACAAAATGAAAACGACTTTATCAATATCATTAGAGCTGCTTTCGTGAGTAGGTAATGTAATCGCCTGAGTTATTTTACACCGTGACAATTCCGCACCATTTACATTATATAACATTAAATTTTACTAGCGAATATTATAACATTATCATTATTAAGGACCTATCGCAGAAGGAAGACCCACATGAAAACTTGAATGCAAACATAGCCTCTAAATGCTTACCATACGCATTTCTTTTATAAGTTATAACACATAGCCTGTATGTTTATGCAGTGCATGTACATTAAAAATTATTCATGTGAAATATCCAAGGTTTTTTGATTCAGCATGAAGCAATTCCATGAAGTCTCGCCTCAAACTATCCATTTTACAATGCATTCATTAGACATTCTTCTTCCCTCTCTTTGCGCTAATATAATATTATCTAACGCGTAGCGGAATTGAATATCCTAGCAGTCTTCTGATCACTATTCATTAATGCCATTTGTTCAACTGCTTATTCGTACTTCATTTATTTCAATCTAAATCAGCATTAACATTAAATAAAAACATCGGAGACCAAGGAAAACAACATCACGCTACATAAAACAACATGTTAGACCTTGAGAGAAAATCCTATTGGAGAATTATCCGTCAGAATACAAAAACTTCTCTGGTACTAAATGCACTACTATAAAAGTAATATGACTGAATGAAAAATTATGAACGATGATAATAATTATGATGGACTGTGTAATCGCTCCGTAGGGAAATTTTAGCGATACTATTCGACGATCACTAAACATTTTAAGTGCAACTCAGAATATCTACAGATACTTCGTCGTTTATTTGGTTCTATCCTCTTCCTTTATACTTCTTCTATAATTTCTTGGTGCATATTACTTGCATCGAGAAAAATATCCCTGACAACCAGCAGTCGAACCACAGACCTTTAGCTTTCTTGGCCACTCCACAGCCTATACTTCCCTGGTTCCTTGATTCCTATGACAATCCAAATTTGATTTGGATTGCCATAGGAACATCGGGAGCAGGGAGGAAAAGGTATTTCCACCGCCGCGCCGCCCCGCTTCGCCATGGACTATCGCCAATCTACCACGAGAGCGGTCGCGCGTGGTCGCGGGCTGGTAGGGGTAAATACATCCAATTGACGAAACTGGATAACGTGTGATTGCCAAAGTTTTTAAATCTAGGAGAGGAGCGTGTAGTCCTAATTGCGCAAGTTAAAATAAAATTATTAAAATGGCGTTTTTAAAGGTGTCGAAGTGGTAATGAAGGGTTGATTATCTTGGATGGACTTCCGGTTAATGGGAATTGTTTTCCTCATTCATTAATGTGGATTTAATCGCCATCAACGAGGCTGGTTCGAAATTACCCAGCGGAATCTTTGTCTAGGCACAGCGCTTTAGTAAAGAAAGACCTGGTACTTTCCCGACGAATAGACTGAATTTACGTATAAAATCGTTTCAGGCTTAATTATGTGGAATATTGCTATATCCATGATTAAAACACAAATGGTAAATTCCACACTATTTAATTTAGCACTTAACGACCGACCATGGTTTCGACACTTCGTGTCAAAACCTTCCACATGCAATCACTTCCACATGCAAACCACTTTGTGTCGAAACCATGGTCGGTCGTTAAAAGTTAAATTAAATAGTGTGGAAATTACCATTTGTGTTTTAATCATGGACTGAATTGAGTCTTTCTCTGGGTTCCAACTAATAATTTTCCGATGACGAGGAACGTGTAGGGCATCGAAACGTTGGAGAAAATAGAAAATCACCCGGATGCATACCCGAGAAAAAGTAATTAGTAAAAAATTTATTAAATATTTAATTTTTTTGCAAAAACAGAATGTTCAACCACGGATGAACATCAGGAGCAGGGAGGAAAAGGTGTTTCCACCGCCGCCCCCTTTTGCGAGTGGCGATCGCCAATCTACCACGAGAGCGGTCGCGCGTGGGCTGGGAGGGGTAAATCCATCCGTGCCGTTGCGTGCAAATGCCAATTGCGCACGAGGGAGGGGGGGTAGGCTTGCCAAGGCTCGCCTGTTATGTGGGCCAGCATCTCTGTCGAGCGTCCGAGCGGATAGGGAGGGAGGGGGGAGGACCTTGGCGAGGCTCTGAGTCGCCGGTGCATTTGCTAAAGGCAGTGGGTAGGGAGGGGGAAAGTTCATCAGTTGCACTCCGACGGCGTGGAACAATGCCCGAGCTATTGGACGTCACCCGTCGCCGACGGCGGGACCTCTCCCCTACACATCACCCCTGCCTTGTTCGATGGGCGACGATTTTTTAAAATTTTGATGGCCTAAACCCATCGATTGGCTATTGTGGAGAGGTATGAACTCAATTTATAACTAAGTACTCTCACGTTCTCGTTCTTTGAATATGTATACCTTTACCAGAGTAGTCAACGATATTAATATAGTCATGTCTTGTCCGAAGGATGATAGCAATAGTGGATGGAAACAAGGGGATGGTCCGAATACATTTTACACTCAATGTAGCTCGAGAATTTCGCGACGGGTCGGAAAACAGGAAAATATTTCCCTTTTTTTAAATCTCCAGTAAATGGTATTTGGAGGAGGCGACCGATAATTAAGTTCATTTGCGCCATGAGGGAAGGGTATGGAGGGAAGGGTGGAGAGGAACCTGGCGTAGGCATAAGCCTTGTCTTAACGAAATGCACCAAGGTGACACGGCTTAACGTACCATCCAAAGGACAGAATGCTGCGCCTGAAATGCCCTCCACACAGCAATCCAGCAGGGATCGGGAAATCTCTGAAAAATAAATTGCCCTCTCCACTTCAATTTAAAATTCGGGTCAACGGAAAAGATGGCAACACTCTAACCAATAAACCAACACCCCCGTTGTCTCGGCCGCCGCCGGGATTCAAACTCGACCCTACGGGGTGGGAAGCCAGCACTTAAGCCAGCCCCACCAACCCGATCTCCCGACTATTGTGACGTAGATATGGCCGACGACAATAAAAAATCGATGACAGCGGTGTCCGTAATCATTTATGGATTTAATTGACGGTAATAGCATGATATTATGATGATATTATAATGGAGTTTATCATTTTTTAATTATTATTATTAATTTTAATTATTTAACGATTTGCACCAACACTCGGTTGCACATAATTTCTGCGAGGAAGGAAGTTCCACCCGGTGGTGGACCGCTTCCGCCTAACTGCCCCTGCCTCTGGGCGTCAACACATCTTCGGCCGCCTCCTGCTCTGCCGTCGCGTCTACAGCCCACATTCCTTCTCGGACCCAACCCATGACGTGCCGAGCGAAGTGCCAACGCAAGGAAATTAGGTGATGAAAATAAAAAAGGAAAGTCGTAACTCGATGGAAAGGTGCATTGGAATGTGGGGCCGTAAAAATAAAACCCATCGACTCCTCCTGAATTAGCTATTGGATGCGTACGAAGAGTGCTCGCGAGATAATTGTAGCTAGAGTTTTAGAATTCGTAGAGCGAGCGCTGCTGGCGTACAGCGTCTATAAACCTCGACCAACATGCTGTGCATTAATATAAATGGGTATTTTGAAATCAAAATAATTTTCATTCATTTATCCTCTTCAATCATAGACTTCTATGCAGAAAGTTATCCCAACTCACTTCCGTAGCCACTGATATTACTTAAACTTCTTCCCCTCGTATGAAACGTACCTTCGACGTAATGAAATTTAAACTTACGCATGCCAATGATTTTTTAAATTTTATTCTGCTTATCTCATTATCGTAATAAGTGGTGTTACAAAATATTCACTCTGACAATACACTAAGAAGGATCATATCCTCGTCGGAATGAAAATTTTTAAGCACGACCGATTCCGATTGTGTCGTCAACCAATCGGAATCAATCGTACGGAATTAAAACCGATCGGAATAATTCCGATCAGCATCAGGCACAACGCCCCCGGCACAAACTAATCGATACCACTAGAGGGCAACAAAAACATACAACCAACACATAAAAGTGAGGAAACTAATAACAACATTGGGACTCGAACCCGGGACGCACACGCTAGGAGTCCCTGGACCAGCGCCCTAGACCCCTCCGTCACCGCCGCAGTTGAGAGGGAGAGATTACTCAAGGGAAGTCATGTTGCGCGAAATATTTACATGCGAATATCTCTCGAACCCGGGCCTATGTGGAAAAAAGCCGTGAAACTTTTTCTACCCCACCTATATAGTTTCAGAAAATAGCATTCGCATCCAGATCCCGAACATCACTCTCGCGATGTCTCCTGGTAAGATTTATTTTACTTAAGTTTTCATGGAGTCCCACAAGGGTAACACACCAACGACTCCAAAGTTGGACTACTACGGGGGAAAATTCAACGATTAAAGAAAAGATGAAGTGCTGAAGGGGAGAGGGAGAAGAAAGAGGAGGGGAGAGAAAGAGGTTTGAAGAGGAAGGAAGTATTTAGCAGGGGAGTGGCGTCTCCTCTCTTTCCTTCTACGTGTCGGAAGGAGTGTTGCACAGGAGGGGGAGTGGAGGGGATGAGAGAGAGAAAGGGGAGTACAATCAACCCCTCTCACAACGGCCTCGGTTTCACCGGATCTTCGGTTATAACGGATAACGAATAATTACCCTAAATTAAATATTCCTATGGGCAATTAAAGAGGATCCCTTGAAGGAGAATTTCTACGGTTAGGATACAGACATTAAGCAGAAGAAGGGACAACATAGTTGGCTACATTTTGAGGCACGATGGTCTGATGAAGACAATCGTTGAAGGACAGGTGGAGGGGAAAAAGGGCAAGGGACGGCCCCGAATGAGTTATATAGGACAGGTTATAAAGGACGTAAAAGAGAATAAATATGTAGCTATGAAGAGATTAGCGGATAGGAGAGAGAAATGGAGAGCTGCGTCAAACCAATCTTAGGATTGTTGACTAGTGATGATGATGAGGATACAGATGCGCATCAAAGAAAATTTTAAAACGTAAACAGTGTTAAATTTCGGCACGATTCGCGAAACAAATTTTTCGCCCTATATTTTTTATTTATTTATTTCCAACTTACCGTAAACAGCACATCACTGCCTTCACACCAGGTTTCCAACATTAATAAAGTACAACAAAAACATCATTTTATCATCAATAATACGATTAGGCAGGCGAGAACATTACACCACCGCCACCGAGGCCCGCAATATAAATCAATACGCTTTTTATCACTTTTTGTATAAAAACTGAAAATCATTATATTTACATTAAGTATCGTTAAATATCATTTAAAAACAACGTCTGATAAAATTCTATTCTGAAAAACATTGTTTACAAAGTTTTTCAGTTATAGTAGATTTTCTCACGACGTCCCCATCAAACCGTTATATCCCAGAGAGATTTAGGGCTTACCCGGCGAATTGACTGACAATGAGTGAAGAATTCTCGGAATCGTCACCGGGTCAGGAACTATTTTAGTGTCGGCAGTAATGCAATTTCTGACCCGGTGGCGATGCCGAGAACACTTTACGTTGTTATATCCCAGGTTGAGCGAAATGGAGGAAAAGATAGCTTATTGTAGATTCAGCTCATTCACTTTATGCAGCTCATCTCACTCCCCCTATTCTCGCCGAAGGGATCGGTAGCAAGGGGTTGCTACTCCTCTCCACTATCACAAATAAAAGCGGGCGCAGTAGAAGAGCGAGGCGGGGTGGTAGGTATTAAGCATTCGCCTCCCCACATTCTTTTTTTTTCTTCCTCGCATTTTTAATTTGTGGGAAACCGCAGAACCTCGGTCCATTCCCTCCACTCCGTAATCCCCTATTCTCTCCTATTAGGTCGGGTAGAACCAAGGATGCAGTTTCGAGGGCGTTGAACCCCTTGTGAAGTGGGAGTTAATACCAGGGTGATGGGGGTTGAGCGGGGAAGGGTTGGAGCAGTAAGACGTGCCTTTGGCGGGATTTGAGGACGGAGTCTTCGTCGGAGCGCGAGGCAAGTCCGAGGGTGGACATGGTGGGAAGGTGCATTGTGGGAGGAGAAAAAAAGGCGCAGCCTTAAGCCCTGGTTGCACAATACATTAATCACTGCATGTATGATAATGTAGGAACGCATTTCTGTGATAATGGGTGCCAAAATAAACCGTGTAGCCGCTAAAATTGTAGTAATCCATGAAAATGAAATAGAATAGAAAGGTATGCTCCAATTTGGATCGTGATTTCTTACAAGTTCCACTCTGTTGCACAAATGCATGCACGAACATACATGAACTTGGTGCAAATTAATGTATGGTGAAAAAAAATCACCTAAGATGATTAGGGTTTGATTGCAGATGCGGGAAATCAGAACAGAATGCAAGAGAGTGTCCAGGAACGAAAAGTAAGCATGAATAAAAAAGAAATTTACGAGAAAAAATTGTAATTTTAACAATGACTTCACCATGCATAATTCGCCTACGCTATGCGCAATGGAGTCGTGTAATTTGACGCGAAATCACAAAAAAAAATCATGAATTCCGTAGATCATGGGATGGAAACCGCTGTAGACTGCAACCGAAAAATCTCACATTGATTTGTAAAACCTCGCCAGCTATTTTGTTCTCTTACTTTCATTCTCTTACTTACTCTCATTACTTTAAAGAGCAACAGAGTCATATAAACTGTGATAGGACATTTATGACGGGAAATCTTATTTAAAAATGGTAAAAGCGTTTGATTTAGGAATTGAGGCCTTAAATAAATTAAAGTGAAATAAAAATCTAACGTATATATTTATTTGCTAGGCAGCTTCATCGCATCAAAAGTAATGTCTGTAATAAATACGACGAAGTTTTCATAAAAGTAGCTCCCACTGTTCTCGAATTACCGTTTACAAACACGAGAAGTAAAAAATTTAGTCCATTCCAGCTTACGAAAGGGAAAAATGCAAAAGAGGTTCACGCGGCCTTTTGCCCTCAGGGGTGAAGTTAACTCCTTGGAAGAGGTAAAATTAATCCAACACCGGAAATGATGGCGGTGGAAAAGTGATTTAAAACACGCCCTCGCGTAAAAAGGCGCCCTGTAACACGCTCCGGGGGAAGGTTATAAAAATTAAAAGAACGCGAAGGAGACAGGCACATAAAAAAATGAAAGTACGTTAAAAAAAAACATCGCCGCCCGGATTCGTCATCACCTTAATGAAGTTACCCTCTTGGGGTGGGGTGGGAAGCGCTCATAGCAGCATAACGGCGACCCGAATGGTAGGGGAGAAGGCAAGAAGAGGTGGTTATCGCATGGAGAGGGAGATCTCCCGGCAGTAGATCCGTGGCCTAAGCAAACGAATCTACTTTCCGCTCGGAGCAGATGGGATAATCTCCTTTTCTCTGGCAAGGGGTCGGCTAAATGAAAGGCGGAACCAACGCATTAGGCATCCATCTCCTCGTATCTTCCACGCCTCCGCTCTCTACCGGAGGACCATTCTAACCTCAACTATCTTAGGCGATGGATAAAGTTATCTCTGGTTTCCTGCCGGGTGAGGAGAATCCATCATATCCGACGTTTCGATGTCCTGGACTTCAAGGTCTCCAATAGTTAATTCTTGCAATTTTCGTTCCCGCACGGATGTTCATGCAAATGTATGCGTGCCTCATTAATTTCCAAAGTCCAATCTCCATTTCACGCAGATCTACGTGCCATTCAAAAAGTACCCTTTCGATCAGAATTAATAGTGAAAATACTTTGCAATGACCACTTAGACTTTTATTTGAGTACGCTGTAATTGAGTTTCATCGCTACTGCGTTATCATCAGGTACATTGAGTACCTACGTAACGGTGAGTTTACCTGATGATAACGCAGTAGCGTTGAAAAGCGTTGTACGTAAATCTGCGTACTCACTGGTACTTAGATAGTCAGTGTGACTGATGATGACGCAGTATCGTTGCACTCAGTTAAAAGTCTAAGTTGACATTGCAAAATATTTGTTTTATTAATCCTCGTAACATGCTCCAAAACATCTCGTCTGACACCGTTCAATCGACTTATAGAGCAGCTTCGACGCTTCGAACGTGACGTTCTCGGTCACAGGTAATGGGGAGGATGAAGAACGTGATGATCCGCAAAACGTCAGATACTATAGTTCCTCTCTCTCTCTCTCGACATGAAACCCAAAAGGATTTTATCCAGTTAGTGCACCGGGAAAAAGCCAGATCTTTCTCATAGGCGTGCTCTTACGGAACTGGCTGACGGCAAAGGTCAAATTATTTTGGCTGACAGTAAACCTATTGCGGTTGACCACTTTATTGTCGACGATAAATGGAAAATTCAATGCCTAGCGGTTTCTAGTCGAAAGATAACCATAGTTCCGAACGGCATTAAAAGCAAAAGTCAATCTTCATAGTTTAGTTATCCAATAAAAGAGGCAATATCACAAGACAAACCCTAACAAAATCGTAACAAATGATAACAAAAATCACAACAAGGCCATAGAGAAGAAAATATTATAGTCTCGCAAGACGGCACAGGAAGACGATGGAATATTGAAAACTATCGACGATGGAAGACTATCAATGGTCTTCAACTACTGATTTCTTATTAACAGTGAAAGAGTTTTGAACATTTCACGATCGAAAACGGGTATCGAAATAAAGTATCGACGCGAGTGGTAACTATTGAAGGTTATTGATGAATTAAGCCATCGAAATTTAATCTCAATCAATAAATAAGCATCTACATCAGCATTCATTTGTTTTCTCCTTCATTCACTTGCTCTTTTTCGGATTCTATTCGCGGGATTTTCTTTCTCATCGGACAGTTCCTCCCGAAATGCCCTGAAGGCTCTCCATTACCCATTTTCAGCGGCCTCTCTCTCAAATTGAAGTCGATCTGATTAATTTCGGAGCGCAGAGCATGTTTCTTGTTTTTTTTCTGAGGCAAACGCAGATCCCAGTAGTGAACACGGCCGGGTATTTTCGGAGTGGCCTTTTTCGGAGAATTCGGATGAATGGCGTTTGGGAATGGTTCCGCTCCATTTTGATAGAAACAAAACACACTACCTCTGCGCAAGTGAGGAAATACGAGTCTAACCGACGCCGAACTGGTTAGGTGGCGCTCCAAAACACATTGGAACCGGCAGGATCGATTGGATACGCTCATATTACTCTCAATCCATTTACCGTAAGATATTAAGTTCTCTGCCCTGGATGGCCAAATTGTAAAGGAAGAGACCCAAAGATTCGAACATGTTTCATTTAATTACTAAAAGAGTGGGTAATATTTAGATTACTGTCGTCATGGGGTTTACCTTCGACGGCTTGAGAAAGAAGTTCCATAAATCATTCACCCAACATTTCCTACAGAGAAACGCAAAATTAAAAAAAATGCTACAAATAAATTAAATTACAAAGTATCGTTTTATTATTGAAATATATTTTCCTATTACACATTTAGGGTGTGCAGGTTAACCACTAAAATCTTGCATGGTTCAAAAGTAAAGAAAAAAACAATACAATCCTAAGATTATAGAGCGATGGAGTGGAAATCGTCCATATTGAAACAACAAGGAGCAATTAGCCACAAAAATAAATGTTGATTCAAACCGAGTTTCAAAATTATAACTTCATCGCCAGTGTCACTATAGAAATAATTGCGCTGTACAGCAGGATGACCCTTACGATGATGTTGAAAAATTGGACCCCGGGTCGAATCAAAATAAATTTTAGGAAAACTGCGCTTCATTATTCCAAAAAAATTCAGAAGGGAATTCCTCAGCTCAAATTATTATAGCATCTTACTACCGAAAATACATCGGCAGAGGCCTTCCCCAATAAGCAAAACCTTTCACAATAGGTGTTGGGCCTTGCGATGATGTTGTAATATTGGAACGCGGGTAAAATCAAAAGAAATTTAAGGAAAACTACACTTCATTATGCCTATAAAAATGCAGAGAGGAATACCTCAACTTAAATTGTTTAAACATCTTCTTATTGAAAAGACATCGGCACAGGCCTTTCCCAACATGCAAACCCGGCTTCAGCTGATCCAGCGCCAGGTACCTATTCGGCGACCGTCATTCCAATCCATGGGAGTCCAGTGCCCAAAGGCAGCACGGCACGCTCCAATGTTTACTTCACCCGTCGACGCCTCCTCGCTGTCGGGGTGACGCCGCGCCGTATCCCTCGTTTTTTTCGTAACCATGGGAACTGCGAGTGGTGAGGGAGGGGAGGCGTCGGCTCCGAAAGGCGGCGGCCAACAGTGGCCTAATTTCGTCGGGGGTTAGGGGCGGGTGGGGGGGTCAACTGTTTTGGCCGCGCGAGGCCAACTGCCCCCGGGAGGCAGCAGTGGCGGAGGTTGTGGGGCCCGGGGGACGGCTAGCTTGTGATGGGAAGGGGTGGTCGCTCCATTCCGACCTTTCACTCACTTTATCTTGCGCGCGTTCCCATTCGTCTGTTTTTTTTATTCGCGGAGCTATTTTCAAAGGTCTCTCTCTCTCTCGCTGAACTGTCCACTGCAGTCCATACACACTTCAGCATGCATCCCCGCTCAAGGCTCTTTTACAATAATTCCAAATCTACACTAGAATCACAAGCTAATTCATTTAAGCCAGTACCCTACATGTTGACTACTTTTAAATGATTTGGCGCACTAGGCTTATCTTACCCTACTCTAGTTCATTCACTCGCAAATAACTTATTTCAGCTATGTAATGGAGGAACCGATTGTTAAAAATTGCTTGACGAAGGAGAATACATTTAAGAAAAACTAATGAACTGCGTTCGGAAAATGCAGGATGAATACCTTGCAATGTAATTTCTTACTCATTACCTGGTACCCAGCAATTCCACTGGGTGAAGTTCAAATCCAAGGTTGGTACTCGCTTCTTCATCACAATAAAATGTAAGAAAGAGCTTTTCTGTCAACTTCCCCAATTTTACCGTCATCCACCTACAAATACCATTGCACTATAGACGAGTATTAACCTTGCTCAGACAATGCCGTATGGTCCTGCCCAATTAACATTACAAATATAATCGTATATCCTCAGGGTACAGAAAACAAAATGAAATTGAAAAGGGCAAGTGTGTAGCCTGCGATTAGTTATGCAAGAGATCCTATATTCTGTGGTGTCGTTGGAGATGGTTTCGTTGACCAATATGAGGGAGATTACCAAGCATGAAGTATGCCTAGGGAATCAGACCGACTTAATTGATGGTCAACATTTATTTTTATTAGACAAAAATTGCGAATGGTTCAGAGAAAGTATCAATTTCGCCTAAAAAATGAAGTCAGTCAAACTACAGAGCATTAATAAGTTTTTCATTTCGAGAAATATGACACCGTTGCAAAAAATGACATCTGAAGGAGTTGCTTCAGTACTGCAAGTGGTACCCAAATAAACCCGAATCGGATAAGACATAGAAACTGAATTGCCTTTTTTATGGCTGATTAGGTACGTTCTGGATTTATTGGACCATAACCTTACAAATCATAAATCGTAAACAAGGTAAGCGTGACCCAAAACCCTGATCCCCACCTTGAATTGCATTTTACTATGACACCATTCCACTTACGCTATGGATGCTGAATACAGGAGTGCTCAATGAAGCAAACGAAATGTCCCACTCAAAGTTGAAGCAAGGGTAATCATTTCACGGAACTCTGACGTTGCGAATTTTTATCTTTTGTATTTATGGATTCTTTGTACGGCTGCCTCGTCCTCAAAATATATAGGTCATGAAAAGGGCTATAATTTCAACGCTGTAAAAAAAAATGGCATAAAGACTTTTAGAGCCACCGAGCACCACTTGAACTGGAAAACAACACCATTCCTGGTGAACTTCTCCCATCAGCATTTTCAGACATTCAAACGAAAGAGTATTCCGCAAAACCGTTGAAATTGAATAAATCCGATACGGCCGTTGTATCTGTCATTTTGTCCATTTTATGTTATTTTGTTAGTTGTTTGTTGCATATTTAGAGTTAATAGCACTTGGCTGTATTCCATATGCGATGGCATTAACATACTTAGAAAAACTAATCAATTTTCATAATAAATATTTCCCTATTGAACCTGGAATATTTTGATAATCTCATGCAGTTGATAAGGCGTACTGCAGCGGCGATGATGGCTAGTGGAAGGACATCATTGAGCATCAGAGAGTATTCCGAGTGATATTCGATAGAATTTACTGATAAAACGCTGCAGTTTTACGAGACAAAAATGCAGGATATTTGAGTCTCACTAATCAACCTTACAGCAAATAGATTTACCCCCTCAAGCCAAAGAAAAAAATTATAGCAACACACGCTCTTTGTAAAGGAACAGCGTAGCGTTTGGTTTCAAACTTGACGGCTGTACGGCTAGCCAAGATATGATGACGTAAAAAACTTTTTTAGTGGGCGGAAACCTTCGTGACTTTTTTATTTAATGTACGAGTCCGTGGCTGACTTTAAAATCATAATTTTTCACTTAAAGCCATTTTTCACATAAGAGCATTTTTCTAAATCATACATCACGCACATTCTTGTCGGAATGAAGAGACCTAAACATTTGAATGGGGAATCCCAGCATGCGGTATCACTCACCTTGCTCTGGGTGCTGGGCGTAGAACTCCCTCCGCCTCCTCATCTCCGCTTGGAACAGACCCGGGACGAGTTTGTAGACGATGTCCTGTAGTGTTTTGTCCGGCCTGAGGAAAGAGGGTTGAGAGAAAATGATGAACACATGCAGAAGAGTGTCGATATTGCGGGCGTAAAAGAAATTCACGCAAAGACATCGCGGGGAGATGCATATTGCACCTGGAATTCCTTGGACAACAAATAAACTTCGCTACCTTGACGGTTTTAATCATCTATACCACAATCATGTCTACCAAACAAAATGTACAATGAAAGATATCAGTTGAGCATAGCACTCATCTTACATGCACATATAATTGAGCTTTAACTGCATAAGTTTTTTTCGATCGTTGAAGGCAGGATACGTATTTTTTGTCAAATGTTTGGCCTTACCACCACTTTCATTTCATGAGATAATTTCATCTAATTATTTAGCTTACGAGATACGTTTACGTGAAGCATAAAATCTCTTCAGATCTTCCACCTGTTGAGGCTGTCACGGACATTTCAAGGCTGAAATGGTGGCCGTCTTCACAGAGATGAATACGGAATAATATAAATACCTCATTTGGTATTACACAATGAATGGTATCAACAGGGTATAAAATTCAATTTATAGGGTAGTAAATTACACGGATTATCATCTCATTCCTTTGTTTCCATTACTTTTTCCAGAGGTACGAGAAAAAGAGCTTTACTCTCCAATTAAAATAAGAGGGAAATAAATTGTTGCTGAAAATGTTGTTGAGAGTTTAAGTATATCAAAACGCCAAATCAATCACCAGAGTAAACAAGGATGAAATAGAATCAGCGACGATAGTCTTTGATTGAGCAGCAGATTACTATTTTTTCAAGAAACAAGTCACACGGAGAGAGAGAGAGGGAGCCCTGTTATTTTACGAAATTCGACGCAGCGAAACAAGGGATTTCCTCACACAACGATTTCTCTTTCGAGCCGTTATTTTTTTTAGAGCAAATGGAAGCCAAGGCAGTTCATTTCATCTGGAGCTCTAATTTTCCGCATCACGGGCGAGAACTATAAAGGAAGGAGACGCTCGAAGTGTAGGCAAGTAAAAGGTGGCAGAAAGCTGTAAGTTAATAGGTCGCACTTTATGTTCATTTTTACGCGGGAAAGTATAATACGAGTCGATAGGTCGGGGGGGCCTACGTGGCTTCGTGAGGAACTGAGCATGGCAGGCCCTCTTTTCGCTCGTTCTTTTTTTATTTCATCTTTATCCTTTCGAGCGGAGGAGAAAGGCCGAAGGGAGAGGAGACGTGGAGGAAGAGCAGGAGCGTCAGACGATTTAAAGGAGGAAAGCAGGCTTACGAGTTATCGGATTTAAAGAGAAGCGATGATGGCGAGACTTTCCACGTCGAGAAATCACTCCCGTCACCGGGTTGTGCACGGCATTGAAAAAAAATGGACGCGCTCGTCCGAGCGAGGATATTCTCTTTAATTAGCATCCAAAAGAGTTGATTGATCGAATTTGAATTAATCTGAATATTCAAATTCATAAAATACGTTCGAAAATTTTCAAGGCTAAATATTAATAATTGCTACTAATTGTAGCCCTAAAAGTAATCCAGGCCAAGATAAAAAGAAATTCAATATCTTCCAAAACTTGATTGTACTACATAATCTTTAGTTCTAAAAGTAATCCCGACTCGTCTAATCGGAAATTTAATATCATAAAAAGCTTGATTTTATATTACTACCGAATAGAAATTTTTATACACGGTGCATGATGACGTAAGTAATTTCATTCTTCGTGCATAAAAAGCTAAAAAAAATACGTTACAAATAAAACATTTAAACTGACCCAGACTTAGTATTAATAGCAAAGTACACTCATTACGAATAAACGATATTCATGTCAATATGCATAGATGGATGTTTACAATAATTGTTCCATAGACTGTATTTTATAAATTAGAAATATTCATTAAGAGACGCACAATTTAATGACGAGGAAAATGGAATCTGGGAATACTTACTTTATGTTGAGGAAAGGCTTGGCCTTGTGGATTTGCGCGTCGCATATTGGACAGAGGTTGTTGGTCTCCAGGTACTTAATTATGCAACTCCGACAAACTGTAAATGAAAAAAAACATAAGCCATCATTTACGTGTTATAACACAGTTTTATGTAAAGACTGAAGATATACGATATCAATACCAATACAGAGTCGAAAATAAAACTAGCACCTCAGTTAGGGAAATAACGTATGCCTGTTCATTATTTATTTGTAGAGTGATTTGGAGAAATATGTGCTGTATAATTTAGAGTTTCGAAAATTGACAAATGACGGTAACCAGAGAATAGCTCACAAAGATAAATACCACTATTTTACTTTATATCGTTAGATAGCGCCACACTGCTACTGGGTACGCTAGAATATCTAATAATCAATGATAAAACTAGAAAGCGAGCGGAAGATTAACTAATCTCTTGGGAAGAAGAATGACACCTAGCAATAAATTAACAAGAATTACCTTTTGATGATACTCTGCCACCGCCCGTGAGATAAAACGGAAGATAGATTCCATTAGAATAGACTAATTTCATTCACATGCCGCTCGTTGTACTCAGCTTGACTAAACCGAACGACTACGATGGGCAAAGTTTTAAGTCGTATTTTATAATATGAAGTTACACCTTAAAATTTTTCGGTTCCAAGATTAATAAGAGATGATGCGTTCCACTCTGGAAAAGATAAAAAAATGTCCTTTTCACTTTTAACATTTTATATCTGCGACCCAGTGTTCAGCAAAAATATTGCTCATTCCCGAGTCGTGCAATTGCAATTGAAAAATTGCAAAGAGTGAAATTCGTAAATTTCTTTTGCGGAATTTTAAATTTATTACTTTTCTTTATTGAAACTCGTACCTATACTAGAAAATTTTGACTGGAAAAGATATGTAAGAGGTCACCGATAGAAACTGACAACATAAACAGACATGCGGCGTAGAAATTTTACTCGGCAGCCATGTGTTTGCTTTTCTTCCCGTTATAACAATACAATTCAACAAGAGCCACGGGAAATCAAATTAATGTACTTGACAAGAAAGGTAAATAAGGACATTGGAGTCCAATTTTTGTATTTTTGTATTCCTGCTTCTGGAATAACGTCAATTCATAAATTGACGGGAAGACGGCTAATTTATCCAAATTTAGTAATAAAATGCGAGGATTGAAGCGTGATGGAGTGGAATTTTTCGATATTGAAATAAATTCTCAACTATATAATTTATTACGACCAACATTTCAATGTTACTACACTATGAGCTTGAAGATGATGACTTAACAATGAATTTATCTATGTTGTAATAGATTTTATTATCGAAGAAAATTGTAAATATGTATTTAAATACAGATTTCGTTAGTTACTCCTAAAAACGAATAAAACGTGCGTCTTGGGGCACAAATAATGCTCATCGTGGGACTCAAACCGCGGACGATAAGACAGTAAAAAAAAACTTTGTTGATAAAACCGGGTCGACAATGAAATGCAGCTCACGAGTTTTCTTTTTTTCCCGCGCGTTAAAGCGTGCTCGGGGGTTAAGTAGTTCCGACTGTTTGTGACCGCATTTCAGCCACGCATTCTTTTTTTTTCTCTCCTTTTTATGTCCTGACCCGCCGCGGGTAACAAACCAATTGGGAGGGATTTGACCGGAAAAAAAATCAGGGGGTTCATTTCATTGAGGTGTGGAGAATTGTGGGAAGGGGCGACATTCTTTTTTTTTCTCTATCTTCACTTCTCTTTTTCGCAAAGGACTTACTTTTTAAATCCCTCCCTCCTCTTTTCTCCCTTCATTCTTCTTTCATTCTCTTTTCTCTGTTTTTCCGCCCTTGCTCAGTGACCCCCTCAATCATTCATCCATCTGGTGAGTTTTTTTTTACGTTATCGAAGTGAAAAAGAGCGGAAAATCGGATTTTCGGCGGGAAAAAAATAATGCCTTTTCGCGCCCTTTTCTCGCCCTCTTCCGACAGATTAGGGTGACGCGTCGAGCCAGGGGTGTCGCGCGAGGCCATTCCACAAACTCGTCTCCCTTCGTCGTTCCTCTACACACAATGTAGTGATCGGGCACGTGGGGTTTTATTCATTAAGGGCCAGGAATTTTTCGAGCCACAATATTAATATACGTCACCTGCAGAACTAATAACCCAGGGTTCACACTAACTTTCCGTGTACGATTTCACAGAATTTTCGCTATTTTCCAATTCATTTTTATTTTTTATTCCCCGGATTTTGCTTCAATGGCAAATTTTTTATTTATTTATATAAATTTATATATTCCTACATCACCGAAAACAGCACTATTCAGGTTTTAAGTCGGGTTTTTTAACTTAAAAATCAAACGCATACGAATATCCACGCCCTGGATCTGGCGCTGGATAACTTACGGGGGGGGGGGATTAATTAGCGGGGCTCAAACCTGTGATCAATTGTGTGGCGGGCAAGAACTTCATCCCGCCGCCACCGAGGACGTCAAAGTAGTTGTATGTAGGGAAGTTATGGTAAAATGCAGTTACTTAGGTGTGCCGTGAAATAACGTGATGCAGTGGAAATAAAATCCAATAAGACCGTGCCGACGCGACGCTACGCTACCGCCGATACGGTGCATGGGTATCTGAACGCCAACCACGCCGACTTAACGCAGCAACGCTCCGGCGTTCAACCACATCCTCTTTTCATCATTTTGCCGCGCCTAACAAGACATGTGAGTATCGCACATGAAGGGTAGGGGGTCAAGTCCTTTTCCATGGGCCTCCTCGCACTTCCAGGATTTATTTTGGGGTGCCGGAAGGCTTCACCAAGGATTTGAACCTGGGACCCTTCGATCCAACGCTCTACCAAATGGGCCACAACGCTCTCTAAACGTAGAAGTTCTTTGTAGATTAGTGGGAACCATAATTCACTAATTTGGGCTTCTATTTTGATTGCGTAAGAACTTAACGTCCACGGAAGCGGCGCTAAACGACCCGAAATAGTAGGGCAGTTTTCTCGGTTTCTGCACCCGGTCAGCTACACCATACCTCCTTCCAACGTTACCACAAGCGACTCGCCCATCGTCTTAGGGGATTCAGATATCCAATCATGCATTTGGACTCCTTAATCCCTTAAGAAGATGGGCCAGTTGCTTGTCGAAACGTTGGAAGGAAATATGGAGGACCTGACCCGGTGCAGAACCCCAGAAAACTTCACGGCTATTGTTCAACGGTAATGAACCAAACATTACACGATCGGTATTACTCTCTGATTTTTTCATAGATGGAAAGGTTCTTTAAGGGCTTGATTTTAGGGCCTCATGGGCCGCATTTAGCCCGCAGGCCGTAACCTTGATACCTCCATCCTGGGCAGAAACCTAGAGTAAAACCTAAAACCTACCTCGAAAAATTCGTCAGCTGTAAAGCTGGGCAACCCTCCTTAGTTTCAGACTCCATGCCAGACACTTATCTCTGCGCCAACTTGTCCCCACAAACCCCCACCCCCCTCCTTCCACAGAGCTTTATTTGCTTCCATTCGACAAGCACTCGAGGGAAAAAACATAAACGGATAAGATTGCGCGACCTTATCACGAGCGTGCAAACGGCAACCTAATCTTTGGCCGTGAAAAACACGCTGCGTCTCGACAGAGAAAGTCGAGATGGGGGATTACACGATTAATGGCACGATTAGAAGAAACAAAAGCAAAACAATGTCAGCCATGAATTACTTTTGTAGCTAATTATACGTAGGAATAGAGGCGGCCAAGATATGTAGGCTGCCGTAATTCATAGAATTATTAATAGTGCCTAGATATTTGCTATGTGTCACCGTGGGAAATAAATTATAGGTCAAGTAGGAATCATTCGCAATAGAAGTTAGTACAAATGAAATAATTCGAACAAAAATTCGAGGCACTTTATAAGTCTATATACAGAAGAAAGTGGCATTAAGTTTCGTTTATTTGTTAGAAATATGTTAAACTTGTCTCAAGCATACCGTATGCATAACAACTATTAAAAGCAAGGACATTATTGTATTGTGACCATTTTTGTCCAAACAAAAATATGAGGGATCCCCCATATTAATTAAAATCACTACAAGACGATGAGATAACGTCAACGCCCACATTACGAGACCTAATGGCTTGATGGCAGTTATCGAAAAGAAAAAGTAGAGGAAAGAAATTCTTCAACGTGAAAATATAAGAAAATTTTAGATTTAAGCCAATCTTTTTTCAGGGCAAAGCTTTCAAATCAACCGTTTGAATGCTGACCAATGATTACGATTTGAATCTTATCAAATGGTACAAAAATTGAGCAAAATTTTTTAGCGTAATAAGGCAGATCAATTTTGAGCAGGTAAAAATCATTGAAAAAGAAAATACGATAATATAATAAATGTGTTCAATTTCTTTCGAGAGCAAATCTTTCTGCACCGGTTAGCCTCGCAAACACTTTAGGAGACCGCGGAGGGTCTTCCGTCGTTTCCGATTGCCCTCCATCAACCTCTTCGTTACCGCTTGGCCACTGCGACCACCGAGCCTCCTCCCACCTGAATCTCCCGGAGAATTGAAGGAATCACGCTACCTACACGCCCTGCAGCGGAGGAATTGGTAGCGTGACAGGCGGCAGTTATAACTGACGGATACACTCACACCTCGCCCACTTGGCGGGAATGTCTGTACTTATATTCAGAGAGAGAGAGAGCTGTGAATAGGATGTGATGAGAGCAGAATGTCAGAAAACGTAGCAGCTGAGCAATTCAAGGCGCGTATTCTGGTGATTATTAGAGGTCGTATTGCCCAATTTTCTAAGAAATTAACGACATTCATTATCTATCATTGCTATATTTTCTTCTGATCGCAAGCCTATTTTTGCCGGAGGTAACCCTTCGCGACGAAAGAAACTGTATAATCAACCTGAACGGATTGAATTGTAAGATTTTCTTAAGCTTCATTCACCGCAACTTAACTTGGCAAAACCTTAAAGGCCTTAACTCGGCCTGGCGAAGTGCTCAATTAGTTCACCTACGCGTGAGAATATTATACAAATGAATTACTTATATTCCATTTGCAGAGAAATCGTTGACAAAGAATAAATTACCTCACTTTAAGAAAGCATCCACGAGCACCAACTTACATGAGATATACCCACTCAAAAGAGAGTATCTTATTTTCTTATCTAAGTTTCTTCTTTATTTAAATCTAAGTTTCCCAAAACCTTTTTAGGGTTGTTATCGATAGAAAAAGGCACTATTCAATAATTTAATGCTGCAATGTCGAAAGTATATGATGGATATTTTAATTTACGTAAATTATAATATTCTTTTCGTTTATGACGACATTAGTGAAACTAGACTAAATTAACTGGAAACTAAATACATGAAATGTAGAGTCCACCAATCTTTTTGAGCCATTGCATATTACTGCACCAATCATTTTGAGCTTGAATTCGTGTATCGCACAATCATCCGTCTCTACTTCATAAGCTGATGTAGATGGCAACGGGTGGTCACGTGCCAACCCTAACGACCCTACACAACCCCTTCTACCCCGAACCGAACAGTCAATCAATGCGCTGACCTCTCGACATTTCGCGCCATGGAAGTGACGCGTCGTGTCCCGTGAGCCTCCGCGGCGAGTGAACCGACTCGCGAAGCTTTTTCGTTCCATTGAGTCGAAAGGGGCAGATAACATTGTTTTCTCCGCTCACAGCCGTCCGGCTATGGCTGATTATCTGCTTCGCCCACGGAAAGCCCAAACTTCGTCAAGCGGATTTATTCCAGGGGTTGCAGGACTGGTCGTCACGAGAGCCGTAGGGCAAACGATTGCCTGGCCCAGGCTTTTGTCCTTCTCTTTATCGAGCTCCGAGCCCGTAATGACTCCCTTCTCGAGCACGGGGTGATTTCACTTACAAACACTAGAGTCACGGGGTAAATACTAGGAGCATGAAAGGTGTCCTGGATCCAGGGACGTAACGAACTGAATAGGACGACTGTGAATCAATAGTTATCTTCGTTAAACGCTGTGATCACAGCCGACATTTGTTTCAGGCAATGCGAGCCATCATATTGGGAATTTAAAACCTTTGAAGGCATTGTAGACATGATCAAAGATAGGTAATTAGTTTTTCGGTGAGCTCGTGATCGTCATGACACGTGGGAAAGTGGCTTGCTTAATCATTAAGGAGTTTTTTTTTCTGCATTCATAGAATCTCTACTAAATATTCCTTTATCTCCAGTTTATTCTCGTGATCACGAATAAAATACTGTATAACTGTTTTCAGATGGATTGCAAATAAATATTTCTGCGAGTCAATTGCATTGAGGTACGCAAATCATTGAAGCCTACTTTGGATTGCATCGCCAAACACTGCAAAAATAATCTAAATAAAAAAGGAAACAGGCGCTTCCTTATAACGCTTTTCTGTGTGTCTTACCCTTTACCAAACACATGCATGAAATTAAAAAAGCCTACAAATTCTAAATGCATTTGCCATTTATGGTTCCGCAATAAACTATTTGTACCTACACGCCTGAAGGGAGCTATTCTTCACGACATATTTTCCTATGTTTATGTAAAATTATCTAGATACACACATATAAGCATCGCATAATTTCTCTTCTGCCATGAAGGTTATTACTTGGATGAATGCGAGCAAATATAGAAAAAATCGATACTTCACAGAATTTTGCTCATGAAAACGTAATAATATAAATACATTCTTTCTGCTTTGGAGTGATCAAGTTTCGCTTCAGGGTACTTAATTCAGATGATCAAAGCTAATCAGTAAGCTTTCAGATTTATGCGTGTCCTCAACTGAATATCGCATGGGAAACAAGTCATTTCGACGATCCACATGAGGATTAGCGCAGGGGAACCAGCGATACATCTCCATCCCATTGTAGGCTTCGCTAGGGACGTAATTATCTGAGCGATTAGCGATGGTAAATCCCTCAAAAGCTTCAGCGAGGTGGGTGCTTGGTTGACGCCGACGAAAGGGAACGACTGGAAATATATTTGGGAAAACCGGGTTAAAAACATTCAGGCGATCTCGTCAGCACCTTTTTCAGAAGAAAATAGGCCAACTAACTGGGGCGAAAGCATCATCGAGGCACGATAAGCTTTATCATTACTTCATTAACACTCAGGTATTATCCCGCATGATACCTAGAGGGTGCTTGTTACGGAACAAGCTTTCACGTACACATTATTCGATACGTGATATTGTTATATACAAGCAATACATGGAGAACTGAGTGTGAATTAGGCTGGTGTCAATTCTCAACATGCAACCATCACTTAAAGGCACGCAAGGGTATAAACTAATCGTAAAGGAAACAGGCAATATCCGCTACGACTATCAAATTAAATAAATATAGAAATAACTTTATATTAATAACTCACAAGTATCTCGGAATCTACCTGATAGTTGATGATCATCGTGGGTGAAAACCAAAGTATCTCAAATATATACCTCCCGTCGCCGTCATAAAAACAGCTGTTCATAATTTGCTCATTAATGTCTTCGATTATGTAAATGAAGTTCATCGCCCTATTCTTCGATCTAGAACTGATTTGACTAATTTATATTTTATTTCAAAGCAAACCACTTAAAGAATCACTTTAATCCCATCTTATCTGAATCCCTTTCCACCTCTCTCCAAATCCCGGAGACATTTATTTCTTTAATGCGGGAATATGCATCAATTCCATTTCATTGATTGGTGACATAAGTAAGGGAATATTTATATTTTATTCTTTAATGGAAATAAACCACCAGATCGGAGGTGACGAAACGTGATTTATTATGCACAGATGAGCAGACAAATACGGTCGGGATAAGAGATAATCTGTTAAAGAAAAAAGATAAAAAGATCTGACTTTTGTTTGAGCAGAGAAATTCCGGATATTTCGGCGAAAAGACTCGATAGGAAGGATTTCAAAGCTATAGATGGCTGGTTAAACTTATCCACCGGGAACAAATCCATGATTCTCGATTAACAAGAACCTTGAATACGGGAGAAAAGATCATCCACTATTCTTTAATGCATCCGGATCCTTCCCCCCTTATTTTGCAAATGTTTTAGTAGCTAATGTGAAAATATTTTAAGCTTTAAATTGCCCAGTGATTACTAAGAATCCAAATTTTTCTTGAGAACAAATATCTAGACGCCACACAAATAAATAACGGCTAAATGAAGGTGAATTAAGAATTAGCATTCAATTTTATCGAGAGAGTAAGCAAAAATTTAAAAAAATGGCAAATGAAAGCGCAAATAAGAGGCTGCAGATGCTATTTCACCCACAAAAATTAATTATAGAGAAGATAGTTTCCGATCTCAAAATCATTTTCATCGCAATGCCGAGAGCTTTCGGTAGGACTATATACGCCCGGAGACCTAAATTTGAGCGTGTTAGAACACGCGCCTCTTGCCAGCGACTAAGTCTCGCGAGGCGCGGGGGTTCCCGTTGGGCGCGAGGTATAAAACTGATCTGTCACTTCGGAGCAAAATGGTGAGTTAAGGGGACAGCAAGCGATGCCAATGAATATGTAATGAGGTGGAGGCGAGGATAAAAAGGGCAGAGGAGGGCCGCAGAGAGGAAAAAAACGAGGAAGACGACAACATTGCGAACTCAAGCAAGCAAAACCCTTCCGAACTTAAAAGGGCAACCTCCCTCCCCCAAGGCAGATAAAGGAAAAATAAATGAAGCGAGAACACACCCGATTGTCCCCTGCACGAACTATTTTTTCCCCCGCACACACAGGAACCGAGGGACTGAGCGATTTTCTGCACTACATATATAATTTTTAATGCGCGCGGCGAAACGTTTTTTTTTTGTTTCCGTGCTGCGCTTGTTGGCGTTCGTACGTGGACGAGGGAGCAGAAATGCGTTAGCGGCGTCACGGCGGGTGGTCTCTCCCGTTTAACCTTTGAGGTGCATAAGGTTAGAGGCCAGGTCGCGTGCGTCTATTTAAAGGGCAAAAAGGGATTTAAATAATCACGAGGAGAAATATAGCGTGTCGGAGTCGCTAGCATTCGAAGAGGTGAAAAAAGTAAAGGTTTTCTATTCATTTTATCGGGCATACTGCCGGCACGGAAGGAGTGATAAAAGGAGGAAAAAGTTGGGAATGAATTTTGTCGGACCGCTTCAAATTCGAGCGAAAAAACTTAAGCTTCCAAATGCACTCAAACTTACTGCGAGAATAACAGCAACCTTAGATTAAGGGTGAAAACGCATTTTAAAAATCAAAGAAAGATGGACGAGCAGGTCATGCACGAAAATTTTCATCGAAACGGCAAGGTGGTCGAGAGTTAGATTGAGACGAGAAAATAGCAGGTGCACGCTCGGTTTTCCATGTGAGAGAGAAGGATTTCACGGGGCCCGAATGGTGACGCCATCTTTCTGGTTTCCTGTGTTATGGATTGATGCCAATTTTGCGAGTACTGTTGCTCGCGTCTTCAGGTCGAAGACTAGTGCGCCGGATGCCTTGGTGACCATTATGTGGCGCTACTTTCTAGTCTTTGACCTGAAGACGCGAACAGCAGCGATCACGGATCTCGTCCACCGATATACACCTACGCAGGAGGAAACTAGGAAGGAGAAGTCAGAATTAGTGTTTAATAATTAGTATAAAATGATATAAAGCAAGTGTTACAAGCAATAATTCAATTTGGTAAATATGAAAAGTGTATTGAGATAATTAACATGAAATCTCTCTTCCATACCACATTCACCAGTTCTCACTTCTTCACCACACTTTTGCCAACCGGCCTTTTTCCCATCTTAATGGAAATCCTTAAGGTTAGTATCATTAACCTTAATGCATTTTTATTTATAACTCGATTTCTTTTTTTACCTCAATAATTTAATGGCGAATAACGTATTGTTGCTAAGGTCTGAAAATACTATCATACCTATACTCCAAGACGCTATTCATTATTGTTATTCATTTCAATTTATTGTGTTTGAATGTATTTGTATGCTTGTTACATTGTGCCAATGTAAACTGGAAAGTAAGCTGTATGTGGGCAATTTACTAAATAAATAAATGAATAAAGAAACAAATGGAATAACGTCATATTCCCACAAGGGAATTGGGTGGTTTCCTATAATTTTATTATTGCCTAAATCGAAAGATTATTACTCCTGGAGTACGTATTTCACGCTTTTAGATTTTTACAGATTTTTATCTATTTTTCGCGATTAAATGAAAAGTGAAAATTTTCAAGCGCGCCAAAACGCGACGCGTAAGTATGAATGCCGGGAAATCTCTCCGTGTGACGTATTTCTGGTTCACGCTGCCGCCCTGTGAGGTGACCTTGAGGCGAGTTGAGCGCTGATACGACGCAGGCTGCTAGCGGGTAGCTGAGTACCCTGCTGGCTGGCAGCGCTTGGCTTAAATAAGGATTATTAATACCTTATCAAATGAAGGAAACTTTCCGACCTTAGCCAGTTTTAATAAGTGATTATTATGACATGTTTCCCTGAGCTCTGCGCCTCATGCATGCATTGGTAACCTCAGACGATGTACAACTGCTACCTTCTCGTATAGAAACTAGGTCCCGGTGACGTCACGTGGAGAGACATCGCATGGGCGCCGATCTGGCCCTTTTCAAATGAGGATATAAATGGACCATTGCCATTCGTCTAAACCGGTATTTCTAAAACGAAATAATTTGTATATTATGAATACAGTAATGGTGGGTAACGAATCACAATCAATGCCTTTCGTTTTCTTTGATGAAAGAAACTACCCTATTGTAGACGAAATAATGCGTATTCGTGAGCTACCCCAAGAGGCATCGCTTACACAATGGGATACGCGAATGGAAAGGCAATGGAGCTATGGTAAGATTATTACACAATCAAGTCGGCGCAAAGTTGAGTTTATCGGTGACTGAGGTCAAGGGGATGATCCTCGTCATATAACGCCTCGCAGAAGCGTCGTCACATTTTTTCCATTCGATTTATTTTTTATACTGTCCTTCAAATTGAATCTCATTGCAGATTACGGGTTTTTTCCTATCAACAAACGTCATGATAAATTTGATCATCACCAATGAAGGCAAATGAGCAGGATTTTTCGGAAAGCCTCTTTGCGATGCTAAGAGGAGACGTGAGACCCAAACTGACAAAACAAATTGTCTGGAATATATGAATGAAAAAGAGAAGGTATTTGAGGTTTTGATCATTCTACGGTATGATAAGAATGTGCACAGAATATATATTTGTGCAGGCGAGTTGGGCATTCGTGGCATATAATTTCCTTTAAAAAGTATTTATAAATAAAATAAATTCATACATGATTTACTCCAGTGTGCAAGATATCAGTGATTGTTCAACTAAGTCTTGGACCGAAAGATACCAAAATACAATGAAATTATTATACAGCAAATACTGTACGTAAGTGCAGCGTAATTTAATGAAACAGCAATGTGATCAACATTTACAGTGTGGTCTCATGCTGTTAATTGGATTTGAAATATTTTTATAGCTTAGAATTTCGCCATTTTGTGTCATTTGCCATTTGCATTGGCGTGTTATTTTTTCTGCAGAAATTCTTCGTCCAGTAATGAAGTGTTCCATAGATATATTTCTATATTCAATGAAATATAGTAATACACAACAAAATAGAAAACAATGTTTGTGCTTTTTGATATGCTCTAGTGGGGGATCAAAGGGAAGGAACCATAATTATTCACCCATTTACTATTAGTAAAATTCAGTCTGAGGTAATTCGGTATTATTATAGTCATTCCTTGAACAGTGCATGGATAATTCATTTTAGCCAGTTAGGTCAGATGTTTATTTAGATAAGATCTTTCATTGGGTTTTTCATTGTGAAATGATTCCCTAGAGAGGGAAACCAAACAAGTCCTTTTTCGGCTCCTTTGGATTGGACGTGGGTGTTTGTTCACGTGTGACGCGGTCCCTCAATTGCCTTCCCCTTTTGACCACGCCACGCGGATGTGCCCCCTCTCCTCCCCCCCCCAAAACACCAGACGGCACTTCCCCAACCTCACCTTGTCAGGCTGCTGCTATAGCATCACGCCACCTCCCCAGCCCCCAACTCCAAAGCCGCCCACGCGAAGAGCACGACCCCTGACTGCACAAACTGACTTGGCTCGGCAAATTCCTAACACGAAGGGCTCCTTGATATCCGCATTTGCGAATTTTGGTATTTTATCGATGCTTCTTATTTTTACGTAAGACTTAAAGACTTACACGCCTTTCCCAATGCGTGGAAAATCTCGTAAATTACACGATTAGCGCCAAAAATCGTGGAAAACTGTAAACATGAGCAATTCACGATTTTCGCCAATCATCTCCGGTTTATAGTTTTTATATGAGATTGTGAAGCCTGAAAATCTTTGTGCTACGTGGAATAAAATAGAAAATCTCGCCATAAACGCAACAACGTAAGTATAAACTGCCCATATTGATATTTATTATTAGTTATTACTTAGGTATGTTCGCGAAAGTCGAGGAGCCTTAACCCTTCAGACTACACAAACAACACCTAGACATTTTTACTATCATAATCCTCAAGTGTGAATTATTGTCGTTTAAACACGTCGCTGCACATTCCTGTACCTGTAGTACACGATTCTACCACTACATGCCACATGTGATTGGTTTTGCAAACATAAAACATGACGGATGCCACAACGACAAGCTAGATTTGCTTGTTTGAGTCGTCTGAGTTTGCGTCGTCAAATGCTTCAATTAAGATATGCATTCAGTTGATCAAAACTATTGAATATTGTTTATAAAGATTATATTGATTGAAAATAATGAATGATAATAAAGTATTCTTGATGAGAATAATTTATTTGTGTTATCGTGGTACATAAAAATAATGTTGTAAAGTCTCAAGGTGCACTTCAGTGTATCATACTGTAAGATATTTGTTTATAAATATTTCTTTCAAATTACACCAATGATGTTATTTTTCCCAACCACCCTGATTATGGAAGGAGACTGAAACATAAATAAAATAGCTCAGACGCTCATGGGTCTGAAGAGGTTAGTAATCAGAGAGACAAAAATTCGAAACGAGGAAAAGTAATGATTGGAAGACTGAAAGATTTGAGTATGCTAACAATTCGCTGGACAGGAAGGAATCGCCAAGGTTAGACACGAGGAGCTATTCTGCGCAGTTTCCCCGAAGAACACCTTAAACTTATTCCCCTGATTGAATAATCATTCTCAACCACGCATCACTCTAATTAGAACCCATAGTTCGCAACCTAATTACACTGAATCTTAAGAAACCGAATCCAAAAAGTGAATTTTATAAAACTTTGGAATTTTCTGGAAATTATTGAAAACAAATGTCGCATGCCGGGTAAAATATAATAAACGTATTTCTATTAAATAATTATTGAGTACAAAACGTCCTTTTTTTCAAACTAATTCGTAGTACACATAAAAGAGTAATTTACCAAAATTTTACAACTATTAAGCTTTGGACTAATAGTCTTCAGGCTAAGTAAAACTTTCCTATAAGGAAGACTATTACAAATTTTAAGGGTTTAAATAGAAAGTCATAGGTTTCACTGTAAAAATAAGTGAACTGCGGCCTCGTTACCCTACCAAAATGCTGTTTCCGCGGCGATGCAAGTATCCTTTCGCGGCCGACCTCTAAGTAGAGGGGCGGGGTGAGCACCACCGCAGGCACGGCATCAAGAGTGGTATCATCAAACGGCGGGCTGCAATCAATAGCGGGAAAATGCAGAAGAGGCGAAACTTGAATGCAGGAATAGATCCGCAGTGGTGGCCCCCGTACAGCAGCGTGGAGAGGGAGAAAAAGAGAGAGAGGGCTTCGGAAGTATTTTGCACCCGAGGCTATCAAAGTGCGGAGCCCCGCCGCGGCCAACGTTCTCACCAGAGGCGCGGCGATCGCTAGGTCCTCTGGCCAGCCCCAAAAGACCAATAGCACTCTCGAAATGAAAAGGAATCTGGCGCGCTGGTCGCAGACTAATCCCGTACATCGCAACTTCAGATACACTGAACACTAATATTGAAATGGAGGATAATCTACTCGGCCTCTACCCCACAGCACTTAAATATATCAAATTAAGTCCATTAAGAAAAGAGCGGAGCTATCTTCAACACAAATTTTTGGCGCTAATTCGTTTATTGAAACCTCCGGACATCGTAACCAAAATCCTCGATGTGCAAAGTGGTCCAGGCAAAAGAACCGGAACCCTAGAATTCATGTTTGAATTTCATAGGCTTTCGGCTTAGTCCGGGGTGAGCTTTATCCTCACCAATCCAAACCATCTGTTGGGTGGTGTGAATGAGTGAGTATTAACGGATCTACCGTTTACTTTTATGAATGAGAAACAAATATATCGCACTGCTACTTAATTTTCTTCCACAGCTCTACTAAACGTGTTCCGATTGGCTTGCAACCATCATAAGGTACTCAAATTAAGTGGGCATAACGATATCTTTGTTTATCATTTGAAAAACTGATCCGCGATACCTCTCCGGAAAATTTGTACTTCTAACGATTATATATCCCCACATTAAAACCAATGTGATTTTTCTTTCGAAACAATGCCATTGCAAGTGCAACGAGCGCATTTAGAAATGGAATCAAACCCTTTAGCACATTCCCCCTCCCTTAATCCTTTGTTTGGGAGGTTCCCGCCTTTCCTCGAGAACTGGAGTAGTACGTGAAATACCTACACCCTTGGAAACCCGCCCTCCCTCTTTACTTCTTCCGATGATCCCTTTCAGTTCCTTCCGAGGCATTTATAGTGTGAGAAAGGCAGAGAGAGGCAAGCAGGGGGGTGTGGGTATGTGAAGGCCCATTTCTCCCCCAAACCCTCCGCCACAATTCTTCAACTTCCCATATAATGGTCCCCCCCCCCCACCCCACCCTTCCCCCACCCCGAAGCCCTCATGCTTATCCACTTATTTCCGCCCACCAACCTTCCCCACTCCTTCCCAAATTCCTCTGCTTTCACTCTTATCTCTTTTTCATTCCTCTCTCTCTCTCTTCCCACTCCACAGTTCCCCTCGTCGACTCGCAGAGAAGAATTCGTGAAATACCTTCTGAGGACATCTTAGGAAGGAACGTAGTCGGAGCTAACTTTTCCAGCCGCAGTTCATACAGTGGAGGTGTGATATAACTTGGTAAACAGCCGAAGAAGAAAAATGGTTATAAGATATGAAAAAGTAACATAGTTTCCTTCAATATATTATTTTTTGGTCGATATGTTCCGAAAAATCACGCATGGATGCAGGTATCGTATAATACCACCGATATGTCGAAACAATGCAGTACTTAAGGAAACTGTAGAAGGAAACCAATATGCTGTTTTATTCGTGAAGTACAACTTTCACACTGTTAAGGCCAATACTATTAAAAGAAATCAGGTTATACTCGAAGCCTGAGCCGCAGCTGCATCTGGACGGGTTAATCACCACATATTCAATTGAAATTGTGCCGATATTTTGATGATGTTATCTGTCATCGTACACTCTGAAGGCCAAGGCAGACCAGGCCGATAGAATTTTTTTTTCGGTTCCACTGCGAAACCGGTGGAGAATGGGAGGACAAAATAAACTACGCAAACGCCGAGAAAACCTTGGATCCGGCATAATCCATGTCTATATTACGGAACTATACGGGATGTTATTAAGTAATTTGAAGAATTCTATGCTGTAATAAAAGAGGTATGTACCTTATAATAAAAATGCCGTATTCCGAGTGATGGTCAGAGTAGCACGGCTTACATTTAGTTAATCTGCATTTACAGACTTCTTCCTCACTTTTCTGCATTTAATTCGAAACGTATTCACCTTAAAATAAACATGTCCTACTCCGGAGGTAAGTCAGGCTAGCGCCAATTATATTATCTGGATAGGAGTATCAGAAACCCAGCAATATAACTGATTTCAGTCAACTACAATTACGTCCGAGTATTTACGGAACAACATAGGGTTTGGATCATTTTGGATAGCACTATTTTCTTCATTCGTACATAATTTACAACGTTTAACTGATTGTTTTACCCCTCATAGGGAAAATTATCTTTTCCTTTCGTTGTTGGATGAGGGGAAAGCTTGGTCAAAACAAGAAGGCGCAACAGTCGGGAGATGGGACTGGGGTTTTTACGATGCGATCCCATGCTGCCACGCGCTCGTTATCCTCTCCACTTCCCTTGGATCCCATCTGGCATCGAAGGCCTTCCCTTCCACACTCGCACACTTCGCCGCGGCCAAACCTTGGCTCTGACGGTTAAGCCCACTACTTCATTTTGGTATTCGGTCGGTACCAAAGGCATGTGTGTCGTGAATACAAATGAACTTTCGGGATTTCATTGGCCAAGCAGACGGCACGGTTGATGTTTGGAAGACTCCAGTGCGTAAGAACAGGAAAGCAAAGAAACTTGCTCCCCCATAAAGGCCATGCAGACGGTTTTTTTTGCGACATCGAATACTATAGGGATGGCCAATAGCATGAGCTCCTTACCTTTACTTACTCTTATCCCCAGCATTGAAGACGCATCTATACTTTGTCGGTGTTTGTCACATCTACATCTACATCTTACAATACAGATGTAGATGTAGATGTATCCCCAGCATTGAAGACGCATCTATACTTTGTCGGTGTTTGTCACCTCAATAATGACATGTAACCATTGTAACATGGGTCAGTATTTTTAAATTAACTAGTTCGAATCAATCCTATAGCAGTGACTTTTCTTTTATCAACAAAAAGAGTTAAGTAGAGCTATGATCTCTTTTTTACTAGTTAAGAAATTTGGTAGAAAAGTTCCCAAGCTAATGAGGAGTTCTCAAATTTCAATTTGTTATTTTTAGACTAAGCAAGAATTTAGCCACAGACCCGAGCGTTAACTACCATTAAAATAGTTCACCAATATTATGTTATCAGACAAAGAAATGGTAAAGATAGGTAGAAATTACGTTTGAAACTGGATCAGTAGTTTATCGAGAAATCATGCTGAAAGATATTGGCTGTATAAATGGCGAGAGGCAAAACTGCATAAAAGGCTTATCCTCGCCTATTTCTGTGGAAGGGTATGAAAAACTTCACAAATTGAGAAGAGGGCGAAGCAGTACGAAAGGAAATGATTATGTTATTAAATTATTCACGAGCAGAAAGAAACAGTAATAACTAATTGGCTACTTATCAAGACACATAGATGATTTCATTTCATAGATTATTCATTGGTTATATGCGTCTGATTCGAAAGCAAATTACTTCACAAAATGCCTCACCATTTCCACTCATGTAAGACGTTCGAGATATTCTTGATCTAAGACAAAAAATGACTGGTATTTTCCTTTCACTTAACAACATGGTCATCGTAACGATATCTTCGCAGAGACTCCTACATCTTCGGTCATGATAATCCCTAATTTCCACGGACACAAGTGTAAATTCCCATGTCAGGAGGCGGCGTCTAGTCCCACAGCATGAGGTACCACGCCTCCGTTTGTATCTCCCGCAGCCCGTGCCAACGCGACGCGAAGGTCCCGTGGAAGGAGGGAGGCAGGCCCTCGGATTACGCCCGAGGAGAAGCCATGCATCATTTTTTGGCATCTTCCATCCCCTCTCCTCTAACCCGGACAAAAAATGGGCCGCCCACAGAGAGCACTAACCACCGCCCCCACGGAGACCTCCGCCCCCGTACCACACCGGCGGCAGAGGAGTCTGCCTCCTCTCCGCTGCCGGGCGGGCAATCCTCCCCTAATGGCCCCCTTGTCGACGCATTTTCAAGAAAATCACTTAAGCGTCCTTCCACGAGAGCGCATCCATCAATAATGTGGATTCCGACCTTGGAACACCGACCATTTTTCCTCTCTTGATCGGTCAGGATGGAGAAAATACCAAAAAATCTACGAAAGAGAATATCACGAATATTACAATAGAGGATCCTCAACTTGGCCTCTAAAAGTATTGACACCCACCACGCATTTAAATGGGTGAACAAAAATCGCCACTCGTATCGCTGACGGACAAATTGATCCGAGTTTTACGGGTAAATAAGGTACTATTAAGGGTATTAATCGGTATTCATTAACATGATGATGTGATCTATCAAATCCATTACTTTTCAATGCTATTTCCCGCATTTACAAACGTCAAAGAACTGAAGGAACTAGCTTAAGAAAGATATGGAGGGCTGAAGCATACCAATCTGCACCAGTTTGAAGTTTACCAGGATCGTGGGAGTAAGTATTAGTTTATCAGCATAGTATTTTTCGACACGGATTCCACAGAATAAATCCATCAATTCCACTCTCTGATCCCCCCATGAAATCTCGGTGTGGTCGGTGGGTCGTGAGGCGCGCGACTCAGCATGACGAAAGAAAGACAAGATGGCGCTCACATAAGTTCATTTCCTGATTGGGACCCTTAAACACTTGAATCGCACAATCTAACCGAGGCCTTCCTTTTTAAGCCGCAACTAATCGTGTGTGTGCTTACAAAGCACCGCTTACACGGTCATAACCCGCGGCTTTAGATACGAAGAAAGGGAATTCGCCGCCTCCGTC
Source organism: Ischnura elegans (assembly GCF_921293095.1). Lineage (NCBI taxonomy): Eukaryota > Metazoa > Arthropoda > Insecta > Odonata > Coenagrionidae > Ischnura > Ischnura elegans. Next base: position 29,826,352 of record NC_060249.1, read on the forward strand.
ATTGGGCAACCGCAACAGAGGAGGCAGCAATCACTGAGATTGAAGGGAATGTAGAGTATAGGAAAAGAGGGATGGCAGATTGTTCGGGGGACGGGTGATTCTGATCCAATCTCACATTTCGAACCATACGCCGTTTGAACAACAAGATAGAGAAATAAAAAAACCGATCGTAACTTTACACATCAATTTAATTACTTGATCGACCAAATTTTCGGCACCCATTGAAATTACCAAGGTGTGAAGATGAGTGGTAAGTTAATTTTGGATTTTAATTTTGACGTGTGTTTAAAAAACATCGTTAAGACGACACAGTGAAGCGATCGACGTTCAGAGAATTTAATGAATGTTCGATGAGGTTGAAAATTTTGAACTTCGTGACATTCGATATGCTAAAAACTAAAGACTGTTAGTAATTAACTCAATTATGAGTATAGTTTGGCAAACCTCGATAATTTCACCAGCTGTGCAGGACACTAAGTCAGCATTGGTTTTTATTCTGATATGGATATAATCAAATTGCAAATTCCACCCTTAAGACAGAACGAATATTTCCCACACGGAATAACATTTGACGTAAGTGCTTAAGGGCATTTCATAATAATTCAAGTATGATGGATCCCACAACTTTAAAATACATTCAGCGATTGAAAAGACACTAGAGTAAAATAGTTGATTATCAGATACGTAAAGCCTTCATGCATGGTATTAGCCCTCTTTTTTTTTTGGATGTCCTTATTTTAGAAAAATGGCTCAACTTAACACCTAAGAGGCTGCGACTGGATAGACTATAAGTCCATCTAGAAATTCTCCGGCGTGGTAAATATATACAGTGCCGGCGGTAGAACTCTTCCAGGGCTTTGGAAAGACGTGTAAGAATTTGTGTGGTAAAAAAATCGTTGATGATTTCATAATAATTACTAAGCCAACGAAAATTTGCTTAGGCTCAGTTCTATAGGTCGCTGATCCAGTGCTTCCACATTCCAATGTTCAGCAAAAGACATGGAATTCAGAGGAAGCATCTCCTCCTTTTTCATTTTTCATTCGTCCCCAGGAAAACAAGTTTCTCTCCACGCGCATTTCGCGGAAATTTTACAAGTTTGTAAGCGCGACTAAGTAGCAAAGTCTCCCTCAGTAATAGCCATCCGTTAGGGGTAAGTGTCGCCTTCCCCCTTCTCTCCAGCTATCTTGGTTTGATGTTCGCTGAACATTTTTCACCCCGCGTTATCTTTATTCTGAGAACAGCGTCGAGGAAAAGAGAAGAATCGAGGAAAAAACGAAAACCATGAGGTAGCTCAGTCGTTTTGGCGTGGTGACGGGGTAGTATCCAATGAGGAAAACTCCGGGAGGCAACGGGAAGACAAATGAGAATAGAGTGCAGAGCTTAGAACAATCAAGAGGTTATAGATTCAAAAGCGCTCAAGTTAGCTGCGCGCAAACCAAAAGTCGAACTTCAACTATATGTACAACTTCTGTATCAGTTGAACTTACCCGAAAGTCGAGGCCAACATTGAAATTCCAACTTTGGTACTTTTTTGGGAAATTAAAAATAATAAGCGAATGACGATCTTCTAAAATAAGGCTATTAAAACCTGCATACTCCTCCAGGGGGCCCACAGTTTGAAATTCCTTGATATTTCCTTGACATTCTTAAAAATTTTCCGTCAAAACGTATCCCTAAAAAATAATGCGCGGCGATTTTAGCATTAATTCAGCTGTAAAAGTGTATTTCACCTCTAATACTAATACTATCAGCGATAAAAATAACAAATGATTATACGTAAATAAAATTTATTTCAAAGTTTAAAATTCAGGAGCAAAGCGATCCAAATACCCCTCCTTAGTATCTTATTGTACCATAGCCGCGAAGAGACACTCGGCAGCAGGACACAGGAGAATACCAATGAGGGATGTTTCTCCAACTACTTCAAATCTTATAAAACACTAAGGAAGAATTCGGTGACAAGGAAAATCGTTGAAATGCTTCGTATCATCGTTGAAAAATCTTTGGCTGAAAAAAAACTAAAGACTCGCCAGTGACGTGAGAATGGAACTCATTCAGCTCACGTAGGAAAGGGCAGCTGTGGCTTTATTTCCCATTCCGCGAATTTGTTTATTTCCAATAGGCGATTGTAAAGACTCGGAAGACTACCGACTTACGTTGTTAACCCTACTCCATCGTTCCATTTCCCTCGCAGGCCCTCGCTCTCGGCCGGCCGTTAGTCAGCCCGCGGGGAAGTCCTGGACTCTCTCGCGGTGGAAAACGGGCGAAGGAGCAAAAAAGAGGAATTCTCCTATAGCTGGGGTCATATCTCACCCCCATCCCAACAGGCCTGTAAGTTCCAAGTAAGCTAGCGCACAGCACGACGAGCCCCATCCCATCACTTTCTTCTCCTGCCCCATTCGACCGCACCACCCAGACATAGACTCGCCTCCTACCTCTTCCAGCCCCCTATCGCCGCATTCCACTCCCAGTAGTGGGGAAAGAGCAAGGAGGTTGTAAATATCAGGAGGCGCTGTATTCGAGTTTTCAGCGTGGTCAGAATTCCGCCATCTTGGTTTGACAATTTCCGGACTTAATATCAAACAGTGTGCGTATATAATCAAGTATTCTATTCCTTATATCGCCCCTGATTTTAAAAATGAAAATGCACCAATTCCTTCTTCATTGTCGCCGAATTTTTCCGATCGTTCGTCATACTAGTGTGTATATTTAACTGTCCATAAAGTCGTATTTTGGTGATAATATATCGTTGTGAACACACTTTCGTACTCTTATTGCGACCGGATCGCTATCGTAAGATTACCATTGGCTGTAATCTTAATTATTACCGGTAGAAGTGCAGGGGAATGGATAATAAACACTTGTAAAATGTTATTTTCGGCTAAGCTATAGTTGCGCAGCGGAACCGTGGTGATTGACAATAATTTTTCCTTGGGAAAATATATTAGAGGCATATTTTCACGAAGCCCTCCCATAATGATAGAAAAAAGGTTTACTGTGCTCGTTTGCGATAGTTTATTTTAGCGTAACAACGATCATGACCGAATATTTCACCAAATAGTTAGCATTGACTCTTATGGGATTATCAATGTTTTGGTCAAAGTAGGCGTGGCTATCCTACCCAAGCACCCCCATTCCTGCCACACTGCGCTCAACGCTCGGAACCAGTGGTGCCCCCTCCAGTATATTTACGTCCTCCCTGGGAAAGAGAGACGCTAGAAAAGAGTAGAAAGGCAGGGAGGAGCCGCAGACGCCCATCGCCGAGCGCAAAAATAATCCGCGGCCGTTAAAGATCCCTCTTGCAAGAAATGAAAATGCGCTGAAAGAATTGAAAAACCGCTCGCGGCCGATGCAGATGTCTCTCTATCTCGTTCGCTCGCGCCGCCGATCTGACTGACTCCGTTGGGTGTTTCCCCGCAACCGCCCACGAGTAAACAACAAACCATCCCGCTCTTCGGACGAGAGAAAATAAAATGAAAATGACAAAATAAAAATAAAATAAAATCCAGATGCATTTACGTTGATCGCGTGATTTTATCGAGAGCGTTTATCCCTCCATCTCTCATTTCATATTCTTCTTCGCCGAAAGGGGTGTGTGGAGCGAGAATTCCCACCCCTCCTTTTTTTGCGAAGCGGTTTGCAACGATTGCAAAGCCGTCATATTGCTCAATCCGTTTCTAATTTTACCGCACGTTTCCGAGCGCACGATCTCTGGCTGCAGTGTTTGCGCATAAATAAATATTAATATTTTAAGCCTTTTTATCGCGCGCGCGCGAGAGAGAGAGAGAGAGATATCCGATTTCAAAAAAATAACGATCAAATAAAAATAACGCCGTGAATATTTCATCATCGATAAATTAACATGCGTGCACTTGATGAAGTATTTACATCGAATAACGCGTCGTCAAAATGGTATCCGTGTGCTGAATGAAAGTTTTATAAAGCGGTTTTTATTTTTATTAGGAGCCTAATAAAAATTCACGACTGAATAAATGAGCTAGTATAGCGAAAACACATGATGGCAAAAATGCGAGATGTTCCTAACCGCGCTATTTTCCACTCGTGCTGCATATAAATGTGTAACCTGTTTCCGTTCGTGCCCATATTCACTCCACCGTAACATTATCTTTTAACGAATTCCGAATATGTGATAACTTCCATGAGAAGCTGGTATATGGTGGCTAATGTTCGCTTTTCGAAAGAGGCTGCCAGTTCATGCCCACCTTTACATCCCGAAACGCTAGTACGCGCGTTCATTTCCCTTCCGCATGATTTTCTTCGGATACAGCCAATCGTCAATTAATGATGAAAGAGATGCATTTGGCAATATTGGGAGGCCATTTGCAATCATTACTGCAGGCATAAATGAAACGTCCTCGCTTTCAAAATGGTGGGATTAGCCGCCTCCCCTTTGGAGAGAATGACACAAAAAAATGGTTCTCGTAACCCGATATCACGAGGAAGTTTAAATGCCTCGAAACTATGGGGCCATCGGAGTCACAGAACTTCGTGTGTTAAAAAATCGTGTAAATGCGGCAATCTTGGTAGGGATAGGCTTAAAAATCCCGAATAAATCCTGTCATGTTTTAATTATGATATTTTGGAATCCAGAAACATCAAAAAAAATTTAAAAAAATATAGTTAAAATTGTTAAATTGACGCATTTTTTAAAATTCCAATGCACAAGGGAGATTCTGGCGTTGCATCTCTTGACGCGAGACATTAAATTTGAGACCCATAATCTGTGAAAATAAACATCCTGGAGAAGTGGAAATGAAGGTATATTTTTCTTAAACATATGATAACCTCAAGTTTTCTAAACTTGAGGTTATCATTTGTTAATGAAAAATATACCTTCGTTAATGAAAAGATGGGCGCAAAATTTTAATCGGACATTATAAAACCGGCCCTAACAAAATCGTCAGTAAAATAGTTTCGGTGAACGCGCGAATATTACCATCCATATAGATAGGGCGGAATAGTGGAGAGGATGAATCTTGGAGGAGGGCGAATTGATGGCGGGAGGGGAGGGGCGAGACCGGTGGTCGGGGCGATTTTAATTCCTGAAAGCGTCCGCTCCATCATCGACGGCAACGCTGGATCGAGGGGGAGGGGGAGGATGGGATATGGGAGCAGAATGGGGGAGGGGAGGGGTAGGAGTGGAATGTGAAAGGCGGGAGACGATCTGTGGCCGGCGTCGGGCGTCCTTTTTAATTATTCAGCAATTCAAAAGAGGGCGTTTTATTTTTCGAAAAAATATCGATATGCTCCACACACACACGTACGCATATATACGCGTCGACTGGTATGAAAAGCATGACGCTTTTAATACGAGCTCTATCCGCGGGAATTATCGTGTGCAACGAGGCAACCTCTCTCCCTCTCTCTCTTTTCTCTCCCTATCTATTTCGCTCCTCTTTTTGTCGTCATTCACCTTTTTTTCCGCATGCCTGCGTCCGTGACAGTGGATGTATATGCCTGCCTTATCCTCGTAATACGAGAGCTGAACAGAACGACGACATGTTGTCTTTACATCAAGAAAACTATGATAAAAACAGGTATTAGTTGAGGGATAAAAACAAACGAAATATGCCAATAATTCATACTCATGCTCCTTTTTAAAAATACTTTTTTTATATTATTTCATTCTAAAACCACCGGATACAGCTCTTATTGGTCATTTTATACCGGGGTATTCAACAAATGTAACAAATTAAACGAACACGAACAACCATGCCCTGGACCGGGGAAACCAACCCAGGCGGAACTCAAAACCGCGACCTCTTGATTCGCAGACGAGGACGTTACCCCGCCGCCACCGAGGCCGGCAATATATATATTAGTTTATTAATTTTCAATTGATGTCTCTCGATTACCCTTTTTGCCTTTCGGAGTATAGTAATCGCGCAACCTTATTGTATCAGAATTCTTAGGTAACTTATTGAAATGCACAAAAAAGTACCTAGAGGATGAAAAAACTAGAGATAAGCGTCGTCATTGCTATTTTGATACAGCCTCCGATAATCTGAAGGCGAATCTTACAGTAATCACCATCAGTGAGCCTAAGTTCGGTAAATTATCGGGAAAAAAATAATGAGAGACGATTCAATCAAATTAGGCGTCTTTGGTGAAGAATCTTCTATTCATAATTATACATATATTCTATGTTTTAACCATATTGCGAGAAAAAAACGGAATACTATATCTACTAATCTTATTTGGATTATTTGGAGTCGGAATAAGTTCAACAGATTCAGGCTTCAATTGGTGGAAGTTAGACATATTAAAATAAATAAAAGATCGTAGCACTTTGTACGCATTAAAAATTTTTGTGAAAAAGTTCTACGATCTTTTATTTATTTAAAATGGAGTCAGAATCTCTAAAAATCCGGATAGTAAGAAAATTCACGTGGCATAGGAAAAAAACACGGAAAAAAGGAGTGTTTATTGATGTCTAAATTTGTTGAAGCGAAGGACAGGTGTAATAGATTCTTGCTTGCGTCCAAATAAAGGTGAATTATCTCCTCTTTTGAAAATTTTATCATCATATGCAGTGCCGCCCAGATTGGGGTAAGGGAAAGAGATTGCCTCAGGCAACCACCTTTATGTGGCCGCGCAAGGAACTCTTAACTTTTTCTCGGCGATGTTAACAACGGTGGTGGGGAGGAGGGGTGGAAGAAAGAGAACCAAGGAGATCATTGCCGAAGGCTCACAAATATCTCGGGGCGTCTCTGCATATTGCGGTTATTTTACCATCATTCACTGCGGGGAATACACTTTGATTTGTATGTACCAGAAGAGAAAATTGTCTGGAGATGAAATGTTCTGTAGAAAGTTATACTCTCATGGTCAATATCGAGGGAAAAATATGCATTAACGTTTGTAGTCACCATAGAGAATTCTTTAGATTGAAAAGAGAGATTTGATGTCATTAAGTGCTAGGTTTTGAATTTTACATACATCGTTTCGCTGAATTAAACTTAGGCATAAAAATCACCTTTTTATTGAGAATAACAAAACAAAGAGGAAGGATTTTTGAAAATGCATGTTCTCGCTCAATTTGGCTTCAGTTGATACAATTTTCCTTCCCACCAATCCCCTAAAAATGGGTTGATGACCGTTCGCGAACGTCACTAACGCTAATTAGCGGACGTGGGTGATTTTGGGAATCAGGTGAGACTTCAGGAAAATTTCGAGATACGTTATGGAAATAACGTGTTCGTTAGAATATAATTTACGTAACACGTTGCCCATACCATGTATAGAGAACTGGAATTTTCATTGTATTTCAGTATTTTCACACTGAAATCCACGTATAGTCAATCTCCTGTAACTATTACGATAAAGATATCATCGGTGAATCCAAAATTGTCACTCGTCCACCGGAGCTGCTCATTTATCCTCACCTACCTTTCACATACTTAGATATTACGTCGCGAATATGGTGTAAATGATTATAGAGTACAAATAACTATTACTACAAGACGAGCTACTGCGGCTAAAATTAACCGTTGCACTATTTTGCTCTTACGGGTGAAGCCGCGTCGAGTTGTCACGGTGAACAGTTATGGAAAGAATCATGGTATACAAGATGTTCATAAACATATTGAAGCAAAATGTTTTAGTTAATGCTGAGAAAATAGGACTGAGAAACAAATATATATTTCAACAGGACTCGACTTGGTTTCACCCCGAAGACCGACATAGTTGAGCGATTAAATAAAATATTCATCAGACTGGCACATATGGCGATGATTCCAACATAAAATTCGCACGCTACCAAGTAAAACAGCTGGTGATTCCGTAAAATTTAAATCATAACTGTTTCGCGATTATTTCCACAATCCTACGGTTAAATCTACGATGCATAAATATTATACAACGGTCACGCGGAGGTCAACACTCCGCCTTCGAGCTTTTTTTTCTCTTTCTCGTAGAGGATCGGAAAATGTGGAGGATCGTGAATCGCAAGGCGGGGATGCAAGCAACAATCGCCCCAGCCAATCCACACCCCACCCCTCCATCCTGTGCTTTGCCCACACCCCCGTCCACCGCCGCCGCTAACGAGGCCACGGCCGACGCCGCCTCAACCTCCGGCCACCACATCGCATCGGCTCGAGTCGAAATACGCACGAGCCAGGTTTCGCACCCACGCACCGGCCCAGACAGACGGACGCTCCATCCCCCTCCCCCACCCACTCATTCCCCCACCAGCCCCCGAGGCGATGGAGCCAGAGACGGTAAGGAGTGAGGTTGAGAAGAGAAGAATCAAGAGGAGCGAAGTAGAAAGAAGAATTTATCTTTTCCTTCGAAGGCGTTTCTTCTTGTTGCGGCGTGTGTCTTCACGAGATCACCAGCAAGTCGCTGATTGGTTTGAGCGGGGTCTAACATCATTTTATGGCCTGGATACACGATTCATTGACACTAGCCAGTTTACGTGTGAATGAATGAACGATTTCGGTGGATTGGAGAGGAGAATGTACGAATGCAAATAACAAATGAGTGCATGTTTCATTTTCTTTTCATACAATCATCCAAGTTGCTTGGTTACACGGTGCTTTGCCGCGTTCATGCAATACAGCATTAACTAGTACGTGTTAATGCATCGTGTGACCGCTCTCCTGAACTGCGCTGCATTTCCAAGTCCGGCGCTAGCGATAAAAAATAAAAGATCTTTAGAGACTCTTCGAGGTAAAACCGTAATTCTGGACAATTTCGTAGGCTTTCGCTAGGACTGCAAGTATGCTTCAGGAGGTATAAGGGGATATGTTAACTGGGAAGGGGGCCCCTCTCCCCCCGAGGAAAATATTTTGCGTCTAAACCGTAAGCCGCCGACGCTACGATAGGTATCGTAAAACTTCATATCCACCTACGGGTAAAACAGTACTATACTTATATTTTAATTTCACTTTTATTTTAATACAAGATAGCATTGAGAGTGCTCACTTTAAATTATTAACCTAATCTCGCATTGATCTTGGCCACCCGAAAATAAATTCTTAAAACGCAACTGGTGTCTTCTTGGAGGTCTGAGCGTGTTTTTTATTTCCACCCTAAATTGGGCAATAGGTGAGAGTAAATCGTGAGTACGTGTTGGCATTTTTTGACGTCTGATCGAGTTTGGATCTGATGAGTCACTGCTTCTGACGGCTACCAGAAATGAACGTATGTCAAGACTTTTTGTGTATCACAAGATTCATACACAAAAAATACTAACTTCCGTGATATGTTTGCCAGGCATACATCGCCCGCTTGTGGAAATAGAAAAATACAAATTGGTTCCAATTCGAAAGAGCGTGTAAGAGCATGTTTTAAAGAGGCATACGCCCTTTCGTATTCCATCGATGGCAAACTAGATTTGAAGGCGTTGAATCGACTTTCTCTAGCCTCGCACTTCGTCTTCAGGAGCCCCAGCCGCCTTTCAACCGACTAGTCGTCTCCATGACGCCCGTAAATGCTTTTCTAAACCCATCTGTCACATGCGAATTCGGATATAAAAGGAATTGCGGGGAGAATGGCTACCATGGGAGCTGTCTACGGGGGAGCGGTAGTCTCCGACCGACAGGGGAAAATGGAATATAATTCTGTCGCGTGCCCATTCGGGTCCGTAAACTCCGAATAAATGAGTCGGAAGCGATTATGCCATTTCGATCAATTACTTCTCCCTTCGCCGAGGTAATGGAGTGAAGGGAAAGAAATGCAGAGGTCGGACCGTGGCAAATGCCAAAATGTTTCGACGAATATGACAACCTTCACAAACGAGACAAAATATGGCGCATATTGCTTCATCGTTCCTTCCCGTCTAATATTGGAGTCCAAAGGAGTTACATTTTCAGCTAAAAGAGTTTTAAAGATAGCATAAAAAAACGCGGTCAAGAAGCGAGAAAGTTATAAGAATTAAAGTAAAATGATTATGGCAAATGTGAAACTTCATGCTATACTTTTTAGCATTAGTCGTCTCAGTGAAAAATAAATGGTTTTCAATTGCTGTTTATTAAAACACTTATGAGTATTTTCCTTCCAATCTGTCAGTATGTTTCCGTTATCACTATTAAAATCACTTTGCCCAAGAGATTACTAACAAGTAAGTGAATAACCTAACGCGTTATCTCAACTTAAAATGCAAGAAATTTTACGGTAGTAGCCACGTAAAATATACGTATTGATTGAATATACGCGTGTATTTGGTACTTAACCGCAGCGATTTCATTGTATATTGCACGAATTTCTTTCGAGAATATAACAATACGACAACAATAATGGCAACAAACAGTAGCGTCAACTATACCCGTAATAAAATTTGATCAAGGAGCATAAAAATATTTCTCAAATCCCTCTCTTATTACTCAGCAATGTCATTCACACTACTTTTTTTGTTTTCAGTTAATACGTTTTAATGAAGTTGGTAGTGGATGAATTGACTTTTTGAAAGTTATGCACGCTAAAATAAAATAAAGGCACATTGCTGTCTCCACACTTATTTTTATATTCTGCGACCGGTTTCGACGTGTTCTACTTCATTTTCAAGCTAGACTGCCATGACAACAAAGTGCCTTTATTTTATTATAGAAAACGTTTAAATTTACAATTACTCTAAAAAGAATTTGAAAATGTCATTGCATATACGAATAAATACAACAATGTTACCAACAACTGACAATACACCTACAACTAAGAAACGAAAGACATGAAAATCCTCCGTCTCTATTACGTAATGTATTCTCGCTATCTTCTTGCTTCCGATCTCCTCATCTCCCACAGCTGCTATCATATTTTTTTTTACTTGGAGCTATTCTCGCTGCATGACTTTCCGTAAACCCTTTGGCGCTGATGTCGGTAAAATCATGGATAGTGACCCTCAAACTGACAGTTGATGCTAAGAGGGAAAGATATGGTGAGTTAGGCAGACGTAATAATCTTTTAATAAGGCCTCCGCCCTCTTCGATCCATGAAATCTAGGTGGACAGGAAACGGTATCATTAAAAAATTGACGAAAGCGCAAGGAAGCGAACTGTGCTGACAGAAACTGATGTAAAAGTAGTAAATGACAGTTTTTTTTCACTTTTCCCTTTCTCTATTTACGAGGTATGATAGCAACAGATCGATTGTTCACATATCTTAGGAAGCACTGCAGAATTTTACAGGCAACATCTGCAGGTGGGACTTTGTTTCACCGTAAATATAACTCAATATTATAAACAGACTGTGTATATTTACGAGGAACACAACGTGCAAAGTTGAACCGATTCATCTGTGATTAATATTCTTACGGCATTGATTTATGTATCTTTATTTTGTAAAAATATTAGTTCAAGCTTGGATGCGTACATGTTCTGAAATCGTAAAAAAATAATTATTTTCCCACGACAAAATGAAAAAGGAATATTGATGAAATAAAACTGATCCCATTAAATAATTAGATACCCAGAATTCACTTTTAAATTTGATAATCAAGTCTAGAAACTATCAGAACTTCAGTTTTGCTATGAATGAATCCAGATCTTTGGATTTAAATGTGGCCGTAAATTCTCATATCAACATTGTATCACTCGCTTTATTGACGTGAATGGCGACCATTTTATTCAATTGTAATGAATTTAATCGCTTGGAAATTTGTGACGAAAGTGGTAACTTCGTGCAAAAAGATGCTTCAGGAAAAATAGTATAATGTCATGACCGCTCACGGAATTTATCATAGTTGACTGATTTCCTGAAAACATTTGCAAGTGATATCTAGATGACCCATACCATTCTCAAAAATTTCTGGTAAAATGAAGAAGCAAGTAGTGTCATAAGAGGGGCGCTTGCTTCCCGCTGGGCAGTTCTTTTTTTTGTGAACATTATTCGCTCAAAAATTATGCAATCAAATCAAATTTCCGGGGTGAAAACCCAGGTTAAAATTTGTCTCCTGAAATTTTGAAATTTAACCTGTTTTTTCTCGGATGCAATTATTTCATACTTGAGAAATATGCAAGGTTTCACAATGGTTTACGCTGCATACTTTTCAATTTTCAAGATGGTAATGTAAGCTTAAAAAAAGAAGACCGTCGCCGAAAAATACAAAATACCCACCGGTCTTCATAGCAGAAGGATTATTTTCGTCCGACGCTCATTGAGTGGAAAACGATTTGATTCGCTAAGTCCAGATCAGAGACGGCTTGAGCCGCCGCCCGACTGGGGGCGAAAGGATACGTTTCAACGACTCGGAAGATCTTAAGACCTGACGCAGCCAATAAGCCCCTACCCTCTTTTCCGCCGTTTTGGCTTCCGAGAGATAAACGTCGCCTTTCATTACAAGATGATATTTCCTGATTGATAAAAAAAAATGATCACTTCTCCCCTTCGCCTCTCCCTCCCTTCTATCACTTCGTTTCATCTTGTCTTCGCAGGGGCTCATACGGTCCATGGGGGAATGGCGGAAAGAGGCTGCAGATTACGAAACGGAAGAGTAACACAAGGGCGGGTGAGAAAATAGTAGTCGACAAATGTTTTCCCCGTCATATACCTTCTATTATCTTTCCCTCAGTTCAGGAAGAAAGAAAAGAATTCCATTCCAACTTTCGAAGTTGCCGACCTCGGGGCGGCGGGGTTAAGTCCTCGCCTGCCAAACAAGAGGTCGCGAGTTCGAGTTCCGCCTGGGTAGGTTGGACCTATCCATGGCACGGCTGCTCATGCATGTGTAATTGTCAAACTATTGAATAAACCTCTACGTAAGAGACCATTATGTGTTGTTTTCGGTGGAATTGGAATAAAAAAAGCAAAATTAAAATTAGTGTTGGTGATTACCGCATTTAACAAGTGGGAGGCCGAGGGGCTGAACTATCCCCTCCGAAATGCTTTTGTAAATATGTACGTACTTGGGTGTGACCAAATTACTCCCCAACTGAAAAACATTCCTCTCTTCAGTATGACTTACTTATGAGTTTTCTTTGCTTCGATCGTATTATTTTGGATCTTTATTCCATCTTGCAATAATGTCATAAACACATGCATAAAATTTAATGCCCTTGACGAGTAAAAAAAGCGGTAGATGGGAATGTAACCCCCGGCCGGTATAAATTTCCTCAATTGAGTGTTCAACTGAGGATCCTTGGTTGAAGACACAGCAGGAAGTGCTTAAGAAGGCCTTCTTCCCTAAATAAGAGATGCTCTGGAGCGATCTACACCACCACATATCATAACCAACTTTCATACAGAAGGATGGATCAGTAGAATTTAAATGTATGCAAAGCATCTAAAATGTAAACCACACATTTCTTTAAATGCATCAAACTTGGCAAAAAAAACAATATCATAACCCCTTTGTGTACAGGCCGTTGATCACAAACAGATTATTTCGATGCATCGCGTATCGCAGGCAATAAGTCGAGAATCCACGCAACTCCCAATCTAAGAAAATTCTTAAATCCCCCTCCATTCCCTAAATTGAAGAGAAAGATAAATTCTTAAATCCTTAACTCCTTACCCAACGGATTCTTCAAAAACCACTGCCGTGGCCTCCCACCGCACCCTGCCCCACTCCCACCTACGTATCCCCGCCGCACACAAGGTCGGAATGAATTGCGGAGCGAATATATATTAGCTTCGGGTTTCACGGGAGCGATCAAAGAGGAGGTGGGGCCTTCTTTCTTTTTTCTTCGCTCCATCCCTCCCGGCCACTCTTCATCCCGTGGTTACTTTTTAAAGTTCCTTCCAGCCGACTCCTCCCCCTCAGGAGCTAACCTACATCTCTGCCTCCTTTTCTTGATTTGTTTACCGGCATCACTTAAGAGGACACATCATTCGTACTCTGCCGGTCTTTATTCCTTGCTTAGTACTCGTTTAAAAAGTGTTTTTCCGTCGGAATTTTCGTCGCAACCACGAATGGACCATTGTCAACATTCGCCACAATCTCAAATTTGAAATCATTCGTTGTCTCGGGTGTGACTTCATGGAAGTGACATAACATAATGGAAAATAACACTATGTAATTCCACAGAAATTTATTAAAAGACGACATAGGTTTCGAAGTGACACGTCATCACCAGATGATTACGTGCCACGTTGAAACTTATGCCTTTCTCTGGTAAATTCACGCGGAATTAAAAGTTTGACATTTAATTACATCAAATTTGAAAATTTTTAACGATTGCACATTAGAAAAACTATGCTCTTTTTCATTGTTTGCCTATGAGTTTTTTTTTGAAACTATGCAAGTGCCAGAGACAATTTCGGATTAAATTCTTCATTTTCGGTTTGTTGTGGCGAAGACAATACATCCAATGGCAATACTGTCAACACCTTCAAATTGAAGATGCTGGTTAAAATTTTTCGCCCTCATCATGCAGGAGAATTGCGAGCCGGCACCTTCCACATGAAGACGCTGGCATTAGCGCTAGCGAATTTATTGCCTTCGCCACAGCAACCGATTGTCAAGGAAAGTGATTGATTTCATGGTGGACCACGGAAACCTCCGTTCTCAAAAAACCAATTTATTCTTGTACCGTTTTGGTAACATTTTATACCATCGTAAAGACGTTTATTGGGTGAGATTTTGATCAAGTTGCGACGGGAGAAGGGTTGTAACTGAAAACCCCCGTGAGGTCGATAGGCGCAGTAAGTGGGCCGAGTTCGGAGGGAGGAATGGGGACGCGAATCAATTGAAAGGGCCTGCAGTCTCCTCTTTCGCCTCTCTTGGCCCGTTAAATATTTCTAGCCCCGCCACTGGGTCGCGCGGAAGTCGACGAGGAATAGACGCAGGTGAGTGACTGATGATGGCAGGTCACGTATGCCTTTCGGAACAAAACGCCTTCGCGTTGAAAGCATGTTCCACGGACAAGGAACTCCAATGCCTTCGGCTTCAGATGCACAGAATTAGAATAGGGTGGTTTCCTTTCACTTTTTTATTGCCTAAATCGAAAGGTTATTACTCCTGGAGTACGCATTTCACGCTTTTAGATTTTTAAATGACGATATCTATTTTTCGCGATTAAATGAAAAGTGAAAATTTTCAAGCGCGCGTGAACGCGACGGATAAGTATGAAGTATGACGAATAAGTGTGACGTCATTCTGGTTCCCGCTATCGTCGTGTGAGGTGACCTTGGGGCGAGGATATATGCGCCGCTGCGATGCAGGATGCTAGAAGGTAGCGCTTGGCTTCAATAAGGATTATTAACACCTTATCAAAAGAAGGAGACTTTCCGACCATAGGCAGTTTTATTAGGTGATTATTAAGAGATGTTTCCCAGAGCTCTGTGCCTCACGTATGCATTGGTAATCTCAGACGATGTAAAACTCCTATCTACTCGTATAGAAACTAGGTCCCTGTGACGTCACGTGGAGTGGCATCGCATGGGCGCCAATCTGGCCTTTATCAAATGCTGTTAAAATTGACCATTGCCATTCGTCTAAACTGGGATTTCTAAAACCAAATAATCTGTATATTATGAATACACTAATGGTAGGTAACGAATCGCAATCAATGCCTTTCGTTTTCTTTGATGAAGGAAACTACCCTATTGAAATATCGATGACTTGTGATTGTTGCCGATATTGGCCGAAAGACGATTGCGCATACATGTCGAGTTTTGTGTAAGTAGGTATGTATGATTGAATGTGTGTTCACGCTCTGATTGCCTGCCCCAGAAAATGAGGAAATTCGGTAATTTTGGTAATCATCGAAGCTACCCATCATCATCAGAGCTAACACTTAAGTTTAATGAATACCTGCAAAACATTAAGAAACGAGAAAGAAAACTGAAATTGATTGAATTTAGCCATCGATTGGCCAATGGCAATCAATATCAATATTCCCTCGGCATTCTAGTGACTATCGACCATCATTCGGCCATTATTCACTAAAAGTGAAAATTCCGAAGCGAGTTATCCTAATAATTTCTGATTCTAGCAAATGTGGTATTTTCTCTGAAAAATTCTGCGAAAAATGGCATAAATCGGATGGTTTTTTCTTGCCCCGTAAGACAATCTTACCGTGATTCGTGCATGATATAACGCTGACGGGTAAGCCATAACGAAAAATGTGTTGCACTCGTAACGGGATGTAATAGGAAAGTTTTATTTTCACCGGGTAAAAATTTGGAAATGGCTTGATAGCCCACAGTATATTTCAAATAAATTATTCTCTGACGGTGCGGAAACGTGGACACTGAGGAAAGAAGACGAGTGAAGATTGGAGGCATTCGAGATGTCGGTATGGAGAAGAATGGAGAGGGTGAAATGGACGGAGAGGAAAAGGAACGACGAAGTGCTGGATATGGTTGGCGAGGAGAGGCAGCTTTTAGATGAAATACGGAGGAGACAGAAGGTATGGATGGAGTTAGTGCTTAGTGGTGAGGGGATGCTGAAAATGGTGTTGGAGGGTAGAATGTTAGGGAAACGAGGGAGGGGAAGGAAAAGAATAGGATTTTTAGATAGATTGAAAGAAAGTAGGCCTTACAGTGAATTAAAGAAGGCAGTGCTGGAAGGAAAGGGAGGCTCCAAGATCGCTTCTCGAATACTCCATGGAAACCTACCTTAATCGGTAGAATACTATAATAATAATAATAATCCCTATGAAAGACTTCTTTGCCTAACCTGCTCTTTTGATAATGTACGCGTCTAGCTGAGTTTAACCTTTATTAATGACCTCTGCAAGTCCTACCTCCGGGAGACATTTTTTTCCACGGTTTAATTGATCAGGGGACCCATCGTCATTTTCTGAATCTGACTCTACAGCAATGACACCTGGCATCGCTGGCATGCATACTCCGATTTAATATTTTATTTTCGATAATCTTCCGTCGTAAATGGTCCAGAGTGGCCAATTGTTGCTAAATGTTGGGAATTCTTGGGTTTTTAAGGTTTGTAATGCCAATCAAGAAACTTATCCAACTATTATTCATTTACTACAACACGATTTTAAACAGTTGGTCCTTAACATCAATACAAATCTTCTATTAACTGGCGTTGATAAAAAAATTAAAAATAGTGGAAAACAGCTTACAACCGAAAAAAAAGCGATTCATTGAGGACCGTTTGTTTACCAATAGCTTTTCTGATTTCAGTCATCAGCATCGAATTTAATCGACGAAATTCATGCGCCCGAACGTCGTTTGCAATAAAATACGATAAAAATCGAATGAGTGGAGCCGAGACATTTCACTCCCTCTTCACGATTACCTCCTTCCGATTCATCGGTGAAAATTAACACAAAGTCGTAACATCCCCTCGCATAATCTCGTCATTTCGATCTTATCGTAACTCTCTCTCTCTCGAGTGGCTTTTCCCACCGCTTACTCGCCACAATACGAAACACCATTCATTCCCTTTGTCCCCCTTGTCGTATCTCTCTCCCTCTAGCTCCATTCTCCTGTCGCGTTCCTATCTCTTGCCCCGTTTTACCCCGCTTTCCGCCGCCTCAAGGACTTCCCCGCCCCACCGCCCACCCCACACTCCCCCTTCGGCCAAATTTCCAGTTTGGCAATCACGTAGTTTCCCCTTCCAACTTCTCCCCCCTAGACTTTCCAAAGCACTCCTTCCTCCTCCTCCCCACTTATACTAACTCCTCCGCTTTATCTCCCAGACGTTATCGGCTTCGGACTTCGCCAGCAAGGAAGAGAGGCGGCACTTCAACCCCCTCTAAGCTTTCTTTCTGCCTTCCTCAACCCAAGTCTGTGATGTAGAGTCGCCTCCTCGTAAACTCATGCATACGCCCACTTGTCGCTCCGTCCGAAAACCTTTTCTTCCACTCTTCCCACTCCGCCACTCGGCATTAACGAGAGATCTGAAGTCAATCACTATAATACATATTATCCTCCTCCGCTCGTTTCTCCTAATCGATGGCATTAAATACGGTTTCGGATTGCCTCTACTGAGAAATTCTGAGAAGTGGTTTGGCAACGTCTTCAGAGGCCTAGGGCGACGCGTAATACGGAGCCTAACCTGAAAGTGTAATTTAAACAAAGGGAAGTTCGTCAGCAACCTACAGGTCGGTGAATTCTTCACGAGATTCCCACCATGTGAGCTTTTCAGTCAGAGCCGAAGTTTCAATGGCTAACTCTGCCATCGTCCGCAGGAGGTTAAATGCCGGGTGAAAATTTGTTCGGGTTTACGCATATTCGCGCAAAAAACAACGACAAGAACGACGACAGCCTATCAGAGACGACCATACGCACGACCGTAGGATACATAAACCCGGACAGTGGATTAACTAGGTCTCGGTGGCGGCGGGGTAACGTCCTCGCCTGCCAAATAAGAGGTTGCGGGTTCGAGTCCCGCCAGGGTATGTTCCCCTGTCAAGGACAAGATTGTTTGTGTAAGTTAACTTGTTTAATTTGTTGAATACCCCGATGTAAAATGGCCAATATGAGCTGCATTCGGTGGTTTGAGAGTAAAATAATATATGCTTTGTGGGGGATGAGGGCGTCTGACGGGGCGACCCCCCCCCCCACAGGCAACGGGGGGTCCGGGAAAATTTTTGAGAAATGCCTGGAAATAGATTTTACATCATTTTGGCACTTAAAATTTAACTTTACGCAGATGCAGTTAATATATATTAAAACTAGACAATATTTTAAAATATTTTTTGTATTTCTCTGAGGATTTTGGGGGGATACATCCCCTCATCCCCCCCCCCATAGTTACGCCACTGAACCCGGACAAATTTTGACCCAGCACTCAACGCCCTTAGGACGATGGCAGAGTGAGTGATTGAGATGTCGGCTCAAAGTGAACAACTTTCTCGTGGGAATTCCTCTAAATCGCGCGCCAAGAAGGCACCAAGTCTTATATTAACCTACAAGTGTATTGCAGCCATGTAAAATATTACATTCGGGCCAAAATTGTTTCATTCTGCCCGAACAAGTGAAAAGGTTCTTTGATTTTGCAATTTAAATTTTAATCAGCAAAAAATGTATTGAACACAGTGCACAATATATTCAATTTTAATAATTTGGTGGCAATACTTATGCACATCCCGATTTTATATTTTTGTGCATATAGTGAAAACACAACATTATCATCAGTAAGAACTCACTCGTTCTTAGGTTTTCATGTTTTAGTTTTTTCTTAGTTTTGCTGACGTCATTGAGGTGCATTAAAATTAAGTTTTCCTTGTAAAAAATGCCTACTAATTGGATAAATTAATCCATGGAATTAGGAAACGCTTCATTCACAATTCATCGAAAACATATCTGACATATTTACTCCTCATCGATTGGCGTATGACAAAGACACGGTATCTGCTGATTTATTTTAGACTGTAGTATTTAATCACATTGATATTACATGCAATTGATTGAAAATTGGCTTTATTGATGGATTAAGAGGGGAGTTATTCCTCACATTTGCACATACAACTGACGTTTCCCTCAAGAGAGGGTTGAAAAAAATAGAATGCCTAAGATTACAAGGTAGCCTCAATGAAAGAGAAAGACAGTTTTGTTTTCCCTTCCAGGTGGATGTGGAGGACAGGAAAAAAGAAAGCAATGGAAGCCACGAAGATAACTTCAAGCCCACCTGCCAGCAAAGCAATCCTCGGACCATTGAGTCGCTGTCGTGGAGTCCAGGCAATTTGTGAACGCGAAGAGATGTAACCGAGTCTTTTTCCCTCTCATTGGATAAAGGGAGGTAATCGCCTTCAAACAAGATTCGGTCAACAACGTAACCACATCTTTTTACGGGGTCCTCAACATTTCCCCCCCGACCGCCGGACGATAATTGATTTCACGATCATCGGTGTCCGACAAAAAGGCATTGTAAAAGCTCAGTAATGGCGAGCCCCAACTCAGTGGCCCGGCGATAAGGAACGCCAGCGAGGAAACCTGTTTCAACCCGTCCATTAATGGACTCTTGATTCGACTGCATACATTCCCCCGCTTTCATTCTCAGCTCGGTCAAAACGAAGTTTACGCTGACCGTCTTTTATCACTGTAACCCTAAAGCCCGATTCATGCAAACATATTTCAAACTAGAGATGAGGGATTGCGGTGAAGACAGATTGAATGATACCTCTTGGACACAATAGTACTTAGGCTGAGTGATGCACTGATAGCCATCTATGTCCCCCTACCATCAATAATGACCGCTGCGTTTTTTATCCTGGTACCCGCTGTACATAGTACATGTGCTACTCGCAGAAAAACCAGATCCGCTAGTCAATGAATATGACGAGGTATTTGAATTAAGTCTAAAACAATTTATTTAAAAATTACTACCGGTTTCTTCTACCAAGCCATTATCAAATGCGTGAACACCAACAATGCTCTTGATAACGGCATGGTAGCCTAAACCGATAGTAATTTTAAAATAAATTATGGAAGTCAAGACGCTACTTTCATTATTTATTGAAATAAAAGAAATTTAAAGAATATTCCTTCATATAAATAGCAAATTATAAAGGGAAGATTATTATGTGCCAATTATTATTTTTTTGTGCTCCACGGATATGAGGCTAGGAAGGGTTTTAGTGAAGCTTACAGTAGCATCTTACCGTTACTTAAAACCTTCCACCATTTTCAAGCTTCTAGTGTCGATTTAATGGCGAGCAGTTGTTGGCGAGGCCAAAAACCTTATGGGGTTCGAGTGGCCACATACGTTAGCTAAGGAAAGTTAGAAAAAAAGAGCAAAGAACTGCAGCGTCCGTCAGACCTATTGGCGCCCGGCACGTGAAAAAAAGGTGATGGACGCCGTCCGCCGTACGTCGGAACGTGGCGGGTGATCGATACATGCCGGCCGGCCAGAGTGACAACAGGTGTGTGGGTGGGTTCGGATGCACCCGTCGCCTCCTGAGCCCCGAAAAAAATCATCTTCTCCCGCCCTTCCCAGCGTGCACCGCGACGCCCGAGGTACGCGATGGGCGTGCCTTCACGCTCACGCGGCCGCTAAAATCATTGACAGCGCTTGGCTCTCGTCTCTGCGTTCGGAATGACACCGGGACATTTCCACAGGAGAATTTCAGTATTCAAGCAGAGGATTTGTCTACGCTGACAATATAAAAACTGAAAAGCTTTTTTTTTTGTGAGTAAAAACGAAATCCACCCTGTGTAAAAAAATGCGTTATGGGAAAAAAACTCTTAATGAACCAGAAAAGTGACGTCGATCATACGCTGAGCATGCTTCAATAAATACCATTTTCGAACATAGAAACTACCACGCGATGTTAAAGTTTTATTTTAAATAACCCGAAATCTTTTTACACGCTTGTAACGCTTTTTGTACGCTTGTAGTAGTTTTGACGAATCGCACAGCTTACCTTTGTATTTTATTAAGTTTCGGGATTATGCGTGTCTGCGCCGGATCCCATATGATCGCTTCATACTTAAGAAGTTGCCGGACGAATGATAAATAACACCTCTCCTCTACTTCTTCATTTAAAACTCTTACCATAACACACCTGAAGAATCTTAGCTTCTTCAGGGCTCTGTCACAAATATTTCTCATGTGTTCCCCACGATAGATACCTAGTTATCGTAACTCCCAGATACTTCACTTCATCTGTCGCCTTTATGTTAGCACCATCCACAACACATACCCCCATCAACACAATAATTATGCCCACAATGTGGCCGAATTGTGGTTTAACTGTGGTAACTATGGCTTGTCGTATTGTTGCCGCTACGGCTGGCCATCCGGCAAGCCGTAGTTTGGCTTGCCAAACACATTCGCAACTATGACCACACTTTGGATCGGCTCAGGAAGGCCACAGATTGGCAAACCAAGCATTTGTAAACATTAGTATTTTACGGTTGCTATTGATACAGGCTTGTTGTTGAGTTATTAAAATGGAATTTGGTTGAGTTTATTGATATAAAGAAAGTGTACTATCAATACTTAAGCCACATTATGGCGGTCTACACTTTGGCCACGATATGGCCGGGGGTCAAAGCCATTATGGGGCCATAATGGCAACCCACTATGGCCACAGTACGGCCACATTGTGGCCACAATTGTATTTTTGACTGGGACTTGGGGTTGTTCTGCTACAAACGCATGAAATTCACCGCCATACCTTTGCTCAGATTATGTTCTTGTTCGCAGTCTTAGTTCAATTAATGAACGTTCGCAATTTGATGACTGAATTTCAAAGTCAGAGTGATCAGTAATTTCACGATACATGATAGCGTCGTCGGCAAATTTATTTTACAGCTAACTATAAGGCGGCAGAGGTCATTTATATATAATGAACAAAAGGAGCCCTATTATGCTTCCTTGTGGGACACCAGGTGTCATTTTGTCAATGTGTTCCTCGCAATAGGTTCCGAGGTGTCAGTGTTATTCTCCGCTGCCACCTTGAGCCTTTATATTAGACTCCGAGGTGTACCGTGAATGGACGCTCCCTTCTCCTGGACCTCCTAACCACCCCACCCCATACAGCGTCAGTCATTGCGGATCATACGCCTCCCTTCCTCTTGTACCCGCACTTTTTTCATTCTGAGCCTCGGTGCTGTGTGAGTATGTGCAAGAGCACACGTGCGCCGCCGTGTGTGAATCAATATTTGGCGCGCGGCAAGTGAAGAGCGGCCCCTCGGAATGCCGGATGACCAGCGGGAGCGGGACGACTGGCTGGGGGAGGGGGAAGTATTGTCCGGCTATGAGAGAGGGGAGGGGAGAGAGCTATTTCCCCATAACGCCCATGCTGTCACGCACTACACGAAAACTTACGGCATTTCGCATAACACGATTTACAGCCAGGAAGAATTGTAGTAAACTGGTTGTCAATGGGAATTACCGAAGAACTAATGCTCAGTAAGTACTTATGCATATATGTATATTAGGCTTGAGTAATAATATTAGAATTTTCAATGACTCCAGTATTATTTTTCGCATTTATTTCCAGCCAGTTTTATCTATTTTCATGAAATTTGCCATCATTGCTCAAAGTCACATTATGTAAGCTTTGGAGTTTCATAAAAGTAAAAAAGTATGGAATAAGAAGAGAAATATTGAGACAAGAAATAATAAATTTTACTTAATCAAAGACATTTACCACAAATCGAGTCCGAGGGGTATATAACAAAATATTTATATCGTGTTTAGTCAATTATAACAAATTACCCTTTTGTAATTTTAGCAGCATTGTAATATTTATGCATTTATTGTCCCAATTGTTATAAAAATTCAGCAATGACGTAAGCATCATTTATCGCTGACAATGAGAGATACTCGCTAATTTCTCTCCTTCTCTAGATCTTACCTAGTGTAGCAGCATGCATAACTCTAAAACTTTGAGGAGCCATAAATAACAATTTTTAGCAATAAAATGATGGATTCCTGCTTTATTTGTTTTACTATTTTAGTTTTGAATAGAAAATTATTTAAAACTCTAATATAATTCATCGTCTTAAGATTCGTTTTTCTGCCCGCCCCTATTCATCTGCCCCAACCTGTCTCTAGGCTTCGACAGGTTATTAACATTATTTTATCGGATTCCATAACACGAAAGAGCGGGTAAGGTTTAAATCTGTGTCTGTTTAAAAAATAAAAGAGGAATGCACATAAAATATCATTTTTAGGTTATTTCACCTATGAAATTTTCAACTGAGTTTAAAGTTTTAACCTGAAAAGGCTGGTCGATCGGGAGGGAGACGTCCTCTTAAGAAAACATCAGTTGAGAAGGCTACTAGCACATAAAAAGTCAGAGTGCTAAAGAGATAGTAAGTCAGAGCGTGCTACGATTTCATCTTGCCGAAGGATGGATTCAATAATTAAATTTGATTACAATAAAAAAAGACCAAGTACGACCGGTCACAAGAGTGTGATGCATCTCCGTAACATCTCTAAATGACCAATCCCTCAACAAAAATGTATCAAAACTATATCAGGGTTCCCACTCTAACTAAATTATCGAATTCACGGTTTTTTCAGGTTTTCACGGTCTAAATGTCGTCAAATACACGGTCTGTGGATAATAACGGCATTTTAGACAGAAATATTGATCACGTGACAATCATCGGCCGCGCATTAACAAAATTTTAGCAAACGCGACAGACGCCGTGAATGTGTTTTCTCTCAAGACGTCACCTGTCGTCAGCTAAATGCAAGTCCTGGTTGTGAGTGAGGGAATGGATGGAGCAGGGAAGTAAAGAAGTGTCTGATTTTTCGCCAGGGTTAATGAACACTTTACCAGTTAACGGTCTTCCAATCACAGGCTTAAGGTCAATGTGTCGCCCTGGCTCATGGACCAATAACTGCTCTCCGAATACACGTGTGTAGATAAATACGTGGACAGCAGGCCGGCCCTTATTTTTCAGAATAGAGATCAGTTATGTTTTTCAGTTTCAAATTGACCCAAACGAGGTTTATATTCACGTGTTAAAATTTGGTTACTTTAAAATAAAGGCAACCCGTCCCCCAAGGACCCGAAGTACTGAAGACCCTCAATTGAGTTTTTCGGGAAAAAAAAGTGCTTTACTTTCATGTTTTACACATAGAAAGTACTCTTTCTGCCCGAAAAACTCAATTGAGGATCCTCAGTACTTAGGGCCCTTGGGGCATGGGCTGCCGTTATTTTAAAGTAACCAAATTTTAACACGTGAATATAAACCTCATTTGGAACATTTTGAGACTAGGAAAACATAACTTTTCTCAATTCTGAGAAATAAGGGCCGGCCTAGTGGACAGTGTCTGCACGTGACTCTGCCTTGAAACATGAACCAAATATCGATTTTTCTTTCCATACGTCAATCGTAGTTCTAAAATCTATTTTGAGACATTTTTAAGGTTTTATGACGAAATTCGCGGCTTTTTTCAGTTTTTTTCACGGTGTACTAAATTCATGGCTTATTCACGGTTGAGTGGAAACCCTGTATACTATGGTGCCATATGATGACTTATTTGATAAATTCTTAAATTCAATCGAAATAAATATCATTTTATCAGCGATTTAGCCCCCAAAATGGAATTTTAGAAACGTAGGCAAAAATGAGTTGTGTTATACGTGTCAACACTATAATTTTGTTGTTAATTCATAGACGTTGTTTGAACCATAGATTTTGTCAAATAAACTTCAAATTTCATTTTTATAAACTATAAACTAAGCATGTATCCACTCTTTAATATTATCCATTATCCCATATTTTTATAAAATTCGTCTTCACAACCGTTTTATTCTGAAATCGCCCTGATTTTTCGCAAAATTTTTAACTTTAGAGCTCGGGCGGCAGTGGTTAATATCATCCGATTTGAAAAAAAAATTGTGCGCGAGATCCATATATCATTTTTCAACTTTCCCGCATGGGGAAAATTTGATCAGGGAAAAAAAACCTTTTTTCGGCCCACCCTACTGTATATGTACCATCTTCGGACTTCCTCACTCTTTCTCAAGCAGTAGCGTCGTCCCTGTTGAATCTAGGCAGTTATGCGGCTCGCGCGGCTTCGTCGCCGCAAGGAGGCGAATGTCTAGCGGGACGGGGAAGGAAGAGAAAACACGAGGAAGGGAAAAAAAGAATTATTCTTGCCCGCAAACCTCGAAGGGTGGTGCGACGGGCATTTCTCTCTACCCTCCACCCCCTCACCCGCCGCATAAGGCCCCCATGCTCGCTCAGCCTCCACCCGCGTAGGGGGGCAGAGAAATCGCGTATTCCTCCCCACCACTGACTCTGCGTCTGCTTTCACCGCCGAGACGAGACGACAGACAGGGGCGGCGGGAGAATAATGTGGACGCGGAAGGCCGCAATGACACGTCGCTCAATTCTCACAAGCCGAGAACACTACACTCCCTCCTCCAATCCCATCATTCCACTCACTCGCGCCTATATATCCCAACTAAGCCTATATACGTACACCTGGGACGCCTTCACTCTCTCTCTCTCTGAAACGGTCGAATTTCGCTGTTATTCGCTATTATTTCGCGTTATTTGGTGTGTCGCACTAGCGAAATTTACGTTATCATTATGGAATGTTCAGGGAACACAGAGTGCACCTTTCCGCATCTGAGAAAATACGGATGTGAATATTTCAATTTGATATTCCGGCAAATATTGATGAGAGTTATACTCTATGCACCCCGAAAGTTGATTGAGTACATTTAAACGAGTAATTGGTCTATATTATTCGTTGAGACTTTCGCAGTTCATATTTTTTAATAAAAAAATTTCGGGTCTAACCAATAGCCGATGGAGGCAGTCAACACGCGTGCCTCTATTGCCGCTGATGTAACCACCAGCAGGGGTCAAAAAACGTCAGGCCAACTTGGTCACGGGGTGAGACCCGAATAACTTTTGCCCTAGGATGCCTTCAATAAATTATTAACAATTAATTTTGATTGCAATCTGACTTTATAGCCATGGTTTACGTTAGTTGTGAACCTTACGTTAGTTGAGAAAGGGGATAGATATAGCATCAACTGGTTATTTTTATAACGACAAAGAGGAACACTAGCGTACCAATGATTTGGTTGCCCTGGAAACTGCTTTCAGGTATCTTCCGGACTTAGTACCATCCGAAATTACGACCAAAATTGTTCAAAAAATTAGTTTTTAAAACTTTTTTTAATCCCCAACTTAATTCAATCTTACTCTTAAAAGCAAAATAAACTTAATCTCCAAAACTTCTTCTCGAGAATACCACGACAATCGCAAGCATATTGAAATAAAAGAGTTCCTATCACGACATTATTCTCAACGGCATTTTATACAAGGAAAGTGCAGTTATGTTTTTATTTACAAGTAATATTTTCTTCGTAACATTTAGATCAAAGGATCGCGTGTAATAAGTACGTGTACTACACCGAGCGAATCTACGTCAGTTGCCACATTAACGTTTCGGCTGAATTTTAACCTATGGATGATAGGTATGTATACGTCAATTATGACTTACGGCCAATCAGACCCACGACAGTCTTCGGAGCGTACCCTGTTCGTGGGTACTATAGCCACGCAGTCCCACCAATATTGGTCGCACTGATATACTCCTCAATGAAAAATGGCACCAATATTGGATGTACTTTTTCTTTGGGGCTTCTGTTTACAACGCGCCCTCAACCGATACACCCACTTAAAGAACCCTGATCATTTCCATCATTGGCGGAGACAGCAATTAAAGACGGGAAGCCCGTTCCGGACATGCTCCCTTTCAATGTTAAATGTCATCTCCTCCGTCGTCCTTCGCTCGTGCAGACAAGAATCGGTATGACACGCGGAAGTCAAAGGACGCATTCTTGGGCCCGCGATTAATGAGCACGAGCCATGCACGCGCGTGACTGCCACTGGCGGCGGGGACCCCGAGTCACGACCCGAGCGCCGGCGACGTGATTTGCCGGCGATCCATCAAATTACTTGAAGCGCGGCGAGAGTTCCAGTACCTGCCTACCTACGTCCGCGCCACCGCCCGCCGCCAACCGCCGGGAGCCGGTCCCGGTTCGGATTCCCGATCAGCCTACTATTCCCTCCGTCAATATTGGCAAGTGGTCGGCTCCCGGTTTTACGGCCTGGCACTATCCATGCTTCAATTACGTTCTCAAGTTTAAGTGGATCCACCGATGAGCGAGATTTTGCCATTGATATTTTTGTGAAAATTTTCAACATTTTTTCCCCGTGATGATTTTTATCAGAAGCATACTTTGTTAATTCTACAGATTTTAATGACGATCTATCGGTTTCAACTATTCATGGTAACCTAAAGTTGTGCAGCAGAGCAGAGAGGCGAGAATATATACGAATGAGAAGAGTTTTGGGGGAAGAATATTCAGATATCCAGGGATTAACGGAAGATGGTTGAAAAAAGAAGATTAAGGGCAAAGATGTTTCATAAAAATCTATATAATTAACCAAGTATTTATTTTTTCAAAACCTTAAAATCCACCAAGTTTCCTCTCTATGAGATAACGCATAATTCCCGCTAGGCACGCCTTTTTTTCATGAAATAATACTCTTTTAAAACTTATGCTTCGATATCAAATTTTCCCATATAGCTGACACCCTTGTTTACTTCAACCTGAATCTCAAATTTGAAAATATCGGCCATAGTTGCTTTTTCTTGGCTTATCCTACCTAACTTAGTTTCGGCTTGCCAGTTAAAAAATTCTTGACGCGTAACCTTCATTCTTGAGATACAGGCAAATGGCTTTTTTATGAAATATACAATATTTTGGCATACGTCTACTGAATGCATAAACCCTGAACATTTCGAGTAGATTAAAAAGTTTCTAACGAGTAATTCTTAGCGAAGAAAGACAAAATACAGCTGATCGAAAGAGAGTGATGATAAAATATAAACATTTCTCATTACACACCCTCGTCCTACATCATTTGTGTGAGCCGAATCGTATTTGCCAGCGCGAAAACCTACCACAGCCGAACCACGTATATGCAAGTTCGAATCAGGTGACCCACTTGACCGGCGCCGAGGGCAGAGGTGGCTTGTTCCAGCGCGCTTATCTCCCCTAATTGGAGCATGAGGCTCCTTGCAAGCGATCCCTAAGTCGAGGTAAGACCAAGGTCCTTGGGTTACGGAAAAATTGGCCGATGCAAAAATAGTTGTGCTCGCGCTTCTATTTAACACTTCACGATGCGTGCTGTCTCTCTGCTCAGGCTCAGTCTGGCTTTTGCTCTCGAGTGATAAGCACGTACGGGTGCGTGACCAAACATAAAGGCCAGGGTTCCTTAACAGCGTCCATTTCTCGTAGGTACACTAAACTGAGTCTAGGGATAGACGAGACTTAACTAATTGGTCTAGTGCAAGCCTCTGTAGACCAGATCATTCTGGTACACCGAATTAGTGAACAAGTGCCATCGTCATTGGGCCTAGCTTCCATGTGGATTACACCGCGCTGTGACGAACAGTGGAACCTCTCGTCCTCGTGTTAGTTAGAAAACAAATTCGACGCTCGAAATAACGGCTTTTTAACATCCGAGGGACATCCTCAAGCTTCTTAAAAGGCATTTTCGTGATTTCGTGTGAAGAACCCTCAATCCCATCTTCTGAACGCCGCATTTCATTCCTGGTTCCGTGTAACAGTGAAGTGTTTAACATTATTACCAATGGCTAAATATTTTGAAGGTGAAAAGCCATGGTCATCTTAATTTTATCGGTGGCTGATGTAAAAAAGGTGATTTCCCGGTCTTCAAGACCTTCAAACAATACACAGGAGTTCATAGTCAACTTTTTTACAGCCCCTAAGCCGACCGCAGCCCATGGAGGAGTATATCAGGAGTTGAAAAGGTTCACTCCTCACGACTACCTCTATGGTGAGTATATGTCATTTATCATTGCTATTCATAGGACTCGACCATTAAGTTACGGTTTTTTACACTGTCCCTTACCACCCACTACTGCATAGTGCACTGTTGTATTTTCTCAAAGAATTGCATCCTTCATGTAGCAGAGGTTTTTTGAATTGCTTACTCTTTCAACTAAAAAATGCCTTTTTTCAAATTTGGGTGGAATTATTTTCGAAGGATTGAAATGAGACGAATGAAATAGACTCGTATGTGAGGAGAAATATATATAGGCAAATTTACACAGACGCGTTACATTGATTAAACCCCTCATTACCACCCAGGAGAGTACTAAGGAGAGGATTTTTTTACAAAAATTTAGGGAATAATATTCTTAAATAATAATTAGTATTGTACGTTTCGACAAGGTGTTTTTTGTATTCCCCTCACATTCCTTATCTTAATACGTCCTCAGGTACAAGTAAGATCCTCAATACGCGGAAACCGTCGAAGAAATAGAAATGCATGGGAGATAGTTAATTTAAATAAATAAAAGATCGTAGCACTTTTCCACAAGAATTCTTGTGGAAAAGTGCCAAGATCTGTTATTTATTTAAATATGTCTAACTTCCACCAATTGAAGCCTGAATCTGTTGAACTTATTCGGAATATAGTTAATTACAGAGTGGAGAGGGAATTCGGTGAAATAAAGCAAATATTTATGCAGTATCAATGACCCATAACCGATACTCTAATGAGCACATAAGAAATCCGGGGTAAGTTTGAAAATGGATCATCTGTAACGACTAGGAGGCTGAGAATTCGGCTTTACCGCAAGTTATCGCAGCCTACGGCTTGGAAAGCCTGATAATTGACAATGAAAATAATCTGTTGTTATATTTCTCTTCTAGTACGAAATTCATTGAGGTAAAATCCGAATTCTCAGTCGAATAGTCATTTGAAAAGGATATATTCTACTGGGACATTTCTAAGGAGCACTATGATCCCTTTTAAATATCTTTGCGACTGGACAAGTCGTGCAAGATCGGAATGTTTCGAGCGTCGTCACGACAGGAGGTGGGACTTGCAACGCTAGGGATGTGGGATAGGGAGAAAATGAGACGGGCGTTGCCATGATTTCTCAAAAGACAATGTAAGCGAATGGAAACGATAGACGTTCTAAAAAAACTTGGCAACGCAGCTAACTTACTCTCGAAGTGTGCACCACGGATTTCTGAAAGCGACTTACTTTCCAGGTACCGAGGTCCCGCTTATTACATTTTAGTCGGTTTTCAGTCAATCACGTGTGCTCCGCCCGCACCCCCAATAAACTTGGGCCTGCCACTCAGTCGCAAAGATATTTGAAATGAAAGTTAGTACAGATGCACCCGTGGTCTCCAAAATGTAATAATGAAGGGTACTCACAGGAGTGTAGGCACTCGACTATAGTGGTGGCGTCGACGAGGTATCCGCCGCAGAGGACGCACGCCAGGTGGGCGTTGACGTCGCGCAGCTTGACCCGTCGTGTGCCGAGGGGAGCGGCGGCCGGGGGCCGGGCCTCGTGGCCCGCGGCCGCGAACCCCCCGCCCTCCCCCTTCTGTTGCGAGGACTCCTCGTGCGGCATCTCTGCTACAGGGTGCACCAGCGGTGACACCTACACAGGAAAAAAAGAACCAATTAGGCGATGACAACTAGAAATGTATTCAGAGAAAAAAATGAATACACAGATATGGGATAATATAAATACATATTTTAATCAATATTCCTAAGAGCAAGCCGATAATTGAACGGTGACAAAGTTTGACGTCAAAACTTACCACGTCCCTAAAATTTTAAGGATATTAGTGTGGAGAGATAGCGTTTTGAGGCCTATTCTATTCATTAGTAATCACTTCCCCTTACTGATTATTTGTAATAGTACCGAAAAAATAAGAGCATAAATTTATTAATTAACAAACTTCATGGAAAGTTCGCAATTCGGCCATCGAAAACACCACGACCCAATAAACGGATCACCTCAGGGAGCAGATAAATTCGAGCATTACTGGGCTCAAATGAGAGGGAAACTGGGACCGAAGCCCCTCCCACCTGACCTCACGTGATTTTTTAAAATCCCTCTCGGGAACGCGTTTTTTTCCGTCAAAATGAGCGATGGAGGCCGATGGGGATGGGGTGAAACGCGTGCGAGCGTGCGTAAAATTATCTCGCGTACGGTATCCGTCGCGTAAACATACGCGCACGGGCGAGGCCACTCTCTTTCCGTGCGTACTACGTCCACGCATCCAATTTCCATATTTTCGATCTCGCGAATAAACACGCCTCGTCATTGAAATCGAATGGGGCGTCGCCGTGCGTGCGTCATTGATTCCCATTCGACGGAGCCGCGTGGGACGCTGGGTAACGCGCGAAATGGAGAGAGCGGGAGAGGCTATTATCGGTCGAGGGGAAGAAAGGTGTACGTAGGTGGGTTGAAAACTGAATTTTCAGCAGGGATCTCTTTTTTTTTTCATTATTGGTCTTCGTCTGCCTGGGGTGCCGAGTTTGCGGGTGTGGTGGTGCGATTTTTTTTTCGGAGCATTGGTGCGGCGAAGTTTTCTCCTCTTGCCCGACCCTTTAAAGGTGCGGCAGAGAGTGGTTGAGTTGTGGCCTGGGTGTATGGAGAGAGGGACTGGGAAAATAAAAAAGACCTCTGGCCGCTGATTCAATCTTTTTTTCCTCGGCTCCTAATTTTTTTACGAGTTTTTCTGAATTCCATTTATTCTCAGGAATTATGTGGCAGGAAGGAGGGATGGGACCAAATGATAAAATATTTTACTTCTTTATAATTCATTCTTACCTCCACACGACCACTAATCCGGCGATAATAGTGAAATCAGGCAACAGAAAGATTTTTCCGCGAAATAACGTAATGGGGGAGTATTTTCCATCCATAGAAGACTTATCAGTATTTATCCTAAACGAACTGAACAATCCAAATACAACTACGAGGCATTGAAAAGAAATCATATGAATCAACTTCTCCACAAAGTATAGGTACATTATGTCGTTTGCCCATTTCAGAAACGTGTTGGCAACGGAAGCAAGAAGCAAAATGAAGAAAATGGTGGGATGGGGACGAAAGATTTTCCATTTAAGTCAAAAATGCAATTTTATTTGCAAGAGTTTTAAAGAGGGATATCAACATTATAGCACTAAACATCGTTATCCTTTAATGCCGAACATGTACTTGACTAGCGGGAATAGAACAGAGCTTAAACCTAATTTTACATACAATTACATGCTGCATTACTGCTTTCAATAAGATTGCTACTGCGGTAGAAATAAGAATTTTTTTCTGTGAAAAAACACTTTATGGGCATATCTACAGAATTTTTTGTTCAAAATATGGAGCCATAAAATGATAGAGTTGGATGGTTTGCCTCTTATAAAGTTGAATTTTCTATAATCTGA
Organism: Ischnura elegans; assembly: GCF_921293095.1. NCBI lineage: Eukaryota > Metazoa > Arthropoda > Insecta > Odonata > Coenagrionidae > Ischnura > Ischnura elegans. Next base: position 29,858,936 of record NC_060249.1, read on the forward strand.
AAGTCATCACTGATGTCGCAAGAGACAGTCTCCATTGATGTTCGTCTCGCAAAAAATACTCTTGGATTCATTCCCTTTCTGTACGTTTATTTTCACCGGAAGTGAAAACTGCTTCCCATCGAACTCCACCGGCTCCCCATCACATTTCGTGCTTGAATGGTCATGAAGGGAGGGAAAGTGACCCGTTAACTATTCATTGTTTCATTGAGAGAAGGATATTACCAAAGCGTATAAAAGCATTAATTATTCAACCACAACGTCGATGCGCAATTTAGGGGAAAGAACTCAATTAGTCAGGTTCCAGATAGAGAATAATTATTCAGTAATGACTGCCATCGGCCACACTTTATTTCCTCGCTCCTACTCTTCATCTGTATATAAGCTTAGCATGCCAAATAAATAGTTACACAGCGGAATGCGAGCGTCTAGGAAATTTAGTGGTGTCGTTTTAAACTAAATGGAGAAGGTCCCAAGGTACTGACCTCCGTACTAAGTGGCCGACTTCGGCTGAATGCCATTCCCCAAACCTTCCCACTTGGCGATTTGGCCCGGCGTGTAAGTTCATTCTGTTTGCTCCACCAGATCTCAATTAATGGCCGCGCCGAAGGCGCGTTAAATTGCTGTACCGGTGAGAGCAAACTCACCACAACCAGCCAGTTGACAAAAATAAATTAATAAATGGCGCATTTGTATCGATGTGAGTGTATATGTTTGTACTGTGAAAACGGAAAGAATAAAACAATGCAGATTTTTGATTTATGGAAATTATTATTTTTGTTTTTCTCTTTTTTTTCAATTTTTGGCAATTGAGTATTTGTTTAGATCCATAAAATATTGCATTCCTGTGCAGGTGCCATAAATAAAATTAAACCTGCGATTGGAAGGAGGTAAGATATAGAAAAGGCACATAGACGTGAAAATTTTAAGGCAGTGTAGTTGTAACTTTTGAATAAAATGTCTGTAAAGTTTACATTTGAGCCTTGTAGCCTGGACAAATTATTGGGAATGGATGACTAGCAGTTGAGTGAGTAGAAATGACTTTTTCTCTGCTATTGTGCTTAAAGATGACAGATGTGAATTAATTCGTAGGAACCAAGAAAGCAGATCTTGATTAGCGGACGTAGAAGGAGAAGAGGAGTTATTTTGGGTAGTCAGGGAAGGAAAGGAATCTGGGTTAATGGCTTGGGCAAATGATTTTGTAAGGGGGGGACCTAGCAGCTTAGTACCTATATATCAAAGAGGACAGCCTGGTATCGGCACGGCGAATATGGTCGAAAATTGTAAGAACTCCGGTGAAGTTTCATTACAGCTATTAGTTAGATACAAATTAGAAAAATGGAATGAATACAGATTAATTAACCCTTAAGAGCAAAAGGTTAATGTTTATCAGAGATCTAAAAAGCTAGTTAGTCTCGTAAAAAAATAGCAAATTTATGAACGTAATATTTTTTCATTTATTCGAAGTCTTTTAATGTTAACCTGATGTTAGAATATTGGAAAAAATTCATGGTAAATTAAGACATTGTTGTCAATAGCACGCACAAATACAAGGTTCAGGAAGCGTGCAATAGCTTGACTTTGGGCACAGCCTCGAGAGTATTAGGCTAAGTGTACATGCATGGGCACTGGTCTTGGAGGTCCCCGGAATTGAATAGTATTTCAAAGCGAAGAGGATGGCCAGACTCTTTCCGTAGTGGGCGAGGTTCGACAAATCGATTGGAGCCATACGTTGTGTGTTGGGAAAGGGAAGTTGGGGGAAGGCGAGGGCTAGCGCCACTTTTAATCGTCTCCTCTCATTTCAACCGGGGCAGACGCCGCACCACATGCTACTTTTTCCACCCGGCTGGCAACTAAACGATTGTCCGTATGAACCAAACAGGGCCGAGCGAGACATGTGAAAACAGTGAGCAATAGAGTTGGTATAAGTATACTTTAGCAACGAAAATGGTAAAGGGAAAATTAAACACATCATTGAAAAATTACGGTACTTATTCCAAATTACATCATTTAATTAATAGTAGCGGGCGTAACTTGGTGGAAATCCATAATCGCAGGAATGGAAGGATCAGCAACTTTGCTATTTCCACATAGTAATTTATTGACACCGACCATGGTTTCGTTACAGAGTAACATTATCAAGGTCCTTGGTTACAGAGTAACCTTACCTTGATAATGTTACTCTGTAACAAAACCATGGTCGGTGTCAATAAATTACTATGTGGAAATAGCAAAGTTGTTGATCCTTCTATTCCTACATCGTTTTACATATTTAACTGGCAATGCTTTTGGAAAACTAAGAAACTACCGATAAAGCTCCATAAATTATAATTTATGACAACTGGGAACATGTGAATGAATCCATCTTAGCTCAATTACTTCAAATAATGCAATTCAGAAAATTTCGTGAGTAAGTAAATAGGTTATTTTTGTTATTTTAGCCCTGTTTTGACGACCGATGTCCAATTTTTTAAATTCACAAACCCTCCTATTGAAAAAAAAAGTGTTGGATACCCGTTCCGTGATCTATACAGCCTCTTGAGGGAATTATAACAATCAGTTGGTTTACAATGATGCAATGTATTCTTAAGTCGAAACGTTAGCAGTTTTTAGTAGTACTTAAAATATTAAAATTGTATTAAGTGATATACAATGCATATTATGATCAAAACTACGAAATGCATGAAATTCGGAGAGGTTAATGCACACGATTACCGGAAACTTTTTCAACTCTTGAACTCTAAATGAAGCATTACAACGGATTCATGAAAAAGAACTAAGCTCTCAAGATGCATTTCTCCCGCCTGCTGCTATTTGCACCGTGAACTTCAGCGAAGGAAGATATTACACGGGGCTTATTCGCGGGAGCTGCGTCTGGAGTCCGGATAATGACTTCCTTTCCACGCAGATAAAAAGCGGCAAATATCCCAGCAGAGATTTTCCGCGGGGATTAGGCGCAATTCCCACAATCTCATTCGCGAGCCAGCACTTTTTGAGCGCGGATTTCATGCGAGCGGCAGCGTGCGGTATAACTAATCTCCGTGGCTGCACCGCCGCAACTGGAAAGGTATGTCCTACTCCGTAGTATTAATACGCGCGTCACAAGAACTCAGTTCAATCCTTTCTTCTATCACGAGAATTCTGCCGCTTAGGAAAAAAATACATTGACAAAAACAGTCGAGGAGATATAGATAAACATGGTCAGTAATTGTCGAAGTGCATTTCGTCTATAAATCTCGACACGGGCTCCATTACCGCCAACGTTTTAATGAACTGATCATCTATCGATGATAGGAAAGGGTCGCTCGGCATGTCTATACCGGATGACAGCCATTCAGGCGTAGCAATCGCTTGGTAGAATTAACGTAACCATTATTATTCACGGCGTAAAAACCATATATTCTGAGACGACAATACAATTTTTCTGAATGTCAAATTTCAAATGTTCCAAATTGTTTCCCGGAAGTTCTACGGCTTTAGCAGAAAGAATATATTTTTGTTGTTGTTAAACGAGAATGAAGGCCTATGTTGGCCTTGTTCTCATTCTAATAATTTGAATTAAAAAAATTCGTAGCAGAAGCTCAATGAGAGCGTGTTGGAAGCAAAAATATGTTACCAGGAAGTATGCTTTTAATCAATACTGAAATAAAGGACCCCGCATCAACGTTAAGATATGGAAAGGGAAGAACCGGCAGTCTGCAGAAGCTTTTCCTGCTGGGGTAGAGAACCGCCTTTATAGGACGCGACACTTACGTTCACCTGGTCGTTTGTGGTTTACATTTCCAGTCGCATTATTCATTTACTTATTCAGTTATCATTTTCAAATGTTAAGGGAATGTATATAACTATCAGGAAATTTCAGATAACTAACCTTAACTAGGTAGGAACTTTTCAATAATGTACTAAAACACTAATATGAAAATTAAAACTTGGAGAAAAATTATGAGATAAAAAATTAATTTATAATGTAATGGGAAATTTAGGCAAGGGTCTACTTTATGTATTTACCTTGAAAATCTCGAAATGGTCGCGCAAGTAAACAAGAAACGTGTCAGGAACTAGAACGGCGAAGTCATCACTCTCACGGTTCCCAATACGGGTTAACTATGAGTGAGCTCTTCACGCCGATTCAGAGATAGCAGGAGAGAATGGCAACAAAGCCCGTAATATCCACCGGACTTCCCCGGAGTTGGAATTGGTGGCGGACGTACGTCGGTCTTCCCTTTCCGGCGATCCTGCTGAAGAGGGCCAGACTCAACTACATCTACATAATACCCCGAAAGCCGCCAAAAAGGCTTGTGGCAGGGGGTGTTAGGACACCAGCCGTTTACACATAAAAATGAAGTGCTCTAACGAAGTTGGGACTAGCGTTTATAAGAGTCCTTTCTTGTTCGGGGGAAAAACGAATTCCCACATCTATCCGTTCGGCAAAAAATCTCTCTTAGTTTATCGCTTCTATCGGACCTGGAAATTGTGGCTCTAATATTATGTTCTTCGTGTCTCTCTGAAAGATATCCATTCTCAATTGTTCAAGCAATGTAATCTTAGCGCGCAGCCTCCGAGTCTCCAACGGCCCCCAGCATGATTCGCTTAACGTCTGGGTAACGCTGTCTGTACGCCCGTAGCAGTTTTTGACGAATCGAGCAAAACTCGATGGTGTGTGCTAGATGGGGAGGAGGGTTTGCTTGGACGACATCCACTACTCTCGAAGAACCCTTCTATTTAATTCCTCCTCCTCCTATCGCACCCTAAGAGCGGGGGGGTGTGGTCCCCTCTCACCCTCGAACCCATCCCACCGTGCCCGCTCCCCCTCAACCCTTCCCTTTTTTCACGCCCACTTGATGGCCAAAGTTTCCGGTTTTTATTTCCTCACACTCCCACGCGGCCGCCACCGGGGAAACTAAAATGAGCCTGTGACGGCGGTGGAAAAGAAAAAAAATGCGGAAGGATCCCACTCCTCACGCCAGCCGGCCCAGAGTAAAAAAATAAAAGAAATCCGAAATGAAAAGATAAACCCTCCAACTCGCACCCTTGCACTTTCTCCGCGCTGAGCTCTCCGTGTAACTTGTCTCGCGCGCGAGTCTTCAGCGAGGGTTTTGTGGGACGTTGTGCGGCTTGAAATTGAGCGAAATTTTTCATTAATCTTAGTTAGGATTCTGGTGAAAACCCTGATTATTTCACACATTATTTTACCGGTGGGTAGAGTAAAACCTACCCAATAGACCACCTCTATTAAGCGGCCACCTCCATTAGCGGATACTTTTCCCCTAACCCCGAGAGTATTTCTTTTTCGAGAAATGAAAATTCAAACTCTTTTCAGCGACGATTATTTTTCAACCAACAACAATACATACATGACCAGCTCACGACCTTAACTTCAACATAATGCCATTGAATACGTTTGAAAATTGCTCTCTTACAACCAATAAACTGTTTAGTGTCAAAACGAGCGTTCCCGGCTCCGTTGCCTGAAATTAGTGTCGCTTCATTTATACACGTGTTAATGACATTTAAGCACCGAAATAAAAGGTTGAAAATTTAGGCCGATGATTCTGCCAATTTTGGGTAGAATACATTTTCAGTGGTGTTTTTGGTTCGTGATAATATTACTCCATCCTGAAATACTAACATTTATCACCTCTAGTCAGCAGTCACCTCCTTTAGTGGTCACTTTCCCTCAACCTGGTGGCCGTTTAAGACAGGTTTCACAGTACTTTTTTTAGAGTAAATTATTCTAATACGATTGAGAAAGTTTATAAAGTGCATAGCACTGTGTGAAAAATGGCTTCGTAAATCATAACCCTCGGGATTTGAGAAGTTTTAATAGCTTTTTGATAGAAATAATAGATAAAATGCTTCCTAACTGTCACGTATCTTATAATGAATCGATTTTTAAATTCTATCCGAAGATAACTTACCCAGGCTTAATTTTATAGAGATTTCGAGCTAAAAATATATATTTTATGCATTAATAGGCTATACGAGAAATATTGTGAGAGGACAATTTTAATCTTGTAAAACCTTGGAACACACAATTGTCAGAGGTACTGAGGGAAAGAAATCCTCTCCCAACCTTGTCCAGACATGGATTCAAGCCTTAATGAATTATCTCCCAGTGAAAGAGAGTCTCAAGGCTGCGGTTAGGAGATACCATTGCCCGTCAATTCATAGACTACGTTCTAATTGAACGACTCGAATGAAACGTACACAAGTCCGTGCTCGAGCTTTATTATCTAGCTCTTAACGAGAAACCCAGGGCTATTTCTCAGGTTCTTCACCCATCACGAATCCGTCCATTTGAGGCGAAGTTACGTGACGGGTGGTCGAATTTTCTATCCGAACCGCAGAACGTGACTCTATACCGTGTCCTTCAACCGAGAGCCTTGTATTTCGGGCATCGCTCATAGGAGAGGAACGGAATCTTGGGATGTTCCCGCCCTTTCCAACCTATCCATCCCTTCCGCCGGTTTTCATCATGGAAACCAATTTCCTCGACAACAATAATCATCTATCTCCCGATGTTCAACTTTTCACGCACACGAGCGCCTTCCCGAATCGTTATCCGCGTGATTATTCTCCTTGTTTACGATTTTCTCCACTGACATTGACCGCGCACGACACAAGGGTCAAAGGGGCTTTTTACGCACCCGCCCCTGCAGGGATTACGGCTCAGACTCGTGGATTCCTAAAGGTATTTCATCGTGGTTTTATCTTCATAGTTCAACGAAGAACGATAGCACTTGACGGCATACTTCAGTTCACTGCTTTCTGAACCCTTAGTATGCATTAAGTACAGAAATGCAGTAAAGTTTTCTCAGGAAAAAAAACAAAAGTTATATCAAGTACAGAAATGGGAAGGTGGAGGGCAAGCAACATAACCTCTGTTGCCTATCACTCATTTGTCATATACACAGTTTTACTCCGTGATAATTTTACATTTTAGAGCTCACAGATTTTCACACGTGGGGCTACGCAAAATATATTTTGCAAAAAAATTCAAAAAGCCTTTGATTCATTGGATGTTTGTTGCGCTGAATCAAAATCTGAAGGCTATAATAGCGCCATGAATTCATAATTTTGAAATGCTCCGCCTTAAAAGTGCGCAAAAATAGACACACATTATTTATAGAAGTTTCTGCATCTCGCAGAAAATTTAAACACCCATAATTAGCCTCAAAATATCTAACTATAAATTCTAGTTACTAATACCACGAAATACATATTATCTTTCAAATGTAACGTATACATAGCTAACGATTGTTGGGGGAAAGTTACATTGATTGAAGACGAATAGTTTAGTGGTACATTAATTCTACTTGGTCACGACCTCTTTCAGAAAAAAAATCCTATCATGTGGCTTCATAGCAATAATTTAAGGGAATTAGTAGAACTCAACCGTCATATGGTTGGATTGCCTAGCAATAAATAATTTTTGGCAAGAAAGACAGATTTGGTTACGCAAGTTTTCAGGCAGAAGTAAATAAAACACTGGAGTTTCAGTCCATGAACCACGATGCTTGTGATTTTGTGCCTCGGGTTTCACTTTTTGTGAGCGTTGGGTTCATTGTATTTTAATTCTGTGGTGATACGTAAATGCGGAGTTCTAAAATTTATGGAATTCTTCGAGCAGAAAATTAGTTTGTGGTTTGACGCGTTTCTTTTTCACCATGCTCGGTTTGCGGAGTGGAGGATAAAAGGGTTGGTTGGGTTTACGAGTGTGATTTGGAGGGGCCGCTATCGCGGAAAAGCGGGCGAGTATTTGCTTTTTCAACGCGGAAAAAAATCTCGCTGAATCGCATTTATTTTCGATTCCGTGAATAGATATCGAGGTCGTAAACACGCCGAGAATACGTTTGCGCGCCCAAAGGGTACTGAAGACACTTGCATGGCATAACGGCTGTAGGGCACTCCAAAATAATTCCATGCGCGATGTAGTCAGCCCACACAACACAGTTTTTAGTTCAAAAGTTCTGCTGTGTACAGATGGTTTAAAAACTGGTTCATCATCCACGATTGTCGACCGTCAACGACCATCGAATTAAACTTTTACTAACAGTGAATCCCAGCAGTTACCTTAGATTAGACGAGGATTTGGATATAGAATCTCGTAGAATTATCACCTACTATAGTAAAAATCAATAAATAAACCTGATTTCGATTGAGAAAGACATCGGATACGAATACAAGACGTGAAGAAAGCGTCATATTATCATAACTGATTCACCTATTCTACTCTTCTTTTTGGGAAAGGTTTTAAATCAATAAATAAACCTGATTACCATTGATACAGATATTGGATATGCGGATTTCACGAAGACGGTGTCAGATTATATCAACTTAACTGATTGACCGTTTCGATATATGTTCATTCTTTTTGGAAGTGGATTGTGCCAATACCTAGAATTTTCTCTGTCACTCGGATTGGAATGCAATCGTCGACCAACTTACAAACGGGAGATAGATGTTCGGCGCAGGGGTAAACTATCGGGTGCTGTCCGAAGGAGGAAGTTTATCTGCCGTCCTCTCCGTCGACATAGCCTCGGCGCAGGGGAATCGCCCTCGCGGGAGGCATTCGGGACTGAGCGCTGTTCGGAGCAAAAGAGCCGAATCTTTATGGAGTTGTCCCTTCGCGTGCATTTAGGGGACGCCCGCAGCAAGAGGGTCCTTCAATCGTCTTAAAAGGCTTCTTTACCCCCCTTCCCTCTCACGATTTCCTCGACCCAACTTCCCCCACCATTTTTCCCTTTAACTCACTCCCGAGGACCCTATATCTACTACGACGCCTCGATAAATGGAAACCATCAACGACTCTTTCTGCTTTCGACGATGCGATGGTGGCTTTCGATGCCGGGGAAACTTGGAATTTTGTTTCAAAACATGTCTCGCGTTGTTTCGATAGTCTGTGGTCAGTCTATTCTCATTGTCAGTACCAAGTCGGTTTTCGGTGATCAGTTGACCAGCCTTAAGGTTTGACTTACGGACGTTGATTTTTTACATAGCCATTGGTCGAGGATCACTAAAGTGTTACCACAATGTTTTAGATAACTAATTATCGACGATGGTTGACATAGAAAATTATTTAATATTCGATTTTCGTCACGTATAAGCTTCAGATGAGATCCGTGAAGCAGTGATGTAGGCTTAGTGAAGAGTTCTCGGGATCGCCACCGGGTCAGGAACTGCATAACTGCCGACGTTTCGATGGCCGAGTCGGGCATCGAAAAGTGTAAGGACAAAAAAGTATTGTGTTTTGTCGCACGCACACAATGCTTGTAGGAAAGCTAATTTTTTTACGTGATTCCCACTTTGAATTAACAAAAAACAGAAGGGAAGCGCATATAACAAATTACTACGACCATCAGGAAAGAATAAAACTTTGCTCGTACCAAAATAAATTACTCAATCGCGACCGGTTTAGACACAGATTTGATATCATCTTCTGGCAGTTAATTAAATTCTATCATGTTGTATAGGGGTATGGACGAGGAAAAAAGGGGATTAAAAGGGTAGGTAACATACCCCGAGATAACATGAGATAATTTAATAAATTGTGCTAGAGGATGATAACCCGTATCGAAAATGGTCGCGAGTGAATATGTTATTTTCAAACTAGCAAAGTTTTATTCTGTCCTGATAGTCATGAAGTAGTTTCATCAAGTGACGCCTCAAACCCTAAAATATTAGAGCCCCACAATATATTTCCAGGTCCGACAGAAGCGATAAACTAAGAGAGATGTTTTGCCGAACAGATAGATGTGGGAATTGGTTTTTCCCCGAACCATAAAGGACTTAAATTAATGCTAGTCGTAATTTCCTAAGAGCACTTCCTTTTTATGTGTAAACGGCTGGTGTCCTAACACCCCTGCCACACGCCTTTAAGGCTACTTGCGGGTCATGATGAAACCATTGCAAATGACTACGAGACAGCGCGTTCCAAAAATTTCACGACTTCAAAATGGACATAACCCCACCCTGTCGAGTTAATTTTACCAGCCACCGCGCAATTTTCTATGAACGCCGCCATTGGCATAATAATATTTAAATCTCACGATAAGTACTCTCTAACTATTAATTTATTGCTTGTGTTTTTTTTAACGCTAAACCGGACTCTATTTAACTAACTACTCGACCGTTTTTCTACTGCCTTCCTGGCATCCTACATCGCTGAAAGAGGAACTCTTTCCTAAACATTGTTCCCTCATCCTCCCCTTGGTAGCAGGAGCGGCGCAATTCCTCCCCAACCGTCCCCAAGTTCCACGACCGATGAAATGTTGGACAAGGTGGGTGAGGAGAGGCAGCTTCTAGATGAGACACGGAGGGGACAGAAGGTATGGACCATCATCGTTCTATTTCATTATCAACGGGACTTAGTCATATACATAATTAATAATTTTGTAATACACACCACAGGATTTCCAGCTGATATTCGTATCATCGAAACTCGTAACACGCGTGGACATTATTACTGGCTATCATAAGAAAGTCCTAGGGACCGGGAATTCACCTCATTAAAGGCGAGATTTCGCTGCACGCGTGATAGTTTTAAGCGAGTTTTACTGTACTGTTAATAATAATAATAATAATAATAATAATAAAAATAATGTATTTTACCAAAGACTTGCCAGATAGTGAGAAGATTCCTGGGTCGGGCATGATCGCACAGTTTAGGATATGGTGAATTCTCTTCCTTAACATCCGAGCCTAATCCTAAATTGACCTTGGGATAGGTGAATATTTCCAGCTGGTTTTAATCAGCTGAGAAAGTGCATAAACTCAAATAATAATAATAAAACCAAACTCTATGGAACAAGCTACCGAACTCTTCCTTTACTTTCTTCCTGGCATCCTACAGCGACGTGAGTGGAACTATTTCCTAAACCTTTTTTCCTCACCCTCCCCTTGGTTGCACGAGCGACGCAATTCCTTCCCCCCTCCTTCCTCATCATCTCCTCCTCCCCATTCCACTACAATCTTCTCTCCCTTTCCCCCTTCCTCTCGTCCAATCCCGCGGAGGCGAGCGAAGAACTGAGGGAAGGGTAAGAGGAGACGAAAGGAACGCAAGGCTCTCGGCATCCGACTAAAAAAAAAGAGAAACACAAAAAAAAAAAGCGGAGCCCTCCGCAGCAGCACCGCGCTCGTAAAACGCGAGCCGGCGACAGAAAAATACCGAGTGATGAGCGAGAATGTTTCATCGTAAATAAACTGATCACAAATTCGTCGAGCAGGGAAGATCAAGGTTGATAAAAAAAACACTGTTCCGCCGTCGAGATGATATTGGAGCTGTTTTTTTTTTGTTCATTAAAATTATAGGGAAGTGTTGTTTCAGCCAGGATGCGGTACAACTGATAATTGGAGAAGGATTGCATTGAAAATTTTCCTCCGAAACGTTTTTCCTCGAATACTTCTTTTAGAATTCACGCTTGAAAGGAAAGAGCACGTTGCGAAGCGCATTTCGCGTTAATAATTTAAAAAATTTTTTTAAATTTTTTTCATTGAATGTTAAAAGGATTACTTTATCAATTCATAATAGTGGAACACTAAAATATAACACGTACGTTCTTTTATTTCACAACTAGATTGAGAATGCTAGAGGAACCCAGGGCTGAATGTCTCGTAAAGTATAATTGAGGCTTAATTTCGATTCAATATCGCCGTCGGTTTTTTGACGGGAAATAAAATGCGATACACCAAATTACTTCCATAAAAATTGCTTCAGCGCAACGAGGTTTGAATCATTCTATAGGCGGATATAAGAGTACAAGAGTTTATGATTACGTCATACGTCAAAACGTGCTCGCCATTTTGATCGTTCAAAAAACATTATCAGAGTGTTATATTCAATTGCGAATCGACTCCTCCAAGAATCACTAAGGAACACACTTATTGAGACAAAAAAGATGATATATCTAAAGCCATCCTTCGTTCCACTTTACATAAAGCGTTAATTCACACAAAATACAAACACAAGAAGAGTGAAATGATTTGAACGTTCATCTCATCTAAACAACATCAGGAAAATCAAACCAGGAAAACAACTTCAATGGCAGAGAAGAACAAGTTCCGTCAGTTCAAATCCGGTTTCCTTTCGATTGCAACAATGCATTTTCCAAGAAAGTGAGAAACAGAAAGCTTTATAAGATGGATAAAAGGTCGTAAAGCAAGTGAGCAGACTTTTATAACTGTATTTGCGAACACGTAGTTGCGGACGAGTGCATAGAAGCAGATCGAAGATGGAGAAAGAGCCGTCATGAGAGATTGCATTACACATGCGATATATCACAATCACCGTCGCGTGGAGTCAAGATATCACTTGCATCTCCACCAAGTACTATTAAATGAGTGCATTCCAGTGAAAAAGATTCCACTTAAAATTGAAAAATAACTGCGAAGCAATACGGCCTAAATTATACATTTGGATGTAAGATACCGACGGAATACACGACGTACACTATTTGATGGGCAAGCTTTCAAGTTGGTGAAAATCATATTCCCTTAAAATATAAACTATGGAATCGAGGGAAGGTATTACATTGTACACTTACTTTTCTCGTAAGTTCGGGTTCTTTTTCATGAGCTCTGTAGCTGTCCCTATCCGGCTTTCCATGAATATTTTTTTACATTTGGATGATTTACAATCCACCGGTTTCATATATTAGTCTCCTAAAAATCATGTTGTGCCTCCAAGATCTTTTTTTTTTTGCATGGAAGCTTCATTTTGTGTGACGATTTTTTTGTAGAAATTATAGGCTTAAAAAATCTCATTCATAAACACTATCCCGAAGCTTTCATATTTTAGTTATCTGCTTACAATAAAAATTTGATCGTAATTAGAAGTTGCGAGATTGTTTCGGGTTTCCATTGAAAAAACATAATTAAGGCCAAGCGTAAGAGAATCTAAGGGCTTCGCTTGAAAAATTAAATTTATTCAGCGCGGATACAAAAGTAATTTCTACCATAAATTTGTTTTTGCTTCTTAGTAACTTGTGAATCACTATAAGGAATGGAAAATAGGGAGAAGCTCCCGAGGATGGGAGTGGGATAGGAAATGATGAGGCGGGAGAGAGATAAAGAAGATGGAAGAGAAAGAGGAAGGAGGATATGAGTGCACGCGAGACGAAGAGTGGTAACGAAGAAGAAGAAAGAGACAGAGGGAGAAGAACAGATGGGAGACGAGGCAAAAAAAAAACATGAAAAAGAGTCCCACCACCAAAATGTTCCCTACGCGTAGCTCAGCTCTCCCTCCCCCACCTTTTTAACCCACCCCCCAACCACCGCCACAAAATTGGAGGAGAGAGGAAAGAGCGGAAGAAGGGGAAGTGAAGGGCTTAAAAAAGGGCGGATGTTGGAGGGAGGGGGAAGATGTGGGGGGATTCAGAAGGCGAAAGGGCTTGAACTTATTGGTCCTCGCATTTCGGAAGGAACCGGGTCGCATTATATCCAGCAGTGCCGAGAAGTAAGAGTGCCCTAACAACCGAGATATTTAAGCAAGGGGACTGAATGGAGGAGGCCCAATGACATCCCACAGAAGGCTGATTTCTGTTGCCACTTCGGTCGCATTTTAATCGGTTTTCAAAAATTCACGCGGCGCGGTGATGAATGCAATTCGATCCACTTTTTTTCCAATATTTTTCAGTTTAGTGTTTGTAATTGCGAGGTATAGGCATTCAAAAGTTTTGAATTGATATATCACATCATCATGTGTAAAGAGTTCGGTTAATACCACAATTATAGATACCTTTTTTCCCCGCGAAACTCGGATCAATTTGTCCGTTAGCGACACGAGTGGCGACTTTAGTAAATCCATTTAAAAGCGCGATGGGTGACAACACATTTGAAGGCCGACTTGAGGATCCTCTTTTGTATTATTCGCGTCTTGAGATACGAGCCGTCGAAAGCCTCTTTTTGTAGGCCCGACGAAAAATCATTTGGCGAATGCCAAAAATGAAAATAATTCACAAAAATCTGTGAAAAATGGATTCGGAATCGCATGAAGATGAAAAAGACATAGCCTTGAGAGGATAAATATCTCAATTCTGAGGGCCATTCTGTTGTGTAAGCCTTGAGTTTATGTTCGCGCGCATAAGTGCAGTATCGCCCACGGGAGATCGTATTTTGCACAGCGGTCAAGCCGTAATTGGGTTCCCGGAACAATCCCCAGGGCAGCTAAATTCACCCCGTCTAATATCACCTGGGTTTTAAAGAGCAGAACTTCACTCGCAGAGTCCAGTCCTTTTTATCGTCCATCACGCGGAAAACGGGAATGCGTTAAGCACCTTGTGTTCGCCTCGAGCAATAGAAAGGCCGCACTGCCCGTCGGATCAAACGTAGGAAGTTACCGGCGCAGCGGTAAAATTATAATCATCCGACACCCCATTTATTCTGTTTTCCTAGTTCCCCTTTTCAAGCACCATCTTATTCTCTTAAGGGTTCCGCTAGACCTTCACCTTCCGCTATAAAAGTACAGCGATATATAGTCGTCATAATTATGATGGAATGAGTATATGCATAGAGTATAGGAGGAAGGTCCCGTATGCCCTCAATTATTTCGTTAATTAAACCGTTCGCACTGCATAGTCTGCTATATCAACTGATTATAAGTAAAGGAGATTTAAAAAAAATAACTTACGCCCCTAATTTGAATGGTTTGGTGGGCTATTTTATCATTATTCTAATTAGGAACTATACCATTGCATTTGTTGACTTATTATCTCAATGTAGAACGGTTAACGTTTCTGGTAAGAGGGTACGATGCCAGCGAATGAGGGAAAGGTTCCTAACATATTTATGCATTACAGTTTCATTAAAGTATCACATTGAAAAATATAGAAAAATAGCAATAAAAAATATAAAACTTAAAATCACGCATTTGCGCACTCATCGCCAAGCAATTATGCCCCAAAGAAAAACGTCCGACTTGGCATCAAGTACGCACTTACTCAAATTTTCGAGGATTTCTCCTACGCTAATGACCACACTCGTGTTAATAAAGCTACGACTTTATTCAACTGCCGAACGGGCATAGACAAGTCATGGAATAAGTGCATTTTCCAGGACTGTAGTCTTCCTCTTCCGTCTAAGAGTGTCATGCTACAGCATTACGCACTCCACGTGCCAACTATCGATCTCTTTCATTTGAGGGAGAAAGGGGAAAAAAAATAATTTGTACAAGAGGGAAAATATCCGCATTCATAACAAACTCGATGAAAGGTCTTAATGAAAAAGGGCCAGATGAGTGCATGAAATTACATCAAGGGTGAAATGGGTAAAAAAGAGTGCTAATATTTACTCTCGCGGGTAAAATAAACAGCAGTCTTAATTATCTTTCGAGTGTTTTCACCTGTGGCGTGATGAATAAACTATTTGCCTTTCCGCTTCGCTTATTCCATGAAAAAAAAATAAATCTTTTTCTCGTCGCGCTAAAAAAAGACCGAGTATCCGTACTTAGAATGTCCTATTGATTTGGGATAAAAAATCTGCTGTTAGTCGAAGAGCTGGGAGCGTGGATACCCAGTGAGTAGAGCTGAGAAGCCCATCCAAAGGGTCTAGGGTTCAAAAGGCTGCTGATCTAAAGGGTGAAGCCTTCAGGCCACATTGAACGTAATTCTCGCAGTGAAAGTGTCCAGGAAAATAAACTGCCATTTGTGAAATTCACACTCCGATGGCTTTGTCTTCGGTGAGCATTACCCTCACCTATCCAAACCAACTTTCAGGTTGAATAACAGAGTGAGTGACTAGAAGAGTATGAAATTCGATATTCCTGGAGAGACTTGTATGCCTTGATAAACTTTAATGTTTTATTCGGAAACAGGATCCTAAGCACTCAGCTTGATTAGTCACTCAGCTGGTCGCGTCAAGTGAAGTATCTGAAACTTAGATGAATTGTTGCCACCTTGTTTCTATGTGGACTCAAAAGTAAATTGCCATCTATGTATTGGAATTCATCTCAATTTTCTCAACGACCACGCATTTTAAAATATGAAATTGATTAAACTGCCGGTTATACCCATGTTACCAAAAATATTGATTGAATAGGCTGCATGACACTCTAATGCCAGGACGTTTTTGGTATTTTTTGCGCTGCGTTACTCAAAAGTAATACTATCGTCTCAAGGCCTGTTAACACGGTCATTAGTTCATACAGATTGATGTTTAAATATGTGTACGCGGGAATGAACGCGAAAAAAATCTAAAGTGCAATCACCCAACTAGTGCGGATGCATGAACAGAAAAAGAACCTCATCTAATTTGGAAGTATATTTGTGCATGCTGCGTTGCGGCCCACAAAAATAGTTCAGGCAATCAGGCATTAAGCCTTACGTGTTAATGTATTGCCTAAATAGGCCTTCAAAGTTTCAGGGTACATAAACACAAGTCAACATGTACCACTACAACAAATGAAAAAATTTACATAGGAATGAGAAAATATTTTAATTTGAGATTCAGGCAAATGGATAAACAATGGTATACTCTGACGGGTGTTTCCCGTAACGACCGTGGCTAGTCCCGGTATGCTTAAAAATATTCCTATACTTACAGATAATTTCAAGATGATGGCTCAAGTTATGAACAATTCATGCGTCAGGAAATAAGACCGGTTGAGCAGGGGTGATGAATACTCTCAAATATATTATTTCAAAGTACTGAATTCAGAGGGGATCCGAGAGCTACACGCAACCAGCATAGAGCTACCCGCTCCCAAGAATTTTTATTCACGCCCATTCCAGGGGCCGATGAAAATTAATTTCGTTTGATGAGTGGCGAACGATACTTGATGAATGAAAGGGCGGTTTAGCGTTCAATCTTTGTTTTATGGCGGATGAGAGAGACCAACTACGTCACTTGTGACGCGCTTTATGAGTGTCATTACTTGAAGGGGATATTGAAGCGAGGGGAAACCCTTGGAAGGGAGTGAATCATGGGGAAGCGGGCAGCCATCACATCCGTCGTCGGCTTCAACGCCCGCCCCACGTGACGCTATCGCCTACTTCATCCATTTTTCAATTGCTTGGAGCATAATATTTTTCGTCAATGAATTTCGTCGGCTGCAATTAATGGATAGTCGATGTCAGAACGTAAAAACGCTGGTAACGTTTCCCCGCAAAATATTTGATGACTTATAAATAAAATAAATAGGTAGGTTCATGTTATAGGAAATTTCCCGGAATATTTTTTACAGATCGTTTCATACACTTTGTATTATCTTAAGGTATTTATTGTTTGTATACGTTGGCTATAATAAATGTATGGTAACCGGTGGTGATATAGAACTTTTTGAGGAAATTGCCATTATTTAAGTGTAATATTTCCTCAGATATGAAGGCTGAAAACAACTCTATATTTGATAACTTATAGAACCATTCGAAATATATCATAAACTAGGTCAAATTATTGATTATTTTGTAGGGATAAACTACCTGTGTTATTAACATATAAAAAAACCTCCGGAGAGCAATAATAGAAATAATATCACCTTGTTATTCTTACCTATTAATTTGTAACGATCCAACATACGTAAAGGTGTTGATGGCAATCAAACACCTCATTCTCAACTAAGAATTGCACGCCGAAAACGAGGCAAATCCAAAGATTTTTCTCATGTCTTGAATCATTCTTCAGCACCGAATATATCCATCATCTACCTTACAATAGGGAAATATATTTTCAACATCCAATCGCCATAAATCCTCCTATCGGCGAACTCGCCATAGTTCAGAGGTATTTTTCGAATTTCATGATTCGAAGAGAAAAATAAGGTAACTATTCAGGCAAAAAAAATTGTCCATAGCTTCCCTTTTAGACACCATATTTGTTTACGTCACGCGAGCCCATTGGCGATAAAACCGAGAATTGACCGGACGATATTTACAAACGTGCGGAACGACTCTTTCAAGCCCGCAGCAGCGTAAGGCAACACGGAAACCGAGCCCCTTGCTCTGAATTCGTGATTTATACGCAGCGAAACCACTCGACAGCTCAGGTGCTGTCGGCATGCGACCTCCCACTATCTGGCCGTCCTCCGTTTGACAACTCTTGACGGCGCGATGGCTTTACCCTGGGCTGCAAATTGACGGCTTTGGGCGATGGCGAGAGAAAAACAGCAGGCTACCGCTCTAACCCACTTTTTCCACCGTTCGCTAGAAGGGGGATAAAAAAAACTGAACTCCTTAAACTCGAGTACTGGAGTTTCGTAGCATTGACTTCTATGAGCTCGAGACGGAACGAGAGGCCACATAAATCCTCTTGTCTAGGCTAGTCGTAGAGAGGATAGTAAAAGGAACTGAGGGCGAGGTCGAGGAGCTGATTTAAATGATGGCTTGTTTTTTTATGGATGAGCAAAGAAAAAGAACTAAACATGTTTTTATGACGCAAACAAAGAAAATGCAAAATCTGAGCTCATCTGAATAGTACTTTAAAAGCATTAAAAAAACTTAAAATACGCATAGCGTGTGTGGTACCCCACTCTTTCCCCCCGTTAGACATAGAAACTTTCCACTAGATAGAAACTTAGATAATACAATTATATTTTTTGTTTGCATTCCATTATACCATTTTTTTATAGAGATGAGTGCGAATTTACTACCCGTGATTGTTTCGCAGTTTTTTTGCATCTCTTCATCATAATGTCACCATTTACTATACATTGTTTCTCGTGATTTACCGCCGACATGTAAATTTTTCAGACTCCGTTTTGAAATATTTCTCACAATTCACTATAGTCTTGAATCTAATTTTTGGGAGGAATTCATTCACTCTAGTGTATGAAGATATATTCTTTTTACTCTCATCCTTAATTTGCAGTTTTATGATAGTGAGTATTAACAATTGATGTTCTTAATGGTAAGATTACACATTAGACTGTAAGTTCCAATCTTGCCCAACAAAATTGAATTTTTACTATTTATCTTCCATATTCCTGGTAGGTTTCCATTGCAATTATGATGAACATGCAAGCGTGAGATATTTTTTGATAATTGAAAAACATAGGAAAATTGAACTTATTCCACGAATAAACGCTTTTTTCACTCCATTTCAAAATACATTTTATACAGTATTAATTCGCAAAATATCGCCTCTGCGATTTTTTCGTTTCCCTAATAATTACGGTATCAAAAAGTTAGAACTCTACGGGAATATGTGGACGGCAGTGAAGGTAAATTGACCATATTCCACGAATAAACACGTATTTCATTCCATCTAAAAATACATCGAAAAACGTTTTCATTCGCAAAATATCGCAAATACGATTTTTACATTTCCATAATCAATACTTTAAAAATTAAAGCTCTAGGGGAAAAGCGTAAGGCGGACGACAGATAAGTTACATTGAACTTATTCCCCGTATAAGCACTAACTTCACTCCATCAAAAAATTTATCTAATACCGTATTTATTCGCAAAATATCGCCATTGCGATTTTTACGTTTCCCTAATCATTACTCTAAAAAGTTACAATTCTAGGGGAAAAGCGTATGCGGACGACAGAGAAGTTATATTGAACATATTCGACGAATAAACACTAATTTCACTCCATCAAAAAATACATCTAATACTGTATTTATTCGCAAAATATCGCAATTGCGATTTTTATGGTATCTAACAGTTATAACTCCTGGGGAAGGGAGTACGTGGTCGTCAGGGAAGGTGGAAGTCGATAGGACTGCGAAAGCTCTTCCGTGGAATTGAAAGCAAAAGCGTCCTTGCCCCTCTCCCACTCCAACCCTTGTCATCGAACGACACCCCTCCCTCTCCGAGTCCCCAAGGGAGGGCAGGTGGGGGATAGGAACGAGGGACTCCGGGTACGAAAGAATCGAGCAGCAGAGAGTGAGTGGGGGGGAAGGAGTGAGATGGATTGCTGAATGAAAAGAATGACTCCGGGAGGAGAGAAAGTGATTTCACATTCCGAGAACTCGGCGCAGAGACAGCGAGCGACGGCTCTGACTGCATGTTATCTTGATAACTTGATACCTGCGATGAAATCCACCGTGGCAGCCCCTCGACATCCAGGAAGTTGGAGGAATATCCAGGAGAAAGAAAAATATTCTCTCTTCTCGGGCGCAAAATCCATCTCATGCATATATCTGTGCATGCTATTACTTAAAGAGGACTACGCCCTAAGGCAAGGAGTAAAAATAGCATCCAAATCTGTGCTTTCACATTGTCAATGTAATATGAGCGGGTGAGAAGCCAAGGGGTAAAAGTGATTTCTGCATTTAAACAGAGTTAGGCACAGAAATAAGCTATAGAAAACAAACGAGATCAATTACATACTTAGTAATGCACTTGATTTTCCACTCGATGTCAGCACAAAACAGAGACACAATTTAAACACTTGGCAACCAAGTTTTTGTGTATTTCTTCTAACAATTAACTTTACCTAACTCTGTTGAGAAAAATAGTCACTTGTACCCTTGGCTTCTCACCCCCTCATATGATGATTTAAAATATATGTATCCTTTAAGGGAAATTACGAGAAGACAAAGGAATGGTTTCTCTACACGTAAATAATATTCGCTAGAGATACGTAACATTTCTACCGAATTATTGTAAAAGGAACCTGCTGATCAGCAAGGAGTGACTTAGCAGGACCATGATGTAAAATTAATTAAATAGTATACGTTTAATGTTAAACCTCCATTTTATAAAAAATGCTGTTAGAATGCGCATTTTTTTCAATGCTACATACTTTGTCAAATCATTGATTTTCTGTATTGAATTTTCTGTATTAAATTAAATTATTGGGCAGCAAACAATTAAATCAATAGATCGATAGTTTAGTAATAGTAGGATGATAATGAAGTAAGAGGCGGCAGTTTCCCATATTAGTTACATTTAAAAACATAAACTCTAAAATGACAATCAAAGACTTTGTAATTAATTAATGGGTTGAAAATTTTTGCGTACGATTTCTACCAAGCAGACAGTTTATATCGTTATCTGCCGAATTTGGGAAAAGCGGTGACTGATTTAAAACAGACGCAAGAAATAGAAAAAACGCGTTGTCGACACTGGAAAAAAAGTTTTCGGAGTTACAAATGTACTCAGATATGTAACAGCGGAGAGACAACTTAGGGAAATAAAGCCTAGTTGGATAATAGATGGCACAAGAAATTAAGTTAATATTCAGTTAAGCATGTTGTAGATATTTGAGAATAGAATTGAATGATTATCATTAAAAAGTATATCGTAGAAATATGTAAAGTAAATCCTCTGCCTGATATTTCAGCGTAGGCTTTCACGTGATCATCAATCTATTTATTTTGACGGCACAGTTCATTATTTTCATTAAAACGACTGCTGATTGAAAGAAAAGTATTTCATTCCATTTCCGCCTACATAGTTTTTTTCCCAACCGGTCCGAGTATAAACATTTCCCTTGCGAGCACTTGGAAGCGCTACCCGCAATCAAGAATAAACTATGCCGCGGTGATTTGCCGTATCAATGCTCAGCTAGCAGCAGCGAACTACCAAGAGATAGCACACACAAGCACATATATACGGGATAAACAGCGATGCGGGGCAACTTATGGCCTCAACCTCACTCCCATAGCCCCGGAAAGAAGCAAGCGTTTGATCTACATGCATGCAATTCTCCGTCTGCTCCCGCTCACTGGAAATGAAAGGTTATTTCGCAATGGGGTGGCTTTGAGTGCGGTAGCGTGTAGTTTGCGCGGCCGCAGTGAGAGAAGGACGCATTCAAAGGCACCCAAACATCGTCCCGGGACTTTGATCTCACTCGGCGCGGTACCCAGCATGTGTGGGGGCTGTCTTAGCGACCACTCTTTTTGTTTCATTGACAACGTTTATCCGCACCGCGGAACGTTGGCTGTATGCACAGCAAAACGGCTGCTAGCAATCGAAGTTCTTTTGCCTCTCGATAAACCTCATTGAAATTCACGATGTGTTGGCGACCGAACAGATAAATGAGCAAGTAAACCACTTAAGTGACGTTTCCGCAGTTTTAATCCGAACAGCGAGGAACAGTAATCAAAATGTGATATCAGTTCTAGGAAAAAAATTGATAGAGAATTTGGTTAATTAATCTAGGCCATGGCAATGTGTCACTCGAAAATGGGAATTTTACAGATCACTAATATTGAATATCCAGTTTTTTTAATTCATACCTTTGATTTGGCTTCACGATATTTTACTAATAATAGTAATGATAAATTTATTTTTCTGGGACACTGCCTTTTGGGACCTTAAATTACGCACATTTTTATAAATGGACTCAAGTATGTCACAACGGAGAGTAAACTTAGGGAAATAAAGCCTAATTCAATATATGATACATTCGGTTGATTTGCATTAAAACTCGTATGTATTAAGGGATATAAATAACTTATCATTTAAAAGGTTTATTGTAGAATATTTAAAGTAGATTTAGGCCAATATTGTTTTACGTGAAAAATCTATATAAACCTAAAGATGTATAAATATATTTATCAACTGATTTTTAATGCTTACATATCCAGAAATTTAGTTTTTATTCTGATAAGCATGATGTGCATGATGATTTACGAGAACACCTACACATAAAATGAAAACAAGGTAAGATTTCTCCTCAGCTCCTTCTTGCTGAATCTCAAGCGTAGTCACTATTGTACTTTTCATTTAGGTGTGAATTTATATTCATATATGTTTGTAAAGTTAACTGTTCCATAGAATTCTGTACCATATTCTTAACCACTGAATTTATGATTGAAAATCGACACAATTTTCTTCTACACTGAGGGATTTTCGGGATCGCCCATAGCACGGCCTCAAAGATCCACATTGATGCGTTACTTATTGATGCTTTTGATTTTGGAGCAAATAATTTTGATGTGGTGAAGATACGAATTTCAGGTTTTGGCTGTGGGTGTCTCCACCACGAATGTCTTTGGTGGAGGGAGGTAGGCGCAAGGGTGGATGGGAGGAATTCAAGGGGAGGGGGAAATGAGATATTTGATTTGTGGATGCGTCGACGGAATCTCGTCGGAAATAAATTTCTCCATAGCGATGGATTTTCCACCGAACGAAGGGAATAGAAAATTTCACGTTCAGCTCCCGGGAGCGGATTTCGTGTATATCGACGGATGGCTATAAGAACAACACTACAGAGTATCCTACCGGCCATGTCGTAGGAAGTTAGCACGAAGTGATCTGCATTGCACTCAATAAATGTAATTTTAGGGTTTTTATCACAATACCTCGTACATTTATGTGAATAGGGGTCAGTTCTGATCAATCACGTAATAATTAACTCCGATAGGGAAGTATTTAAGCGAAGGAATTACGCAACTGAGTCCACGGAAAAACGTTTTGCGTGTCAATGTATCAATATCTCTCTGTACACTAACGAATAATCAATACGGAATAAACTAAACAGTCACAGTAGCTGATATATTACCTACTAAGGTTTAAATCTCATAGAGTTCTGTTTTGGTCTAGGTAAGTTCATGAAAAAGTGGAGTATCGGAGCTCTACCGTTTCCACTCCATTTCCCAGAATATATGTATGCTTTTTTTCGAAAACGTACAATCGAAACCATGGTATATAATTATAATCAAGGTGAATCAAGTTCCGCTATCGATTTCAGCACATTAAATTAAATCACATAAATCGCTATCGGAACAAGCAACGAAGGATATCGAGCCACGGAAAACAGGAAATAGGTTGAACTCATTTGCAAGTCGACAGTACTGAGAGAAATCAGATACGTGCACTCCCCCTTCAATAAAACCATTTAAGCGATCACGAATAATAATGCCCAAGGGAGGGGGTTTTTCCACCCTAAACGGAATTATTATTACGATCGGTTGATTAGGATTTGTTGCAACGCGATCTTAACTTGTTGTGCTAGAAAATTTTCCCTCCGACGACTCATATCGATGCCTCACAGCGACATCGAAATGAAAATTTTCAAACGACAAATTTCAGCCGCGTTGCGAGCCATTCGTAATCAACCGTTCGGAATGAAAACCAATCGGAATACTTTCGAACAGTCTCGAGCAAACTCCACTAGAGAAACGAATAGTTAACCCAAGCGGGATGCTAACCCGCGACGTAAGGTCCCGAAGGCTTAAGACTAATTGTAGCCATGACATCTCCAAGGCCGGTGAACAAATGAAATGTAAAAATCGATGCTTGTCAAAAATAAAACCGATTCCACCGACTCTAAAGTTCTCACAGGAGGGAAAAACACATCTTAGTGGAGAGAACCAAAACATGCTCGTGTTTGGGCTTCCTGTTTCACAGCAACAGCCTGAAGTCTCATTCGCGCCATGCACAAGGGAGCCATTGCATTTTCTTCCAGGCGAAGTGTTCTGTCAGCTTCGAAAGAGATATATTAAACGCATCAAGGAGACGACACATAGGACTTGGGACAACGGGACGATCCAGCGCTTTCACGTAATATGCCCTGGATGAATATCAACCTCGTTCCCTGAAAGCGGCTCGAGGCGATCTGAGTACATCGTCATGGGATGTTCCTAGTCAGGGGACCTCGTAAATGATTTTTTGAAGAAACGGTCGTTTTGACATTCTTCCTGAATTAAGGTCGCTACTAAACTTAAACGGTTTACGATGGGAAATATTCTGATATCCATATCCTCAAATATCGCACGGTATACCGCAAAATTCACAGAAACTATTTCACCAGATTGTCCAAAAAATTTCCATCATTACGCTCAAACCTCAAGTAATAGAAGTAAGAAGAATTTACTGCAAGTTAAAAGTATTTACTCATACACGTTCTCATGCAAGTATTTTCTACACATTCAACTGTTATTTAGCGCACTCCTCCCGTACAAAGCAATCACTCCGCGTTGGTCCATATTTCTTTCGAAAAATTGTTTCGACGGCGTCGATATCAGCTTCTTCATGTCACTGAGGTAACCAGACACTGGGTTATGATATTTGGAGGAGGCTAAGGAAAGCTAAGGTCATCTGCACCATAAGCTAGGATAGGGAGAGAAGGGTGGAGAGAAGCCCGGTGTCGGCATTAGCCTACTCTTAACGAAAGGCGCCGAAGGGGGCCACGGCTTAACATCCCATCCGAAGGATAGAGTGCTGTACTTTAAGTACCCCCCAGAAGGCGTCTTCTTGGACGTCCCTGAAAAAGCCCTGCCACCGCCGGGATTTGAATCCGGGCCAATGAGGGTCAGTAACGATACAGCATTTCCGCCTTCTATATCCTGGCCGTGGGTCAAGTCATTCCTGATTGGCTGCTACCAATATC
Organism: Ischnura elegans; assembly: GCF_921293095.1. NCBI lineage: Eukaryota > Metazoa > Arthropoda > Insecta > Odonata > Coenagrionidae > Ischnura > Ischnura elegans. The sequence continues at coordinate 29,884,151 of NC_060249.1, forward strand.
CCTATCTCCCGGTTGAAGGTTGGAGATATTGGTTCTTTTCGGAAAACGTTTCCATTCCTAGGCCTAAAAAACATAAGAATAGAGAATACTGGACACAGGCGGATTAAATCCCGGAAGATCTACATCTTTTAGGAGATAGCTCGGTGGGCTAATGGTTTATAGTAGGACTTCTGCTAGGACAGCCCGGTTTCCAATCCGGATGGGTGTTTTGAAAGCAATTAATACAATCTCTAGCAATAAGAAGATATTCAAGACATGGGGAGGCCCAGGGAAAGGAATCTGCTCCCCACCTAAGCCTGAACGAGTGAATTCTAACACCAGAACATAAATTACGGTATCCTAGCCTATCCCAACCAACCTCGGGGTTGAAGCCACGAGCGAGAGATAGAAAAAAGCAAACTTGGTTACAAAAGGCAAAAACCTTCCCCCAAGTTTCACATTTAAGGGGAAAGCTTGCGAATAGTGCACAAGGGAACATGGCTAAAACAAAACCCTGACTCGGGTCGCATAAAAGTTTTGTTCAAAAAGGCATGATAAAAGCTTCGCGGGAGAAAGCGGATCGATAATCTTTCGTTCCGGTCCGAGCTTGACGCCATCTCGACTCGACCCAGCACAAAGAGCGAGGAAATGTACGGATGGAAAAAAAGAAAACTCACGTTTCAATTTCCGTGGCGTTAACTCGACAGCGAGGATGCATCGGGACTGCGCTGTTCTGTCCTTTCTTTTTCCTGTGGTGCCGTCGAATACTCTCCTCTCTGGGAGTTCTTCTCTCCCCTAGCTTGCATCTCCCCGAATGATTTGTTGAAACAGCTCCCAGCTCTTAATTTTTTTCCAATATCTAAAATACCTCAACCTTGTAAAATAACAGTTCTCTGTCGATGTGATCTTCCATTTTGAAGGCTCGATAAATACGATTTCCGACGGATAGATATCTGAATACTATTTGATACGCCATCTATGCCATTGTGAAGTAGTTTTTCCTTAGACAGTATTGAAACTAGCCGCTCAATGTATCAATCAGAAAAATATTCTTGATTGAGCACCTTAACAGCTAAGTGCAATTTTTTAAAGATAATTGCAGATAACGGTTGGTGGAGTACACAATACTGTTGTAATAAAGACATATAGGTAAATCACTAAATGTATATGTATCTTTCATCAGTGATTCACTTGTATCCCTTTGCCACAACAATAGTGTGTACCCCACCAACCATTATCTATACTTATTTCCGAAAATAAAAAAATGCACTTATCCCCCTTGGCTTCTAGGGTCCTCAATTTCTAGTTCACCTCAAAATTCAATAACATGGTTATTTTACACAAAAACTTTTGATGACTCCAAACTAGCTGTAAAAATGCTGGCAATCCCTTTCAGATACCATCCACGATTTTTCATTATACCCTTCGGCTGACGGCGATTGAATGTTTTATTTCAATAGCCGTCTAATTTTAAAGAGGTTTCATCTTCCGCATCATCAAATAATATTGATATCAGTGGGTGAGCGTACCCATTGCGATAATATTCCAACAAATATTTTATCCTAACAGGTAATTTTACTAGATATGATTTCTTATATTATTTTCCTCTTTTTTGGGGCTTTAAATTTTTTTCTCTATAATCACTATATACGGTGCGGAAAATTTTCATGAAGAATACGAAAAATGTATGAAATGTATTTACGACCCCCCGATGAGGCCTTTTACTATTAAGAGGCTGAAACAAACAAAAAACGCGCAGCAAATAATTTTCATCGCCATGGAAATATATACTTCATGACATTTTTAGTATTTTTCATGAAAATTTTCCGCACCATATCTAGTGATTATAGAAAAAAAAAATTAAGCCACAAAAAAGAGGAAAATAATATAAGAAGTCATATCTAGTAAAATGACAACGGAACATTCTCGGTTGCGTGCCTCAGAATGGATCAAGGCGAGAAAAAGAACTAGGCAGAAATAATTTGAGCGATCATGAAATATTATATCTTCTTGTTTGGATTAGAACATTTAGTCAGTATCGTATGCTATCTACTTTTTATGAAGGAAGGTAAAAGTTACGGCGAAGGAGTGAATGAAAAATGATAAATCAAATATAAATGTATTGATTAATTAGAAGATTAATTGAACTGAATAGTAAACAATCACTTCCCTTCATGCATAGAACTGACCGCTACTTCTGACAGAGGTCTATTCTTAATCATCCTAGAGCAACTTTCGAATCACGCTGTCCCTTTTGTGATATTTCGCGGAATTCATTACGATTCGCATTCTTTCCTCTTCCAGAATCCAGTAACGTCCTTTCCCATAACTTCATTTTTTGAATAATTTTTATTCCTCCCTTCGTTGGAATTCTTTTAAACGGGAAGATATCCCCATTGTGTTCCCATGCCTTTTTATTTCCTTTCGGTACCACCGGATTCCGGAACTTCTGTTTGTTGAATGCTTCCGGTTCTTTATTACGACGGGCGAATATTTTTTTCATGCATCCCAAATAAAAAAAGAAGGGGGGAAACTTCTGAACGTTCAATAAAATGTAGGAAGGAACTTTGGACCGCAAATTGAAACAACTATTCGTATTCCGTTTTTAAGAGGAGGTCTCGGGAGTGTGGGATGGGAGGAGAGAACCACACTACCTACTTTTCTGAACACCGTAAAATTCTTTCTCTCCCCCCCGACTTGATTCTTTTTATGCATGCCTCTCTCTCTCTCACTGGAGGGATTTTTATGCCTCTTTTCATTCCTTTCCGAATCCCCTCTCTCGCTACAAGCATCCATTTCTTTCTCCCACCCTCCCTCGTTCCACCGAAGAAGTTACCCGTTCGCCGGGCAAAGCTCTCAACATCAGCGGAACTAAACTCCCTTCTCTTTCTGCCGGCAGCACCAAATGGCTTCACCTCATCCCCGCACCGAGTGGTATTATGACAAATGCTCCAGTCTCTTTTTCCTCTTCTTGTTTCCTCAAACCCTTCCCTATCCCTCTAGAGGTTTCTTGGTTCCGCGGAATATTCTACGGTGAAGTTTGCATTTTCGGCAAGTCCTCAAACAACCGTAGTTTGAGGGAAAGCGATATCCCGTGGTTATTTTTGAAGGTGCATCTTCCAGTTTACGCATATTCATCTCTATTGGCACAAACCTTCTTCTTTATGGCATGGGAATCTTGTCAAAATAATTATTTCAGAGGGTGGGTGAAATTCAGTGGAAGGATTGTAGGTAGAATGAAAATCATCATCATCATTAGCAAACAATCCTAAGATTGGTTTTACGCAGCTCTCTATTCCTCTTTTCTATCCGCTAACCTTTAATAGCGATGTATTTATTCTCTTTTACGCCGTTCACGACCTGTCCCACGCAACTATATCGGGGTCGTGCTCTCGATATTATCTAAATAATTAATTGAGGGTGTGAATGAATTTTAATGAAAGGATAATTAGTTGAATGAAAATTAAAATATAGCAAAAAATTTACCTTCAATTTTTGAAGAAATGTTGAAACATACCGAAGGAACTGATGAAAAAACAAATCTTATTCCACCACGCGCTTTAAATTAAAATAGGGAACGATTGGTTTCACCTCATCCCCGCACGGAGTGGCCCAGACTTTTCCTCTTCTTTGTTACCTCGTATCCTCCCTATCTTTCTCCAGGTTTCAGAGTCCCGCGGAATATTCTGCGGTGGAGTTTGCGTTTTCGGAGCCTCGAATTCGGGAAGTTCTTAAACAACCGTGGTTTGAGGGAAAGCGATAGTCCGTGGCTATATATTAAGTGCATCTTCCAGTTTACGCATATTCATCTCGCTTAACATAGGCGTCCTTTTTTCTGTCAATACATATTTGCCGTTAGTACCAAACCAGTTTAAGGGAAGGTCGGAGTATGGTAAGGTATTTGGAGGAGGTGACCGACAGTTGAGGTCATTGGCACCATGTGGGAAGGATATGGAAGGAAGAGAGGAGAGAAACCCGGCGTCAGCATTAGCCTACTCTTAACGAAAGGCGCCAAGGGGATCACTGCTTAACGTCCCATCCGACGGACGGAGTGTTGCGCTTGAAATGTTCTCCACACAGCATTCAATCCGGAATCATTCTCTGTCACCGCCGGGATTTGAACCCGAGCCCGCCGGGTGAAAAGTCAACACTCTAGCCACCATACCAACCCGAAAGGTCGGACTTTACATGAGCTTACAGTGAACCCAAGACTTCCATAAGAAGCATTTTGATAACATTGACAGGACATACCATGCCACGTCAATATTATCAAAAGAATTAATGGAGGGTGTGAGTGAAGTTTAGAGAAATGATTGTTGGTTGAATGAAAATAATAATATGGCAGCAAAGTCATTTTCAGTTTTTGAACAAATATTGAAACATACCGAACTAATGCAAAGCAATTTTTATCACGCGCTTCAAATGATGGTCATAATAAGGAACCATCGGTTTCACTTCATCTCCGCACGGAGTGGTAGGTATTATCACAAATGCTCCAATCCTTTTTCCTCAACTCTTTCCCCTCTTATCTCCAAGTTTCTCAGTCCCAAGGAATATTCTGCGGTGAAGTTTGTGTTTTCGGGAAGTCCTTCAACAACCGTAGTTTGAGGGATGGTGATAGTCCGTGGCTATTTTTGAAGGTGCACCCATGTATCTTCCAGTTAACGCAAATTCATCTCTCTTAGAACAAACGCTCTTTTTCATTCAGTATTTGATACATATACTGTCCGTAATATCAAATCTTACACGGTAAGCTCGGCTTGACATGTGCTTACACAGTGAACCCAAGTCCTGTATGAGAATCATTTTGTTAACATTGATAGGGCATATTATTTATATCATCCCATTTTTCATTCATATTTGCACTGACAATGTTATGAATAAGAATATTCCTTTTGTGAAAATCTTGAGGTTTGGATCAAAATGTATAAAAAATACAGCCCAAGGTTTCGCTTTGTTTATAATGCTTCATCAAGTGTGATAAAACAACTACAAACACAATAAAAATTTCAAAAATCACGCACATAATTTTTTAAATTTAAAAAATAAACAAATCAAAAATACACCTACCATAGGCTCAATGTTTAAGCCTAACACTCAAGAACATTACAAAAGTAATATAAAGGAATAAGTGGCCAATAATATTATGACACTTAAAATAAAAGAAAAACCTTATTACAAAAAATAAACAAATGAAAAATACACCAACCATAGGCTAAACGTTTAAGCCTAAAATTCAAGAACATCACAAAATTAATATAAGTAAATAAGTGGTCAATAAAATTATAACACTTAAAATAAAAGAATAACCTCATCAAAAAATCTTTACATTCCCCAACAACCGTGTTCCTTGATGCGCTTCTGTTCCTCATGCCAACGAGGGTGGTTTCGATTGATCGAAACATCGAACAAAACAGTCCCGGTCTCCTGGATGCATCTCAAAACCCATAAGTCCACTCACTTGGCAAGCGACCCTTAGCTTACTTATATTTCACGGGGGGAAGAGCGACCGAGTCCTGTTCATAATTCATGAGATCGGCGAATGGAGGGGGGATGAGGACTGTGGATGGGGGAGTTGAAGAGGCATCGCTTCGAGGGAGGGGGGAGAAGGAGGAATGGATCGTACGGAGGGGAAGAAGAGGAGGATCTCTTGCGGGCGACGCGATACCATATGATAATCCGCATCATCGAAGCCACTTCTCTCCAATACTATCCCGAAGGATAAAAAACACGTATTGTCTCCCCTTCACAAATCGCTTCTGTCACATAGGAACGCGTAATAATGGATTTCCAATTCTGCTCGGCAAATCAAGTCTCATTTAAAACAGGTTTTGACTGGATTTTGTGGAAATGCTTCACTTCGCATTTAACTAATAACAAATAGAAACTTTTTACATCATATTAAACAACTCAAGCATGGATCTTTGATTATGTACCCGTGGTTCCGATTACATAAATTAATGGATAATTATAAATTAAATTTAAGTAGCAAATTATTGCCAAAAATTCTGCACTATGGATCCTTTAGAAAGAATGAAATTCGTAGGAGCAGAACTTTTAGTGGGTTAAATCTGCGAACTCTCCTCAAAACTTTAGGAATACTTAGAACAAAGCTTTTGCAATATTTTAAGGAGTTCCCCGAAATTTTCATCAAATGTTTTTAGGAATTTCTGAACTTAGGAATTTCTGATAGGGATTAAGAAAACCATCCCCTACTTTACATATCACAAGATGCTGCAATTCATGCAATCTCAATTGGAGTCAGCTAAGTAAAACCACTTGTCTGTTTCCACACACTTTTATTTAAACCGACCATGGTTTCGGCAACTCGTGCCATTATCACATAGCTTTGGGTAACAACCTATTTATAGTGGTAGAGTTTTTGAACACACCCCAATAACCTCCCCCCCTCCTGAAAAACTCTACCACTTAAAAAGGCTGTCACCCAAGGCTGTGTACCTTGATAATGGTACGAGTTGCCAAAACCATGGTCGGTTTAAATAAAAGTGTGTGGAAACAGACAAGTGGTTTTACTTAGCTGAATATCAAAGATTTCCAACGTATCACGCCGGACACTGTATCTTTTATAAATTGGAGTCCAAGCTTTTTCTCATGACTATTAGATCCTTGATAAAGTTACCTTCGCCAGAATAAGTAATATATACTCCGGTCTGCGTTTACAACACCTTAAAATTACTACCACATTCCTCGGAATGGTGTTTTTTCCCAACCTTTCATCAAGATGTTGTAGTAATGGCGGACACCTGCAACGAAGGAATCATGCCGATACTTGGTAGTCGCACACTCTCTCCTCACTGAAAAATAAGAAGAAAAAACAATTTTTAATTGAAATATTTTTAAGTGTACACTTAAAAAATAATAAAATATTTTCCAATATACCTAATTGACAAATATTATTATAGCGTTCGAAGGTCGTAAGTTTACAACTGGCTATACCTCAGATAAGTACATATACTCGCCAACCACTTTGTACTCTTAAACTTAATTGATAATATTGCTTCAACCACAAATTCAATGAAGAGAAATGAATTGAATTTGCCGAGAATTCACAAAAATATTTTCGCATCACCATACATCTCGGAGTTGCAAATTATTTGCGCTTCGAGGGGTTTAAAAATATATAATATACATAAGTTATCGTTCTAGTCAAGTGGTTCTATTTCTTTATGAACATCTCTTTGCTATGAGTTCTAGATAATCATATTCCATACCAAACTTTTAAGCCCTTTTTTCCGATCTATAATACGGATATGAAAGCTGATAAATGACTTAAGTACCTTAAATGCCAGTTTTGCTCATTATTTGTTTGAACCACAAGGACCATAAAGGAAGAGGAGCAAGCAGCGGATAGGCGAGGCATAACTGATTTGTCATTGGATGACAGCGGACGTCTTCTCGCCACCCACGTCCGGATGCAAGACGGCAGGGGCGCAAATAGACGGGAGGAAATGCGTCTGTGATGTGACAGGATGAAGGGAATCGGCATTAGTTCCGCCATCGGTTGCAGGGAACACATAAAATACTTAACGAGTGGACTGATATCAATTCGAATGAGGTTGGAATCGGTCACTGAGTTAGAATTTCTAATTTCAAAAACTCGTGGTAACGTTTGGTAATGGTGTCTTTGATTGGTTCAACAAAGAAAATCAACGTAGTTGCTACGAATAATATGGAAGAGGAAAACAATTGTAGGTTTTGCCATAAACACTGGAGGCTTAAGATATTCCCCTCCCCGTAACTACAGGAAAGATTGAAGAGGTGAAAATCTAGAAGGTGGAGCGTTTTAATTCCTCCATCTTAACAGTCAATGTTTAAAATCAATTGACGAATACCTTTAGCCTCTTGCATTTGCATATAAGACCTTAGACACATAAAATTATAACTACAGAGATAAAGCATACGGCCAAGGCGTCGTGGATATTAATTGATCGCCACCGCAAAATATCGATTTCAATCCGTACCTTTCCATCAACTCCAATGTACGGTATTCTAGTAGATTCTACATTCCCCATTTCAGCCACAAAAGTTGGTCCTTAATTAACCACAACTTCTAAGCGATAAGCATTAGGCTCCACGGAAATTAATTAGCCGCAGTTTGCACTCTAACTCAGCGAACTTTATAGAGAATATTAAGGAGGCAATTACATGGAGTGCGGATTACGGAATTTACACGAGTGTTAACGATTTATTTCCTAACTCTAACTTTCCACTTGTTAGTGAACACTTTCCTGCTAGTTATATCCGTTATCATCCACTTCAATCGGTAATCCATTCATTAAGTGCTCGTAAATTCTACACCAGTAAGTTTAATTACACTTGATTAATGGATTCCAGTTTTGGTTCCATCGAATTCTAAGAGCAATTGCAAGATATTAAGATTACGAATTTTCTGTAGAATGCTTACTCGATATTCTCAGCTCTAGAGATTTCAATAGAGAAATAACCGGAGCAGTTCCGTGATATTACCCGGTTGAAAAGCCAAGATTACTGCATCTTGCAAGTAATTAATAATAAAAACGTGTATTAAACGTATTTTACTGGACTACTGAGGCAGAAGTATTCCTAAATGGAAGATTTAAAAATATTCAGTAATAGCGATAACGAAGAAGGTCACAAAAGAGCAAATGGTCACCAGCCTAAAAAATATTCTAGAAGTACCTAATGATTACTTTTCTCTGCCACTTTATCCAACTTTATTTTTCCGTAACACCACTCTTGTAAGGACTACGGTAGACGACATCCATGACGTCTCTTCCCCCTTGGCCGGATCGACTATCGATTAGGAAGATGATCCTCGTCAGTTTTATTGGAAAATGATGATTAATCCCCCTCCTGCTCTTCATTCGGGAGGCAGATCGGGGCCGCGTGCCGGAAAGTGCAAAATTGAAAAGTCGCGAAGGCGCGTGTCAATGCGACCGTGAGTGATGATGGCCGAGCGGAACGCAGATTCCAATCGAAGAGCCCTCGGAACTTTTTTAACCCACACCCTCGCCATCGGATGCGTATGTCAAGCAGTACCCTTATTTGATTGATGGGGTCTTCTTTTCACACTTCCGAACTTGAAGAGTGATCGTGAGATGCTAGTCGCGATTTGGGGCATTGAGGACTGAGATGTGATGCCCGAAAAAGTTTATAATAATAGTGACGACCGTGAAATGTGTCAATATATTTGGACATATGATTTAACGAACGGTGATTTTACACCCCAAAATAATATTCTAATTGCAATAGCATCAATAAGGTTACCACTTACACCATAAAGGCCGTTTTACACGGTACACGGAATTGCGCAATCTAACGTACGTGCGAAGGCGCAATCAAAATTGCATCGTGTAAAGCGGTGAAATGCTAGAACACATGCGAGAATGCGTGGATGCGAGACGGCAAGATAGCCCCTGTTCTAATTTCGTTCATGCATTCGCGCAATTCCACGCCATTTTAGAAATTAATGCAGCTCTAACCTGCGCAATTCCGTGCCCCGTGTAAAACGGCATTTACACAGGCTCATACGATAATTAATGTCCAACTGTATGCCTTTAATACATATCTTCACTTTTCATAATGTCTCTTCCAAAGTATTTTCATTACCGTCACCGAAAATATATAGTGTTAAGTTATTGTTCGCGCAGTTAAATATAAACAATGTTTTCGCGATGCTATCGTTCACGCTAGAGATTGTATTATTATATTTACCGCATGAAAATGGCTAAAGGAAATTAATATTTTCACCACACAAGGATATGTGTATTAAAAAGAACACAGTGAAATGAATCCATTTGGCATTTTTTTGTTTTAGCTATTCACAATTGAATGAGATACTGAATAGGAGATATGAACGTGAATGCAATCGGTGTAGTATATCAGAATCATCGGTGACTGTTGTTAATATCACTTCAAGTGTGATGCATCTCATCTCGATACTCAACTAATCGATGACCGCTCGAGGAGGGGCTAATTAATCATTCGAAGCACGTTTCCCACTCGACAGTCTGCCGCAACCCTCCGTGGCCGATACTTATTCATCGCTTTCGTAATATCAGCCCGCGCCATTTATACCCGCATCCCCGTCCACTCTTCTTCATCGGAAACAACAGTGCATTTAATCTCATTCCTTCACAACGAATTCACTGCCTTGGCGCTGCACTGCCAAGATTGGTTCGACGTCACTCGAACCTCATTCCGCGATCTTTCATCATGCATATTTGTTTTCACCTTTACGCAATTACGTGTCGCAATGGGGGCTGGATATGTAGTATGAACGGAAAGAAAGGACATATTTCGCGTTATACAACCCGCAACCTCTCTCGCATTTATTTGGCTATGATTGACGTTCAATCAAGCCACGATTTTGTTTGATCTCCACCATTTTAACCGTATTACAAATGACGTGTAGGCCATGTGGGCTGAATTAAATACCTCAAGACTCTCAGCAATATTTTTACAATAATAAAATAGCAGTTAAATAAAATTTATAGAATTGTTTTATCCACAGCAATAAAATTTTCACATTCAGCAGTCCGACGACAAAATTTGTCCTAAGTAATTTCAAAATAAAATATAGCTATTCAACGTGAGCAAGAAACATTGGGTCTTGAGATGTGCTCTGAGAAAGCCTAAATGCAAAATGGCGGCGGCTCTGGGTAGAAACAACAATTTTCACTATTTATATAGCACCAAATAGCTGAAAGAAATAATTCATTCAGGGAGAGGTGTTTTGTGTACACACTATACATGGTTTTAATGGGGCATCTTTTAGTAGTACTTAATGTAACGTATATTTTTATTATTTTTTCAATAAAAACCAACCGTGTACCGCCATGGGTCCTAAGAACTCGTATTATTTTAAAATATTTCATAATAAATAATATTTTTAGGGTGGACGACTCCTGGTGAGCATCTCATAAAGTACTTGGGTTCATTATAAGCTTGTGTTAAGTCCGAGCTTGCCATAAACGTGTTAGGTTATACCGACATATATCAAATACGGACAGAAAACCAATTCAATTACTTATATGTTCCTCGCAAAGCTCAATACCAATAGGTTTTTTCCAGCAGTTTTAGTGCTCTTCCCTTAAAAATACTTCATTTTAAATAATCAAAAAGACAATTCAATGAGAATTATGCCCACATGGAAAGGACAGGACGTATCTGGTGGACTGAGAATTGAAGTAGACGAAAAGGATGTTCTCCACGGAGGGAAATCGTGCCCCTGCCCATATTCCTTAATTAGAATGCCTCTACTAATTAGCTCCGCTGAGCGAGTGAGACAAATTTATTAATGAATGTAACACGCGTTGCCGACGGATGAGAAATGTATCGCGTAGCGACGGACACCCGCCAGGGAGCCCCCCCGACTCCCCGATCAACCAAGAAGGAAGAGAGCAGTCCCACCCGGCCTGCCCCGTGTTCCAAACCGCTTCCGAAAATGATCAACCCCGAATTAATCTGCTGAGTCATGTGTTCGTGGATAAGGCTGGAGACGAGAGTGCGTGGTCAGGAGAGTGGGAATTATCGCGTTAGTGACTAACCATATCACGCGCTAGTTACAAGTCTGCAAAACTTGAGGGATTTTATCACGGCAGGGTTTTTTTTTATATCTGACGCAGAAGAGTCCTGAAATTCCTCGTGCGTCACCTCTTATCACGGGTGTATGCCGCCGAGGAGAAAAAGGGCAAAAAAAACTTCTGGCGAAAAATCTGCCTACGAGAGACATTGGAGGTTTTCCCCACAAAAACTTCAGTGAAGTGGTCAATGATTAATTGATCCGGTAGAACGAGCCCTTGGCTAAAACACTAAGTAATGACGTTTTTCGAATGCGCTTGAGTTCTCCCAGACATCAACGGTGGATTGGAATAAGAGATATATTTCTCTTCATTAAAATTGTCCCGCCAATATATTTTAACATTGTTATTTCCGGAAGCTGTACGTCTTGAAATGTGAATAGAGAAAAATGTTGCCCATAGTGACAAACGCGTTTTTCAGTTTCGCGACAAATTTTGCAGTCTCAGAGTGTTGTAATTATCGTGCAATACATAAATACTTAGATAAACTCGATAAGATACTATTGTTTCAGGTTTAACTTTGTGAAAATCCATTGTAAACAATAAAAAGGTAGGGTAATTTTTCACACAATTTATTTAAGACGACCGGTTTCGTCGCAGAGGTTTCGTCAGGTACTTACAGAAATCGTTTAATTTATCTTAATGAGAATATTTTTATCAACTATTCCTCCTTCTTGAAATTTCCCCTGAAGTTGAGAAACGCTCCAACCCCAACGCAACCCTCCCCTAGCAACGCGTAAAAGTAACCAAATAAACAACAAAATAACTATTAAAATAACGATTTCTGTACCTGAAGATGCCGCCTCTGCGACGAAACCGGTCGTCTTAAACAAATTGTGTGAAAGTGTACTATACCTTTTTATTGTTCATAAATACTGAGGTTAACATCCTACTTTATAAATACCCAGGAATTTAAACTCACTATCCACAGTTATTTGCGGGCCAAAATAGTGCGTGGAAACTCTCATGAGTCTTAATTGCTATACGTTCAACGTGTTGGCAGGATTTTATCCGCCTCGGAGTTCCATCTTCCTATTCCGTCGATCGGTGCGTGGATGTTCACTTCCGCCCATTGAAAAGCGCGGGACGATTTGATGCCGACTGCACGCATTCCACGCACGTCCTCAGCCACGACTCCAGACGGAACTGCTGGCCGCAATACATTCCAATAGCGACGCAGCGACGGAATCCAACGGAATCCGAAACTCATTCCGATTAGCTCCGCTCCGATGTCTGTCGTGACTCGAAGGCCGCGGTCCTTCCTTATGGTCCTGTTAGATCATCTCCCGCGGAGGAGTGGGGAGGCCGGACATTGGACAGCCATTGCAGAGGGGAGCGGTACTTAGAGCCGTATTACAGAAGATTAATCAGGTCTCGATCATGACTCAAACTCGATTCGGTTGTCACGTAGTTTTTGCTAGACCTCACTCGAGTCCCAAGCTCCCTCGGACCTTTACTCCGCAGCTTATAAGTTGAGTCCCAACACTACCCCCATAAAAATAAACACTTATTATTAAAATTATTCAATTGTCAACTGGCTGGTTAGGGTGAACTGGTTCACTGGGACAGCTCGAACGTGCCTACGGCGCATCAATTAATGCGTGGTTCAAACTGAGTCAAAAAATACCAAGATACCCGTCGTCATCGCCTCACGTATTTCAAATGAAACATCTCTCGTAAAATATCACCATGCGTGATATCAAACTTCAGTAATAGCATTTTTTATGACCGGGATACTATAATTTGCAAGAGTATATGTAAATGTACATATAAGTAACTTTGAAAATTTTACAACGGAAAGATAAAACCACTACTCCAGCTCAATTGAGTTGCGTTGAATTTCGTTCCTCAAATACGAACTCAAGCTGAACTTGAATCTGAGATGTGAAGTAGGAGGTTTTATATTGAAGATGCTATCAAATTTTGGCAAGGATAAAGTCTACGTGTAGGGAAATTTCAAAACCATATGGTCATACGCAACAAAATTTTCAAAATAGTGTAACGCCGTGAAAAAATCGCAATTCGCTCTCAAAGCGACCATTGTTGCCATAATAGACCAAAACACTGCGTGGGCACTCAAAGTATAGCCTCCAGCACAGTCGGAGCACACAAGAAGAATGATGAGGCTGAAGAGGGGATGATACAATTCGCGGGCGCGTCGCCGTGGCGATAAATTAGGCGAGGGTGGAAGACGGGCGGGAATATTTCCGAGACTGCCGAGTTCCACGCCAGCTTCGAATGCGTCCCTGCTCTGCTCACTCACTCGCTCATTCGCTCGCCAATCCCTTCCTCCCCCTCGCCCCCGCCGCCCCGCTATGTAAACGGGTTTTCGCGCAGGAGAGCGCAGTGTAGATACCCAACGATTACCCCAACTACCGCCACTCCGAGAGCCCTTCCGAACCAACTCACTACCCACTATCGCACATTCACAGCCTGAAATAGTCATTTGTGTGGACGTAACTTGAGAATGCAGCTTTCACAAACAAAAGGTTTCCTCTTAAGAAGAAATAATTTGTATAAACTATTTTCGAATTTATACTGAATTTATTTTTTAATACGAACGCATTAAAATGTTAGAAAAGAGTAATTAGTGGACAAAAAATAAGAATAATGAACTCGGCCTCGAAAATGTATCATAAATGAATAATTTTAAAATAAAATATACAAAATTAAGGTTGGAAATAAAAGGCGTACTAGTGAAGAAAGGCTTAACGTAATGCTTTACATGAGCGCTTACAAACATGAATAGTAACATGCGTAGTAATTAAATGGTTCCATGAAAGAGCAAAAAACTCTACCTCGGCCATTTTTTTAGAATATGGATATTATCAATCGAAATGCGGCCTACTGGCCAATTCAGGGCAGCGAATTCCCAATGGCTCTGGACTTCAAGATAGAAAGGATTTACGGAGAAGAGATAGCGTGAATCGCTTTAATGCAATGGGAAAAATTCGAAGTGATTGCCCTAAGTATGTGAACCTTAAATGTTCAACGAGCACCGGTCACCTTAACTGGCGCATGCACTGAGACGGACCGCAAAAAGTTGCCCCTCCGTCTTCATCCCCCGTGCCTCTCATCTCATAGCCATCCTCCCCATCTCTCCTTCACTACGGGAGAGAGAAGAGAGAGAGAGAGAGAGGGCAACGAGATCGTGACGCGAATATAAAGACGGCGGACCGAGAAAGAGGAGCTTCGTCCGAATGGAGTGAGGCCGACGGTTAGATGGAGGGCGAGGAGTAAGGTAGGTGGTGGGTTGGTCTCGCTACTCCCTTCCTCTCCTGGCGGGAGAACCCCCGTCCCTTCCCGCCACTCCTGAAGCGGCGTCGGCGGCAGCAAAGCGACCGTGCACTTACATAGGAAGGAGAGAGGGGATGGAACCCGGTCGTTACGTGAATACACGACCCAGTGGAGATAGATAGAGAGCGAGAGAGCCATCCACCCTTTTCACACAAGTAGTCTTCCTCATACCCATCCTTCCTTCCCTCCGCTAAACTCACGTTTCGCCGTATGGAAGCAGTTCCTTACTTCGCGAGGCGATCCATCAAAAAGGCTGGCTGGAGAGGGAGGGATGGCTTTGGCGCGCGCGGGATTCTCTTGCCGACTTCCGGACGAGAAATGCGCGCGGGCGGTATAACGAGGTGCTCCTGCGAGACCGCAAAGATCGCCGGTAAAACGCCGCTCGGAAGATTGCTTGCTCACTGTGCCTATCCGGAAGTCGCGATTTCACGTCGCAGCCGCGAGGGAAACTTCTCGGCCAGTTATGATGATGCCGTAATAGGGCAATAACACACTCCGACGGCAACTCGATTGGAAAATGAGTGGAGTTTACGGTTTGAACGAGTGAATAATTAAATCGAAATGAGACAAATTAGAAATAGAAATATAAGATATGCGTTAACGTACGCAGCATGGGAAAAGTTTCATTAAGAAAAGTTATTGATCCAAACTGGAATTCAGAAACAAATCTCTTTTCAAAGAGATCATATGCGGTGTCACTAGTAGGTATATCCAGGGCTTTGAAAAAGTAATATGAAATAGGTGGAGAATATAAATAACTCAATCACCAGCAAATTATTTTATTTATTTACTATGGTTTTTAAACTTTACCCAATACAATCGCATACAATACAGCTCATAAAACGAATTCTTAGGTGCATTATTAATTTTCACGCAAACACAGTGAAAACTTCTAACCCTGCCCTTTTCGTAGGCTGAAATTCTTATCATTGTAGCTTCCGAGGTGAATGGCTAATGCTTTTTTCCGGACTGAATCGCTTTTTTGTTATCTGAAGACGGGTCTGTCTTCAGCCATTTAAAAACGTCGTGAAAGCCCACGAAACATGATTAACTTATCATTACGATTTAAAATGCGTTACAATCATGACATCGTTTTAAGGTCTAGTGAAATCTAGGATCATTGATTATCTTCTTATCCATTACTGCAGGCGAGATAATTTCCATCACATATGTAGTCATCATGCATACATAGGTATAGTCTTTTCCGATTTAGTGGTAAAATAGTTAAAATCTTAACTCAGTAACCCATGATTACCTCTCAGTAAATCACAGACCAGTGTAAAATTATGAAGTAGCGGAGGAAATATAACGTGGAGGAAGAAATTTAGCAACCAAGTGTGAAGGGGCCAATGCTCCTTTCAATAATAGGGTAGTTTCCTTCATCAAAGAAAACAAAAGGCAATAATTGCGATTCGTTACCCACCATTAGTGTATTCATAATGTACAAATTATTTCGTTTTATAAATGCCGGTTTAGACGAATGGCAATGGTCAAATTTTATCCTCATTTGAAAAAGGCCAGATTGGCGCCCATGCGATTCCACTCCACGTGACGTCACAGGGACCTAGTTTCTATAGGAGAAGATAGGAGTTATACATCGTCTGAGGTTACCAATGCATGCATGAGGCGCAGAGCTCAGGAAAACATTTCTTAATAATCACTTATTAAAACTGGCTAAGGTCGGAAAGTTTTCCTCGTTTGATAAGGTATTAATAATCCTTATTTAAGCCAAGCGCTACCAGGCGGCAGGGCACTAGGCTACCCGCTGGCAGCCTGCGACGTATCAGCGCTAAGCCTCGCCTCAAGGTCACCTCACCGGGCGGAGGGGGAACCAGAAATACGACGTACGGAGAGATTTCCCATCATTCCTACTAACGCGTCGCGTTTTCGCGCGCTTGAAAATTTTCACTTTTCATTTAATCGCGAAAAATAGATATTATCATTTAAAAATCTAAAAGTGTGAAATGTGTACTCCAGGAGTAATAATCTTTCGATTAAGGCAATAAAAAAATAATAGGAAACCACCCTATTTCAGCCCTTATACTTCCCAGGTTTAGGAAATTACGTTTTGGAATGCATCGGGTACATTCAACGC
Source organism: Ischnura elegans (assembly GCF_921293095.1). Taxonomy (NCBI): domain Eukaryota; kingdom Metazoa; phylum Arthropoda; class Insecta; order Odonata; family Coenagrionidae; genus Ischnura; species Ischnura elegans. The sequence continues at coordinate 29,901,104 of NC_060249.1, forward strand.
TGTACTACAAGATTCGGGGATTTCCGTGTAGTAATTAAACGAAAATATATAAATTACACTGCAAAACCATGCTTTATTACTTGATAAGTGATGTCCAATAATTTTTTTTTAAATGCACATGAGATTGTATAGGTTATTTTAATACCACCGCACTGCTAACAAACTCCGTTCATTTATTTTACGGGTTGGCAGCCTTTCGACTATCATTTAATTTATTCCCTTACTAAGACATAAAAAGTTGCTTACGCAGCAATGGAAAATAAAAATATAAACAAATGATGCTATGTTAGGTAGTTTTTCGACGAAATTTTATAAAAAACATGCACTTTATGCACTGTGAAAACCGCTCACTTAACGTGGAAGCATTGCCCCGTGCAAGTTAAAAAAAAAAAGCGAGAGAATTTTATTGATGGATGAAGGACGGTCGGAACATCACAGCCTTCCCACCCCAAAATATACGGGTCTTTGGCAAATGTTAGGCCTTCCCGTATCACGGGAGGGGAGTTCGCCACGGAGGCGAGGTGTTTTTCCGCGTGGTCGCACGGTGGCGCTAATTTTGGATGCCCCTCCCCCACCCTTTCCCGCAAATCCGTCGGAGTTTTTTTTTTTTTTTTTTTTTTTTTTTGGAGCGCTGTGAAGTTCGTGCTTGCGTGAGCGATGTGCACGAGGCCGCGAAGTAAATGAGCGAGAGTGGTGCCGTTTCACGCGTGCACGGCTACGCGTGACGAAGTGCCAAGGTCGTCATAGAGTAGCCGCCGTGCGTAACCAGCAGACACGCGGATAACAACAAGCCTTAAAGAGGAGGGAAAATACAGCCTCGATTATATATCACTATTTTATTTATAGTATTCATTGCATCAATCCACGCTCAAGGAGCTAGACGTGATGGGTGAGATGCTATTTGGAGGAAAGAGGTTTGAGAGTGTTGAGCGCGGAGGGAAGTTGTAACATAAATTCTTATTAGAAGAAAGAATGTTAGGAAAGCGACACAAGGAAGAGAATGGGATTTATTGATAGAATGACGGAGAGTAGGTCCAAGTGTGTACTGTAAAGGTAGGTCTAATTTGGACAAGCTGAGTTAATTAGCAAAACGTTACGTGTGAACCTACCTTAAGCGGTAAAAAAAAAAATTAAAAATGCAAAGCTGTAAAGAAACTGCCAGTGCACCTAACTGTAGGAAATAATTTCCAGCCAAACTTAGAGGAAGTTTCTTATATTACACTAGTAAAGACAAACACATCATGTTAAGCTCGTTAACTCAATTAAAACTTAATGAAAACCGACGAGGGAGTCAGTGCTCAGTATTTCATTCGATGTCATGATTTCTGTGCATCAATAAAGGGAATCATTGAAAATATTATGAAAATCTTAAGCAATGGTGACCTAATCAGAGGCCGTGTCAAGTCCGAAATAACTCGCATTTATAATTCAATATATATTTTTTAATGAAGTGAGACACACCATATACATGAAGTGATGCATGAAATCTTACTGTCAAGTGTTAGGTTTTAAAATGATAGGCAATAGAAGAATACTTTAGCGAGTTAATTTTTCTACGTTATGAATAATCAAACATGATAGTAACTGCTCCTTTTTTGAACTAAAGCTCCATTTAAAAAGGTAGGTATGAGAGAAGTTTTATAAACAAATGTAGGCAACGATTATTGAAGAGATAGTGGAAATATATTTTCATATATTAGAAATTAATAAAATATTTATATTTTATGCCTCAATTAATTGGCGGAAAAACAAAGTATAGTGTAAGAATGTCAAAACTCATGGCAGGTATTACAAAAAAAGTAAATCCAGTAAGCCAGCTGAAACGTTCATTTTACCTATCACATCACAGAATATGATATTTATTATAGCATTGTATTGAAATACGCAGAAAAGGGAAATCCATCATGCACCCAGTAGGAAAATCACTTCAATGAAACGCTGAAAATAATTTTAAAGCGAATAGGGATTAGCATTTGATTACCATGGTACTTGTTTCTATTTAAAAAGTATACCTTTCGTAAAGTATACGTTGAAACTCTTTGCCGAAATTATCCAGTAGTTATCATTGGGTTGGGGACGTCAGAAAGGATAGGGTTCGGCTGATGATACTTTTGGAGTCACACAAGGAGGTCAGGGGGAGTGGTCATCTCATTTTTCGACCCGCCTTGCGCCGGCTACACTCGTGAGAAATCCTTCAGAGAAAGAGAGAGGGTAGTCGTAAAAGCGGAAGGGTTTCAAGTTGAATGCTTCGAGTCCCCAAGAAAGAATGAGAAAACGAGCCTTTGTAACTATATTTTTCTTCCGGTAAGCTCTTTCATTACTGGCCACAAACCATAATAATTCAGAGGAGAAATTTGAGGAAAGAGGAAGAGACATTTGACATAAACCCTCGGAAATGAGAGGGGGGTAATCATAGCGGAAAAAATTACCATTACGCGTACTGAATACCTTCTCTCGGTTGCGAAGTGCTCAGTTCATTGACACTGAAAACGGTATTTTTGTGGCTCGATTCCTAGGTGAGGTGAATTGTTTTCTCAGATGTAAATAACCTATTTTCATAAAAATTTCCCGCTCTCAATACAAATAAGACGTAAAATATCTACCGAGTTCCTTTCACACGGCGTCGGGAAGGAAAAACTCAACGATCATTCAAGAATAGGGGTCCGCAACCTTTTTTTTCCTCGTGGGTCCCACCTTAAATCGGCATCTAAAGTGTATATTGACAGAGAACGTTTTCACTGCCATATCTGTGGCTAAAACCAACGAACTGAACTTGAAACAATCTAATATTGGTCGCTATGCACCACGCAATTGAACCGTTGAAGTCAAGCTGAAGCCTATCCGCGCTCTCAACAGACGGCTGTCTCCCACGCACGCTACATTATATTGTCAAGATAAATTCAGTGGCGGATACAGAAAAAACTCAAGGGGGGAGGGGCGCAACATATCTTTGAGTTGTCTTTACTTTTATCGTAATAAAATGTGATCAAGTAACAGGCAAAGTATATGAAATTTTTATTTAAAAAGGTTATAAATATGTAAATGACAATGCCATCTTATGATATAAAAAAGCTACAATTGTGGTTTTGCAATATTCGGCAATACAGGCGGACCCGCAAGGGGGGGGCGCGCGCGCCCCCTGCGCCCCCCATCTGTATCCGCCACTGGATAAATTGAGGTGCTAATCTGTGGTATGGGATCCCAATAATTTATATTGCGAGCCACTATCTCATCCGAATCATTTGAGCAGAGAAAAAAATTCAAAGTTAACTCGTATTTAAAAGTATCTCAATCATAAAGGTCGTTCTGAAGATGGCTTATCCGCAACATCTTGGCCTCACGTGATGATGAAGTTATAGCTTTCTATTGTTTAGAGTTGACTCGTACGACGCCTTCGATTAATCGAGACGAGGCCAATGTTGGCAAGACAAGATGGTTGAATGGTCGGGAAAGAAGGATATGGATTTAGGTAGACAAATCTGTTCAATGGTTGTCGAAATAGGCTTCCCTAAGATTACGTGTGAGAGAGTCTACTGTGAGGTGGGAAACAGGTGGAGAGGAGAATTCGGGAAATAGGTTAGTTCGGATTTATGCTCAATGGGCGGGGAGCTACAGCACTCTCAATTGAGAGAGATTCGACACCTCGAAAAAACCCGAATTTCCCTCGAATCGAATAGGTAGAATTAAGGATACAAAACTGCGAACGAGTTATCGACCCAAGTGCAGCGATTTTATGGCAGTCTTACGGCTGCTTTTAGGCCGTTTTACACGGGGCACGGAATTGCACAGGTTTGAGCTGCATTTATTTCTAAAATGGCGTGGAATTGCGCGAATGCATGAACGAAATTAGAACAGGGGCTATTTTGCCGTCTCTCATCCACGCATTCTCGCATGTGTTCCAGCAATTCACTGCTTTCCACGACGCAATTTTGATTGCGCCTTCGCACGTACGTCAGATTGCGCAATTCCGTGTACCGTGTAAAAAGGCCTTTACACGGGGCACGTCATTGCGTACGTTAGCACTAAACACATGTTAAAATTGCTAGAATGCGAGTTTTGAATTAGAGCAGGGGCTACTTTGCCGTCTTGCATCCACGCATTCTCGCATTTGTTCTGGCAATTCATTGATTTACACGACGCAATTTTGATTGTACCTTCGCTCATTCGTAGAATTGCGCAATTACGTGCCCCGAGTATTACGCCCTTCGTGAAAGAAGATGCGTGTGACATGGTGAGCGAGGAGAAGAAACTAGCAGAGGACTCCTGTTTTTCTTTCTCCATGCACGCCACCGCAAAGTGTTCAACCCCTTCATTCTTTAGCCACTCAAACGCCTTCCTCCCCACCCATAGGGGCGTCGAACGGAACAGCCGCACGACAATAGAGTGCCATGGGGGGCCGTTACTTTTTCCAACCCTCCCCCTCCCCTCATAATGTACCATAGTGTCTTCCTTCTCCACTTCCGGGCATGGCGCCACTGTGTCCGCCCGTGGGAGGGCAGGCTGGTTATATTTGAGAGCACCAGGAAAGGCGGTATGATAGTGCCAATAAGGCTGCGAATCGGTTTACAATGGAGAGATTTCGTAGGTCACCAGTTTATGATCACCGATTAGAACACATTAAACAACAAGCAACATCTCAACATTAAATTATCCATTAATACCGTTCTTGGCTTCGCTTCCTACTTCTTCAATTATCAGCGACGAAATGTCTAAGAAATATTAATATTTCCATCCTGTCCAACGCGTCCAGCCTCAGCTTCTTGCTATCCACGGGCGTTGCGTAGGAGAGGATCGAGAATTTTGAAAGTACTCGTTATAACGACGCAGTCATCCTCGAGTTTTTGTACACCTCCCTGCCCTCCCTCACATGGGTATAGCCTCGATATGGGGCATATTGGCATCTATCTTGGTCTATAAATCAGTAATTATAAACGACAAGTTTGTGTTACTATATGAACAAGTCCTTGTAACCATTCCATCCCTTCTATGTCCAACGTGCCTGATGATGAAGATCTTATTCGAAGCCTAGGGGGCACAATAGTAGTGCTTTAAACATATGAGAAAAAACTAAATTATTATAGTTAATTTTTCATTATAATTATTTAATTTCACCCCTGAAACAACGTAGTTTTGAATTATTAGTTCATGGGGAATGGAATATTAGTGGTGAAGCTAAGTGTGATCGTAGATTGATTGTTGCTAAGCTTGGTAAACACGTCGAAGCTGACTGCCACAGCAATCAACGAATAAGTTCGATTCGTGCGTGAAGACCCGTAAGAAGAAAAGCGTGCTCCGCAATTCCTGTACATTCACAAGTTTTAGTCGAGCATATTAGTCTTCTGCAATTGCAGTCGTCTCTGACGTGTAAACCAAGCTTAAACGATTCTACCTTTTCCGAAAAACCTATTTAAAACCGATTATCAATTGTCAACAGTTTATCATTTGTCCTGCCAATGGATTTGCCAATAACGGCTATCAGCTACTGTGCTATACTAGTCACAAACAATAACCCACGACTGACGATGACAAGCAAAATCATTCTACGATATTCGATGAACACGATCGTCGACATAAAATATTATCGGCATTGGACATAATCCACCATCATTGAACTATAATTCAATTTCCACATCATTCGACATCGAAGTTAATCCCTTAATTTTAGCCACATAGATAAAAACTGCTCGTTACACGCGATAACCTTCAGATGTGATGCGTGGCTTCTTACTCCGGGTGAATTCGCAATGAGAACTACGACCTAAAAGATGTTTCATGAATAGGATCCATTACAAGCAGAAGAGCGGAATAATATCCGCGCGAGGGATATTGGATGAATTTTCCAATATTTACTCATATTTTTAATCGTCGAAAGTTGAGGAAATATGCGCGGGAAATGCGGGAGATAATTTTAATGGCTTCGTTTTCATTTCTAGATGGGTGCATTTCTTATCCTCAAGTGTAAAGAGTGACTTGTATTTTTTCTCTATTGCAAAATTCAAAAGGAAAGTCTCATTCACAGGACTATCTTACTCTTTTAAATGGTTGTTATTATAATCTCTTAAGACCAATAGACTTTCTCCACGTGCTGTTTTTAGAAGGGGAGAGAATAGGAATCACTCAATTCAGGAAGAAAATGCAGTGGCAGCTCTTACGCTATCGATTCACAAGACTGCGAGGGTTATCCACTCAAACTCTCTTGCGAGCTCTGACAAGTGATAAATGCAGCGAGCAAAAAATGCGAGATACCTTCCATAGAAGATCAATTGGGAGTAAGATGTGTCGCTATAAATTTCATTGGCAAAATGTGCGCGTTTTTCTTCAGGTAACTTCATTAATAGAAAATTGCGTCTTTGAAGCAAAATTAGTTTTACAATATTGCCGAATATGAAATAAATAAATGTACCAATTAAGTACATGAATTTATTTTAAACTAACATGCATATTGACTAAATTAATAATTAAAATAATTGTATTCTAAATATAAAAATATTGTTAGCGTAAGTGTTGCCGAAATGTGGAAAAAAATAGACTAATTCAATGCCTAGCTTGTAAACAGAGTCAGTGGTTCATTTTCATCCTGATTTGCGTTTAATTTTCAGAACTCCAGGTCTAAAAAGAAGTCAGTGAAAACTACTTCCAGATGCAATAACACGAAAGCCGAGCAAAATATGAGTTTTTTGATGGAAACTCTTAAAATATTGGCACATCGTTGGTCATGAAACTAGTCGGAATCCCTTCGAAGTGGATCGGAAACCGTTATCGGAAACCCACGCTCGGGATTAAAACATACAGTACGAACATTTCAACGCCCCGTAATGGGACTCAACGTAGAATGGGTTGTATTCCCGGATATTAGTCCAACTAATGGACGAGTCATATCTCTTATTTTTACCTCTAAATGGCTCTTCAGAAACTGGAGTGCACAATCGGAAAACGGAAGGGAGAAAAAAAGTGCTATCTCCGCCGAGCTCAATCCACGAAGAAATACCAGAGATAGAAGGGTAGGTAGGTACGCAAAATGTGGCTTAATATCGGATATAGGGCTTCGCCGCGGAAGATAACGAACGCTCTCAGCTGTTCAAAATGGCATGAGAGCTATTATAGTCACCACGAATATAGCAATATAGGATTCTCCTGTCGGTCAATATATGCGTTTTCACTCACAGCGCATTTTATTCGTTTTATAGAAGTCGACATCCGCGTCGTTGACGGCAGAGCGATCCGTATTTCACTGGGAGCCTAGCTATAATTAGGGCAGTTTAATGTTGGTGGTTGTTTTCGGGAATTGCTGATAGGTAACATTTTCTTACTCAATAAAAAAAGGCAAAAAAACAAAGAGAAAAGGCCAAACAACTTTAATAGGGAGGATGGATATAACCTCAGCCGCATATGGAGAGGGTTCCTGGCCCAATGTAATGACCAACGGCTATCGCCCTCCGCGCAAATTCAAAATCGGGTCAACAATGGGTTAACGAAACCTATATAAACCTATACCCATCAGAAATACTATTTAAACAAAGAAACTCGAAGCCATCTTTAACCACTTTAATGAAATACTTCCGTTGAAAGCGCTGAGAAGTTTTCGTGAAAAGCGTTGGAAAAAGCACAAGTAACTATCCAGAACACCACCACACACAGCAACACCACCACAGCAACACCTACAGCACAGTGACCTAAGAACGCACGCAAGAGCAAAGAGACAATCCATGGAAAGTTTTGTTTTGGTGATTCATTTGCATGTGACAACGTTGCATGACAAGGCGAGGGTGTGAGGTGCGTTTGGGGGACAGCGATTGGCTGAAAACCGTTTTGGCGAAGGGTTCCCCACCCCTTCTTCTGAGCTGTCATCGGACAACTCTCGGCGGCCGGACTGTAAGCTCGGGACGAATACGGTTTCCTTCCCATTCTCTTGATAACGCTCCCAGTAGGAGGTGTGAAACGTTGAGTAAGAAAATGTTAGCTACGCAGCAATTCCCGAAAACAACCACCAACATTGATAAAAGAAGCTGTGAAAATGTTCATACGAAAATTAGGGCAGTTTACCTAAATTTATATTGTTAACCATTAGATAAAGTAGACGGCCCACGAGAATCTTTTTCTCGATGAGAGGATAGTATAAATACGAAGCTTTAAGAGTGCACGATTGCAGATTCGTCTGCTCAGATAAAACAATATTAATTTCAAACTCGCGAGCCCCATTTTTAAATTACAAGTAGCTAAAAACTTGCGTTGATTACGCCATGCGTGAATTATTTGAGTCTAATTCACACGCTGTGAAAATATTGGTAAAATTCCTAGTTAAATTAAGTAAAAATAATTTTCATCGGCCCCTACTCCATTCGAGTCAAAAACTGACATAAGTGAATGTCACACAAGATGTAAAGTCGCATAATTAATAGACAAATATGTTACAAATGATCTGACATCTCAATAACCAACCCATATCCATCCTCAACCTTCAGATAAACTACGAGGAAGTCGATTAAACCTGAACCTCCTTCACCTTGTTCGCAGTAGGTAATCATTCATTCTCCTTTTTCTGCAAGTAATCCTTCCGAGATTTCCCGCAATCGTTTAGGAAAAGTGAGGTTGTTTACCACATGCCCCCTCGACATCGGCAACACCGGCGCGCGTGCGGCGTTGCCATTTTTCCCCCGTCTCCTCCAGTCGCTTTTTTTTTCGTCTAGCTCCTCATTAGCGAGAACGCCTTGGCAGCCACGGAGCTGGGAGCGGTGAATGGAAAAAAATGTAAGAGGCGATTTTGACTTGGGTAATTGAGTCGGCTTGGGACCTTTCTCTTGCTCTCACATCCTCCGCTAATTTCGCCGACCGTTAAGCTATCACCGAAAGCGCTAATACCTGTAATTTTGAATAACCCTTCGCCCTCCGCATTGGCTCCATACTTTCCGAATACACGTCACCTGAGGATCGAAGGTCTTATTGACCAATCATTTTTGGGCGGACTGACGGCACGAGTGGGTGCAGGCATTGTTCCAGGGAAACTGTTGGTATTTGTCAATAGATCGCCCACGACCAACTGCACAACAGGACAAAACAAATAATGTTGAATGATCGAAATTTTCGGACCAAAAGTGGCAGTGATATTTGGTTATTCACATATGATACATAAATCTATTATGTGTCTTAATCCCAAATTGAGAAAAAAAATAATTAATATCATTTCAAGTTGAAATTTGGACCGCTATTAAGGCATTCGATATTTCGAAGACAATTGAAAATGAGGGTTCTTGCTGACAACTACGCTTTTTGATGTCAACAAATCATTCCACAAACGCTTAGCGGATAATAAAAGGAGAAATTTACTGCCAATATGCATTGATTGCAAAGGTTATTAACGTAAAAGGCTAACCTAAGGAATGATATTTACTATTGCAGTGTTTTTTTTTAGGTAGGCAAAAAATAATTCTGTCATGTATCTATGTTAAAGTATTTCTCAATAACCTCACATTCACACCTCATCATGCTTCCAAAGTGAAATATTTCAAATCATACTTTCAGGTACTTATTTTATTTATTTAATAGCTGATAGTTACGAGCGCATAGTGGAAAAATTGCAGCATATTATATGCGCATCGTAATTAACTTATGAGTGTGTTATACCTGTCAACTTGAAAACTATAAAGAATAGGCATTGGATACCTCGGGCATATTTTTTTAATGTGCATAAGGTATAAAACACTACTTTCCAAAAAATTTAGTCAGACATGAGGTAGTTGAGTTAGTCAAAATTCAGGAAATAATGCAATCACCAGGATAGAAACATCCTATGCTAAAACGACAAAAATGTTTCGCTAATGAGTAATAGGCTTTGGAGAACATGGACATATTTTTTAATGTGTTTACGGTACAAAACACTACCTTCCCAAAAATTCTGTCAAACATACGGCAGTGAGGTCAGCCTAAGTTAGGAGTATAATGCAATCACGAAACTCGAAATATCCTAAGCGAAAAAAATAAAATGTTTACGCTAATTCATCGGACTCCTCCCGTCTTTTGTCTTTCCCTGTTTGTTAGTTTCTCCCCCCGTCCTATAGTCGTTGACGAAAAGTAAAAATCCCCGTTTATTACTGCAGAAATAAAGTGAAAGATAGACCTGGACTGCCTCAAAGGAAAATAATGCAATGACGAGTCTCGAAATATCCTATGCGAAAACAATTTAAAAAATTCACTGATTTTTATCGGGCGGTGGTTGACGCCTCCGCGCACACTTCATGGGGGAAAACCTACACGGCGTAGCGGCGTTTAGGAAATGAGAGTCATTATGACGGCGGATCATTAGCGGCGCTGGTGCATTGTAATCGACGGCCATTTCACCCGCCAACGGGCAATTTATTACGGCGCGGGCAGCGATCACGAAGTAATTCACTGGTTAGATATCACGTCAAACTCTTTTCCCGCTTGACTGGCTTGGATTGTGAATATGCTCCACCCCTTCCACCAAGTACCTTCGTTTCATTACCGGTGTTAAATGAGGAAGAAGATAGCGATGGAATAAAGCAAGTGTAAACAAGAGAATGAATCGAGCTCGCCTCGTAAGCAGCAATTTTTACACGTTAATCACATTGCTTTCTGAGGTTTAACACCACCAGGGACGAAAATAGGGACATTAGTGCACATGAAGTTTATTAACTCTGAAAGAAAACTGTGAAAGTTTCCTTTTATTTTTGAGGAATCGAAGTTCATTTAATATTACATGAAATGTATTTTATTTCATTGTGGAATCTTTGGCGAGGAATGTGCATTACACGTAGAAGCCTTCATACGAAACAAACTTGATCACATGTTAGTTACAAATTGCATTACTGTTTCGCTTTCTGCGAGTCGTTTAATTTAAATACGCGTAATAGGATGCGTCATGAATAAGCAAAAACGAATTATCTAATACGCATGAAAATTGGTCTAAGAGTTCGATTCTTTGATTAGATAATACGATCGTCCATATAACAAAATTTCCACAATATCCTGAAGAAAGTAATTTAGGGGGTTTTCTGTATTCCCTAATTAGGGATCAAATTCCGATTACGGTACAGATTTATCAAAAAAAAATAATATTGTTTAGAAGTTCATTAAGTGACCGCATATGGCGCACGAATGACGGCTCACGTAAGGGACCAACTTTCATGGGAACGGTTTACTCACGGCGTGATATTGTTGCTTCCTCGAGCAGTGAATTACTCATTGAACGATTCACTTGAAGATCCAACAGCTTTTTACGAAAGCGGTCATTTTAGTTCGGAAATGGAGAATAACCCAAAGCGAAATCTGCACAAGGTCGATGCTATCCGCGGTTGTGGATGAATATATGGTCGAAGGGTTCTAATCAGTAGCGTCCGCAATCGAATGATTTTCCTTAATGACGCAGTCCGGGACTATCATTCAATTGATTTCTGCAGTTGTAAACGCGGATATTTACTTTTCGTCCACGACTATTAGACGGAGGGAGACTAACAAACAGGAGACGAAAGAGGATGGGAGGAGTCCGGAGCGAAAACTTTTGGTTGTTTTCGGTTAAGATGCTTCGCGTCTCGGGATAGAATTATTTTTCTTTGACTGACCTCACTGCCGAATGTTTGACAGAATATTTTGGAGGATAGGGTTTTTGGCTAAAAATCATAAATTTTTAAATAAAAATCACAAGTTTTGAGAAGCAAAATAACCTTCTCCGCTTTATAAAAATATTTTCAATCTCTCCAAAGTCCATTCTTCATACTTCAAGAGTTAATAGCTATAACCTACTTTTAATCTGATTATAATGCACATATAATGGACATCAGTGGCGTAACTATAGTGGGATAGACCCCCCTCAAATCCTCATAGAAGTAAAAAAAATATTTAAAACTGTTGCCTAGTTTTGATATACATAATAGTCTCATCTGCTTAGTTATATTTTTAGTGCCAAAATGATGTGAAATGCATTTCAAGACATCTTTTTTCAAAAAATTTCCCGGACCCCGTTGCCTGGGATGGCCCCCGTTGATGGTCCCCGTCGCTACCCCAGGCCATCACATTCCCCCTCCCCCCAAAGCGTATTACTAGTTACGCTACTGATGGACATAATGTGCTGCAACTTTGCCACCGTGCGCACGTGCCTAGAAGAAGTGAGATATGTCAGGTAAGCACTCATAAGTACGGAGCTACACACTGGGATTGCGAAAAAAATGGGAAAAAATAACAAAAATGGTCAACTGAATACGGATGAGACTGTAAAATATTTGCCTGGACGGACGCGAGGAAATTGCGTCTTTTACAAGAATGGCAATTACCGAAACAGCAACGGTCGTCTAGGGCGCATGGCCGACCGGTTATTCTCCAGCTCGTTAAACACAGGCTCAGGCTCTATGTACTCTGCGCCATGTTCCCTGAGCATCAGCGGATATGATTCACTCATATTTCTCATCATGCGTTCTAACTTTTCTTTCGTTCACAACATTCGTTAAATCATCGTTGGCACACCTATCCCATGGTAGACTTCGGTGCAAGGCCGAATCGTCCCATTAAGCATATTTTCCTATTTCCTATTATATTGAAATATTACTGCTCGAACTAAATTATATTACGAATAAAACATTTTTCCCTTTTTTAATTTATAAAAGCTAGTTTCCTTGAATCTCTGTGATATAGAGATCAATGTGGATTGATTATTTCAAAACTCGCCTCCATTAACGTCATGGCAAAATTAGCATAGCCGGAACGCACTTTCCTTACCTTTCTTTAGAAGTGAAATATTACTTTCTTGTGTTTTTTTTATTACAAGTCATTATTTAAATTTTCTTACTATATTTTTTGTTTTGGTTACGAATGTATAAATTAGAAATTTTGAGGTAACAAAATTGATAAAAGTGTTATTTGACTGTTATATATTTTGTTAACCAGTCCCGGAACGTCGTTCCAGCGCGTTCCGGCACCATGAAACCACTGCTAGCTTCCCATACACGATACAAGCGCAGACTGAAATTAATAGCTCACTTCAATTAGCTGTTCACTTACCTGTATGATTTATATTGACTAGTAGAACGTTTATGCATATTTTAGTGAATACAATGATTCGCAAAAGTGAAAATTTGCGACGGTGTGTTCAAGGACGACATTCAAAGACCAATAGTAGTACTCTATGTCAACAACAATACATGAATGCGTATTTATAGGAAGTCGATGATAAGATAGTATAAATCCTGATAGTTGAATTTTTATCTACTGTTGGTAGTCAGCATGTGGTCGCATGTCGTCACATAGCGGTCAATAAACAGACCTAATGATAACGATATTTGTCAATTTAATATTGGCCGTCGCGGTATTGCTATTCACCGTGTATTTAAAGTCATAAAACAATTAGGTGAAAAACATCTCTACCAAAATAGCATTACCACCGAAAAATAGAAATTTTCCATTTAATTATGTAAAGTGCATTGAGGAAATTTGCTGACTTTCAATCAACTACCCTCGATTAGTATCAGAAGCTACCTGAGTTTGCTACAGAAAAAACGCTGGTTGCGAAAAATATTTAAAATTCAACGAATTAGGAGGAATTATTTCGTGGTTCGCTAATGGAAAGTGTGTAAATGAGCAAAAACTGCTAGAAATCACTTTGTCACGCCTGTCTTGCCCTCTCGTCGTATCTCGGGCTCTTCCGTCCAGCGTCCTCCCCCCTACAGGACACAACTACGCCGTTCCTTTTTATAAACCTCGTCCCCTTTCACGTCAACCTTCCTCCTTTCGACGGACGAAAAAAAATAAATAAAATTAATTTCGCTCGTTAACAGATTCTGGCCGTGTCCCAATCCAGAAGGGTGCACCCTGCGTCCTGTGCCCTACCCGCCCTTGGGGCACCTTGCGCCCTTCGTGCTCTTCGAACCGACGCCAGCGCCAAGGATGGAATTGGTCATTTTGCGAATCATAAACAAATGAGCTACGGTTTCCAAAAATTCTGATTTTATGCTAACACAACCATAATAAATGGTTTTTATTGTAATAATTGTTACAAAATGGTTCTTATCAATGTAAGAAGATAATGATTAAATAAAAAATAGCAAGAAGCCTGCATATGCTGCTTCATTAGTGTTTAGATTAAGTCGTATATATAAAATATTTACTAATGTTTATCACGTGAATAGAATTCCTCAGAGTAATAAAAAGATTGTTTAGGTGTCGTTAAGGTTATATACATATGATTTTTCGGACCATGATGAGGTTAAAGAGTACTGGCACTACCACTTAATTACGGCTAGACGGGAATTCTGTGATATAATGAAATAACTTTCCATGAACCAGTACCACAGTCGTTGTACCACTACCTCCAGAAACCACTCCACTTGATTGAAGTAGTTTTAATATAACGATCAGCTAATTACAAAAGGTAATCTTGATCGTTAGCTAGGCATACTCAAGAACCTACTAATACCATGCCAATGCCTCGTACCACAAGCCCTCCATCGACACAAGCTGATGCTTTATGGAACAAAATGAGAATACACGCAGCGGAGGGATTAGGTGAATGCATGCTTCATTCACATTCACGAAAAACTTGTTTAAACATATCCACACACATTTACGATTACAATCTTAACTTAAGATTCTTTTTATTACGATAAATAGTTTAATCTAGGTCGACTTGAATGAAGAGATAACACGTTTCGGAGGTACTGAAAGAAAACCTTCTGAAATATCGAATTTGTGGAATTAATTCCTTCTGGTAACAATTTCTTTGAGCTGCAATTGCCAACAGACTAAAATTAAAAATCTTTATAACCTTCCCGTTCACAAAAATGGATGCATTTGATACGGAAGAACCAATATTACCTGCACCTACGTAGGTAACCTAAGTAACATTATGCAAGAATCCTAATGTCAATACCGAGGTTGATGCTAAATTGAGTCGGACAAACAATTACAATATGATAGCAAATGGTTCGGAGATGGGGATATAAGTAACGGGAAATAATATGATGTTGAGGTTGCACTTCACATCATGCCGATAAATATTGCTTATTTCTGCCAAATACGTACCTTATATACAGCGGCGGGTAACCTATGCTTTGAAGCAATAAAACAGCAACCTAACCTTCAATAGCACGAAAGCGAGAGCACATAGGACGTAAGACACATTTAAGGATTGTAACTTAATTTATTATTTGTGCAACTCATGCTACGAATTACAATTATCCCTTTAAATTATGCAACAGCATTATTTAGTTAAGATGACATGAATGAACTAGCCATTCCCTTGACGCCAACCTTTATGGAACTGACACTTGTCCACATATTACGCTTTCATCCACATAATTATCACGAAAACTTCCGTTCATTTGTTTAAACAACATTCACTTAAACAGGCATGAACAATCTTAAGTGGTTAATCCATTCAGCCGGCGTAGTTATCTCCGATCCTTCCGTCGCGTCGACCGCTGAAGGGCACGTAGGTACCTTTCTCGTACCCTTCGTGCCCTTAACTCCACACGCCCTTCAGACCCTTGCTCTGAGCGTATTGGGACGACCCTTACCTGACGTCACTTCCTGAACGTGACGTCAGCAAGGGCACGAAGGGCGCATAACCGTGGATTGGGACACGGCCTCTCTTCCCTTCAACTACTGTTTATGCTCACGACGAGTCGCCATTTATTTCCAATTACAAATATTTAAGTCCGTGAATCGAGGGGAGCGAGCCAACCTAAAAAAAGGTATGTTTTTTTGTGCGCCAAGCGAGACTAGCGTACGGGATGTCATGGGACCGATATTAATGGCGACGCGGAGAGAAAGAAACACTGGATTCCACATCGTTCGTTTTTCATTAACTTTCTTCACGATTTTTCCCCCTCCAGCTCAACAGTATCTCTTTTTCCCCTGCTCACACATACACATTTCTCACGACAAGATGCTTCGTTTTAATCACGGCACGGTAGCTTTTATAAAGATTTAAAGCTCAACGGTTGCGTGTTTTCCTCATCGAAATGACTGTTGAGACTCGGCAATACCTTAATGGATTACCCTCACTCGAGAATGAATATATCCCGAGACAAATTATGAAAAAAACGTTTCATCCCTGGAAATCACTAGTCGAACAGCCATTCAGAAGTTTCTTCGAGGGTGAGTAGTGAATCTGAATCCAAGAGCCTCACCTCGGGATTTGATAACATAACTAAGGGCACTTGAGATGTATGGATGGATAATAGTCGGTAGCGGATGAGGATGTCGGTATTACCGGAGGATATAAAAACGTCAGGAGGAAGAAAGCAGGAAAGCTTATACACAAACCCTCGATGAAAGATTCACTCAATCATCCATTAAAAACGTTGTTAATTTTTTTCACCTCATCGTATCATCTAGTGTCTTCTCTTGTGACTTCTAACATCATGTACAAGCCGGAGGCAAGCAATTTTTTCCTCTATAATTAATTTTACAAAAGCTACACGAAGAATTGCTTTCCACAATGAATCAGTTCATCAGGTGATAATCAGTGAAAATTAGCTCATTGATTCTGGAGGATTCAATGAACATTACGACAGAATTTGATCGGAGATAACTTCCATAACTTTTGACTGGAATTGACTTTTTAACATTTGTTTTAGAAGGGTAAAGATCATTTTTCAACACCACTCGAAACGCTGATCCAGCCCTCTTATGCACCGATCGCAGTTAAAAACTTTAATTCATAAGTACTGCACAACATTCAGTTCTTCATACGCTACTGAACACGGTTGATATCAACACAGAGACTATTTTAAAATTTTAAAAGGTTGAAGGAAGGAGTGTAATCAGAGTCGATCATCCTTATTTTGTCCACAAGTTTTACTATGATGCCTTTTTCATCAAATGCCCGTGTACTTTCTCGTGAAATTTATTGCTGTAATTTCTGTACATTAAACAATCATTTACGATTATCAAATAAACAAATGGATTATTACACTTTGCTTACCCATAAATCTTTATCTTGATTCTCGGAGAATACCCAGCTTTCCCATCATTAATTTACCTTTTAGTAGTGGTAATAAAACAATTATGCGTAAAAGTAACAGAAGCAGGCGTTATGTAGTGGAATGACATTCTAAGTATTTTAAAAAATAACACGAAGATGGCAATATTCCACAAGTTTATTGTCCGTACAACGCGTTTCGACCGTTGTACTTGATAATGACCTAACGGTCGAAACGCGTTGTACGGACAATAAACTTGTGGAATATTGCCATCTTCGTGTTATTTTTTAAAATTATGCGTAATTCAAATGCAATTAAACAGCTATCAACCACTACAAATGTAACATGAGATAACATTTACACCGCTACCCTAATACCTTCTCTAGAAAAGGTGTGCGTTCGTTGACAGTGAAATCGTAATTTATTGCGTAAGTAGTATAGCTCTTTGCCTACAATGAGTTTGATCCAACTGAAAGATTCATTCATACTTCCGCGAGCGGAATACAAGTCGCTATCGAACCGCTAGATCTTCTAACAGCGATGAATGGTATCCATTCCGTTTAAAATGGGGCCATTATTCGCCTCGTTAAAAAGGACTTTTATAATGTCTCCGGAGGTGGAAGGAGCGAGGAACGTAGATACGCGGCGACCCACAAAATCAAAATAAAGATATAACACGTGCGAACACAAAACTCCTCGGGACGACCACAATAACATATCTCCACCAATGGTTTATCACAATGAATTGGCACGCACAAGAGACTTGAGGTCTATTAAAGCAGAAGAAAGAAAGGATAACAATGACGGTGGAAAAAAAGGTACAGGGAGGTCCGTACTGGCACACACTTTGGGAGACCCTCTCATTAATCAAAGCGGGAGCTGCAGATACCGCAACTTTGAAACGCGGCAAGCGCGACAATGGGGCCCCAATCTCCAAGACATCCAATCACTCGGATCACTTTGGCGTCAATAGGGAGGCTGGATGAAAGATGCAAGATCATCTGGAGAGAGAGGAGCAGTAGGAAGATATGAGGAGGGGGAGATGATTCTTTTCTTCCGTACGACTCAACTGCACATACAGGAAGACGAGAAAAAACTATATGAAAAACTTTTAAATAGCCTACGTGAAGAAAATAGGGTGTACCTTTTAATAGGATTATAATTCCGAGAAATACAATCTGTGAGATCTTGTGCTACGATGGATTAGAGGTAACTACCAGATATTTGATTTCGTCCGTCGCCGTTATTTAAACACCATTCCTTTCCACAAAATCGTTCCACTACGCGCTTCACGAATCCTAGATTCTTCAGGGTTCTGTCTCAATTATTTCCTCTGTTCTTTCCACCCTATATTGTAGAAGCTATCGTTTACTTACTCCCAAGAATTTTACTTCATATGATGCCTTCATATTATCTGTATCCACAGCATATGCATAGGGATAGAGTGACTTCCTGTGCAAGAAATGTACTGCATGTCGTGTATTGGCTATGATTAGTTCTAGACCCAATGTCACTTTCTTACCTGTAAACCATCCCATAACACGCTTGACTAATCATAGCTTTTTCGGGGCTCTTCCACGTATATTTCTTGTTCCCCACGGTAGTTCTTAGTTATCGTAACCCAGATATTATACTATATCTGGAGCTTATACGCTAACACCATCTGAAAAATATAAATGAGGGTAGTTACGTCATACGCAATAAATTAGCTGCCGCGCATTTAATTATTCATTTATTTCTAGACCCCACGTCCACTTTTTCACCCTTAAACCTTACACTTGAACGCTTTCGGAATCCTAGATTCTTCTAATCTCGGCCAATGGCATTTCTTGTACGTGGTCTAGACTCGAAAAAGTTCGTTTTGTGAGAAGAAATTTCTGCGAGCAGATTTGCATACACACCTCGCGAGAAAAAGAGAAAGAGCCGTTTAGTTCGGCTCCTCTTTGCCGAATGCCGGTGAATGTGTGTGACTTGGATCCGCCGCAGGGGACGGGGCCTTCTCTCGAGTGTGTTGGCGGGCTCTCCTCGCCCAAAACTTGGCCCATCACCCTTCCGGACCGGGTCGAGCAACGCCGCCCGTATATGGGGTGAAATCACGAAAGACGGGGGGTGGGGGGGCGTCCATTTGTTCGCAAGCTGAAGCTATCACCCTGTGTGGATTGACATAATGGCTCTCACACACTAGGATATATTTTGCCAATTTTTTTTACAACCCGTGGGTTAGTTTGTTAATGTGAGGGTAAAGCTCACTCCCGCATGAGCAACAGGCCTGTGGAATCCAATGTAAACGTCGGGATTGAGTGCACGCCGAGGAGCCTTCGTTGGCTAAGCTCAAAATAAGATGTGTCTCCCAAAATATACTCGATCCTAGGATAAATACTCAAATATTCTATCTCGTTTTTTGCACTTCGTTATTCATGCTCATTTTTAACCGCTAGTAAATCATTCGCGCCGTATTTTTCCATCAGCGTGGACACCGACGCTAGCCGCACGCCCAAAAAAGTTTACCCTGACTCATGGGTGGAGTTTTTCTTCGGGGGGGAGAGGGTGCCAGGAAATTTGTCCGAAAAAGTGCGGAAGCCGTAAATTCAAGTACAATGGAAACAAAAACAACAAAATTTTGAATAAATTTTTACCTTAGTACTTAAAATTTTGTTTTTAGAGGATAATTTAAACAAAATTTCCAGGAACACTTGGGGGCTATGGCATACTCCCCCTTGGGGGTTGTTCCTTAGCTCCTAAACCCCCCGCAGGATTGCTGGCTCCCCTAACATAAAAATCTCAACGTCGCCCATTCCCGGACGCTTTCGACATCGAATATTTACAGCCGGCAAGTGTCTAATTTACTCATACCTTTTCCCTTCCTTCCATTACCCACCTTGCACTTGCGTGGAGGAGTCAGAAGGATTCACTCGGGATCTGAACCCAAGATCCTAAGATTAGGGTTCCAGCGATAAATCGAAAAACAGACCTGCACGTCTCCCATAAAATACAGATAAAGTATAAACAATAAACCAACAAAATATATCCTTTTTCGCCATGACTTAGGAAGATATCCAATGCATTTTCATTCCGAGATTTTGTTGTCCTAAATTATCATTGTTGTTCCTGTGTGGGAAAGACAAATGAATAGCAGTTGACAGAAGGGAAACCAAATGGATATCCATCCTCTCTGTGAGTATTCCGTTTATCCCAGAACGCCAGTTGTTTACTCAAGAAGCAACGAATCGTGAGTACGCACTGTGAGCTAACAGGCTCCAGCGCTGGCGGAATTATGTAAAGAGAATTGAACGTCATTGTGAAATGAACGAGCCAGGTGCCTTGAGTGCTTTAGTTTTGTAATCCTGGTTAACGCGCATAAATTCCCAAGGATACTGACCGCTTTACCATCTGCTTTATTGAAATTTTCAAAGAATTTAACTCTCACGCTCGATAGCTTATAAAAATTCGCAAAATCTAGCAACATTTTTCCCTGTAAAAGAAAGCTATAAATAACAGCAAATTGGTATTTTGGTGAGATATAATACTAATCCCTTGCATAGAGATTCGAAATACACATTTTTTCGCAGCTTCACTTAAGAGAGGCATATCGATGGCTAAGTTATAACAACACGTGTCTCAAATTCGGCCGGTTTGAGACAGGTATCTTAAATAAAGTGTAATAACATCAAAAAATAAAATAAAAACAAATAACTACTCATCATTTGCAAATGAATGCTTCTTTTTTAGTTTTATGAAGTTTTGGTTTTTAATTTCAGTGTGCAAGTAAAAGAAATTAATCGTTTTTTGCTCTCCTGAAAAGTTGCTGTTTTTGAGGTACATGTTCTTAGAACTTAGCCATCGATATGTTTCGCATGCATGTTCCCGTAAATATTTATTGACAATGAGAATTTTACACGCCTACCTTTTCTCTCCAAATATTATCCTGAGGGGAAAAAGCGGAGACATGTAATTTCAACGCTCGTCATTCAGGCAATTCCCATTTAAATATCATTTGTGATTATCTCCACAGATATCCAGCCAATTACTCTTCGCGTCACTGCCAATCACTCCATTCACCGTCGTAAATTTTAATCATCGCCCCAAAAACAAACCCTTTGCCTATGTTAATACCCTTGGCAACTTTTATTGCGTTTTCTGCTCCTTTGAGTCCCCCAATGTGATCAACTCTTTCCACTGACAATGATCCACCACCGGAAATCGTGTGACTGCCCACTTCAACATAAGTTTATGCCACAGGAGGGCTAATGGCCTAATAATTAACCTCGATTTATAAGCCGCGTAGAATGAACTCACGTAACAATAAGCTCCGTCAAATTTAGTAATACAATTCAATATTTCCGGATATAAACTAAGCGCTCTAAAACGATGCGCTCACAATATGATACTATTATAACATTACCTCAAAATCACATTTACTTTTAATCAATTAATGACCAGATTTAAAAGGACAGATATTACTTCCGCGAAGAAAATATTTACCGAAATTTCGGAGTTTTGGACAGCTAATGACACGGAAAACATCATCTCGGAACAGCAGTAAATATCCAGGTCCGACAGAAATAAAAATAATAGAGATATTTGCCGAACAGATAAGTGTATGGAATTCGTTTTTCCCTCAATCAACTATTAAGTAACTATTTAATAAATTATAGGCTATAGTCAAATCGACTTAATACCACCTATCTTAATTTTATAGAATCAACAGAGGTAATTGGTTGATGTCATTATATTCCCTCCACATGCTTATTGACGCGGGTTGCTGGGTAATGTGTTGTTATAGAGTTACCGTTCCAATTACAGTACAAAGCTTTACCAAAGGATTAGACAAAAAGAAACGAAATATTGAATTAAATATCTTTCATTTAAGCATCCTTTAATTTTCATAAAAACAATGTGGTAATTGACAGAAACGACCACAGTGTCTCCTCATCCACAGAGCCTGTCCATTAGTGGATACGCGGCCGGCGTCTTAACAGCTCGGACGGTGACTAACGAGCGTAGATAAGATTCTTATTCACCTCTTTACCATCACATTTTTATCTCCGCCCGCCTCCTTATAATCCCACCCTGCTTCCTCTCAACCACTTCTCCTTCCTCCCCCATAACAAGGCAGGGGGGATGGGAGGGTGGTGGGGCGTAAAAAGGGTTGCATTGTGACGGGCAGGAGTGGGGGCGGAGGGGGGGGGATAGTTCGCGGGCTACACCTGGGGGAGGGGGTGGGGAGGAGGGAGGAGGAAGGTGGGAGGTTGTGGTGGGGGAGGAGGAGGCGGTGGGGTGGGGAGCGGCGTTGCCAAACCTCATCGGGGTCACGGCGCCCGTCGGCCCCGTTCCGGACCAGTGCCATCCGAGCGGCAACAGTGCAGAGGACGAAGGAGAAGGGAGAAGGCGGATATCAAAGCGGAGAGGACGGAGAATGGAGGGAATTAGATGAGTGACTGTTTGGGGGCAGCCGAGCCAGGCAATGGCGACAAAGACGTATGGTTCGCGCGTGCTGCTTTTGCCGTTGGCAAGCCAACAAGAGAGCTCTCTCTCTCTCACACACTCCACCTCTATGTCTCGCTCGCCTTTGGCAAAGTCACCGACGACGGAGACATCAACGGTATCGCGTTCTTTTCTCGCCGGTCGACGCTTCGGGGATGGAAGTTTTTGACGGATTCTCTTCCTTCTACATTGACGAAACTTGACCGCCGCGGGCGGAGTCGTAATTTTGGTGGACGCCAGCACTGGACACAAATCTCTGAGTAAGGGTGTGATATAGTGATCTCTGGCCACCGCGTGAGGGAAAATCCGAAATTACGTGGCCTACCTCCAAACTCTCACATTTCCGTGGTAGGATAGGCTGCTGATTGATGAGTTTTATCGCTCGTCTAGCTTGAGGTGTAGCGGTGTTTTCTCTTATCCGTGTACTCGTCTTCAGAAATCATCTGTGGTATATAAAAAAAACACGCTTAAAATGAAGGCAACCGCTCTCCTGATTAATATACCTATAATATCAGTCATCAGGAATCTTAAAATAGGAGTGGTAGGTTCAGCAATACACACAAAAAGCATTGAATCCACTACAGCACCAATTTACTCCTCACTATTTATCATACGTCATAAAAACGACCTCTCCAGTAAAAATGATCGTTAAAACAATATAATGTGCAAATATTTTCCTACGGGATGGCAAAAGTGATCCGTCATTCTCCCAGACGTGAAGGAAACCGGCAAAGCCCAAGGCGACTAGAGACACAATGTATTATATTTTTTCCCGTGAAATAGTGTGGTTAATTAATTTTATTCTTTAGCAATACATCATACATCTTAATTAATATATATTAATCAGGAAATAAAATGAATCAGGTGAAAAACTCAACGACATCAAATACATTTTTTCCATGGGAATTACTCTCTGCTGTAGTTGGAAAAAAATTTAGGCGGTACTCACCAAAAATTCCAACAGCTGAACATGTATTATATCCGGCCGCGAAGGTATTTTTACCGGTACGCTTATATAACGAGTTTGGATTTTAGGGAGTAGGCCATACCGGCCCAACTACAGCACCGGAATTACTTCATTTACTATATTTGGAATTAGAAATCGATAGGTCATCGATAATTACTGATTTTTTCACTTTCTTGTCCATAAATTCCAATCGTAGATATATTTTATGTCTTTATATTACGAAATGCTGAAAGAGAAACTACATTTTCTGGGCAAGAAGAAAGTTATTCATGAGTATTTCCGAGTATAGGAGAGCTCTCGATTTTTTCCCGATAGCTACTACAATTTGGCCAAAACATCAGTGTAACGCTTCGCAAGCCGGGACGAGTGTTTATCTGTTTATGCTTTCCTAGGGACACATACCGACAGCTCGTCTCGCGTGCCTCTCGTGCGCCAGGATGACTATGACGCGGATTGCGTCCACCGTCACTCGATGCACTTGACCTATCTGGGACGCGCAACCGTTCCGCCGAGCTGCGAGAGGAACACATGTGCGCCTTTCGCGGTTCCAAGGAAAAAAAATCCCCGGGTGGGCGAGGGGAAGGCATCGCTCCAAACTCTGGACTCATTTGGTAACCAAAACACGAGCGAATCTTTCGATTGAGGAGCTTCGTAATTACTGTTTGCACAGCATAATGTTGGCGAGGCGAGAATTCTTTCGGTTCGTTAATTAGGCGGGAGAACACCGTAGACGAAGTCATCTCCAGTATCGGATTGAATTTATGTCGTTTGGCTCGGAAATTAACGCTCTACTTCTCCCGCTCTGTATATCCGCGTGTTTAGAAAGTCAACGGGAAACCGGTCGACTTCAATCGGTTGGATTACTGCGGCGGTACAATAATCTGATTGGATACTATCAAATGAGCACATTTGAGGAGGCTCGTCAGGTGTGCAGAGTTTTTTTAGACAAATATATGTGACGCCATTCCCTACCCCCACCGGGAGTCAATTTATGGAATATTTGTTCAGCAGTAATCAATTATGGATATTTGACGAGAGTTTTCGGTATTCCTTTACAGAAAAGAGTCAACTTTAATTGTTTAGCAGTACAAATCGTAAGCAGCAATTGGTGTCCATCGTAATTGGAGGCAATAGGGTCAAGTTACACGTATCGATGATTTACTTTAGTTAAAGCCGATTGTTGCGACAACCGATATCTGCATTTGTCTGGTATGGAACCGGCATTTTTGCTACATCAGAAACCTGTAGGTCATCGATATTCGGATGGCTATCGAAGACTTATAGAATAATGAATAGCCTAGCATAGAAATTAGATGTCATCATAGAAATTTCAATGAAATGTATTCGATGAATCCAGAAAAATCGACGCATTGAAAAATAATATTAATTAGGACAGGAAAAATAATGTATCAAAGTAAACAATATAATTTAATATGTAAAACAAACCTTTAAAGTCTGCCTAAAGCTGAACCTTATGAAATCATAAAAATTCATAGTGTTGAAGTCTGCCAAGAGTAGGTACCAATTCAACTTTGTGAAAATTCATGTTGAATGAATATAAACACATTTTGTAAATTTTCACTGAATTTATTTGCTGGTACGACGTATTTCGACGATAAGGCGTGATTCTCGAGTGCGACACATTAGCGTCACAAGACGTCATTCTCGATAATGACGCCCTAGCGTCGAAGCGCGTCGTTCCAGCAAATAAATTCTGTAAAAATTTACAAAGTGTGTTTATATTCATTCAATATCAACTCTACCTGAAGCAATAATTAGATGGGGATAAGAGAAAGGAAGCTGTCGACAGAATGAAGGTAACTTTACATAAGGAGGGAAATATTATCTGATTAGAATTATTAACCGTTTATTTCATAATAAATGCTCCAAGAACTGTGAAAATATTGTTCCAAATTTGATCGAGAAATGGAACGTTTTTCCTCTACGTCTGCCGAAAAACTCTTCCCAAAATAGAACTTAAATGGCGATATTAAGTCCACCTACGAATCGCAGAATACCGCCGGGATGAATCTGCCCATGCGGAAATATGGACGGGAAGGCCCCGTTATAAGCGGTTGGGTAAGCTTCCTCTTTATGGAGCAATGGCCGTAAATCCATGCTGCCAAAAACGTGATTTCGTCCGCGTTTTATCGCCTCGAATCTCCGCAGGGAGGCCCACTTCCGCCGAAGGAGGTGCACGGTAAAAGGGATACGCGGATACCTCCACAGGTCCTCCATCTCGTGAAGTAAGGCAAGGTCTACCTGCAAGATGATAATCACAGAACTCCCCAAGTATTAACGCAAGAATCGCAGAACTCGAAGATCTGCATGTACCATGAGATGGAACATCTGCTTACGTTAATTTATTCTATTGTACTTATTGTGATGTAGAATAAATCATTTTCTTAAAAATTATGGAAAACATGGAGCTTGGGTTGGTACATTTTATCTGTTTTTAATTTTCTAAATATCGTTAAAAATTACTCTCATAATAGCAGCACATGCTGCGCAAACGTTAAAGAAGAATACGTATTGAAAAGGCAGTGTACATTATTCATGTGAATTACACAAGTAAAACCAGTAATAGATTTAAAAAAGAGTAGATTGTAATAATTTTCATGATTATCAATAATCTATTATAATAGATTCAGGATTGTATTCACAAATGGGATGGAGTAATTTCAATGCTATAAAGTAATTATCATATCTTGCACAACACGTAGGTAAATATAAAGTATCGCTTTGAATGATTTACCTGGCATTACTAAGGTTATTTATGTATGATAAGGGCATAAAGTGCTATTGTTTATTTGCGAGCTATTGTGGAATCTATTATTATTTGAATTTATAACAGTATAGTTCATAATTCACCTTCCTAAAGAACGTATTCGTCCCGGATTAAAAAAATAGAATTAGGTATATCCCTTTCATCCAGTGCGTGTGTTGTTCAAGTGTTGGACGACCCGGGATCAGGGGAGAGGAACTTAGATTATAGATTATTTCTAGAAATCGTATTTTACGTTATTTTGGCACTTAAAATTATACAATTGATGGGTCGTCCGGAAGCTGTTTTACTAAAACATATTGGTGGAGTAGAATAAATTTGTTGCATAGGTTTATATTTTCCTGCTAAAATTAATTGGCTTGGGGGTACGTCGGCTACGCCGCTGGGTGCCGGGAGTAAGTTCACGGTGGGGTTTTAAAAGGTGAGCCCATTCACAACGGCTGATGGAAGGGGACCGTAAGGCGCTGCCGATTATGCGGAGTAGTTCTCCGATCCCGTATTATCGCGTCGATCGACGGAAAAGATCCTCTCTTGGAAGAATCGAGCTGTGCCTCGGAATCCCCGAACGGAGAATGAGAGAAAAGGCCCCAGCGAGACCTCAATTTCTCACCCACCCAAGCGACGAGTGGAGAAGAACTTAACGGTAGACCGGCACGTACATATACGATACGCACTTGGGCGTACAAACAGTGTGCTCCACCCGGGCTGATTCGTGTTTGGAATAATGTGTCGACGTGTTCCCTCACGTTTCTGGCCGAGATCACACCGGTGGTAACATTGCAAGGGCAACTTCATGAAGTTGGATCGCGTTCAAATTTCATGCTTAGGGAATGCTTTCTCAAACTTTATCTTAAAGCTGTTGAAACTGGTAAAATGTTTAGTAAAAACAATTACTTCAACTAAAGTGAGCCTGCGTGAAGGGAAGATCGTTCTACTTCCTTATAAGCATAGAAGCTACGTCTCCTTTAAGAAGCTGATCTAACCTTGATCATTTCGTATCGACGTAAATTAAAGCAAGCATACAAAACACGACTTATAACACACGTAACTTCAAGTTTTTTTCACAGTGGTATATTTTATTAGATATTATAGTATTATCAGTCTTACTGTTTAATTACACTTATCTATTGAGCGCTTTTTGTTACCTGACCTTCTGGTTTACGAAATATGTAACAGCTGCAAATTAGATATATTGGATGATTTCGGCGTCGTTTTACTGACACCGATGTCAGAGGTTTACAGCCAAAACTTTTCAAAGAAGTTTTATGAATATTACCGGAGAAAATAGGCATTAGAACTTTCGCTGATGAGGTTGAGTAAATCGCTAAACCCACAGAAATATATATGAGTGAAATGGAAAAGGTAAAGAACGGAAGCTTAGTAAAAACCTGACCTGAAAATGGTAAAAAACTTTCACAGTCAGGTCATCAATGAAGACTCTCCGTGAAATGAGGATTTTTTTGTTAAATCTGTGCTGGAAAAAATTTTATGGTTGTCATAGAAAGGTGTAATAAAATCACCGAAAAGTATTTGGCAAGGCCGTAACAGAAACACTATTCTGGAAAAGGGTGGTATGGGAGGTAGAATGCATTTATAGGGGGCGGGACATTAGTATGGGTCGCACTTATCTGAGAGGCCGTACCTTCCAAATATTTTGGGGTAACTGAACTCGCTACTGCAGCTCACTACTCGCTATACTAGTTCGACACCTCCACTGCACAAACGCTCAACAACCACCCACCGAATGAAATCCACTCATCTAGTAGCCCAACAATACGAATCCGCTGCAGCAGCCAGAAAATAAACGCTCACCTTCGAAGCTTGAAGAATTGGAGTTTAAGCTCCGGCTACTGCCAGCTGAGCATATTCGTATTATTGGGCTCCTAGATGAGCGGATATGATTCGGTGTGCGATAGTTGAGCGTTTGTGCAGAGGAGGTATTGAGTTCCGCACGATCCCTAGGGCGGATGCAAGAAATAATATTCGTACGGTTGCAATGGGTACCAAATTATCCATTTGCCGTAATTCAAGCCTTATGGAAGCTTAGAAATTAACTCAATAACTGGGTACAGTAGCGGATCCAGGATAGGGACAAGGGGGGCTGAGTATGGGGTAAACTCCCAGAAGTATTGCGGGTCCGAACAAAAATTACCATTCTATCTAGTGTAAATTGGATGTCCAAAGGGGGGGGGGGGGGCTAATGTTTGGAAATTCCACTCGGGACATTAATTTTCTAGTTATTTATTTTCAAATTCATTCAGGTTCAAAGGTGGTCAAAATACCAGAAATTTGCTTTGCTGTTCAATGCGTTTATATGTCGGTGAAGTAACAGAGCTGATAATTTTCATTAAGTCTATGACAGAG
The DNA here is from genome assembly GCF_921293095.1 of Ischnura elegans. NCBI lineage: Eukaryota > Metazoa > Arthropoda > Insecta > Odonata > Coenagrionidae > Ischnura > Ischnura elegans. Next base: position 29,929,632 of record NC_060249.1, read on the forward strand.
CTTAGTAAAGTACGCTTTCTCTATCGAGTGCATTCACAACTAGACGAAGATTCCACTTGGCTCTCTCTTATATTACTATAGTCAAATTGGACTCGTAAAAGGTAACAAAAGAAAATCATTTTAAATCAGTTATTAGCCTTAGCCCCCCATAGATCCGCCACTGCTTGGGGATATATTTAATTGACCTTCAGACTGAACACCGAATCCGAGGGGTTAACCACGGGGTGTCCAGCAAGTCGTCGGGTGAAAACCAGAGGCGAGGAATTTTCACAAGGTGTACGGCACGGCCACCCACCTTCAGAATGCATGTCCAGGAAACCAACTTCTTCGCCTTTCCTGCGGGAGACTGCAACTCTCTCCCTCTCCCCACAACCTTCCCCACTCCGAGCCCACGACTGCGGCGCAACGAGAAGGACGATTGGGGGAGGGGGAATGGAATGGTGGAGTGAGAGAGACGGGAGAGGAGAGGGGGTGGGGGTTCGGATTTGATGCAAGAGGGCAGGGGGAAGGGGGTGGGATTGAAGGAGGAGAGGGGGGAACCCGTAGCCTCGTTCCCAATGTCCTTCCACTTCACTCGCGCGGCGCCGCAGCCGAAAAAACCTTCGAAAGAATTCCACGGCCCGCTCTCTCTCTCTTTCTACACTCGTTATGAATCTCATTCGTGGAGAATTAAGGTTCGATAAAAAAAAGAGTCGCGCGGGGCTTATGAGGACAACATTCCATTTATCTTTTGAGACTCTTTTTTGAGATAATCTGTACAAAAATATGTCGTAAGAAACCCTTGGATACACAAAATTCTTGTTTAAAACATCAACGATCGTAGATGTGGAACTAATGGCATATCTCCGATCTATAGGCATGATAAGCAACGACTTAACAGTCATAAGTCTTTACTTTCAGGTAAGTTACAGTTTTTTTTACTATTCGATTAGCGAAACGGCTAACTAAAGACTTAATTTATTCAATTACAGATAGATGTAATCTAGACTAATTCAACAACAGACATCAGAAACCCTTGATATATTGTTCATTTCATCCCTGCTGTGTATGAAAAAAAGCCTAATGTTTGGAAATTCCACTCAGTACATTAATTTTCTAGTTATTTATTTTCTAATTCATTCAGGTTCAAAGTTAGACGAAATACCAGAAATTAGCTTTGCTATTCAATGTGTTTATATGTCTGTGAAGTAACAGAGCTGATAATTTTCATTAAGTCCATGATAGAGCTTAGTAAAGTTACGCTTTCTCCATCGAGTGCATTCACAACAAGACGAAGATTCCACTTGGCTGGTAACGAAATAAAAGAATTTTAAATCAGTCATGTTTGCCGGCGGATTAATTTCACGATTGTAGCGTGTCATGTGAAGCTGGTGGTTGAAATGTTTTCTTTACCAACTCACGATCAATTTGGCTACCTGATCACAAGTGATTCACATAATAGGTTGCCCTGCAGCTGAGAGATTCTTGTTTTGGAATTCCTCCATAATTGAGTCATTAAAATGATTCACTCTCCCTGGTGTTGGATTCAAAGAAGGAACTCCTCTTGAATTTTGACTGTATTCACGTGTAAATAAAATTATCAATTTCTATAATTGGATGACTTCCTTTCATCTTTTTACTCAGTAATACGAAGGAGAACCTTTCTTGGTCACATCTCATCTCTATTCACTATGTATACGTAGCGAAACTGAATATTCATTATAAAATATTTAACGTAAATATTAACATGAAGTCGATGCGATGGTGAAATCCCGCCATGTGATGATCTAGTAGAAATTAGGGTTTTCGCTCATTACCACACATAATGAGGTCAGTCTGGCTACTTGATTTACATCGGCAATCGTTGGAGACATGTAAATCTTATAATAGTTATTCCATTCTGAAGGAATGTAAAGAAATGTAAAAAAGTGGAATGGAAATGTAAAAAAATGAAAAAGGAATATAAAAAAGAAGGAAGGTAAAAAAGAAATAAATCAAATCAAGGAGTGAAACTAGCGTCCCAAAGCTTATGTAACCAGGGAATTGTAAAGGAGGATGATGTTTGGAAGCGGATGCACAGTTCAGGACACAAAAATCTTACCACACAAGTCTCGAATTGACACCGCATTGGCAATGCCAAGGAACCACGCCTCCGCGCAGGAGAACGACAAACGCTCCGATTAGGGTGGGGGGAGGGGCTTTTCCTTAGCGTGCTAGAAAATTAATAATGAGCTCATTGGGGAAGGATTCGTCACGGAGATGAGTTACGAAGTACATTCTGTGTGATTTTTTTGCGTATCGCTGGGTAGGGTATGTAAGAATACGATTGAAAAGCTATTTTCATGCCACCGTTAGATGTGTCGTAACAATTTCTTTCAGATGCCCTCCCGACGGTCGCCGTTATCTGGGAAATCTTGACTTCAATGCTCCGTCTTTCACAGAATACAATTTTGGCATTTGCGGCCACTAGGTAAAGACTTATTATGAGGTTATACAGGCCTGTGAAAGGTTCACCTGAGATTTTTCAACTTTTAAAGAACTCTAAATTAATTGGCATAATGTTTCTTAATAATGGCTAACTTGAACTCGCCGGAACTTGAATAATGTAAATTGACACAAGTAAAAGATAAATGCGTAAATAAAATTTATAAATATGGGTTGTTCTCCAATGTTGAGGCGGCATTATCAGTTCGGAACTTCGAAAATTTTCGGCTCCTGGGTGAAAAGATTATTAAGGTGGTAAGAGTTAATTAGGTGATATCTACGAACCATTGTTGCAGATGTGTTATCCTAATCCTCACACACCAAAATACGACTCGCTGCGAAAACAAATGATTGCAAACAAGTCATGCCAGATTGCAAAATAGATGATACACCACATGAATTGACCTCGTCCACGCACTAACAACTTGAATTGGATTTGGAATTAATTTTTAAAAATCCTGCGGCAAATCCTTCACTTGAGAAAACACTATCGCTTCATTGCAACAGTCCGCAGTTAATGATAAAACTTCTACCAAAGAAGTACGATCATTATTCACCTCGACTGAGTTAAGTATTCATCCATGTTCCACCCAGATATGAATCTAGGTCCGTGGTCAAACTCTCCCGGCTACAAAGTATCCAAGTGGGAGATGTGAGATAACGGTTGCTCCTCCAAAATTCGAAATCTCCCGAGTTTAACAGAGACATCGTTCCGAAGCGCATAACTGCCATCTTATTTTCACGAAAATGGGCGTTTCGGAGATAATGTCACGGGCCGCGCATATTTCCTCTCTCCCACGTGCCACACGGCTCGTGTTACACCGGCGTCACCTTTCCGCAGCCACCCACGGCGGCGGGGACGGCGAATACAGATGGACCTCGCGCTGCCCCCTTTCACCTTCGGCCCCTTTTTGGGCTTGGCGCCACCGCATGATCCAGTTTCGAAAGACCCGCGTCGCTCTCGGAACTTTAAATCACGACCCGCGAGGTTTAAAAATGAAATTACAGCTAGGACTAACATTGAAAACAGGTAAGTTAACAATTTTTTTACGTTGGGATCGTTCAAATTTATTTTTTTTATTTTAGATATTGTGATGGAAACTAACAAATGAAGAGGACTGTCTTTTCCGTTTTTTTATCCACTAGTGCTTCTCAAGACAATTTCGGTGAAATTTCGAGTTTTAATTAAGATTTTTAAATAGAGAAGTGATATTATTTAACATAAAGAATTAAAAAAAAATAGATTTTGGTGGAAATTAATAATTAAGAGACCTGTCTTTTCCATTTTTCATCCATTAGTACTTCTCGAGATATATTCGGCAAAAAATAGCTTTTGCTGATAAGTTGATAACGTCACGCGCTTCTGAAGTTAGGATCATCGCTTCACAGCTAAGTACTCAGAATAAACTCCTCGCATAGGTCTCCAGTGGTTTGCTGTTATTCGCAATTTATTAAGCGGTTCCTTCCCACACTGAGGAGTTCTTCAGTTAACGATATTCTAGTGACGTCAATGACCGGTATTCTAGTGACATCAATAACCGATACTCGTGTGACGTCAAGAAACTATACCATAGTGACGTCACCAAGAAGATTGATTTACTTAAAGTAACCCGAATTAATACATCATAATGAGAGTATGGAGCAAAAGCAGTACATAACATTATGAGACATAAATAAAAAAACGCAATTTCTTTAATGGCAAGCCGGTGAAATTAAAATTGTGAGCAATTCATTAGAAGTATGGCGGAGTTCACCACAAATGTTACAAGTTATGCCGTTCAAGAAGAGCCATTAAGGAAATATTAAGGTACTTCATGAATATCTAGCCTATCCAGGCTCTCTGGATAGGCTAGTTAGACATTTAGCAGTTCTATACGCAGCAGCAGTTTCTAGCAGTTTCATACGGGAATGCCACGCGGTCGTAGTAAAACTCCAGCCCATGATCTTTCTGCACGTCTACGTCACGGACATGTTACAGAGAAAAGAAGCTTCATTTCTTATCAAAACGTATAATGTAGTAAGGTAAAATTCTTCGGCTCAGTTTTACGAAACCTTTCCGTTTGGTACCTAAGCTATTGACCGATGCCACGAGGTACAGTGAAAGTAATCTCACAGTCACTCCGTTCTGTTCAAAGCAGAGCAATTTTGCGAGAGCGATATCTCAAAGCCGCACTGTCCCGAGAGCATAGTTTATTGATGGCAGACGGGGGTTTGATGTGAGCGAGTTTTATTGGAGACCGCGAGACGGTAAGCTGGCCGCAAGGACCCGATTAGGTGCCGCTACAATCGCTCGTAAAAAAGGAGGAGGCATTAACTCCGCCGCGCGGAATCAATCGAACCGCCCATCGCCCCAGGGCGCCCATCGCCAGCCAGCCTTCGCAGCTCCACTTCTTCGGGGGTGTTCCTCATCCACTCCCAGCGACCCTAACTCCTAATCTCTCCAGCTCCAGCCTTCGCCTCCTCGCCGCGCGTCAAACTTCCACACCGCTACAAAAGAGGATCCTCAAGTCGGCCTCTAAATGTGTTGTCACACGCCACGCATTTAATTGGGTTTACAAATATAGCCAGCCACTCGCGTCGTTGACGGAAAAATTGATCCGAGGTTCACTGGGTAACACTTGGTGTAATTAGTGGTGTTAACCGAAATTTGTACGCATGATGAAGTGATGTATCAAATTCAAAATTTCTTTGCAATGCTATTTATCGCAATTACAAACATTATGCTGAAAAATATTGGAAAAAAGTGGATCGCACTGCACTCATCACCGCACCGCGGACATTTTTGAAAATAGATTAAAATGCGACCGAAGTAGCAACAGAAATCAGTATTCTATGGGATGGAATTGGGCCTCCTCTATGCAGTCCCTTGTTCCACACGTTGGCTCCATCGGTGGTGCGATTACTAGAAACCAAAATCGATATTTTCGGTTTCGGATGATTCGGTGATGCTATTCGGGGTCGATGGTGGGCATCAACGATATCACTTCGGTGGTCTTCGATTGCCCACTGTCGTATATATTGTTGATTGCCAGTATTCTCCAGGACTTAGTCTTATTGCCTCCTCGCAGCGCGTTAAACTACCAGAACTTCGGCTCCGAGGGGACTGTAAAGAGGAGGCCCAATTCCTTCCCATAGAGGGCTAATTTCTGTTGCCACTTCGGTCGCAATTTCAATCGGCTTTCAAAAAAGTCCGCGGAGCTGTGATAAGTGCAATGCGATCCACTTTTTAAAAATATTTTTCAGTATAATGTTTGTTAAAGCGAGGAATAGCATTGAAAAGTAATGAATTTGAGAAAATCAAACTATCTTTGTAAATAAATTTCGGTTAATACCCGTAATTTCCCCGTGTAACTGGGATCACTTTGTCGTCAGCGATGCGAGTGGCGACTTCTGTAACTACTAAACTGAAACAACTTGCGGAAATTAGAAATCGTGGAAATTGCGAATTGTAGACATTCAGTGATCATTGGTTATCGCAGAAAATCGAAAATTAATGAACATAGGGATACAAACGTCGACCATCAGCACTCAACAACAATCGGTAATCGGCCAGACTACGACCGTGTATAAAATTCGACCACAGACAACAAATGAAATCGTTAATCACCATCAAAAATCTGCAACCATCGACATAAGATGACAATTGACACCAGATTACTGTCGAGAAATGACCACCATTAAAAATCGGCGAGCATGGTAATCGACTACAGCCGAAGACCATGGATTCGGTATTCATCAACTTTTTTATGCCCATTCTCTTAATCGACATCCATAATTTAAAATTATCTGTCGAAGATCGACGGTAGAAATCGTCAAACTGGATGTGTTCGTGAGACAAATGCCGGCATTCGACTTTCGTAATGTAATGGGTGGGAAGAATGGGGGGAGGAGGATAAGAGGGCCACGGTCGACTCCTTTTCCCTTCCCTCTCCCCATAAGAAGTGCGTAAAGAGCAGTAAGCATAAAAAAGGAGGTTGGCTGGTCGGCCGGCTAATTGTGAAGGGAGGGGAAGCCTCAGGATAGGGGTTAACGGTGTACAGGTAGGTAGATAGATACTTATGCACACGGACACATCCGAACGAAGTGCTTACAGGGTCCTTTCCAATGGCGTAGCCAGGGTGGGGATTCCGGGGGTCCAGCCCCCCTAACTATAAAAACACACATTCCTTCATAAAAGAGAACAAAATAATGAAAAATCATGAATTTACAAAATATTTCTTCAACAAATCAAGTTTTTTCGATTATTGAAAGGGTTTAAAACTCTAAATTAGTTTTAAACCCTCTACTAAGAATCCTGTTCTTCAAAAATACTCCTCCCTGGTGTTGGACCCCCCCGAACGAAATTCCTGGCTACGCCAGTGGTCCTTCGGTAAGGAAAACGGAATACGGCTCACGTTGTGAAGTCGAGCGTATTCTGCAAGATCTACGAAAGATTGCATGCCGATAAGATATATTTCACGGCTCCCAACAAAGAGTGCTTTGGTAGAATTATTTTTCAACATACTCAAAACCAACGCTGGTGACCAGCGTATCTTAGATAGTTAGTTGCACTGTTTAATGACGCAACGAATTTTTCACGCGAAAATCCTAGGCAAAATTCCCTGATGCTTCACGAAATAACAAGGATTTGGGAGATTTTTACAGAATTAGTCGTTTCCCTTGGGATTTTTACGACAATAAATGCTATTTGGTTTATTGTCACCCTCCCCATTTGCTAATATTATTTATTATCCGACAAAATCCTAGCCAGTGGCCACCGGCCAATTTTTTCAGATCCCACTTCTCATTCAAGCGAATGCATAGTGGTATTCTTCACACGAAATCACGCTATTCTTAAAACCATTCCATTTCAGTTCACGAAAAACTCTTCTACTCTAAAATCCTTCCCAGCTAAAACAAAAAATACAGTCACCGCCTTTGAGATAGAAATATCATTAAGTTTTTTACAGCTCCATCCTTTAACGCCTACCTCGGGCGTTTGAATAGCATTCGAGCAGCTCAACCTCTTGCCTAATGTCCCACCTTGACGGCCTTGCCTCTTTAAATGCAGAAGTGAAAAACCACTCCACAGTTGAAAGAATTCTTGAAATACCTTCTCAATCCAGAGAACTCACTGCGTATATTAGATAGTTGGAAGCCTCGCGGGACTTCAAGTAATTGCATATAAGATATCTAAGTAATTCTAATCCAAGAAACTAGAAATCCGATGGCTCACCACACTGTGGATGAACTTAAAGTCGGCTAGTAAGAAACACGTAACAATCGGGGAGAAAAATTACAATTTATAGACATCATTTAATGTTAGTCAACAGAGTACATGTTAAAGTCTAAGAAACAACTCCAATGACCTAATAGCTGGGTCGGAAAGAAGATTTATTCTTTTACACTAACATAATGAAAATAAGACTCATTCTAATCCTAGCGTTTCTTACGTTATGGTCCGTTTGTGCAGAAATAATGGTTCCCTCCACCAACTCGTATTAGCAAACATGGTGTTATACGTCTTAGTGTTTGTTCAATTTTCACCTGCTAAACAGGAACACATCCATCATGATAACATATTCGATGTATATTCATAATTTTTAAAAAGCAGGATCCACTATTCAAGCTCGCGATTATTGCAACAAAGCAAGATAGCATTGTTTTAATAGGTGATTACATAGGCAGAATTCTCATTTGCTTATCTAATTTATTACCAGTATTATAATTAATTATTATTCACCATTAGGTTATTCACCATTTTATTAAACTCATTCTCGTTCAGCTGTCCCACTAAAACGGTATGTAGCTACTCCACCCTGAGGATTCCATATCCACTCGAAAACTTTCTGCGTCTGTTTTTCATTTCCTCGCATTAAGAGAGTCAAAATTATGCAGCTACAAACATTGTTACTCATCTGATCCCCGGCTAAAATGAAAATTCATGAGATGACGGGAAGGTGTGTGAATTTTAATATTAGCTCTAGGATCGACCAGGGACTAAGTGGAGGGTGCGAAGGAAAAATATACTTAATGCCCCTTTTACCTTCATCTCATGAATTTTCATTTTTCTCCCAGTTCCGCGGATATTTTTCCGGTGGACTACCGAAGCGGGTAGAGTCGTTTTACGTCGCTAAGCGCTGAGGCGGCGGATAGAGCTAAATGAATTTTAAAATCTTCGGCCGAGTTGGATGGGAGTCGCGTTTTCATCTACTCTCGGGAGAGTTTTAATCCAGTGAAATATTGTCTGTAGCGTTGAGAAAGGAAGAACAAAACAGCGAGGGCCTATATGGATCTTTATGTTCATTCCTCATACTGTAAATTCCACGAAGCACGTAACATTTTGCTTGACTTTAAAAGGAACGTTGAAATCCTAAGGTGTGATAAAATGTCCGAGGTACGAGTAGTTGAAGCATAATATCCCCATTATTCTCCGTAACCTCTTTACACTCATGTAGTAATATTCTTGCTTTATTTCGAAATTAAGTTGGTTTGGAATACATTATTTATACATTTTTAAATGAGCGATATTGTAATTGGTAAATATGAGCAGCGAGAAAAAAGCTTAAAATTTAAGAGTGTATTCTTTGACATTGTCTCTGATTGTGATGTATTTCAAAGCTGCCTCTTGAACGGAAGAAAAATACAAAATATTATGTACTTACCGGAATTAATTCCCCCGGCTCGGGAATCCAACCGCGTACCTTCAGATTTATGGAACCTTGTACAGACTACTACGCTACCTTAGTTCCTTCACTTGCGCAGACCACAGCGCAATGCCTCGGAAAGCCAAAGGTCCGCGATTCGATTCTCAGTCCAGGTAGAATTTTTCCCGCGTCAATTATTATTCCTCTCCCTGGATCTGTGAGGTGGTGGGAAGGTGTGAACGCGTAAACAGATTAGACGCGAAATTTCCACTACTTGGTGCACAACCAGTGGAAGAACCGAGTAAACCGCAATGACGAGCTTCATTTGTTTACGGGGAGATACCTTTATTTCTCTTTCGCCGTGGGACTCTTCGCGGCCCTCCGCCTCAATCACAACGACGCGACCGCGGTACACTTCGGAGGAGGGGGAAGAGTGGGACTGCGCGTAGAACGGCCGAGAATGCAAATCAATGAGCGAAGCGAGCCAGGCGGAATACGGGAACGTAAATTTCCTCCACGCACCGGCCAGCGTCCGCGACACTAGGTACCTACACTTTTATGCGGGCGCCTCCGGCCGGGGCGCGCGCGACTAATTTGCCCCGGAAAACCGCCGAGGACAAGCGGAGGCCGACGTATAAATTTCAATTTCGAGCGAAATGGGACTGCGCTCCACTGAGACTGGATGGGGATGGTGGGTCCGATTTCGCAGATTTGCAGTTCATCCCGGACGGACCGCGGAGTTAGCGCTGAAATACGGGAAACCGCAAATGGAGTGCAATTCACAGAATTAAAACTTGCGTGACCATGATTAAGACGGTGAAGGGTGATATAATTGAAATGGGAATCCATCCTGAAGACTCGAGTTTCAGAAAAGATTCATAACTACTACTTTTGTGATTATAATTATCGTAAAAACATTGTAATAACCCATCATATATTAATGTATCAAATTTATGTAATTACATTCATTCATAGCCCTGAAAAAGGTATAAAAATATACCGAAACGTGGTACAAACAATTTTGCATTTCACTCTTATTAACCAACACTCCATGACACCAATGAACGATACCTATCAACGTCTTATAAACTTTTAACTAACGTTTATCCATCAGTTGATGGCAGACTTTGATGGGTGGTATAAGTGAAATAGGAATATGACCTGAAGTATTGAGAAATACCCACAACTACTCCTTTCTAAACTCAATCAACATCGTTCCCTTAGATAATGGCTGTTTTGGTACTCTACGATTGGGTCTATCTGTACTTCGATACGGACAATTCCTAATTTATTGTTAATAGTTTACAGCTTCAGTGGGTGAGGAAAACTGTCATTGCACAATACAGACAAAAGAGGATAAAAACCTGACGAGAAAAGGGATACAAAGAGTCTAATTTCGAGTAAAACAAGCCATCTTGAGCGCGGATATTTTTCCTGAGCAACTCTTGATTTTCCCCAAACTCTCCGACAAGTTTTTCAGTTCCATGAATTTCTAGACGCATAACGAGATACAATCTAGTATATCCCACAGTATTTTTTGAAGTTTAATCCAAGTTTCAGCCTATGCACTCATTGGAAGGTCCTCCAGATTAAAAATATCCCTCGGACTATGGTACATTTTATAAATCCATCTAAATGAATGAAATTAGACAAAGAACGATACTTCCACAAATTTTAAGGAATTAAAGTATTTTTTTATTCTTATCCTCTTCTAACGTTTTGCGTAGTCAGCAGGTATATATTGTGCTAAATATGAGGGAATTAGCTATACGGCCTTGATAAGTAAATGCAAGTCCTGGAGCAACTCAATTTACATACATATTGTGCAACATCTAATTTAATAGAAATTAAGAATGTTCACCCCAACGCTCCACAAACCATACATGGTAACTAAATGGAGTTCAACTTGTATACGCCTTTCAAATCACACACACCAAAACCTCTCATTCCTTGAATTTGCATTGAGCACGTGAAAAAATACCACGTTTTTCAAGTGGATCAACTTCTCTCGGGATTCCCATCGGGTTAGAAACCATTTCTCCCAACGTTTCAACCTCCGACTCGAGGATCATCCTCATTTAAAAAAAAATGTTTTTCAAGTTTTACCACCTTATGTAATGTCACCTATGTATCCGCTCAGTCCTGCGGGATTTGTCTCGTTTTATATCAGTTGCATCCCACCTCATGATCGCAGGTCGACACGCCCGGCAAGCCGGCTGGTTTATTTCATTCCCATTTCGGTGTATCTTTATCGCCGGGTTAGACCTGCTTACAGCGGGAAACTTAAATATAGAAGTGAAGAAACAATTTATAAGAACCTAAATTTGGAGTATGCTCCTATACGAAAGTGAGGCATGGACAATGACCGCAGCGGAGAAAGCAAGGATAGAGGCCTTCGAAATGTGGTGCTACAGAAAAATGATGAAAATCAAATGGATCGACCGAGTTAGTAACGAGGAAGTCCTAAGAAGAGTAGGAGAGAAGAGAAGCCTCATGAAAACCTTAATAAGAAGACCTTATTGGCCACATCTTGAGACATGATGGCCTGATGAAGACAATCGTCGAAGGACAAGTGGAAGGCAAGAATGGAAAAGGAAGACCCCGAACAAAATATATGGAACAAGTAAAGAGAGATGTGAAAGAGAAGAAATACGTAGGTGTGAAAAGACTAGCTGATAGGAGAATTGAGTGGAGAGCTGCGTCAAACCAATCCTAGGATTGTTGACCAGTGATGATGATCGGGACTCCGCGGATTTGGGTTCTCGCGGACCGAATAGCCACGCACCGTGAGCTGCACGTGCCCCTTCGTCTTCCCCGCCCCCTTCTCCTAGCGGCACCTCAAACCCCTCACATTTCGCAGAGGTCACGCCGCGCCGTTGCTCCTGCAGCCGAAATCGTGGGAAGTGGTGGGGGAGGGAAAGGGTTGCGTGGGTGGGGGGGGGGAGTGGGAAAGGGGGATGGGGTGCAAGGGACGGTGGAGTGACGGAGGGAGGGGGAGGAGAGGACTGAGCGAATCGCAACCACGTTCCAAGACTGCGCTTCCCAAACTCGTTTCTCTCTTTTCCGGCGACATCCACGGGGAATTGGAAAGGCTCGACGAGCAATTTTTGTCGTAGACTTTCTATTTTATAAAGGACTACATAAACACTTAAAGAGATGATCTCAATACTCTAGATCTGTACTCCATTTTCAATACTTTTGTGTTATTTCTCAACAGAGATCAGGACCCAAGGGGGTCCTGATCTCTGTTGAGAAACCCTTAGAAATACCGAAACATTTTAGTCTTAGATAGACCTTAAAATGCTGTTTTCTGAGGCTAATTTAAACAAATTTTTCCAGGGGAGGGCCCCGGGGACCCACACTCCAGTTTCACAGGGGAGAATTCTATAGCCTCTAAACCCCCGGTAGGGTTGTTGTCCCCTCCCCCCCAAATATATATAACTCAAAACTCTCCGCCCATGTTCTAAATTACCTACTACTTTGAACTACTCGTCCACGCCATTGACTCAAAAATGGTGCATAAATATATCAACTTGTCTAGAAGTCCTTTTTATGAAGGATTTGATGCTTTCCATATGAACGACTTCGATGAATCCTTCTCGGGCTTTCAACCGCGTTAGCCTCTCCAATTCTTTTAGATGAATACCTCTTCATCAACCTTAGAGCTGATTAATGCGTCAATTAAGGCATTCTATAAGATACTCACGCCCATGTAAAATTTCGTAAAATTTTAAAGAAAATTGTACCCATCACTGTAAGAGTTGGAAAAAATACATAAAGACACACGCTCAGACACACAACAGAGATCAGGACCCAAGGGGGTCCTGATCTCTGTTATCTCTGTTGAGAAATCTCTGTTGCACACATGAGAAATCTCTGTTGAGGGGGGGGGGGGTCCTCTGAGGGTTACAACACAGTGACTTCACTGATACGCCCGCGCTCCCGGGGAGAGGAGTGGAAAGGAAGGAAAAAGGAAAGAGGCGCCGCCGCGTTAGCATAATTTCTCAACAGTCAACCTTTGATTTGAGGAATAGGTATTTGGTATCATTTAAAAAAATGAATTTTGCTTTTTCCGTAAATTTATTTAAAGGTTGGTGCCGATTTAGTACTTTAAAAAATCGCTGACTACGATTTAAAAAAAACAGTTGGCGTAATGTTACGCATGTAATCGAAGGATTTCACATGGCGTAATATTACGTTCATAACACGCTAAGCAAACATAACTGATAAGTTTATAAACGTTTATAAAAATTAAAATGTACTTTTGTAGCGAATTACTCCAATAAATACTTTTGATATGTCTTATTTAATGGCTTCCAACGCGTATGTATGTTAATTCAATGATATGAGGTCATTAAATAACTGAGCGTGTGTCTTTATGTATTTTTTCCAACTCTTACAGTGATGGGTACAATTTTCTTTAAAATTTTACGAAATTTTACATGGGCGTGAGTATCTTATAGAATTGACGCATTAATCAGCTCTAAGGTTGATGAAGAGGTATTCATCTAAAAGAATTGGAGAGGCTAACGCGGTTGAAAGCCCGAGAAGGATTCATCGAAGTCGTTCATATGGAAAGCATCAAATCCTTCATAAAAAGGACTTCTAGACAAGTTGATATATTTATGCACCATTTTTGAGTCAATGGCGTGGACGAGTAGTTCAAAGTAGTAGGTAATTTAGAACATGGGCGGAGAGTTTTGAGTTATATATATTTGGGGGGGAGGGGACAACAACCCTACCGGGGGTTTAGAGGCTATAGAATTCTCCCCTGTGAAACTGGAGTGTGGGTCCCCGGGGCCCTCCCCTGGAAAAATTTGTTTAAATTAGCCTCAGAAAACAGCATTTTAAGGTCTATGTAAGACTAAAATGTTTCGGTATTTCTAAGGGTTTCGTACTTTTTTTTCGGACAACTTAACATTTCGTTTGGGGGGCCCGCCCCTCCCCCCCACTCTACGTCCATGGTTTAGGAGACGAGTGGTTGTTATTGGGCGCAAAGATACTGAGGCATAAGGTGCTCCACACCAACGTTTCGGCACACGAGTTTTGATTCTCAATGGTGTGTGATATACACGCGGTCTTTCTCACCTCTAAATCCCCGCACTCCTCCCCCGCCTCCACCAATTCCCCAGGGCGATTTTCCGCCGCCAAACTGCAGATCGTTACTTACCGCTACGTCGAACCGACCGTTTTCCCACTCCGATTTTTTCCCCTTCGCCTGAGCCTTGTAAATTGCCTCCCTTTCCCCCGAAAAAAAAGCAGCTTCGGAAAATGATGGTAATTCTTTCAATTTTCCCGACTCTTCCGACGGCGCTGCGCTACAAAGAGTAAACACGAATCCTCTCGAATAGTATGTCGTCCCGAGTGCATCGGAGTGGGAGCGTTAAAGCCGTAACAACTCCAGGCGCACTCTCTCGTGATTTCTTTATTGCACTCGATTCCCCGGCTCCGACTTCATTCGAACTCTGAACGTGGCACGGAACACACACGTTCGGGAAAGTTATTGCACGGAAAAAATATATCTCGACCGGTTTGTGTTACCTCTTTGAAAGGGTCCGCCAGTCTTGTAGGTATAACATGCTCAATTCCACGTAAGATTTCGTGCAATTTTAAAGAAAATTCTACCTATCACACTGTGAGAGATGTAAAAATAGATAAAAGATAAGGTTAGTTATTTACTGACCTCACGTCATAGAATTCATGTATTTACACGCTAAAGCAATCAAATAAGAGAGGTCGATAGCATTTTTTGCAGCGAGTAATCACAAAATTAGTCTATTTAATCTCTTCAGATACTAATTTAGTCATTCTTTCTCATTATCGTACTATAATAAGTTAGAAAATAAATTTTGGAAGTCGAAAAGGCAGTTTATTCGAAAAAATGTAACTCAGAAAATTTTCCTAGAATCGATAGAATATTGAAGCGGCGATAAATATAACAGGCTCTTACAAAATTATAGAATAAAGTGCATTTTAATTGTGTTATTGTCTCGCTGGAATAATTATGCAAACTGCGGGAAAAATATGGTGACGAGAATATTTTTAAATGTATTTGGATTAAAACTTATGCTATCATTAAAAAAATTCAGAATTCACATAAAAAAACTTTTAACAACATTTGCATCTATCTTAAATACAAAAATTTTACATCCCAGTAAATATCGATACTGAAAATTGCAAGAGCAACAAGGAAATGCTGATAGGGTTAAACTTATGAGTAAGCTGTTCTCGGGATTCCCACCGGGTTAACTCTTTCATAACGACCAACGTTTCAAACTCCGTCTCGGCGCTCATCATCAGGGCTTAATGTTGATTTATTTACATTATAAATTGATTTATTTGATTTTGAATGCTAAGTCACATTGTTGCAATAAATTTAGTTTATTAAAAAATAAGAATAAAAAATACAAATAAAATAAAAAGAATGATGCCAGTTATTTTAACACCTCTGTGACGCTAGATGTATTCGCGAACTTTCCCTCACTTCTAACATCTTCTGCAGAACGGGTCTCCAGGTATTGCTGATGGAGTACCCAGAGTCTCTATTGAATTTATTTTTCTCCAGCTTAATTTCAATACCTTCCTTCGCGAGGCGATTTCAAAAACCTTTGGCATCGCGAAGTACTTTTGCCTCTTCAAATTTAATGGTGCTCACACAATGTTCAGCAATGGCAGATTTCTCCAGTTGCCCAAGTCTTAAGTGCCGCTTATGCTTCTTGAGCCTAGTCTCGATGGTGCCACCAGTTTCTCCGATATAAGCAAAGAAAATATAAGAAATAAGATATGAAAGAATTATCCCGGAGGGAATCCCGAGAACAGTTTGCACACATAATTCGCCGGGAAAGCATCGAATCATATTTCAGGGTTAAACTTGATGCGACATGAAAATTTCAAGATGATAGCATTGGCTTTAAACCAGTAAACAATCACGCGATTATACTGGTCGAGAGAATGAGACGCGTCCCCTTAAGTCCGCCTCAACAGTATTTCGGCTTCCGAAAAGGATCTCCGCTCGACTCAAACAACCCTGACCACGCTCAAAACCAGCCGGCACTTCCCGGAACCCTCGCGGATGCCTGCTGTGAAAACATTCGTCCCTCTCTCCTCGGGGCTGACAAAGTGGCCGCCACCGGCAATAATGAAAGACTTTCGAACGGAATGCAGTCAACACGCCCTCCCACCATGAAACCCCTAATCCATCTCCGGTTTCGTGGAAGGATACAAAAGATTCCCCACTCTTAAGGCGGCTTCGATTTATTGTGCAACTGCTTAAGAAGATGCATCATTCCCGCTCGACGGATCATTTTTTCGCAAAGGTTTAATCTTTGAAAACTTACGCTGTCATATTTTTCAGGCTATAAAGAGTAATTAAAGCCCTTGTACAAATTTTCCTGTGTCTGAAATTTGAGAATTTTACCTCAATATTTTTCACATGTTATAATTAAAGCTCTAAATGCTCTATGAGGCTCCAACATATTCCATAAAAACGAACGCAATAATATCTTTAGAAAATGGTAGAAAGTGTGATAACATAGGGAGCATAGGTATGGAACATTAAGGAAAGAAAGAGAAATAGGTTATAGATAGAGATTAAATGAGAAAGAGCAGGGAAAAAGAGTTAACTTGATAAATTTAGGAATGATACAATAATTAAGACGATGAAATTGAAAAAAAAGATAATCGACGAGATATTTAGGAATGCAGCTGCTCTGGTTAGGCCATGTTGATAGGATCATAATGATTCGCAGAGAAAAAAAGACAAAACACGATCTGTCGAGAGGCGTTGATGTGTCCTCTGTGCGATCGCCATGGTGCGGAGATTTTAAATGGACCTAAATTTGCGCGCAAAAATTCAGCATACTCGACAAATAAAATGTAATTCTTGGCGGATATGCGGGAGTGCTTAGCCTACTTCCGAAGATTTTCGATGTTTAATTCGAGTGAAGCCGTCGAATAGCCTTAGACGAAATAACAGATCTCGTTGGCTATAGCACAGGATGGTGACATGATCACGCGGGTCAACAGGTAACTAAAGAATCCGTAAAAAACAACTAACTTCCATTATTATTATTATACAACTAACTTCCATTACAACATCCCAAACCTGCACGAAGACAATCGAACTTCTTGAGCTCATTTTTAGGACTAAAAGGAAAACTGACTCACTACGGGGTAGAGAATTGATGGTTTATTTCAGGGTAAAATAATGCCTTTTTCCTTTCAAAACCTTTTCAAACACTTTACAGCTCAAACCTATATTCATCATTAGTTTTACGCCTGTCGAATTCCACATAGATAATCGAAAGATTGTAACGGAGATGTTGGATTGCTGTCACGAAGCGAGATAATCGATTTTTACATTACTGAGACTTCGATAGAGCTCGTTGAGGTGCGAATCATTATTCATCATTATCCGCTCCGCGCGTCGATTCCTTCGACTGAAAGATCTCCCACATCGCCAAGGAAACCACTCGAAAGGGATATCGGCTGCGATTAGATGCGGCGCTTTGATTGTGTTCGTAAGCGAGTACCCCATCCATTATCTCCGCCCTCAATCGATGTATTCCACGGAAGATAAGTGTTAAAGGAAATGGATATTCACTCGCTCGTTTCACAACGAAAGGACTATTTATAGTCAGAGTCCATCTTCCGGGTATCCCGTCGCGTCGGCTGACTTTGATTCACCTTTACTTTAATGTCATCCTTGGGCGTTTTTCTTTTCCCACTTCTTGGGGATGATTTTTTAGACATTTGAATATTTATATCCTACACGCTCAGGGTAGGGCGGTAAGTTCTCATTCCTGAACTTTCCTTTCCTTTCACTTCTACAATTTCTGCTTGATGAAGTGTTTGAAGGCTTCACCCGGGAATGGAACCCTTCGGCCTCGACCAAGCGCAACAACCCCCATAAAAAGTATTTGATGTTTTACCGGTAAACTACTGTGATGAATCATTTATCGGGCATCCAAAAAGTTCAGGCTCTCAATCTTTACAATCGACCTTTCAATGAAATAATTTTCCATCGTTCTCAGGGCTGATTGATGGACCATAACGTATCATGATGTTATGGGAATCATGATCATGAATCACGATGAGTGATGATCAATCAGTCCTCATCATCATTCATGATCAGGGCTTGCTGATCATCTAGTCTACCACAATCTCCATTTATTGTAAACGATCCAAATATGGCACAAATGTTTTTAACATTGGGTGAAATTAACAAATGAGATTTATTATTATATTAAGATTAACAAAATAATCATGAAGAGAGAAATAACCAGAAAAAACAACAGGTATATTATAAATAAACGGAATCCGGATTTAATATGGGGCATAAAAGCGGAGGTGACTGATTAGGGAGGATTTAAAAACGGACGGCAAGGAGAAGAGGTCAAGTGAGGGTGAATGGGAAGTTACGGTGTCGAAGGCTTTGGGGATATGGTAGAAATGGGAATTTTTTCAATATCCCTTTATTTATTAGTAAAATAACTTCCACCATATCGTGCCCAACATCATACAAGATATCCCTTTGTTTATTGATAGCCGAAATTAAGGAATTTTAAGCAAGAGACAATTGCGTGCGGTAGGAGGAGGAACACGAAGAAGAAAGAGGGAAGAAAGGTCATTGGACCGGAGAGAAAAACTCCAAATTCTGTAGATGAACTTTTTAAATCGCATAGCAAGAGTTGGTAAAAGAGGTGGGAGATTAGTAAGAAACGCTTTTGAGAGTGAAATATTTGCGATGTTTTTCGCCCGGAAAGCTTTATCGAGAAATGATGGCATTCTCTCCCCTACTCGATGCGGGTATTTTCGTAGAGGAAAGAATAGATTGTCTCTAAAGGCCGTTTTGAACGAGGCACGTCATTGCGCAATTTAACGTGCGTACGAAGGCGCAGTCAAAATTGCGTCGTGTAAAGCGGTGAATTTATAGAACGCATGCGAGAATGCATAGATGTGAGAAGGTCTGTTCTGTGAGGTAGCCTCTGCTCTAATTCCGAGCTCGCATTCTAGCAAAGTGCTAACCTACGCAATGACGCGCCTAATGTTAAGGTCATTTTACACGGGGCACGGTATTGCGCAGGTTATAAATGCAATAATTTCAAAAATGGCGCGGAATTGCGCGAATGCATGAACGAAATTAGAACAGGGGCTATTTTGCCATCTCAAGTCGACGCATTCTCGCATGCGTTTTAGCAATTCACCGCTTTACACGACGCAATTTTGACTTCGCCTTCGTACACACGTCAATTGTGCAAGTACGTGCCCCGTGTAAAACGGCTTTAAGAGACAATCTATCCTTTCCTCGGCCTTCAGTATGCTTGAGCACTAAATCCGACTCAAAAACATTTCCGAAGCACGCAGTTCACTTCATTCCCCCTCGAAAGGATCCGACGGAGATAAGATTTAGGAAGTCCACTCCGACAAGAGGTGGACACAAGACGTCTCCGAATCTTTGTGAAGTGCAGGTTGTTGTGAGGAGTCTCGTGCGGGGCCATTCACTAAAGGACACGGAACGTCTCTCTCTCCCTTTTCATCCGTTCCGACACTCTGTCCCGTCCACCCCTTCCCCGAAGACATCCACGACCACACCCACGCACTGATGGAAGGTCAGAGTCACTCACACACACACACACACGTATACACAATGGCTGGGGTGTATTTCAAACACAAGTATTATAAAATACGTATTTGAAATACATTTTTAATCTGTACTTGGTATTTCAAATACACGACCTGAATGTATCTTGTACATTTTGTATTTCAAATACAGATTTTTGGTATTTTCTCATTCGAAAATAAAAAAATAAACATTTGTAAAATACTTTTGAAGTAGCTCTGATAACCTTTCTGTAACTTTATGCTTCAGGGATTACTTCGCTTTCGTTAGAATCGTTTTCTTGGTGTTTGCAACCATTCATTACGTCAATGATAAAAGAACACAAATGGTAACTTCAACACTTTTAATTCAAAATGGAAAGTAGCATTTGTACTCTATATCATGGATATATCGCACTTCCATAAAAACGAGACTGAAACGATTTTATTAATCCACAACGTGGCAAGGCAGGTTTTTTTTAAGATCTCTTAGCTTCATTTTATTTTAAGATCTTTAGGGTTTACATACAAATTCATTTTTTTAAAGGTACTAAAAATAATATTTTGTAGCTTGTTTTTCAAATACCCAATACAAGGTACTTGGTATTTCAAGAACATTTAGAGCGTTATTTGGATTTCAAATACTCTCGGCCTGCAATTTGCCCAGCCCTGTATACAACCCACGGACGTTCTCCTGGGAGAGGAGGCGTTATGGGCGTGTGAGAACCTTTCCGAGAAAAAGAGGGCGCTGTCAGCTTGTACTCCCTCCCTCCCCTTTCCTTCACACAAAATCCCTTCCTCCCTCCTCTGTCCCATTCTTCCTTCGCACGCAGCATTTCCCACGAGAGTCCCGCAACCCAGGGTGACCGCCGCTCGTCACCAGGGCAGCTGCCCATTCTTATACGCATCTCCCGCTTCAACCCCGCCCTGGATTGAGCTGTTGGATGGTTTAATTCACAAGAACCACGACCGATTTTTCTGGCCATACCGCACCCAAAGATTCAATGGCGGTGCGGTTAAATCCACGTTTATTACAACAAGATTCTCTGCTGGGCCTCAATGACCTAACGCCCACAGTTAATTTAATTATGTTTGAAAAGTATACATGAATTTCACGAGAAGAAATTCCTCTGCACTGGGAATAGAACCAAGGACCTTCGACTTTCTGGACCTCTGCGCTGACCACTACGCTATCCACGTTCTTTTTTTATTATTTTTTTCAAAGTTATACAGAGTATAATATGCACGTGTTCGAAAAAGTCGCAACTCGCGTCACTCATGGTAGAGCGACCCGAGTTTCGCGGGGAAATAAGCAATAATTAGGGTTGCAAATCCAAATTTATGCCCTTAATGATTCATTCCATCAAATTTATACATTTTCGATGATATTAATCGCGAGCGCATATTATTTTATTGCAAACATTACGGTTGAATGGACCAAAAAGCGAATGAGGAGTCAGATTCATCAAGATTTCTCATGACGGACTGGGACCTCTTCCACGTAATCTCGTCTCCTTGGTCCCCTCTCTTGTCCTCCCGCAATCCAGGGCGACCTACATGCCAGCTGCTTATCTTTTAAGTATCCCTCCCTCTTCAACCTGAATAGGCTGGAGCGATGGTCCAATATATCGGAAGCATCAGTGGCGTAACTAGGAATATGCTTCGGGTGGAGGAGGGGGGTCAGGAAACGGGGAATTCATGAAAATTTTTGAAAAAAAAAAACATCCCTGAAAATGCATTTTAAATCATTATGGTTCTTAAAATTTAACTTTAAGCAGATGTAGTTCTAATATATCAAATCCAGAGAAGATTTTTAAATATTTTTTTGAGAGACTTTGGGGGGGGGGGGGGTACATCCCCTAACCCCCCCCCCCTCCCCCATCATATTTACGCACCTGGGAAGCATGACCGATATTTGTGGCCACTTAAAATGGAATTGTGGCTATTGAGCCTCCACAGACTCAGCGGCGTGTTAGGCATAAATCTGTACAATTCCATCTCAATGATGCGAATAAAATTTATATTTCACAGAATGGGTGATGTCTTGAAAATGACAACGCGTATACGACGTACTCTGAGTCGGTAAGGATTCACTTTCTGTGGAATATTCAAAGTTCATTTCTTAGAACTTTCAATCTCAATTTTTGGTATTCATATCCATCGGTACTCCATAATATTGACGATTTTAAGATTGAACTTAATTTTAAGCTATTTGAATAGGGACACCGACAGCATAGGATCTATATTTGCATCATAAATAAATATTGCGTTCGATCATATAAAAATTTGAAAGATAAGCTGAAGTTTTATATTTAGATAAAGAGATTTGATGCGTTGAGCATATAGTATTGAGTATGCGCAGGCATGAAGAGTTATGTATTGTTTATCAATGTGTACTTTATGCACTAGCGATATGACCATTAATAAGTATTGGTTGAGCTCAAGCAATCCTTACATAATCGTAAATAGGTATTAAAATTTTCTACAACACTCATAAGAGGCCACTTATAACAATGGAATTTTTTTCTAAACTAAAAACACGTAAAATATCCTTTTTAAAACAGCCTAAGGTCCAAAAAAACAAGAGGGATTAATTTTCCAACTAGTTCGTTGACGATAGGGTTAAATTATAAATCTCGTTCATTTCCGCAGGTTAAGAACTGGAGCAGTAGATAGAGCAAAATACCTCAATGTCCTTAATATAGAATGGAAGAGTAAGCGAAAGGCTATCGTTCAAAGAAAAAAAGGATTCCGATGTGGACTTCGGAAAAAAGTTTTCCTTCGATTCATCTCCGACTACGAGTATAAAACTAAAAAAAACACCACGTCAAGAAGGCGCAGTTTCTCTCTCTCTCCCCGCCATCCCCCACATTGGCGGATTGTCCCCGAGTGTTTGTGGGTTTGAGCAAACACCCGCATGGAGTAGGGAATGCCATCATTTCTCGATAGCGCGGCTTTCCCGGCGAAAAACATTGCAAATATTTCACTCTCAAAAAAAATCTTTCTTCCAAATCCCCGAAACCAGGCGTCCTCAAATTGGCCTTCGAGGACGTCGAAAGCTTCGAACGTGAGTCAACTGTTTACAGAGGCAATCCACTTGTCATCGACGGGGATGATGATGTTACGCCGCTGAGATTTGATCGGAAAGCCGTTCAAGAGACGTAAAGAGAGTTGATATGCTGTGATCACTGAATCCTCCGATCCCGCGCCGTCAACTTTTTTCCCCTTCCAATGTATTCTATTTTTTGTTAGCCTTTGCAAAGTAGTAAGTACAGAGACTTGTGGCAACACGAAGAACATGTCTAAAAATAAAATCATAATGCGGCGAAGTCAAGGGAATGGAGCACGCTCATCTTTTTTAGTTGTCACTCTGGTCTCTTCAAAATAACCTTCCTCACTCAGCTCTGTTATCCAAATTACCTCTGGATTAGATCCTGTTTTTTATTACTTTCACGGTTAGATAAATCTATATTTTGAAGGGTCTATGGTTTGCCTTTCTATCACACTTGGAACTTAACTAGCAAAATCAAAGTAATGGAAATGACATTAGGCAAAACTGTAAGGCCTCGATGAATTTCATGTTTTCGTCTCACAAATGATTTCGTAAATGCATATAGTTAGGTTTTTATGACGTTAATTCTTACCATACTATAACCGAACCGATAAAATATTTAATGTGTTACATTCTGTAGCCAGGCAAAATGCAGGCGATCTCTGATCCGACAAAACACTTTGCTAAAACGATAAAACCTTTAATAATCTAAGTCCTCTTGGCAATATTGCTTATTTTACTGAAAAGCGAGAAGTACCTTTAACCTAGCATCATAAGGAAACTTAATTGAAACAAGCAAATGTTATGATAACTTAACTCACCGAGAATTGGACATGCGAAGTAATCAAATTAATTACCGGATGCAATAATAATTACAACATCATCCAAGCAAAATACAATATTACGGTTCCAAGAAGAATATTTTTGTGCTTTTCATGCCATTTATACTGTATTTGTACATACGTGCCTTGCAAGTTAAATTTGAACGTCAACTAATAAGCATCTGATCGATATATATTTTACAATATATTCTATCACGAAAGATAGTGAGTCAGCGACTAGATATAAGCAACAGCTTGAAACGATGCACCTGTAGCTTTTGCTGAAGACAATCTCTGCTCGTGATGAGCAAGCTAATGGAAACTATGCGACGGAAAGCCACCCATGAGATTGGCTGTCGATCTATACTGTGAACGTCAGCAGTCATTCCAGTGCAGTCATTAGGGGCAGACAGCGCAGACATTCTGGGAAATTGCAGAATACCTACATAAGCGTTCACACACGGGAGGAGGTATAACAAAAAGGTCTCCTGTTGGGAAGCTAGGACGACAGAGGCAAAGCGTGAGCCCGCTCAAAAAGGCCCAACAGCAGTGCCATTGGCATGCCTTTGACGCGAAGGGAGCGTAGTAAGCCAGCCCACCGCTTTAAAAGGCCTTCAGGGTCGCCGTGGGAGAACTCAAAGGGCTGGTGCAGTGGTTGGAGAATATTGTGTCGGGACGAACGAGGTTAGGGGACGCTGGAAGGATGGGGTGGTGTTTAATTGAGAAACAAAAGGGCAGAGCATGCTACACCCCACGCCACCGTCTGCAAAAGGGATGCTGCAAGGGGGGAGTGGCAGATACCGCATGGGTTGTGCGCGGATGGAGAGGACACCCACTTAACTCGATTTCAACCTGCGCTTCGCTCCTCCCTTCCATTCACTCTTCATCTTTAGCCACCAGTCCGCCATTCCACGCGTTTTCCTCCCTCGTTCCAAAAGCGGTGGGGGACGGATGCCGTAGCGCATAGCCTTCCACACCAGCAAACCCCTCGCCTCTTCTTTCTTTTTTTTCCTCACGCCAATTATCCCGTAATCAAAGCGGAGGGCACAGGTTTAAATTCACTCCCGTGACCAGTGGTGTCGGGGATATTTAGTGGGCTTCAAAGAACCCGACCTTTACACTGTTCAAGTGTCACAGGTGCCTGCTATCATCTCTTGCTCTGAGGCTGATCAAAACTGTTTTATCCATACAATCGCATTAATTATATGCGCGATTTACTGATGTTAAAGGATGATAATACCAACTTAGGACAATATCTAACGAATCACTACGGATTAGTGGACGATTTCAAAAGGATTAAAATTCCGAGAAACCTTTACGTTTTCTTGTCCTATAGTTGTTTCGCAATAAAAGGGTCGTGAAAATATCCTGCATTGCCTATCTAACAAAAAATAAAACACAATGTTTCAAGATTTAAGTAGGTTGTCATTGCCCTCCTTCAAATTCATTCAATTGTGATTACCAAGCTTAGATATGTATCAAATCTTTTACTATAAGACAGCTATAATTATTTTCCTTTCGCTCATATCTCCCAAAATCACACCTGATACCTCACATTTTCCATCACAGGCTAGCCCCCAGTACAACATAATGTAAATATTACGCTGCTACACTGCCATGCCTAAGGTATCTCCCTTAGCATATAAGGCGTTGAGAAGCCAATGGTTACAAGTGTTTTTTTTAAGAGATAAGTATAGCAATTGATAGAGGAAATATAGAAAATCTTGGTGGACTGGGGATACTAGTGAGCCTCTGTTCAGTGTTGATATCGAGTGTAAAATCAAATGCACTTTTAAATATCTAGTTGATCTCGTTTGTTTTCTGTACCTAATTACTCTACCTAACTATTTTTAGGAAAATATCACTTGTACTCCATGGCTTCTTACCCTCTCGTATAAAATAATCTCTACATTTCTCTTAAGCTCAACATTTTTGACATTATCATTGCATTAATGCGGTAGTAGACTAACTTGCGAAAAACATACCTTACTATTGCCTCCCGTGTACGGAAATTACGTCTGTACCAGTGACGTGTGGCAAAAATACCGTGGCCGGAACGGACTTTCCTTAACTATTTTAGAAGAGAAATATTATTCTGTTTTTTATTACAAGTTATTATTTACATTTTATATTTTTAATTGTTTTGGTTACAAATGTATATATTAGAGATTTTAAAGCAACAAAATTGATAAAAGTGTTATTTGACTATGACTTCTGTTACCCAGTGCCGAAATGGCATTCCGGCGCGTTACGGCACCATGGTCTGTACCATGAGATGCAAGTCTTAGAATAGGAGAGGTGACGTCATGAGTCTCCACTTTTTTCAGCGACGAATACGAACTTCCTCATAGCTATAAGAGGGTATATTTACTAGAGTCTGCCTCTTTTGTGCCCGGTGTTTTGTCGGCAGAGGACAGAAAAAAAAACCTTCGTATTGCCAAACTCCGACCAAAATTTCTCACCTCGCACTCTGAATAGCCCCTCACCCCCTGCCACACTCACAAACATTTCCAAGCCATTCACTGTCGCTTCCGTCCCTTTTCAGTTCTTAACGCACCAAAACTTCGCACTCTCACTGTTCCCATCCAGACAAAAACTACTTCTCTCTTCAACAGAGCCGTTTCTCAGGGACACTTAATCTCCAGTAACCCTTATCAGAGCAGTCAAAGAGGCGGAAGTAAAACTACCGTGTTAGGACCAACTGAAACTAATCAGCAAATTACCCAGAATTCGGAAGCGAAAGGCTTCATTTTTTACGGCCTTTTCCTTAGCTTTTATTCCATGAACTTGAGACCTGGTCCGCTAGTTAGGTAATGTGTGGAGACTATAGACTAGGCTTACAATCAGTCTTAATTATGCGAACATCTACCTATTTTTAAACCTAAGCAATGGCAAATTAAGTTTAGATTGACTAAAGAAGATTTCGGGAAATTGGAACGTGCAGCAATATCACATAATATCACACTACTAACCAACAGACCCTGAATACACCAAATATGTGACAAAATCATTTATATGCAAGATTTCAAGTCAACATAAGCAAAATACCAAAACAATAAAAAGGTTTCACTTACTCGGTAATAGACGATTCAAAATAATTTTCCGAGTGTGCACTTGTATTTTGACCGTGATAGCTGAACACAGCGCCAGTGAACCTTATGAGAAAAATTGCTGGATTTTTTTCTAGAAATTTTGTCACATAAGTGTTCTGATCACTTGATAAAAATCTCTTCACTGTTCGAAAAGCTGACTTCTACATTCAACTTCGCCTAAAATCTGCGCTATCAATTCCTACTGCAAATAGGGCTGTGGTTTAAAAGCTGCTTGGAAGAAGAAGGAGTATTTATGCGAGACAAGCTGTCGAATGAACTTGGGCCCAGTTACGACTATCTGTAGTTGTGAACGGGCCTAGATCGATGTCGCCGCCTAGCAAGCGGAAGAGTAAAACGGGCGTTTTACAACCGACCGAAACAAATCAAGGTTTTTCCCTGGAAGCTGGAAAGCGTAATGGGCCCGCGCTCAAGCGCAGTACTGAGTGGCCGCGCGCCCGAAAACATTTCACGAGAGCGTGACTGAATGCTCAGTGGGTCGTGACGAGTGTGCAGTGTCCCGAGCACGAGAGTATTGGGGGGCAATAGACTTTCCGGTGTCTCCTTGCTCCAAGGGTACTCCGAGCGACGTGGAGAGGAAGAACAAAAGAATGGCGACATCGAGTGATGAAGCAGGGGCGTGTGTGGGTCGAGACCCCTCGGGTCGCCCGCGGGCATAGGGTGTTGGGCGGGGGGGTCCGGGACCTCTGCAACACGCCCCCGCAGGAACAGGGGTTGTTTTAAGTCCTCCTACCGATAAGGGGGTGTGGTCCAGCGTGAGATCACGTACCATCCCATGTCCTGAACAGAGATGTGGTGATTGGCACTAGGTATATTCGGTGGTTCGATCTTTCGAAATGGTCATCCAGTGATCGATCAATCGTACGATTATGCTTCTTACATTTCCGTCTCGGTGGCGGTGAGGTAGAGTTCTCGCCAGACAAACTAAAGGTCGCAGGTTCGACTCCCGTCTGGTTAGGTAGCCTCTATCCAGGACATGGTTATTTGTGATTCTATGTAAATACTTGAATATTCCCCGTCGTAAAAAGCCAATCATGTTTTCGGCGGAAATGAATAATAAAATAAAAATAAAATAAATGATTAGCCTTTTGGGCATTCACCTAAAAATTGAATCACCGATAGCTGGTCAATTAAGTTGGCCAAATAAATTTAACCAATTAAGGCGTGATATAGTGGATGGTCGACATATGTGATAGCACGTTTCCACTGTAGCTTCAATGCTTGTGACTCATTAAAATCAAAAGTGAAAAAAAGCAATTACATTATATTTCAATTTAGTTGGCCAGTCGATCTGCTTTCTATAGCCGATGATATCGAATAATATCAAATGCTATTTGAAAAGTGATTATTTTAGTGTTCTTAGTAAATTTGTCGACTTTTTTTATTCACTGAATATGCAGTTACCAAGGTAGCATGAAAATTGAATATTGAAGCTATTTAAAATAAGTAGTTCACAAGAGGTTTATTTCGGTGGATTACACTAAAAAATTTCTTTTAAAGGGCTTTACTAACGACTACTACCCCTCAAGACATACCGGCAGGGCAGTAGATTTTGAGGAATCCTGAACTGCATCACCGATTCATGAAAAGAAACAAAATTATTTTTTTATACTAGAGTAAGCTATTGCTATTTCACTGCTTACCCGACAATTATGGTATCTTAAGTGAGATTCAATTACCTACTATTATCTTTTTCAAATATCTTTGCGACTGGCCTATTCGTGCAAGTTCGGAATGTTTCGAGCGGCATCGCAGCCGGGGGTGGGACATACGACTCTAGGGATGTAGGATGGGGGGAGAGAGAAACGCCGGCGTTGCCATTTTTTCTCAAAATTCCTTGCTAGTGCAAACAAAACAAAACAAAAACAGTCGAAACAAAAGACTTTTTCAAAATCCCTCTTCCCACTTGGCAACACAGCTAGCTTACTCACGAAGTATACATTAAGGAGGTCTGAAAGCGACTGAATTTCCCCTGAGGCTAGGCTTCGTCAATCGCATTTTGGATGGATATTCAGGAAGACACGTGCCCTACGCACTCATCCCCTAAAAAAAACTTGAGCCTTCCTCTCAGTGGCAAAGATATTTGAAATTAACTCTAGCATTAGGCCTATGGATTGGATAATATACATCACGTTTTCGCGTAGATCGGAGAAATAAAATAAGTTGAAAGATGAAGAGTGTCTTTTTCTGTAAATATGTTTGGTCTAAGGTTTTAATTCAACTGCTTGGGTTTACTAAAGGGAACGGCAGACTGTAAAAGCGGAGCAGTCAGTGGTGAGGGGAGTGGCAAGGACACCACATCCCTTTCTCCATCCCCTTACTGGTGAAGACCCTTATTGATTGATTATCCTCTCTCTTTCATTCTACCCCCTCATTTCTCTTCCACTTTTCCCGATCTTCCCTCACCACCATTGCTTCCTACTTCATTCCCCCATATCCTTCCTCACACCTCTTTCTCGGATATGGAGTTTCCTTTCGACCAGACGGTTTAGCCGTGCCGACCCGTAATTGATTCCTTCCTCTTCCGCCTCGCCTATTTCCCTCAGGGCGCTGTCTTCGCCTCGGTTCGTCACTCCTTTTCTCGAGACGATTCGTTTAGTTAAAAATAATGGCTCCGGCTCAGTGCGACATTCTTATCCGCGAACCAGCTTCCGACGATCCCTATATCCAACGGACGATAATAATTGTTGCAAGTGTCATAGACGCATCTCAGGCGAATTTAGGAATTTCCTCTACCTCCACCTTCGATAATGTTCCGCGTAAAATTAGCTCTAACTTGTCAACTCCTCGCGGTATCACTTTGACATTTCTTGTTTCCAGATAATTTTGAATTATTTGAGATTATTTTTCCAATCTTTGGATTTACAATCAAAAACGCTTGTTTGTTTTGCCAATGCCAACAAGTTTGGATAGAATTAATTAAACGTCCAAATACTTATAAAACTATAGATACTTCGATGCTACAAGAAGAGATAATAGTGCCGTGTACAGCAATGTACATCGACGTGTTCACAATTTAATTTTTAAATTCACAATTCTGTAGATATAATTTCTATTAGATCACTTAATTTCTACTCCACCTATTTAGAATTATCCACATCCAACTTTTTAAATAAAAATTTCTGTCGGTTCAACGTAATTTTTCAATTAAATGTTCTACCTTCCGATTGAGAAAGAATGAGCACTGCCACGAAGAAACGCGACTTCTTTTTATAAATCTTGGCCCTCGAGACTTGTATGCCGAATTAGGGAGTATGGAAATCAAAGAAAACGGAACAGAATAAAATCCTCTCCGACGCTGCAACGGAGGCCTTGAATTAAACTGCTGAACTCATCTGCGGCCCTAAGGAATACATGCATATAAAAATGAAAAGGATAAAATTCACATTAAGGCACGAGGAAACAGTTCTTACGAGTATAGGGCAGCATGAGGTACGTTTTAAGGGGTTATAGCGCAAGTCCAACGGGAAAAAAAGAAGCACTGAGCTCGCCTTCGTTAGCTGCCGTCTCGAAAAGCAGGCGTTTTTCTTTCCCAACGACAATGTGGGAGTCCCCGTGAACCATCTTGAAAATTTCTTCTGAATCACCACCAGACGCCCCGAGAAACTTCACGGAGCCGACACGCCGCGCTGCTGTCTTCTTTTTTTATTACGGCTTCGAGACTCAATATTGGTTCAATTAACGTTAGCCTCGAAAGAGTGAGAGAAGACATTATGAAGAAAGTTACTCGTTGCCACATGAGAGCGGTGATTTATCCTTTTACTTTCCAGTAGATGCAACGAAAAAGTCATTTTATCATCTCATCATGCTCTAATAATTGGAGTTAAAATCCTGCGAAAGAGGATTATATTGCACTTCCTAAGAAAACCGACAAATTTAAAATAAGGTAAAGGGTTTTCACCAGCCGATCAAAGATCGATTAGGAAATCTTTAAAAATTTACACATGTACATATGCCTTTAATTCCTTGTTCAGATACCTATACTTACCCAATACAATAGAGTTTATATAATTCATTTTTTCACCGTCACCGTGATTTATTTTTACTGAAGACCTATCCATACCATGGTATGGTATTTGGAGGAGGCGACCGACAGCTGAGGTCATTTGCGCCATGATGGAAGGGTATGGAAGGAAGGGTGGAGAGAAACCCGGCGTCGGCATTAGCCTGCCCTTAACAAAAGGCGCCAAGGAGACCACGGCTACAACGTCCCATCCGACGGACGGAGTGTTGCGCTTGAAATGTCCTCCACACAACACTCAAGCAGGGATCGGGCAGTCTCTGAAAATTCTCTGCCACTGCCAGGATTTGATCCCGAGTCCGCCGGGTGGAAAGCCAACACTCTAGCCACCACACCAACCCGATCCCCCATCCATACCATGTCTGTCTATATTATTATAAACCAAAAAATATAGCGTGAATGTAGAGAAATGATACGGGTATTAATAAAAGATCTTTTTTTTAGCAAACGATTAGTACAACACCACAGACCAATGTCAAAATTAAAATAGACGCACATTATAAGCATGATGAATTTCACTTCCATTTTGAGGGTTTTGATTCAACGCTTGGAGGGCGAAAGGCTAGACTACCTTTAGTAATTAGCCTCGTTACATTAACTCTCCACACAAGCATTTAACACATAGATGAAACACTTATAACTGCATTAAAATCTACGTTTATCATCTCTCGTGCAAATACATAAGCCGGAGCTAATATCTCCCTCGGGTGTAATTAATATCCAGGTAAATTAAAACTCATGTAATTAATTTAATTAAAACTAGACTTTGTGGGAGTTGCTTACATTAATCATGAAACCGACATTATTTAAGTTCACAATTTTTATTTTCCCCCAGGTATGTTTGGTTTGAGATATAAAGTGAAGATTTACCACCTAGTTTTAATAATGAACAAACACATGTCCTCATAGGGAAATAGTGAGGTTTGTTTAAAAAAAAGCGTTGTTATACTCCACACAGTATTTATTGAAAACTATTCCGATTTCGACCTTTTCGGGTCATTATCAAGAGGTAAAAGAAATATAATGATATCTATTGTGATACCCAGAAATATACTGATGCATTTAACCTGATAATGATCTGAAGTCTCGGTAATGACCTGAAAAGGTCCAAACCGGTAGTTATTTCAGTAAGCACTGAGAGAAATATGATAAAGTTTATTTTTCAATCCATCACGTCACTATTCCACGAAGTGAACCTGCGAACCATTGATTTGATAGTGAGGTGAATCGAACGATTGAGAAGTCGATTGATACTCAATATTTAGGAACCACCGCCAAGGAAGCGAACTCCCTTGGCGCATGGAACGAAATGGTGCCGTATATCACGTGACCTATAGAAGAGGCGGCAGGAACTGCAAAGACGCCCTCCGCTGATGGGAGCAGAGGGCTTCCCGAACCTAAGCGAGAAATGATTGCGTACGTCTCCCAAAAGCGGGTCGTTCGGACCGGGGGCTGAGTCAACATCTGTCGTTCACCACCTAGCCGCCCTCCAAATGAATTCAACGGGAAAAAGCAATTTTCTATTCCTGAGCGTGTGCCCTTCGCCAATCCCCCGACCCCTGGGGGCACCAACTAGTAGTAGACCAACCACCGCCACCAAGACCCTCGGGCAGAAGGAACCTCTCCCCAAAGCCCTTACAACCTCCTTCCCTAATATCTTCCGTGTCACGTAAGAACCGAAGTGCCGTGCGAAGTGGCCCTACATAGCGTGCGACTCTTTCATTGACTGAGGGGTGTTAAAATGAATAGGTTGATTCAAATGTCGATTCTGGGCATAAAACGGAATTTAAAAACAATGATTATCCATGACCGTCGTTTTCGTATGGTCATTGATATTCTGCTGACGTGAATTGCGATAGTTAGCGTTTGTCAATGGTGAGCATGTATTAGTGGTCATAATTTTTCGATTCTAGCTTTTTATCGATTTTTTTCATTTTCCGATTTTCATCGCTTTTCGATTTTCGTATTTCGATTATTGTTGTCAATCCTTTGTCATCAAAATCCAAAATTGGTCAACATTTGATGATAGCTAACAGTAATTGACAGTCTGAGTATGGATCTACGCTTGTCGTTGTTCCTAATAAATTCTAAAAAATGGAATAGTAACAGGACAGAAGTTGAATGTTATAACCGAGAACGAACCAAAAAACGAAAAAAGTAGTCAGTCATTCACGCCATCGACATACAAGTCACCAATGCATCCTTGATGCACAAAATAATCGAGGTAGAATCCGATCCATCGAACCGTCTACCTAGCCTAGTGTGAAGCCCGAGTAGTAGTATCCACTAGTGGGACTAGATACTTTCGGGAATCTCTCGTCTCAGGGGCAGGACCCTCTTCACCATTCCACCCTAGGGGCTGAATCCGGGTGGGTTTGCTATTGTTTCGGAAGCATGGTGAAGGGTGTGGCTGTAGTGAGGTGATATCGAAGAGGGTTCCACCCTACACCATTTCGGGAAACCTTCCCCCACAAACCTCAGGGTCCCCCAAACCTAGGGATAAGCGGAGAGACTCAGGGTTAGGGGGCAGGGATACGTCGTTCTCAGCTGACAAAAGAAAGCGAAGACTCCCCAGCAATGGTGGATAGATGTTCGCGGCAATGAGAATTGCCCTGAGTTTATTGTACTTTTGAGAGATGCGAGATGGACTTGCAAGCTAACAAAAGCCTGAATCCCATTATGCCGGCCTCAGTGGCGGCGAGGTGAAGTCCTAGCCTACCAAATCGAAGGTCGCGGGTTCGAGTCCCCCCTGGGTAGGTTGCCTATTCAAACCATGAGTGTTTGTGATCGTCCTACGTTGTTATTCGTTAGATTCCTCCGCTGCCAAAGCCTTAAATGCGCTGTTTTGGGAAGTGATAATAAGTAATTAAATATTTTCGTATTTTCTTTCATCCTGGGGGATAGCCTCAGCGACGACTTCTCACGAATTGAGATAATCATATTTCGAGCGATCATTTTCTGGATTACGCGGTCATTTTCATCGCAAACCTCACCAACTTTGTAATATTTCTAACCCTGCCGCGTGAACGGCGGTGAAATATACAAGAATTGCCATGAGAAAAAATTCCCCTGGACCGGGAATCGAACCACGGACCTTTGGATTTCCGGGCCACTGCGCAGACCACTACGCTATCCAGGTTCTTTAATTCCCATGGCAATTATACCGAGGCTCATGGCACTAGGTGTTAGGCCCTCGCGGTCCATCAAGGATGGCAACGCGAGGGAGAAAGGACTTCCAAGAAGCCACAACCGGTAGAGAGCCTCAAACCTGCGCTAATGCCGCGCAAAGCGGTATTTGTAATATTTCTAACCCTGCCGCGTTAACGGCGGTGAAATATACAAGAATTGCCATGAGAAAAAATTCCCCTGGACCGGGAATCGAACCACGGACCTTTGGCTTTCCGGGCCACTGCGCAGACCACTACGCTATCCAGGTTCTTTCACCTGGATAGCGTAGTGGCAAAGCCAAAGGTCCGTGGTTCGATTCCCGGTCCAGGGGAATTTTTTCTCATAGCAATTCTTGTATATTTCACCAACTTTGTTAATGTATTATATATCCGTTCAATTGTATTAGGCTCAACCATGTGGAAGTTAAAACTCGAAAATAAAAAGGAGACTTCGTTGATTTCCACTGATTTATTTCGTCCGTAGGACATGTTTCGAACTATAGACGTCATTCGTGGTCTCAAATGACCTCTATGGTTCGAAACATGTCGTACGGAAGTAAATCAGGGGAAATTAACGAAGTCTCCTTTTCATTTTCGATGTAGTATCTATACATTTCATCTCTGCCGCGTCAGCGGTGGTGAAATTCAGATTGATTGACATTGGTAAAATCCAACCACGGACATTTAGCCCTTCGGAAATGATCACCAAAAATCGATGATTCGATTGCGGGTCCACGGATTTTTTCCCAAAGCTATTAATGCGAATCTTTCCTATTCTTTGAGATCGAGATGCATTGAGAATCGCTACACTGACGGCGACGCTGTTCGAGTTGAGCCGCATTAAGTCGTTTTGGACTAGTAACCGCTCTATGTAGCGCTGAATTCAATGTTCATTCCTACTGTAGTGAGAGAGCTTCAAGATGAGAGGCGTAACATTCCCCCGTCCTCACCAAAAAGACCAAAAAGAGAACAATGCCTGCACCACATACACCATCGATACACTATAGATCATTGATGCCAATTCACAATAAAAATTCCGAAACTTTTTCCTAGAAATTCATTACAATATGAAAACTAAATAGGTACCTCAGCAAGACCCATGTTGAGATCAAGGAAGAGTCCATACCACAAAAATAACGATATTTGAAATGTGTTTGGATTGTTGTGTTGCAAAAAATGCCAATAGAGGGCGAGTGGCCGTCGTCGGCAGCGCCGCCACCGGCCGCCTGTATAGATATCTGTATGTTCCATGGTGATCATTAGGGAGACAACAATATTTTTAGTTTGGAAAAATAACGTTCATTTTGGCATTATTGAAGAATCAACCTTACAGTCCACTCTTCATTTATTGTGCACCGAAAAAATAATAAGTAACTCAGCGAGACCCCTGTTAAGACCAAGGATGAGTCTATACCGCAAAAATAACAATATTTGACGTGAAAATGAAGAAAAATAAAAATGTCAAATAATACCATTCTATACTTGGAGAGGTAACACCCGCAAAAAATTCGATCGTACGCCACGTCAGGTCCCCGCTTTCAAAGCGTCCCCAGAAGGCGAGAAACTTAAGATTATTCATGGGTTTTCTTGGCGCACGAGGCCCAACGATCGGTTGGATTAAGCCGTTAATCCCTCACCCCGCATCGGATGAGGTTGAAGACCGCCACGCCGAACGCAAAAGCAAAAAAAAAAAAAATGAG
Source organism: Ischnura elegans (assembly GCF_921293095.1). Taxonomy (NCBI): domain Eukaryota; kingdom Metazoa; phylum Arthropoda; class Insecta; order Odonata; family Coenagrionidae; genus Ischnura; species Ischnura elegans. The sequence goes on from NC_060249.1 coordinate 29,965,191, forward strand.
TTGGTTTAGTGAAGGGACGATGGGAACCTCCTCCACGCGAATCACGTGACCTCCCGCCGAAGCCACCCGGGAGAAACGAAAGGAGAGGATTGGCACGGTACGCTGGGTACAAGACGCGGGGTGAATGGAATGATGGGAAATTTCGGTGAGAGGAGGGTTTTTCTCTTCAAGGGCGAGTTGGGAGGTGGGTAGGAGACGGTGTAAGGGGGTAGGTTGGCGCCGCTCGGGTTTGCTTGTCGAACAAGCGTGACCAACACGAGCCGGGAGACAAGTCACGAGAGCCCAGCACTCTCTTTGATCCCTTCCTTCTAATTTACAGTCTTTGATTTGTACGGGAGGGATGGACGTGAGCGGGAACGAGAACGCGATTCGTTCGTCAATTAGGCTGGTTCGATTTACGATTTTTCACTGTAAACGTCGATATTTATCTCCATTTTACTTGAGCAGTTCATGTAAAATTGCTAAATTAATAAAAAAATGTTATATTTTTAAGCCAATTAGAGCGCCTCGATAAAAGTGACACCGCCGTATTGTCATCATCATTAGTCAACAATCCTAAGATTGGTTTGACGCAGCTCTCCATTTCTCTCTCCTATCCGCTAATCTCTTCAGAGCTACATATTTATTCTTTTTTACATCCTTTATAACCTGTCCTATATAACTCATTCGGGGCCGTCCCTTGCCCTTTTTCCCTTCCACTTGTCCTTCAACGATTGTCTTCATCAACGATTGTATCCATCCATAATGATCCATTGCGGTAACTCTTATCTTGTCTATCCTTATGCGCACCTGAGCTGGGGCGCAGCTAGGAATTAAAGCTGTGTGGGGGGGGGGGGGGGTTAGGCGCAACTAGACCTGGGGTATGTAGTACACCCGCCAGGATAAGCGGGAGGTGCGGGGGTCCTCTGCCAGAAATTTTTAAGTTAACAGTTCAAAATGGTTAGTTTTATGGCTTTCTGAGGGATATTTTATAAATCCTTACACTCTTCTATAAGTATATCAATCAAATGAAGTAAAAGTGATTAAACTTAAAAGTTTCTCTGAGCTCTGGGGGGGGGGGGGTTTCATAGCCTAAAACCTCCCCCTCGCTGCGCCACTGCACCTGAGCAACCATTTTGATGGATATCGAATTAAACCTCCGATACATTATCATCACTGAGCTATTGGAGATAAATCAATCGGTAAATACTATTATTAGAGAAGGTCTGACAGTATTTTTTAGCGTAGTCGATAATTTACAGGATTATTCACCAACTTCGCACAAAATATTGGCCAACATATAAATTTTGTCAACTGGACGAGAGAAAGATCAAGACAAGCCCTACCTGCAGAATTTTGCAGACTAAAAATAAGTTTAAAGGTATACGCACATGCTCCGAAGTTTTCATGAAATTTGTATCATATATTTTTACGGAATAAAACACGATATTGGGAAACTTTGCGGTATTCCATCACAAACTTTATTAGGTGGGGAAACTTTTACTAAAACACATAATAAAAACTAGAAAATGACCCGGGTTTAGACGTTTTAGCGTCATCATCAAATGGTGACGTAGTAGTTCACCGCCTGATGATGACGCTAGGACGTTGAAACCCGGGTCGTGTTATAGTTTTTATTTATGTGGTTTAGTAAAAGATTCCTCATCTAATAAAGTATATATTTTTAAATTTTCCAAAGAAATGGTTCAATATTTGACGGCTTCCCTAAGCACGGTGTACAATTAGAGCACCATTAATATTCGGCACAAGAGACAGCGTATATTTCAAGCCGAACTTAGCAGAAACCCTTTTCTTTCCTTTACGCTCCCTACCAGTCCATCAGTGTATATTTATCCCCAAAAATGCAGACGAATCTTGCATTTTTATCCCACACTCCTCATCTCGTCTCTCTTCACGGGACCGATCCATCTTCCACACACAAGAGAATGAATCTTTTCTCCGTCAAACTCTTTCTTATTCTTCTTGCACTCCTTCCCAACCTATTTCCCGAGGAACCGTCTCCACTCCATTCTTCCCAGATGTCTTTTTCTCCCCTTTCTTATTCTCTCGACCCTTTGTCGTCCGCCCCTTGAAAAGCACGCAAGAGAATCATCTTTTCTTCCTTCCATCCCACTGTTCTCTCCGCACCCTCTTCAGGTATTCCGGAGACTTAGTAGTGTGAATAGTCTTCCCTCTTTTGTAGACGGACCGCTGTCTTGCTGCCCGCGACGGAGCGTAAATACCAATCCAGAGGAGAAAAAAAAGGACGACGTGAAAAGGATTGTTTATGCCTCGGTCACTAATGGACTCGCCACTAATTACTGCTGAAAAGACGCGCGCGCCCCACAACTGTGTGATATTTCGTCCTATTTAATTTAGAATAAAAGCCGTCCATGTTTTTTGTCCGCACGGGAGCCCGTTGAGGATGGCATTTTATTCGTGTTCACGATGGTTTTTCTCTCGATGAATAACTGGAGCTTTCACGGTCTTCCTGGAAATATTTCGCTCTTCCCAAAATGGAGGTAATAGCTTGGTTTCCTTCCATATTCAATATTTAACGAGCAGATTCAGATTTTTTCACTCTACGAAATTTCATTTTCTTGAATATGGGATGAAATGCCGAAATTTAATTCAGTTTTTTGCGGGTTAGGAATGAAATAAAACCAGGTTGTGCTTCCATTGAGGGAAAAATTGATAAATCAATACAAAATCTCAGGTATGATTTCAGGTGTGACGAAACTGAACTCTGTATTTTATTATTTTATTCTCGCAATTTTTGGTCAGTGTTTTTTTTCTCAAGATCAGCTTTGTTACATTCAATCCATTTTTAAAGATTTCCTTCGAAAGATTTCGCAACACTATTTTCCTTTTGGAAAGCAATGGACCTTGTGAATAAAGCATGCAATTAAATAAGGCATTGCAACGGTTCAATGGAGCTATAATTTAAGGGTTCAAGTTTTGTGCAATATTTTATCAGTAACGCTTCCACTTTGGCTGACGTTCTATGAGTAATGTCAATTGAAACAAGGAATCTGATAATACTACAACTCTTGGAAGCATCGAGATGATTACTTTCTATATCCTAATAAGGCCGAGGATTTTTGGCGATGGAAATGCAAGATACTTACATATATTGATTAGCTATGACAACAACCCATATTACTTAAATTTGGCCTCCTAATTGGATTCTATATAGGGTTCCATTCTAATTATTTCCGTCTCGTTTAAAACTCTTTCCTTCTCATTTTGGACTGCGACAAGGAGGGTAGGGTACAAATTTGTAGATAATACCCTTAAAAAAACAACTCTCAGAGTGAATCCTCTTTGTTGCGACTTTATCAAGGCGTTTAAAGGGAGATTGCTTCACGGAAGAGTACGATTTCCTAGCAAATAACGGGTTAATTTTGCACGCCTTCTATTTTTTGTCCGCGTAATGCGCTGTTTATTCTCTCTCGAGGGCCACTGCGATGCAAAGCATGACATTTACTCTCGCCACAATGACTTCCGCATGGCCCCCCAGGTAGGTCTCAAAAGTAAGTACATCCGTTTGTTTCCGTGTTAAGGTGGTCAAATTCCGTGGGGAACCGCGCGACAAATGCGCGTCGGTCGGAAGAGGTTATAGCGAAGGAGATGATGACGGCCGCTGGGAATCTGCGGTTTCCCACGACCCATAAATGCCCTTCCCTCTCTCTCTTCCCGTAGCTCCTTGCCCCCGGCTGCAAAAGAACACCTGCTAAGTGGCTATGCGTAAAAAAAAAAACTTGTGCACCAAGAAGGTTAAACGGATAGTCCTTTTCAAGATCGTACAAATAATATCACGATATTATCTTTATATTACCCTTATTATAAACTCCATATTATATCGCCGGCCTCGGTGGCGGTGGGTTGAAGTCCTCGCCTGCCAAACCGTGGGTTCGAATCCCGCCTGGGTAGGTGATACCTATCCAGGGCATGGATGTTTGTGTTGTATTTCGTTAATATTGGAAACCCTCGTTGTAAAAAGCCGCCATGTCCTGTTTATGGGGAAGTTGATAACAAATAAAAAATAAATAAAATAATGACTTTGTAGACATTCAAACAAATAGATACAAAGCTTCTAGAAGTGCAATGGATGTAATTCGAAATGAAAAGAAAAATTCGCCATTCGATACATAATGTTAAGTAGTATAGAAAGAGGTGGCTTCATTATGGAAATGGTAAAAATAATGAAGTATCGCATCCTGAAGTCGATTGATAAGTTCGGTATCATAAAATAGCTTGCTTTTATTTTTCAAGGTGATTTTAATCCTTTTCACAGAAGTTTATATTTTATAAGACACTTCTGAGAGAAGAAGTGAGAGTGGAAATATGCGTCAAACAGATCAAAAGATTGAATAATTATGATGATGGAATCTAATTTTAGCATCAAATAACAGACTTATTTTAATCTTATTGATCGTCTTAGATGGTTAGCTTGGCGTTCGCAGTGAAAAAGCGTCAGAGGAATGGTGTCGTGACAACGAATTTGGAATTCGGATTGAAAACCGTAGCTTGTGTGCTCACTGAATTATGAAAGCATATTCCCATTAACGTGGAGAACACCGTGGCTGTAAGTACAATTCACGAAATCACTCTCATGAGATTTCCCATGGATTTAATCCATGGAGTAGCTTTTCACACACTAATCTCTTCTTGGAAAGAGAACTCATCACACCCATCAACCGGTCGTACTTCGTCTACTTTCGTGACGTAATACTTACGTAAATCTCACACTATCCTCTTGAAATTTCTAAGGTTTAATGAGAAGACATATGCCAACACTTATCTGCTTGTCAAACATAAAATTTTGTATCTGAGCAAACACGAAGGTGATATTTTATAATTTGTTATACAAAAAAATGTTGACAGTAGTCTACTCTGAAAATTTCAAGAAGATAACTGAAGTTAATAAAGTCATGAGTCGTCAAAAGAGACGGATCGAGCGTATGTGATGAGCCCTCTTAGGATCCCAAGAAGCAGACTTTCCAGCAGACAGAACCAGCAAGGAACTTTCCCCGTATCATTCATATCGTACCCACTGAACTCCCTGATTCATGGATGGTGGTGTACCCAGCCTTCCCCAGGACACCCCCCACGCTTTACAACACCAATCATGAAGAGCAATTTTCGGGCCCTAATATGTCACGCCAGTAAAAAACCCCATGATCTGCTCGGCAAAGGAGGCAAGGGGATCTCCCGTGGATATCGAGTGAGGGGGGCGAGGGAGGTTCGGAGCAATCAAGGGCGACTCCCCATGAAGCAGCCGGCGGCGTCAGGCCCTGCTCTATCCCAGGAGGAGGAGGAGGCGGAGGCGGGCAGATAGCATCGGCGGCGCCTCGACCAGACTGCTCCCCACCCACCATCGTCCTTCCAAGCTGGGAGCACCCTGACTCTTTCTCTCTCTCTCCTATCTCGTTTCTGTCGCACACTTTCAGCCCATCCACAAGTCGACGAAATGTATTCGCTCCGATATGCTCGATAACACCAATGAGGCGTCCAATGAAACAAAACTCGATTTTTCATTTAATTTCACCATATTCAAGATCTACCACCACCTGGTGCTACGACCAAATTTATTTATAAACTTCACTTTTGGAAAAATGAAAAAATAATTCGCCTCAGATGATAGTTGGTTTGCTTCTAATATAGATTATGTGCATTAATAAAGAAAAGATTTTGCAATGTCCACTTCGACATTTAATTAAGCAAAAAGAGTTTCAACGCTGCTGCGTCATTATCAGGTACACTGGGTTTTAAAAAAAGTCGACGAAAACCAGTGTAACGGATTGTGAATTATGGTTTTCCCCGACTTTTTTTTAACAAGCCAGTATACCTGACGCCAGTGGCAGATACAGGATAGGGACAAGGGAGGGGGTCTAAGTGGGGTTAAAAATTCCAGCAGTACTTAGTGGGAATCGGAAAAAATACCATTATATTAAGTAAGTAAATTAGATATTCAAGTACACAGATCCGCCACTGCCTGGCGCAGTAGCGTTGAAACGCGTAGCACACGATTTGAAGTCTAAATGGATGCTGCAAAATCTTTTCTTTAATAATCCTCGTAACATTACCAACAACATCTCGTCTGACTCCGTTGAATCTAACGATAATGTGATACATTTACTTAAGAATATCCTTTAAAGCTTATTTTATCTGACACACTTGAATCTAAAGATAATGTGATACATTTATTTAAGTATATCCTATAATGCTTTATTTTATTCCCCCAAAACATAAGCGAGATCATCCCCAAGACGTTCAGAGGCGCTTTCTACCCCACAAGAATCTTCCCCACCCGTGAGCACACTCAATAATAAACCTTCCAGGAGCGTGATGAATTCCACCCCTTCTGATCAAATCAACCTGTTTGATAGCTGAGTGATCGAGGCCGTATCATTAACCCGGTCAGATATCTCTTTCTCCCTCTCGCTGAGGCGGTGTCCTGACACAAGGCCCCAAGGCAACCTCCAACATGCGCGTCCATGCTTTAAGATGCCAATGAGTGTTTGGAGGAAAGATGGGGGCGATCAGTCTCCGCCGAAAGGGAGACACTGAATGATTGCGATCGCTCCGACTCGCCAGAGGTGCGAGTGTGGTGGGGACGGTGTTTGGTTCAACGAACTGCCTGGCTCACCAATTAACGAGCCACTTCTCACCCTCTAGCCGAAGGCCGCCCCTCCGCACGGGGTGAATCACAAAGCAGGCAAGACCCTGCCCCTCGACAACCGTGGGGGAAGAAGAGGAAGGTCCCATCATCCACCTTCATTCCTCGCAATTCTTCAACCAACGATCATCCTCTTCTTTCTCTTTCAAGACTGTTGCCGTGTCAAAGGAAATACTTGCCTTAGGGTCGTTGCGTAGCGGATTTTTACGTACGAAGGATGCCAATCTAATCTATCAAATAATTTCATCGGCGTTATCCATAAATAAAATTATTTTGGAGGTAAGAATTGAGCTTTAATGCCACTGGCCATTGAAAAACATAAATGCGAAAATTAAAAAGGAGAAAAACAACTAATTAGCATCTTTAATAAACCATAAAGCAGTGGTGTGTATCGATGAAATCTGGGCGGAAGCAACATCAAAGTAAAATTAAGTTCATTCATTGTAAATGAGAAAACACCAAGATATTTTATATTAATAAATACAATTAGGCAATGGACACTTTCATTTATTTTATTTATTTATTTGCCATCGTTGCGTCGTATCTACTTTATTTATTTGCGCACGTCATATTTTGCTGTACACTACAACATTCTTCAAAACACTTTATTGAATTGCACAACTGAAATGTTTTCCATATGAATTAATAATTTGAGTTTAACTCTGCGTAATGTCTTACATAATTAATATCAATAATTTACCAAGGGTCCAAGTTGGCCGCAACAGAGGCCTCGCGCATTATTCCTTTAACTAATTCAGACTCTGGCACTTATTAATTCTTACCTTTCCTCATTTCGGGGAGACTAAGGGGCGTGTCCCTCTGCCCCCCCTCATATTGCCTACCATTAAGATATACTTTGCTAAGTCTCATCGCCCACGATCGAGTTCACGTTGTTTTAAATTATTATTTGTATTTGCATTCGGGGAGTTTACATCTTGCAAGTGATGGTGAGAGGATGGTCGACCGAAAGTAGGGGAGATATCAACCCGAGTGAATAAAAAGGTTGGTGGCTGGAAGATTCGCGACTTGTCGCTTCCCATCCCTCCCGGAACGATCCACGCGCGAGAGAAAACGTCTGCGGAAACCAAAGTGGATGAAACTGAGGAAAAAAGACTTGGACTGGGGGAGGATTCTTCCGTTGGCGCTGAACGATGAGCATTCAAGATGATTTTAAATCCCCCCGGCGTTCTGTTGGATTTCTCGCTGCCCGTGATTATTTCAAAAGCACTTATCGGATTCCGTATTAATCTGAGAATAGGGTTGGCGTGGTAGCTAGGATGTTGGCTACCCACACTAAGGGTTCGGGTTTAAAACCAAATGGTGAAAGAGAAGTTTTTGAGACTTGCATGTATGATTTCTGGTTGACAATAGGGTTGTTCACCAATTTTTTTTTACTGTCTTAAATGAAAGTACACACCGAGGGGATACCGGCGACAGTTTCAGCGCTTTTCTAATCAAAAATTTAATCCTAAAAAGGCTAGGCGAAAAGTGTGGAATCCGAGGGCCGGCTCAAACGCTCCGAAAGCGCACGAAGGTTGCCGAAGGCATGCTGACGTCACACACAGCGAACTTCTCGCGGAAGCCGTCAACCCGGTCGAAAAACCTGTGATCCTGCGTCAGAGAAGAAACAACGAGGGTGAAAATGGAGGAAATTAGGAAGAAGGCGTATATATATATATTGCTTTCTACCGTTTTGTAATTCTACCACAATAAGAAATCCGGGAAAACGTTTTATAACTGTGCCTCTTAATTCTCGTGTGCGAAGGAAATGGTTAACTGCAGCAATACGAGATGACCAAAAATATCAACGGCAAGACATCTTATTATTGCTGTGAAGATTCTTTTAATGTTAGTGTTAAATTTATACTAAATGCCAGCATCACAACGTCAGTTTACGTGATATTGTTTTACTTGCGGTCTTCCCAAATAAGTCGAACGGACGAAAACAATTTTAATATAAGTTATTTGAATGGAAATAATTTACGAAAGATTAAGAACAATGTTAATGCTACTATTCAATGATCACCGAAGTTAATTGATGCTAACATAGTCTTAGATTTTTAATACACCAAAGATTGACACACAGTAACCAAACATAATGTTTATTGATGAAATATTCTCGAGCACATTCTCAGCCGAGAGTTTTGGAGTTGGTGAAAACAGTAATATAACTGACTTAATAATGAAGCTACCCCTAGAGGTACTTAGGAATACCTAATGATCCAATGTACGCCATTGATTTGCCCTCTGGAATATTTAAGATTGCCCCTAGAGACATTTTCATCACCATCATCAAAATTCAATTAAATGACAGCTTGGAGAGATTAGGAGACCAATTACAAATCAGTAAGACAAGAGTTTTTCTACTATCCACGCAACTTTACCTCTTATTTCACATTGCTTAAAAAATTTAATATTCTTTCCGAAGCATAACAAACTTGATCTACCTTTGTCTTTTCAAGCCAATTACAGCAATGTACAGTATATAATTGAATGTTTTGAAATTCAAATTCGAAAGCCCTCTGATCCAATATATCAAGCTTTGACATGGAGTGAGTATAAAAAATGTAATGCCATCAAGTATTTAGTACCTTGTGAACCAAATGAATTTGTAAATTTTGTTTCCCCTGGGTATGGCAGAAGAATAAGTGTCAAAAATTATTTTTCCTGTGGTTTCTTCTGATTTTGTGCTCAGGACAAACTCTTCCTTTCATAGTGTATATATTATTCTCTTTTAAGTTAGAAGTTACAAACTGCTGAATCGCCGTATTCTTTTCTGGCAGCGCTGAGATAGTTTTCAACCCTTATTAGGCCCATAATAATAGACCCGTAGCGCACCCCGATTTTGGACGGCCGGCAACATTCCAATAGTGAACAATGGATGGGCATGGGAGCTTGCACACTGACCGACCGCGCACCGGCAATGGTAACAAGTCTGTTAGCTACCGGCCAATGCCACTGCGGATCCCCTGCGCCAGCTCAACAAGCAAACAACTTATCTTTTGACCTGTGAAAATCCGGCGTGTGTGCAAGTAGTGCTTCACCGGTAAAATATCGGCCGGTATTTTACCGGCCGTCCAAAATCGGTGCGTGTGCAAGGGGCCTTACAGTAACATTCACAAGAATAAATATTGACAATAATTCGCCATTCCATATCATGATTCAGACAAATCTGCGACGAACAAAAGTGATTATTTTATGATAATAGTTTCCTTATGTCACCTAAGTTTTTATAGGCTATAAATTATCAAAAGCCTTTAAAACTAAAAAACGAGCATTGCGTGACAGGGATTTGTTATGTAATATGAAATGTACCCCTCGAGAACCATTTCAGCGTTTACTAGGGGATAATTCGAATAAAAATGGAAGCCAGGGCTGAGTAAATCGAAACAAAATTAAATATTTGATGGAAAATATACTCTTAAGTACGATTAACATATTTAACAGTGCTATAATAATTAATATGCATTGACTCCTAACTTGCCTGCTTGACTCCTTGAATTTCCGGAGCGCTAAAAATGTCATTACTGCGTATTTAGATTTTTTTCTTGTCTTGACCTCTTCTTATTCATGATAAAAAATGAGCATCAGAGCACTCATTTTAGGTGGGGTAGTAGAATTAGCCCTCACAAAGCCACAATCCGAAGGCATTTCTCACCACGGCATCCACAAATTCAAGCACGGCACGGATAACGGCGTTCACCGAAAGCGTGCAGTCAGCGAAGTAGCTGTGTGTGACGTCAGAGCCATTCGAGCCTGACTTCCCGCCGAAACTGGCCGTTTCAAAGACGCACAAATTTCAACGGAGCACCAAAGAAAATGTAATGCACCTATTGCAGAAATTTTTTCACCAATGTGAATTGTTAGCCAAAACTCACCGTTAGCATCTACTTAAATGGGTAATTTCGTTTGAGGTTAACACCCCTATTCAAGTACAGTGCTCCATTCGTTACATGGGACGTTAAGTCATGGTACCGTTGGAGCCTTTTGCTAAAAGCACGAGGATGGCAGCGCCGGGTTTCTCTCCACCTCTCCTTCTTTACCTTTTCCTTATGACGAAAATGACATCAGTAGTTGGTCCCTTCTTCCAAATACCAATCCTGTATTAACCTACCCTATATGGTTGTTTTTTTTATCTACAATTCCCTAATATTAGCCTTGAGGATAACAAATAGTTGATCGAAACTTTGAGCAAGAACTAAGTAAAACATTTATTGGCCAAACCCCAAGATTAATTGAAGCAGTTATATTAACATATGGGTCGAAAAGCACATTTATTTACTTGATATTTGAAAAAGATAGTAGAACGTGAGCGGTTGAGATTCCAACGGGGTGAGTATTCGGAATGCAACCGAGCGGGAAAGAGGGTAGTATTCTACGATATCTACATCTACATACTACCTCGCAAGCCGCCTAAAAGGCGTGCGGCAAGGGGTGTTAGGACACCAGCCGTTAACACACAAAAAGGAAAAGCTCTAACGAAATTACGATTAGCATTCCAGTGATCACAAGATGTTTATATCCCCCCATTCTCCCTGCCTATTCTCTAGCTCGTCTAAGACCGATTCTTTCACGTCAACAGGATTATAGGGTTGCTAAGGTCCCCCACCTTCTCCTCTTCCCCCACCGCCTCCCACAAATACCTTTCTCTGAACCTCATTCACGTGCACGATCCCAAAGATCATCCCAAACTCCTGCATTCCAGACTCAAGGAGGGAGAGCTGCATTCAATCGTCCTAAAGAATGAAGAGACCAACCAGCTGAAACTGCTTGCGTAAAAAAATGTTCAAATAAACGGCACCTTTGTGTTGTAAGGAGTAAATTAATTCATTATTGAAGTAACTAACGAGCGCTGAGCAGTTGCGTAGCCATTGGGGTGGTCTGAGGGGTCCGGACCCCCCCGAAATATAAAAACACAATTATTTCCTTCATAAAAAAAACAAATTATTTCAAAATCATGAAATTACAAAATATTTCTTTAACAAATGAAGATTTTTGGGATTATGAAAAGTGTTCAAATTAGTTAAAAACTCATTACTGAGTAACCAGTTTTTCAAAAGTTTCCCCCTGGTTTGTGACCCCCCCCCCCCCCCCCCCCCCGAACGAAATTTCTGGCTGCGCCATTGGCGCTGAGTAACATCTAACACCTTATAGTCATTCGGAGGGAGTATTATACCGTTGGTACCTACTCTAATCATTTTTTTAACAGTGAAATAGACTGCGGTGATCCTAGCGGGCGATATCACGGAAACGTTTTAGACGAATGTTCTACTTTGGAATATTCACACTAACACAACATGCCTACTCAAGTTATATTCAATGATTAGCAACATGTATTTAACAATTCAAGGTTACTTGGATGCATCAATGTTTCAAACGTAGTGATGGTCATAGAATATAATTGAATCAATTGTTAATTACTTTCGGGAAAAAGACAGATAAATGACTGAGGTGGACCTTGACTCAAGCAATGGGTAAGACCTACCGTTTCATTAACATTTATGGATCGCGGACAACTGCGCTATTTTTTATTTTAAAAATATTTTCATCAAGGAAGGGCCATATTTTCTTCGTATTTTTCGAATGAAATCACTTACTGTAAAGCGAGTGTGGTCAATACCTTTAAAGATAGCGTAGCGTCAACTTTCTCACCGCCCATGTGCGATCCCCTTTTTCAAGCGGACCTAAGGATCTTTGTAGGATGTTATATTCTTTTTTTCGAGAGAAGGAATGAGCGCGGGACTGATGAAGAGAAGGGGGGAGACTGGGGGTTGGGAGCGAGGAATGGAGGTCAGGTCTGAGCAAAAAACATGCCGAGGAGTATTTGAAATACAAAATACCGCTTCAAATGTATTTGAAATGCAAAATACGAAGTACCTTTGATTTGGGTAACTGAAAAACGAACTACAAAATGGTATATTAAATACCTCTTAAAATACAAAATACTTTTGTATGGAAACTAAGAGATGTTAAAATATAACCTGCCATGAAAACAATTCTAACGAAAACTAAATAATCTCCGTTAAACATGATGTTACAGAAGTGTCATCAGAGCTACTTCAATGGTATTATAAAAAATGTACTTTTTATTTTAGCATGGGAAAATACCAAAAATCTGTAGGTACTTACAAACACAAAACACGAGATATATTCATTGCCTGTATTTTGAAATACCAATTACATATTACAAATGTATTTCAAAAACACGTAATTTTAGTTTCTTGTATTTGAAATGCATTGCCCAGCCCTGGGTGAGGTAATGTTGGAGTGAGAGAATTTTCCCGTGTAAAGGAAGGGGATTCTTAAGGAGGGGAGGGAAAGAGAGGCACAGGAGAAGGGGAAACTTTTGCCCGAGTACGTTTACAGCCGCGAGAGCTTGTTATGGCCGCGGAAAAGGCGAAAAGATAAAAAAAATAAAAGCAAGCTGCTCGGTCTCGCTTTTGAATGCTCCCCTTCCCCTTTTTTTCATGAAAGAAGAAAAAAATAACGTGGAAGCGAAAAAAAACATGGAGGCATTTCTTTTTTTCTATTAACCCCGGGGTTCGCCTCTCGGAAGGAGGGCATGAAAGGGTCCGTGGAGTACCGCCACGGCAATGCCTGCCGACCTCGCGGGCGTAAATAAGTGCGTTATTCATTTCTTTATCCAATATTCAGGAGCTCTCCCCATGCTGGTGTGTGTCCCCGCTCTGGAAGTCGAGCTATGCCGCCTGGTCACGAGAGCGAGACGCAGACGAATCGAGGGGCTGAATTAAATACAAGTGCGAGTGGATATGACGGGGAAGGAAAACAGCTGAATGATATCGACGACGAAGCGCATGACGTGATTTATGCCGAAGAGGGGCATCGATGAAACGAAATAATTGGGGTATCAAATTTGTTAAAGTGTGGTAAATACAGTTTTTTTGCGACTAATTCTTAGGGCAAATGAGTTAGTATCGATGAAATCATAAGTATAGTCAGATGCGATATCATCATATTGATGTTTAACTCTGCGAAATAAATTTTCGCCATTAAAAAGTTAATCTTACTAATGTTCACATTACTGACTTCAGTAAGTCATGAGTTGTGCTTTTGTGTAAAAGCAAGTTGTGGAAACTAGCAATATACGATGATGATTGTGCGCTCTTTTCATATTTTGTGACCCCCGAATGACGTTAGGACACGCATTACGAGAAGAATAATTACTATCGCTTTTCAAAATCATTCGCTAGACAATATCGCGACCAGTAGAACTTCTTTCACTTTTTGATGTATATATGGCAGAAAATGACGCTGAAAATAAGAAGTAATTAAATTCCAATAGGTAAGTAGTCCTCACATTTTACAGTAGGTATCATTCAAGAGGAGTAAAACAAATAAAAATAATTTTCACACTGTAGAAATATCTACGACGGTAAAAAATCTGCGGAAATCAATTACCTTAAGTAACCGGTATGCATTGTTGCAGTCAGTGGCGGATCTATGGGGGGGTAAGGGGGCTATGCTCCCTTCCCCCCTCACCATAGATCCGCCCCTTGGGTATCCATTTTACACTAGATATAACGGTAATTTTCCTCGGTCCCCCACTTCTGCTGAGAGATTACCCCCACTTAGCACCCCCTTGTCCCTATCCGAGATACGCCACTGATTGCAGTTACCGAGTTACTTCACGGGGCACTCACTCGAATAACCATCATACCTCGGATATTTTTAAAGAAGCACGCTCGCGAACGAAATGGGAATCACGATTTCACGTTCAAAGGCGGGCTTATGGTTTTATGGTGCACAATATTTATGGAATATGTTTTAGAACTAAGTTTTATTTTGATATAGAGGAATTTAGAAAATTGTATTCAGCGAGTTCATTTCTCCGGCTTTACTGAACAAAAATGTCCCCCACTTTCAATTTTTGTTCAGTAAAGCCGGAGAAATGAACTCGCTGAATACAATTTTCTAAATTCCTCGATATCAAAATATAACTTAGTTTTCAAACATATTCCATAAATATTGTGCAACATAAAACCATAAGCCTGCCTTTGAACAAGAAATCGTGATTCCCATTTCGTTCGCGAGCGTGCTTCTTTAAAAATATCCGAGGTATGATGGTTATTCGAGTGCACGCCGCTGAGTTTATGACTCGTGTTCAGGTATTATGGGCCCAAGAACACAGCGAAGACATTGGTAGCATGCTTAAGTACTCCCATAGACAGTACATTTATGGGATGGTTTGTCGTGTGGGTTCGATTCCATAGAGCGTGAAAGATCTCTCAACGAGGAACATTTAGAGACTCATCATCGGCGAATATTGCCAGTATCCACAACTTGCTTTCAACGCGAAAGCATATCTCATGACTTACTGAAGTCGGTAATTTGAATGTTACCAAGAGCACCTTTTTATGGCGAAAATTTCTTTCGCACCGTTAAATAGCTATAAACATGTCCTTTCGGAGACACCGTTAGTCTTCATAAATTATCAATTAAAGCATATCACAATTAACCACGAATTGAACAACGGTAAAACAAACCCGTTTGACTTCTTTCAAGGCAGATATACACTTCCGCCGCAAGAAAGCGATAAACGTTAGGGCTTGTTACCTGGGCGTGCTCCATGGGCCATAAAGAGCCTAATGTAATTATCCGTGCAAATGCAAAGATGATCAACATCATTCTTTGATAAGCAGAAATGACAAGTACTGTAAGTCCACATTTAATGTCTGGTTACTGAGTTACTGAGTACATTTCGCCGCTAACTGATACAATAATTAAAACTTAGCACGCTGACCTTAGTACTGTAGATCTGCATCCCCGTGCTGCCCATTGTCAATACTTTTTGTTCTTTTTTAACAACCGACCTTTGGTCGCAGGAATAAGTGTTTCGTGTCATTTTAAAGAATGAATTTTTCTTTTCTTTTTTTCACTTGTTTATAAAAAGGGTTGATTTAGAGGTCTACCACTTTGTTGAAAAAATGGCAAACTACGATTTTTCAAAAAACGGATGGCGTAATATTAAGCTCGGGACAATAAAACGAAGTGTTTAACGAGGCGCAATATCACGCCCATGGCACGCTAAGTGTTAGCAAATACATACTTCATTGCTCACGGCATGACAATGTCGCATTTTAAGCCACGGAATGGTTGGGAAAAGTACTACGGTAGTCAAGGAAGCGCGCGAGTTGACAAAGTTGCATCTGAAAGGATGGCATAGTTTAGGCACGAGCCCTTGCCGAAAATTCTTATGCTTCTACTTTTTCTGATTACTAATAATATTCTATCGGTTCTCCTTACAGCGGCCATGCGTTGCTTGTTAATGTGGAGGCGGTGACGATAGCACATCTTTGATTTGAGGGGCGTGCGGGCTACCGCCTCTGGCCTCGGCCACCGAAACAGCCACTTCGTGGTCCGCCCCCTCTTCCTTGCCCCTTAATTCCCCCCTCCCCCTCCTTCCCGGACCCCCACCTCCAAGCACTTCCCTGCGAGCATGCGGATGAGGCAGCCATCAAAGTTGACGATATGCCAAACGCAAGCCCATTTGAATTTCAATAGATCGATTACCGGATAAGGGTTGAATGGAGTGGGAGTGGGTAGACTGGGAATCTAGCTTGTGGAGGGGGGGGAGGTGAGCATGCTGGCGCCAGGGGTGGGGTCGGATGAGCCCTGTTGTCTTAACACTTGCCCAGAGCTTATGTCCACTGCAATGTTCTTTGCTTCATGAAAGGCAAAGGAGGTTTTGAGTGGTGGGCAAGACAGTCGTTGTACTGCAATCAAGTGGAGATCGCTGATGAATCTACTGTAAAAAGACACCATTTCTAAGGGTGCACCGAATAAAAATGATCTAAATAAATAAAAGAAAGTCGAAATAATCGTTTTGGTTACACCATTTATAACTCGAGAACGGCTGTACACATTTTAATAATATTTGGTTTTTTAGACTAAAACCTTAAAACATTTTTTTACGGCTAGTAACACAAATAGCCAACGACTGTATGTATACAATTTTGACTTTATTAACTGCTTTATAAAACCACAATATTTAACATTTCTTAAGTTAAAACATTAAAATTATAAAATTAATTGAAAAAAATACGCGTAAACGTGCCCCGATACACCCTATGCAGATTTCAAAAGAAAATGTCTTTCTGACAAGCAATTTTGATACTTATTTATGTATATTTATTTGATTATTGAATTTGTTTCCTTATTTTATTATAGTAAGCAAAGTATGATTAATAACGGCACAGCCGCTCTTATTTTTATAAATGGTGTAAATTAACTGATCATTGAATGCAAGGCGGTGCGAAGTTCGCTGGGTCAGCTAGTTAAATGTATAAAGACGAAAGCCTAGAGGGTGGCGCAGTGGGATAAAAAAATAAAACGGTCATTATAATCCGCAAACACCCAAAAACTTAGTTATTACGTAAAAGATACTGTTTCCTGCGTCATTTTGTGGAAATTGTTAATATTTAACACAGTTAAATCAATTAGTCCCATTTCCACACACTTTTAAATCGACCTACTAAGGTTTCAGCCCGCAATGCTGTTTTCAAGGTGGAATTAATATGTGAACCTCAAAACCTTGAAAATGGCATTATGAAATGAGCAGAAACCTTGGTAGGTAAAAATAAAATATTGTGGAAATAACGGTAAGTAACTGATTTCATTATGTTAAGTAAGTGTTTAGACTCAAATTCTTCTGCATAAATGACAAATAGAATCACTATAACAGCTAGAAGAAAATGATACATGAACCGAAAATTAAAATACGAACACATTGATTTCAATGTTGGTTTTGCAATGAGGGATAGATATCTTGTATGACATGATGGTTTGCACTAGGACTTGAGAGCCGTAGTCCGTCGTTCGTATCCCGGAACAGAGAATTTTTTTCAAAACATCCTATAAATCTAAAGATCTTTTACATTCATCATATAAAGGTTAAAACGCTAACTTAAAAAAATGAATTTTTACTTCCCATTCAAGGCTTTTTGTTTTTTCCTTCGGAAGGAGAATTACATAGCTACCGTCAACTGATCATTTATACATGTATCTGTACTTTTAGCTCAAGAAACTTCAGTTATACTTCGCCTCACCACATAATCAATTAAAGTCTTTCTGGATATTGTCCTGTAAAATTGCAATTTTTTTATTATGAGAAATACAGAAAATTAAGCATATCATTTTACTTAAAAGTTGTTCTACGTATCGATTTTTTCAAATCTGTGACTGTAATGCATACGTGAATCAATTCTGAGAAATGTACTGTAGAAAAATTATGTTCAGAGAGATAGCACGTTTTTATTTCTTTACTAAGACTCCTGAAAAATTGTTTTCGGATATTTCGAGAGGAGGAAAGCCGACTTTTGAATTTACAAATATTGAGTGCTTCCAAGCACAGGAAGATGGGATCCCTGAGTAGGTATCAAGGCGATGAAGATAGTTTCCCATCCGGAATACTACGCGCACCTGAGCGTCCCTGAGGGCAGGTGATGGCGAAGATAGGACGCTAGCCAAAAAAGCGAAAGATTAATGGCACACGAGGCTGAATGATTTAGGGAGGGAACGGAAATAAACGTTGGCCGAGGGAATTGGAGACATAAAGGGAGAAATTTGGAAATGGTTGCGTCAACTTTAGATACATGATGCGAAGCTACGTGGACTCGTGGCGCGTGCTACATGAGTAGTTTTTTTTCTTTTTCTGGCTTTTTTAAAGATTTTATGACGGAGAAAGCCATCGCTCTTGACATGAGCACTAAATACAGCATTCGTCCAAATTATCTACGCGAAATAGTTATTATTTAAATATTTCAATCATAGAAATTAATGAAAGCAGTCAGGGTGAAATAAGCACTTCTCGAAGTATTTGGCGCCTAAATATTAGGAAAGCATTCAAACATGTATGTCTGCAAATTGATAACAAGATGCCCATTTAATTCTGAAGCATATATTTTCCATTCATTTAAACATTTTCTACGACAGTACTATTAATTTTATCCCATTATACGTATTTTTATACAATTAGGTTGTCTTGGTTTACTTTTGGCATAAACATTCCATAAATTCATTTTTATCATTTTTTGACTGACAAGAATTCCGCAATCTCATTCTATCACCGTTAATTTGTAATTCTTAGGTCTTTTCATGGGGTAGTTTTAATTGAGCCGAGACTTAGTAATTTTATCCTTATTACTGTGGTAATGCGAATGAGATAAAAATAAATATATTGACAAAAAATTCCGATAATAGTCTCATTGGAATACAAAAATAGCAATCAAGAATCGTGCACAATAATATACTCAAATTATAACTGATGACTTCAGGCTTTACTTTGTGAAACCTCTCCATTTTGGAAATACAGTTACCTGGAGATGTAACTACGTTACGAAACCCGGGTCGTGCCCATATTAAATATAATAGTGAACCTTACAAAGTTTTATTCCTTTAGTTTCCAATATACTCAAATTATCTACAAAATTTTTAAGGGCTAGTGTGGATCGCCTATGCTTTGAGGTAAAAAAAAGACACCGATGGAGTAGAAAACTTAGTGATGGGAGACTCGCTTCCCCATATCCACTGCCACAACATCCATCCCCGAGTAACATTCTAATCACGCCTCTCTTCACACTTTCCTGGGTTCCCCGCGGGCACGACAACGCGCGAACGGGCGAGACGTAGGCAGGAGGAAGAAACTACGAGAAGGCACAAGACGGAGAGAGCTCCTATGCCGCTTCCAACCAACCGCGCGTCGGGCGGCAGTAGTCAAGTCCCCGCTGCGCCTCGGGAATGTCGATAAGGAACGGGAGAAGCTTTCACTGTAAACACGGCCCGAGTTGAGCCGAGGGTATTTGCCTAGCCATAAAGCTGGGGGAAGTCTGTTGGGTGCCGGGACGAAATATTTATTGCACCCTTTTGCGAGGCGCGCATACGAATCGTCTCGGAAGCCGTTTCCGAATACACACACCTACCGAGCAGCGCTTGACCGTGAAGACCGAATGATAGACTGAATGGCGAATCTTAATCGATTCCAGATTCGGAGTCAATTCTAGCCTCGCACGTTTGTTTTTCATACGTTAGCCATCATCTACATTTGTGGCCCATAGAGGAAACTCCAGTCCGTAACGTTGAAGCTTAATTTTTTTCTTCACAATGGGCGCATTTTTACACTATATCCAATGCACTCCAGTGCTGGGCATTATTCCCAAATTTTAAATTTTTGTTGTAATTGTACTACACTACGTAGAAAGTCGAAATAAAAACTGTCACACCTAAGACTTTACCATCTAGCGCATTTTCTATTCATTAAATCGCCTAAAGTGAAATTCTACGATGATATTACGGCGGATAGCAATAAAGATTAGAACCATGTAATAGACGTAACAATACGTTGTCCACAGTTTTATATTGGGATACAATTAATAGTACTGTCGTAGAAAACGTTTAAGGGAATGGAAAACATATGCTTCATAATTAAATGGGTAATTTGACATTTATTTTCAGACATACATGTTTGAATGCGTTACTAATATTTAGACGCCAAATACTTAGATAGAACGTAATATTAAGTCATTAACACTCAAATTGTCAATAGGGTTTTCAAAAATACCCACAGCACGGCGATGAGGCAAGAGCGATCCGTTTATTTTCAGTATGTATCGTATAGTCTTTAAAATAAAATACATAAAAACATGTGGAATAACAATGAAAAGTTGTACCTACATTTGATAGAGTACATCATCACTCATATGAATATATGTTGAAAGCTCTAATTTTCGCTTATTTCTCTTTAAAAGTCAGTTCGCTTTGCCCGTAAGCAACGCGAGTGGAGACTTCAGTAAACCCATTTAAATGCGCGGTGGGTGACAACAAATAAACAGGACGACTTGGGGTTCTTTTTTAATATACGTGGTTGAAGGACTTGTTTTAGGGGAGTTGAAGACTTGTCGCTAAAGGCCTGGTTACACGGTGCATTAACCCGTACGGGTTAATGTCTAAATGTATGAACGCGAGAATGAACGGAAAAATTCACCGTGTAACCACCCCAAAATGTGCAAATGCATGAACGCGTGAACGGAAAATAGAACCTGTTCTAATTTCGTTCATGCATTCGCACAAGTTGATAACAGAGCCACCTGGTGGGAAACGACACATTTAGTTGTCATCTGCAGGGCTATTCCACGGCCGTCTTGGCTATTCAGTAACTCTTTACGCGTATTTGTTCATTTGTACTGTATCGTAAGTGCTTGAATCCTACCACAAACTCACCATTTGCATCAACACTAATATTCGTATAGATTATCCCTGTATGTATGCCGGACATACCAAATTCCTATGGTATCTTATTGGTTGTATTATGCCGGAACAAAACAATCAATGAGGTTGTCACAGAGTTTTCAACACGACATTTGTGAAATACAACGGCTATCATACGACTTCTAGAAAACATTTAAACATAATTTATACCATACGAATTAACGACAATTCTACCTTTTATACGCCCGAGGTGGGAATGCGCTGGCCCACCACAAAAATACGACTCACATTACGCAAGTTCATAAATCGACAAGACCTCTAAACTAACATCTTTTCCATCAACAGCAAATATCTTCTTAAATTTATAACCGTCCCGGACAAAAGTAGAACAAACTATTAAAAATATCTACTCTCATACATCATCTACACTAAATGATCGTAGTTTTTCCCGGCGAATCGAATGAATAAAATCTTCTCGGGTTAAGCACCGGGTCAGGCTTTTTGAGGCCTCAAAAAGCCTGACCCGGTGCTTAACCCGAGAAGATTTTATTCATCATCTACATTCATTGTCAATGAAACAGAGGACAGAAAAATGTCTAGTAAACACGGCTTAAAAACAAGATGCGACTACAAATTTTCAGCCTAAGTATTAACTTTGATAACGGTTTGAAATAAATAGAGTGCTATTGAGATATAGCATTAAGCGAGCGTAACGATAAATATTAAATATAAATAAATATTACTGGCACGAAATGAAACAAGTTCGGCAACTACAATGAAAACCACTGTTTACACGGCAGCGCAAATATATTACCAGTATGTGAAATTTCCTGGTCCTATAGGAAACAACGAAAAGGGAATTATTTTCTGGTAGGTATCGTCTGCTTCCTACCTAATGATACTGTTTTCACATTTAAATTTTGCGCACTGTAAAGGGAATAAATAAAAACTAAACGCCTCGCGTTACGAGAAAATGTGTGAAAACTTGTGCGAACGCATGTACCGTGTAACCGCTCATTCATGCTCCTCGTTCACGCAAACGTCCATGAATTCAGACATGCAAACAGACACGCATTCATACATTAACCCGTACGGGTTAATGCATCGTGTAACCAGGCCTTAAGAAACGAGATTGGAAACTATTTAAGAAATCGAGATTTGCTCTAGTTTGTTACTAAGCAAATCTTACCTACTTGTACGTCATTTTTAAAGAGTGCGTATTGTGGTATATGAGTTTAAAAAGTGTTCTTCGAAAATAGATGTTGTTGCTCCTTCATGCATGGAAGGGTGTTGGGTAATTTCCTAAGGGGAGGGATAGGAACGGATTTATGAAGTAGGAAAGAGTGTAATGAATTGTTGAAATTCGTGGCATCGGAAAAAAATAGAGGATTGCAACTATGAGCATCGATAAATCTGATCCGATTACCGTGTAACTGCCGTTTACCCGATTAATCACCTCCAAAAAAATCCAAAATAAAAGATTCGCGAAAAGGTAACACAGTTGTTGCAATTAAACTGATCACGAAATCGCTCGGATGGCTTTACTAAATAAAAAAACTACCACAACTCAATTTGTGACGGAAAAAAAGGTTTTGCTTCAGGGAATCTCACGTTTTCAAATTTTCAATTCCATCGCCATCTCCCTAACAAGTGCTCCGCAAGGATTAGATTCCAAGTGGGTGGTCCTGAATGGAAGTGGTTTGAGGCAGAAAAAGACCGTTAGCGGGTTGATCCCCGGGGTTATCTCCATCAATACTCAATAAAGTGTTACTGCCTCGACGTTCCCGGAATACGTGATCGTGTTAGCAAGCGATGATTGTGCAACCCCAGAGTAAACCCGCCATCCCACCGGGAGTGGACTGAAATGGAAAAAAAGATGGACGAAATCCTTTTTTTTTTTTTTGCAAGTCAGTAGTAAGTGAAAACTTGGCACAAACATTTTCTAATAAAGTTAGCATGATATGCCACATTTATAAGCCGCGCAGTTACTGCTGCTAATAAATACGATCATTGAAACTTTCAAAGAGATATAACTGCATCGTGAGATCATGGAGAAATCGACGTTTTTTTGTTAGAAATTTATTTGAGCAACAAAAAACGTGCAAGCGCATAAAAAATATATTGCCGTGAATTATGCAAAAATTTTATGAATATGTTTATGCGATGTTTCAACTTACTGGCTCAAAAAAGGATAAGTAAGGATTTTGACACCTACCTTCTCTTCAATTTTAGCTCACTATACCGACGGGTTCAGGGCTGAGATCGAAAAAAGTGAAAAAAAATTATGAAGTGGCATTTTTTTAATATAAAAACCTGAAACTTTGCAGCGATATTTATTAATAGTTAGCCTACAGACACGAAAAAACTGTTAAAAAATGGCATTTATCTGTTTCCTTGGAAAATCTTCCAGATTAAGGTCCTTTAAAAGTTTTGTCGTGCATGTAGGCTTGTACCATGGCAACAACAAATTTACATAGCAGTTGACATTCGCTTCTTTGATAAACAACAATTCATGAATATTGCGGCAAGGTTCAGGTTCCGGTATCGAAAAAAGTCTCCTCAAAATTTTGTCCACTTTTTTTCGATTTCAGCCCGCTCCGCGATGGGACTAATGGGACTTTTCGTATTGGATTTAAAAAAAATGCGTAGCAAACGGTCCACGCTGTTATCCCATCGTCCGAATTCCTCCCTTCCTCTACTCTCGCCAGCTCCCCGGAGTCTCCGTATTCCCTGAACAATTGAGGGCGCGGTTACAAAATACGAGTTGCTGACTACACTATACTATGAGTTACACTATATATTCGCTAGTTTCAGTGGCGTTTCAAAACCAATTCCATGGAAATATGTTCAAGCGAGGCTTTACGCAAATCTATGTTTTTGCAATTGGGATTCAAACAATTCCGTAAGTTAGTTTGGTCCTTGTAGAGCACCACAAACATTATATTTTGTTCGGTAATCCATCTATCCGTCATTTCTTGTTTTTTTAATCACTACTTGAAATACAGAAACGCGAAGAATGCACCCGGCGTGGTCCCGCACTTACGAGCTATTGTCATTTCGCAATACCGTGCGAGTTGACATGCGAGTGACATGCGAGCTTCCGCTGGTGGCATGTTGGGGGAAGGCGAGAGGCGAGTAAAAGCAAAAAAAAAATTGTACTGACTCGGATGCGAGTTACTGACCGACTCGTACGTAACAGTAACTCGTATGATGCGGTCGCACGGTGCGAGTAGCTGCAATACAGGAACTGACTAGGCCAAATCGGATATTAGCTCGCACTGTGTAAACCAGGCCTAAAGGATCGTCGAAATAAACATTTTCCTTTGGCGTCCCAGTCGTTTTTTTTTCATATTCGCCGTGGCGGATACGACTGCTTGGCCACAGCACTACTATTACATCTATGCAGTGTTATATTTATGAGTAAAAAAATTTGTAACATGTATAATTGATAATAATGAATATCTACTCAATTAACTTCATGGATCGATAGTAGGGATGCAGATGTAGAGATTGAATTATGTCGATCGAAATCCATTTTTCAATCGAAATGAAAAACTCGTATTTATAACAAGAATCGACATTTGAACCAAAATTTATCATTGATGGAATAAATCAACGGCCATTTGGAAAAAAAATCCGTTCGTACAAAAACATGATTGTAAATCATTCAAAAAACTCTCAAAATACCTATCTGTCTGATAGGCCAAATCTACATAGAATACATGTTTGAATTAGTAAAGGTAAATATAATATTTACAAATGGAAGTGGATTTAAGTTTTGGGATCACCGCTTTGAACCATTCGGCATAAATAATTTTTTTTAAAGAAAACCAACTGATTAAGATGCTTTCTTGATGGGCGTAGCTTTCCAATTTTACCAGCTTTAGGGAAGTCTTTCGCATGAGACGAATGACGTTACCGCAGGCTGGTAGCGACACTGCAAGTATTAAACGAAATGGTCGAGATCGAAGTTGGTAAGCGGGGTTTGGATCGAAACTCAAATATCACGGCTCGATATCGATTACCTCGATCGTTGACAATTGATACTCGATTTTCGATTTCAACCGAAATCGATATTTCTATCATCATGCCGAAGCGACTGTATTTGATGCATTTTTTTACCTAGGTATCAAGTCAAGGGCTCAAGTTACAATGCACCATCCAAATAATATGAGCGTACTTTTCGTGAAACAACGCGGATTATAATGAATAAAATTATATAACTTATTTTTACAATTCACTGGTTTATTGACAGTAGCAACTCGTAGCGACGCTTGGCTTCTTCATCAGGTCAAATAAAAATAATAAGTGTGGTTATTTCCATGTATTGTTGTCACTTGTTGTTTATATTTGACGCTAAGCGTCGAAACGCGTAATTATTATTAAATTAATAAACTAGTGGATTGTACCTACAATGAGTTTTATCATTTTATTCAGCATGATGTTCCACCATATCTCGCCAAACGCAGTTGAACTCTTCGAATATTGATGTTCTAAAGATTTCGTAAATATTATTCCTTGATTTGAATTATGGTACATTTTCCCCTACGCCCACCTATATTCTGCGCCATTCGCTTCTCCCTCCATATTATTCTCCCGCAGTCGTCGCTAGGTTTGGGTGCCACGTGCGTAACAATAGCTCCGCCGCACCACCCACGCGCCCGCGCCCAGAATAATCCTCACCACTCTCCCTTTCTCCCGCACCCATCACATCCTCTCTTCCCGCGTCTACGCACACCGCATTGTGTGTGACGATCCATCTTTACTTCCCACGAAGCCACACATCGCTGTGAAATAAATAGGGTGGTTTCCTATATTTTTTTTTATTGCCTAAATCGAAAGATTATTACTCCTGGGGTACGCATTTCACGCTTTTAGATTTTTAAATGACGATATCTATTTTTCGCGATAAAATCAAAAGTGACAATTTTCAAGCGCGCGAAAACGCGACGGCTAAGTATGAATGCTGGGAAAAGCCCGTGTGACGTCAGTCTGGTTCCCGCTTCCGCATTGTGAGGTGGCCTTGGGGCAAGGATGTGTGCGCCGCTGCGATGCAGACTGCTAACAGGTAGCAGAGTACCCTGCTAGCAGGTATCGCTTGGCTTAAATATGGATTATTAATACCTTATCAAACGAAGGAAACTTTCCGACCATAGGCAGTTTTAATAGGTGAATATTAAAAGATGTTTCCCAGAGCTCTGTGCCTCATGCATTGGTAATCTCAGGCGATGTAAAACTCCTATCTAATCGTATAGAAACTAGGTCCCTGTGACGTCGTGTGGAGTGGCATCGCATGGGCGCCAATCTGGCCTTTTCCAAATGCAGTTAAAATTGACCATTGCCATTCGTCTAAACTGGGATTAATAAAACCAAGTAATTTGTATATTATGAATACAGTAATGGCGGGTAATGAATCGCAATCAATGCCTTTCGTTTTCTTTGATGAAGGAAACTACCCTGTCGTCAAAAGCTTAAATCTCTTATCGATGGCTAAGTTCTAACAACACGTATCTCAAAAATTGCGACTTTTCAGGAGAGCAGTAAAAAAACGATTATTTTTTCTGATTGTACGATAAAATTAAAAACCAAAAATTCATAAAACTGATAAAGAAGCATACATTTGCCAACAAAGAGTTGTTCTTTGCTTGAATTCTATTTTTTTAATGCTATTACAATTTGTTTAAGATACCTGTTTCAAACCGGCCAAATTTTGAGATACGTGTTTTTAGAACTTAGCCATCGTTATGCTATTAAGAAATCAATCTTTATTTTTGGATTATAAAATTCTAGTTATAAGTTTCTATTTCTCACAAACAAAAGTATACACCTACAACAGAACACGTGCGCCATTGTAAATAATTATTGTACACTGGATAGTTGGGGTGAGCCAAGTCTCACCGGTACAGAATCTATTCGCGCCTCCGGCACGGTCATGACGAGACTATCAGGACGAAAAAACTGTTTGATTAGAGAAGTTAATAATGACTTCTGGTCATCGTAACTCGAAAATTAAACTATAACAACGAATGGAAATGCGACTTTAAAGTCTTCAGAACAATATCACTTGAAAATTTCCTCGTGAAGTTGAATACGGTTAGCATTTATTAAATGGTTTAGAAGAAAATAAGAACTTACTTCATATTATCTTCTTCCACTTCGCTACGATTCCGGATGCCAACACTTAAATCGGAATACGTTAACAACAATCTCCATTGGGTTCAAAAATTGAAAACAGTATTTACATAACAAGGCTTTTTCGCCACTTGCGGCGGCTCTTTTTGCTTTCATTAGCAGTACGTCAACAATTTAGAGAAATTATTTCTTAACGTCCACAGGTTGGCGAATTAAATACTGTTTCTTCAGGAGTTCAACGACAAAAATAGCCAGTACATAAAATAAAAAATTGCACTGATACAGCAAAGAATCTCCAAACGAGTATTATCATAAGTAGTCTACGTCATTTTCCTATGTTTTATTATACGCTTCCTTCATGAATTAAACCATAAAACTAGCCATTACAGAAAACGAAAAGTTACACTCATACAAAAAGAATCTCAAAACGCGTAATGTCATAAGCAATCTACGTCATTTCCTTTGTTTTATTATACGGTTCCTTCAGGATCTAAACAATGAAACTAGCCTGTAAAGAAAATAAAAAAATTACACTGATGCAGCCAAGAATCTCAAAACGAGTAATATGATAAGCAACCTAATTTCCTATGTTTTATTCAAGCGATGAGGTCATTAACGTAAAGCATGCCGATGCATGGGAAGAATCCTGGGAATCTGCGACTCGTTATGACTGCATTGAAAGGAGATCGTAAATACGAGAGAGTTACTAGAGATTATCGAGGGGTTTAAATGGCAGCTCGTGTGCTCATCCATGCGGTGACGTGTCAAGCCGTTGGTACCCCGGAGAGGCCGGCGTTGATTACTTCCGTGGATTCCAGTTTTCGCGAGGCGATTAACGAGGCGAGCCGCGGCGTTCTTGTGCAAACAATGAAGGCGGATGGGCGCACGTCTGACGGTCAAGTGCCTCCTGCTTCACCCATCACCCGTCCTCCCTCCATTTAACCAAGATGCATTCATTCTCTTCCCTACCCTCTCCGGAATCTTTCACCCCATCGGCAATCATGACGAGGAAAAGACCGTTCGTGCGCATTTGGTTGGAAATACGAAAACGCTTTCATAACAAGAATTAAATAATAAAAACACTCCAGCAGTTTTCCTCTTAAAAAAAGGGATTGGTAAAGTGTTGCTCAAGTGCTTCTATTGCGGATACCTTCTACCCTATCAAGCCCGAAACAGTCGACAAGCACTTAATGTTTATTCGTGGAATACGTACTAGACAATGAATGACCACTCAAGCTAAAAAAATAATTGATAATTGAGTAATGAACGGTAGTTGCACGTTAAAAACGATTAACCAATCCATTCCAATTATGAAATCACGAGTAAATGTTGATACTGTGGCCAGGGAAATTGTAGACACTTCTAAAACAACAGTGACGCGAACATGGCATAAATTCGCTGTGTATTCCATATGTTTCATCTTTCTAACAATCAGTGAGATGTGATTCATTTGACTTCTCTCCGCAATACAAGCCAATGTTTTTCACGAGATGTAAATATTTTTCCCTAAAATACTGAAAGTCACTTGGAAACGTCACCTTCACCCACTGATTCAACCCGAACATTGCACCCGCATTCAACCCGTTTGAAAACTTAGGAACCACAAGTGTACAGAAATGTCCAGAAATAAGCCATAAACAAGAAAAATATAACATAATCTTTTCAGGCCACTCCATTTTGCCATTCCACTTACTTTTCAAATTCTGCGTTGTAGGTAGGCAGTTATATATAGAGAGGTATATAATATTATATTATTATAATCTTCCATCCATAAACTGGGATACTTACACTGTAAAACCGAATTCAAGGAATAAAGAAATCGGCGAGGTATTACTCAACATACTTGCAAATCACTCTCTCGCCCAAGTAGTTGACAAACCTACGAGAGGAAACAAGCTATTAGACCTTTTAGCAGTAAGTAAGCGATCCTAAGTTGATAAAACAAGTCGATATTATTGACGGTATAAGCGACCACAGAGTAATCTTTGCAACGTTAAAAGTTGATGTGGTGTCAGCCGTAAAACCAAAACGCAATATTTACCTATTCGATAAATGTAACTTCACTAAATTTGGCGAGATGCTTAATGACTCCTACAAAAAATTCGTTGTTACATCAAAGGACCAAAGCACAGATGTAATATGGACACGTTTCTTAGAAATTCTGCGCCAAGGAATCAACGAACATATTCCGCAAAAACTGAAATGTGATAATAAGGAACCTCGCTGGTACAACAACGATGTCAGAAGAGAACTTAGGAAACAGAGAAAACTATACAACTTGTACAGAAAGTCCATCACGTCTCGTAATAAATCGAAGGAACTTGAAGCTAAAGAAAGTTACGCTGCTCAACGCTCAATAACCAAGAAATCAATGCGAACTGCAATGCGAAAGTTTAAGAAAAAAGTACTTGGTGAATTACTCGAAGAAAATCCGAAATCCTTTTGGTCGTACGCGAAAGAGCTTCAGGGAAAACATTCAACCGTAGATTCGTTATTTGATAAAGATGGTAAACTTGTCACCGAAAATATTGACAAAGCTAACACTTTAAATGCCCACTTCGAAAGTGTATACACTACTGACGATACTCAATTCAATTTAGACATCCCATACACTGAGGATTTGATGGAAGAAATATCTATAAAACGTGATGGGATAACTAAACAACTACAATCGATTAAGAATAGTAAATCTCCGGGTCCGGAGGGAATACCCGCGCGTGTCCTCAAAGAGTTAGCTCCACAGATCGCGCCTTACTTAGAGATCATATTCAAGAAGTCACTCTCCGAAGGGAAGTTACCGCCCGACTGGAAAATTGCAAGTGTTACACCCATTTTCAAAAAGGGAAACAGAAATGATCCAGGCAACTACCGTCCAATTTCCCTAACATCAATTATAGGCAAGATACTTGAACATATCGTTGTTAGTAATATCATGACTTTCTTGGACAGACGTAACTTCCTCCATGACTGTCAGCACGGATTCCGAAAAAATAGATCCTGCGAAACACAGCTCGCGCTCTTTCTTCACGACGTTATAAAATCTGGTGAATCGAAAAGACAAGTTGACGCACTATTTCTAGATTTTAAGAAAGCTTTCGACACTGTACCTCACAACAAACTTTTATACAAATTACAGTCATGCGGATTAAACGAAACAGTTGTAAACTGGATACGCGACTTCCTCAGAGATCGTAAACAAAAAGTAGTTCTTGACGGAATTAGCTCTGATGTTGTAAAAGTTACATCAGGTGTTCCACAAGGAAGCGTAATCGGCCCCCTGTTGTTCATTATATACATTAACGATCTGTGCTCCCGCATTAGCAGTAAAATACGTTTATTTGCTGACGACGCTGTCATCTATCGCGAAATTAGTGATCACTCTGACTATGAAATTCTATCATCTGACCTAAACAACGTTCATTTGTGGAGTCAAGAGTGGGGACTCGAACTTAATCTGAGCAAATGCATGGCGGTACATTTTTTGCGGAATTCGTCCAACACTAACAATGTTTATGC
Organism: Ischnura elegans; assembly: GCF_921293095.1. Classification (NCBI taxonomy): domain Eukaryota; kingdom Metazoa; phylum Arthropoda; class Insecta; order Odonata; family Coenagrionidae; genus Ischnura; species Ischnura elegans. The sequence continues at coordinate 29,995,723 of NC_060249.1, forward strand.
AGTGGATGGCATTAACATAAAGGCAACAGACGAAGTGAAGTACCTGGGAGTTACGATAACCTCGAACCTCACGTGGGGAACTCATATAAAGAATATTTGCGGCATAGCCCTGAAGAAATTAGGATTCGTCAAGCGTATTGTGGGAAGATTTTCGGATGAGAAAGTAAAAGAAAGGTGCTATTTCGCTCTCGTCCGACCGCACCTTGAATATGCAGCGAGTGTATGGGATCCAGTGCAGAAAGACTTAATCCGCGAGCTGAATAAGATACAAAGGAAGGCTGCGCGTTTCGTCAAAAACCGCTACGGGCGTACTGACAGTGTTACCCAGATGTTAAGCGAATTAGGCTGGGAGCCGTTGGAGACTCGGAGGCTGCGCGCTAGGCTTAGATTGCTTGAACAATTAAGAATGGATATATTTAAGAGCGACACAGAGAACATAATCTTAGAGCCACACTATATTTCCAGGTCCGACAGAAGCGATAAATTAAGAGAGATTTTTAGCCGAACGGATAGATATAAGAATTCGTTTTTCCCCCGAACAATAAAGGACTTTAATAAACGCTTGTCCCAACCTCGTTAGAGCACTACTTTTTTTTTTTTTTAATAGCTGTAAACGGCTGGTGTCCTAACACCCCCTGCCACACGCCTTTTAGGCGGCTTGCGGGGTATTATGTAGATGTAGATGTAGATGTAGATTATATAAACTGGCTGATTTATTGGGTGTACAATAGAGAAACTCGGTCTAAAATTAAAGATAGAACAAAAAATACTCGTAAATTCACCCATCGCGAACTCAGGACAGAAAGGAAGGTGAAATCTTAAGTGATTATTGTCAATAGAGCAACGCCATGGTAATTTACATCCAAGCACCCTGTAGCTAGGGGTGAGATCGATGATATTTTATGCGTTTCTTCTGGTTCTTTCGTCAAGGTAATAATATCTCATTGATTACTGTCAACTGGCCAGAACCATAATAATTTTCAAGCGGGCACCCCGTAGTAATGCGTGATATTGACGATTTCAAGGCGTTTATACTGGTTCTTTCGTCGCATTAGCTAGCCATAAGAATATAATACACCAATCGCCACGTGAGTCGCTAATTTCTTCGATAACAGAAGTTAGCTATCGCTAATAATAACCTGTATAAACGCTCTTGGTCCTTCCTCAATCTCGTCCCCCTAGAGCTGCTACCGGTGAGGAACTTGACACGAGAAATCTGCCCACCGCCTCGTGTGTGTTTGTTGTTTGCTAGCGTGCGTATTCGGTGAGAGCTTCGGCGTGCCTCGGTTTCCCAGGGAACCCCGCGTGCGTGGCGAGGACCGATTTCCCCTTCTGGAGGGGGGCGGGGCCGCCGCTTGCGGTGCCCACGACGAGGGGTCGGAGGACAAGCGTGCAGAATGGATGAGGAGATTCCCCCTGGCCGAATTCATAAGCCCGTCATCGATTCCCCCTTCCACGCATACCGCCACTTCGAAAAGGGGAGAATGATAAAAGGTGGAAGGACAGGGTTGGACGATGCGGCCTCAGGTATAGCATAAATACATGTATGCGTGGAGTTAGGGGAGGGGTGGATTGAAAGGGATGTTTGGCAGGGGATGCTATAGGAGTCGAAAGAGAAATGGGGGAGATTTTTGGAGTGTGAAGAATCCGAGGGTAGATGTCCCATGGGAATCTTATGACTCGTTCCCACAATGCATTCCGACCGTGGTAACTTATAAGTAGCTCATGATTTTAGTATCGATGTGATTCTCTATTAGCAAAATGTCATTTCAATTAATTGTTCTTGAGAATTTTAGTTCTGATTTGAGTCTCTATCCACGCCATGTATTTTCAATAAGTGGTGATAGAGTATTAAAATAATACTTCGAATTTTTGAGCAATGCTTACCAAGCGCATGATTTTAGTATTGATGTGATTTCGTTTCAATTAATTTTATGAGTTATTTCAATAAAAATTAGAATAGTGAAGTTATGCTTACCTAGAATTACCACTGATTGTGAGCTAAGGACGTCACTGATAATATCGGGGTGATTGTACCATGGGAATCTTATGAATTGTTCCCACAACGCCTTCCGACCATGGTAACTTTTGCAAGGAGTATGCTTTTGGCATCGATGTGATTCTCTATCAACAAAATATCTGTTCTCTTCTTTTTCTTCTATTTTCTATAAAAAAATGTCATATAAAATAGTTGTTATTGAGAATTTAAATTATATTTCAACTGTTGAGTAATTCTTACCAAGTTAATAATAACTGATGAGCTAAAGACGTCATTGATATTAATGGGGCAAGCTCAGGTAAAAATTTTATTGGAATGTCGTTGGAATGCTTTTTTACTGAAGAAATCATGGTAAAAAAAATTAAACAATTAGTGGTGTCGTGGTATGCGATTCGTTCTCACAGGAATTTTTTAAATTAATATATTTTATTACTAGCCTCGTGCTGAAATATCCATCGCTTTTTGTCCCATCGGCCATCACTTGATTTGGAACAGTGGGAATCACGATACCTTCTACGTTATCCAACGCACGATTTATTAATTGGACGGAGTTAAAATGAAGAAAGTTTAGCTTAAGTTGGAAGACAGGATAGTTAGGAATGCAATTTTATGGCTCGTTGGCATAGTAGCGAAAAAACGTCATTTTTTCCTGCTGAGAAAGGGTTGGGCATGGAGGGAAACCGGTTGAAGTCAGGGAGATGGTTTCGGAAAGACAGGTAGTGCGGTTGACCATTTGTTGAAAAACCAACGACCTGAGAGCAAGCCTCAGGCCAATCATGGAATAAACAAATAGTGTACTAAGACATATAACCAGTGACAACCAAAAATAACTCCAATGGAAAAGCGAAATTAATTGTCCATTTTCTTAACAGCATGTATTGTGACGAGTCGTAATCAGCCATAAATTTTTGGCGATTTAAAATATCTGATAAGTAAAAGATCCCTCTTCCCTTATTTTTTCACATGCAGTCTGAAGGCAGAGTAAATGAATGAAAAAAAAACCAAATGACTAACATGAATCGGAGAACGAGCTGTAATGGTTTTTTTGAAGTACGTTTACTTTTACATACGGTAAAAAAAAGTCGAGGTGAAAATTCCTCGAAAAAAACAGCAATTACCTTTACTTGGCGTACACTCCCATTGATTTTCTGACGAATGTTTGCCTCCCTTTAGTAAGGGCTGATGATTCACCGCCTTTCCAACACGGATGTTATTTTTCCGACGAGTTTTCACCCCTTATGAGTATTAGACCACGCGAATATACACAAAGTACGTATATACACAGACTGTCCCAAGGGTCGTGTGTCATTTTTGACCTCTTAATTTTAGTAACTTCCCATCGAGCCATATTCTTGAAAATTGGCATACTTATGGGGAAAAGTACTAAGTTTTGTTGAGTTTAAGAATAATTTTACAATTTTGACCTTTTGACCACACAATGTGGGCCCAAACCAAAAGTTTGAATTTGCCTTATGAGGTTTCAATGTTAAAAAATTCGAGATAGAAAAAAGTCTTAATTTCATTGACCAAGATATCAATTCTTAGGTAAAATAAATAACAAAAAACCGAAAATGACACTTTTATTTAAGAATATTCAATCGTTGACCCAGTAAGGTCACCGTCAACTTAAAGGTAAATTTTGAATATGTATTTCCATGTATTTTAATGTATAACAACTGTAAAATTGCCTGTATTTAACTAATTTTGTATCATACATTATCATTTTTATAGCCCTGAGGATGGACAAATATAATGTCCGAAACGTAGGCAAAGTTTGAAAAAATAAATAATATTTACATTTGACCCACATCTCGTGATATAAAAAAAAATATATATTGTTGATTTTTTGACCTTCGGAGGTCATAATAGGGGTCAAGGGTATGTATTTATGCTTTCCGTAGTTTGACATTCAACGAAGAAAGGGTGTGCAGGGTAAAACTAATGCAAATAATTTTTCAATTTAACGAAGGTTAAGCGGTGTGCGTCATGTGCGTTGCAGTGTTACGGTAATCAATGCTGACACTCTCTTATCACTCGACGCACTTTATCGCTTTATATTTATCTTCCCTCTCTCATAAACGATGCATGCCGCTATCGCGAAAGTCCATGGGAGTTATCTCACAACGGCTCTTGTTATTATCACAGGCGAAGGACATGCGACTCGTATAATCCAAGCGTGTTCCGCTATTTCTGACCTCATAATGACAAGCGTAATACATTTGGTCTGGCGATTTCTGCATTTTCTTCGGGATCTCACCACGTCCGTTGCCTTTGTTGACAACAGTTTTGCTCGCAATGCCATCGGCGTCTTCAGGTTCCTTCGGCCTGAAGCAACGGTGAAGATGCTGACGCAATGTCAGCAAAACTGTAGTCAACAAAAGCCAACGGACGCGGTGATATCCCCAAGAAAATGTTGAGATCGTCTGATCAACGCCGCGAAAGTCTTCGGACCTATATTTGGCTTGGTATGGCATTCGTAATGAAGAAACTGTAATAAATAAAAAGGAATCTGAGTCTTTTACGCAAAGTCCTAAAAGTAACTGCTTCATATTTGAAATAAAATTGAATTCGCAGATAACCACAAGGTTAGGTCATTAAAACTCCGTGCTAATATTTTAAGTTAACAACAAAGAGTCGGAAATGACATAAGTAGATGGGCTTACCTATAAAACACGTAAATACTAGTGAAAGGAATGATATCTTTAAGATATAAGGTCGGGGATTCAATTATGCTCACTTTCCACAATCTGCGGCAAGGGTTCGAATAACCACGCTCTACTAAATAGTCACGTATTCCGATCTATAACTCGTCCAAAATATTAATAAAACGTGATGCTTGGCATGATAAGCCGCTTGCTTCTTACCTCATTTTCTTAAATATCAGAATTTCTTCACGGAACTATTCTCCTCAATTCCAAGATACCCCTCGCTGTAAGACAACGCATTGCATTAAGGAAACAATACGTCATAAAAGTGGAAAAAAGTTGGCGCTGATTACAATCTTCAGCCGACCTTTACTATGGCTGATTATAGGTCTACGCACAACGCGAAACCACCCCACGTCAACTCGACATGCCTGCCCCACATAATGGGAAAAGGTGAGGGCAAGGGGGTGTGAGGGACAAGGGGGGGAGGGGCCCGTGAGAACAGCATATTGTGGCGTCAGCGGGGAACTCAGAGGATGGGAGGGTTGATGGTTAATGTGCGAGAAGACGGAAGGGGATGTCAGCGGACGGGTGGGGTGAGGTTTTGACAAGGAGAGAGGTTTGGGGTAGGCCTCTGCGATTGTCCTCATCACTGTGACCATCATCGTAGGTTTCCGACACCAGCGATTCGATGATGACTGTCATATTCATTTCTGGCATCCATTGTCATATTCATGTGTTGTCGATTTCCCCTGCCAATAGACCGTCAGTAGATAGAGAAATGACTGCCATCAACAATAAAAGAACAATGAAAATCGACTGGTTTCAAGAATAAACGAATACAGACAGTCGATGAAGAACGAGAAACGATGACGGTCGAGAATTGACAATTGTCGACACTCGATTAATGTAGGCAATCGAAATATTTCGAAAATGGAAATATTTCAAAATTGGAAATATTTCGACAAACGAAAATTGTCGAAAACTGACCAAAGTCGAAAATCGATATCAGTCGACAGTCGACTAATATCGGCAATCGTATAATGTATTCAACTGACCTTTATCTGAAATTTTCATACGATCAAGTCAAGGCTCATTGGCATCGGAAAATTATACCCCATAATTTTATGCACCACATGTGAATAATCGCTCGTGAGAGTAGCATTGTTTGGAAAGAGGCGGCTCTCACACAAAAGATGCCACTCCATACGGCCTCCCCACCTCCCGCTCCCTTCCTGGAATCGGCAATAAATGGCGAGGCGTCCTCAGGCCCACATTTCCCCCACACCCCTCCTCCTTCCCCCTGATGGTTTTCCAGGGGTCGCCGAGGGGCGGTCGGGAGAGGTCCTTCCGCTGATGCTATTCCTCCCTCCCCACCCCCCCCAGTATCCTTGACCCCTCCCACTTTGCCCCTGTCCGCCCCAAGGAGAGCTTTTCAAAGACCCCTCCCTCCCCCCCCCCCGCCTCCTCCCCTTCCTTTGCTCTTCGCCGCTGCACTCCCATTCGTCCTCACGGTCTCTCGCCGCCACCCCTCACCTCAACACCACCCCCCTTCACAAGGGGTGTGGATATAGCAGGTCAGAAATTCCTTCTACATTGGCCGTTGGTATTTATATCGCAGTAAAAGCATCCTAATTCACACAAACAAGAGCTCAAGTTTTACCGCACGACGCTTGAAGGATAATAAGGCCATCATTTTTTAAAATTTTCCTTGTTTAAAACTAATATTGGGTAAAAATATACGCAATTAACAAAAAAAGCTGCGATTTCAACTACCTAAAACAACAATCGGTTCCAAAAATCTGGACAAATGGTTTATAATGCAAAGCTCCACCCTTGTCAGCTAACTTTTGTCGCTGATTTCGACGTACGCATCGACTAGTTGATTTAAACGAGCGATGTTAGGCGATCAATGCGTCGATGAGCTAGTCCATGACAGTCCCTCCACTGTTGAGCGATTTTCAATGTTTCATCGACAGTCTATGATCAGGGAACAGGTCTGGATAATAGCCAAAGCGTTGGTTGCTCGAATTGTGATCGAATCTGAGAGCAAAAATCTAAAATATATTTCAATGGGAAATCAATACCATTTGAATGGTGATAATTATCAGCAATCTTTGACAGTGAAAATCAATCGGCATCCATTAATCACTATCGTTTCATTTATGGCATCGAATGTCTGAGGCCAAAATGTAATACATAGTAATATCAGAGGAGACCTAATCAGACTTTCGTAAAGGTACGCATCCCCACTACACCGTTCTGTCCCAAGGACCCCTTTCCCCAGTACCCAAGAGCCGACCCTTAGATAACCCTTTTCGGGGTTGCATCCGCAGAATCAACACCACTGCACACCCCTCAAGGTACCAAACCTTTCCACCACCTTCCAAAGGTTTTTTTTATGCTCTACTTCCGCGACCACAGGCCCAACCCCTCGTTTTCATTCTTTTTTAACGTATTTTTTCAATTGCCCTTCTCCCTTTTCGCGTCAGCCTTCCCTTCTCATCCCCTCTCCTCACTCCTCCTCTCAAGGTACTGGGAGCGGTTATCGCTAGTCGACAAAGAACCCATGTTTTAACTACGTCTATAAAATTTGAAGTCCATGTTACATATGAGGACATGTAATTGCAAGTTGGGATTCGCTCTAATCTAGCAGTAATCAAGTATAAAATATAATTTTATTTCACATTTTTTCCTTCCTTGAAAGAAAACTTTGTCTATTTCTGGTCCGTAATTATGGTAATCATTTTAAGATGTATTTTCGATAATCTCGATTGGAAAGCTAAATGCTATCTCTTTGGCACCTGTGTAAGCATATTATTTGAGGCACATCTAACACAGAAAGAAATGCGTGGAGTCGTAATTGAATAATGGAATAATTCCAGGTACTCTCCAGAAGATTAAATTGATCTTTATGTCAGTAACGAAGTCGGTGGTTTGCAGTTTGGTTTACTTTTTATCCTTGAATATCTAAAATTTAATTCATGAGTGGAGTTAAAAGAAATGCTCTACGTTTTCAAATAAACATTCCAGCAACTCGAAAGTTAGAGCGACCATAACTTGGGTGAGACCTGTTGGCACAGTTCCAGGGCGTCTAGGGATCCCATTCCGTCCTCGTAAGCGATAGTAATGAGTGGCTATAGCAACGACTGATCCGTGATACAGGGATAAGTTAAATAAGGCACTCACACAAATTTCGGATCTGAGATAGTGTCCTTTTCAATCGACTCAACAAATATGAATCCTTACGGGTTGTTACAATCGTTCGGAACTGAGTATCTCCAAAAAAGTAGGTCGCTTTAAGTTTCGAATAAATTTCATGCAGTATCGATTTAAATGGTATAACACTAATCACCTTGACAATGTCTTCGTCAACTCGTCATGGAAAAATGAACTTGATAACTAAATCAATAACTATTATTCAGGATCTATTTACGCGCAACTATAAATATTTTGGGTGGCATTTTGTCTGGAACAACACAAGGCCTCTCAATGACTGTTACTCTCTATTTTGAAGAAGGTAATACAACGAGCTGGTTCACACGTTCTTCCCGCTCTCTTCACTGTATATTTAAGTAATCACATTAATACGTTGATGGTAATTTTAATTAGTATAAAGAATAATTTAAATAACAACGTGAAATAAAGTAATTTTTGATACAGATCGATCGTCAAGCCATTTAGGAACTCCATATTAGGAGTGTTTAATATATCCAATTGTACAAGTGGAAGGCTAAATAATATCTCTGCCGAGAGTAGCTCGAACATATTCGTGCGTTCGGATTCTTTCAATTTATTTTTATCCTTCATCCCCATCCTACACCCTATTCACCTTGTTAATTACTTTCGGGAGGCAGCCCACATGGGCCTCATAAACTCTTTCGTCTATCACGTCAGGTGCACGGGCCACTAATGAAGCAATTGAGGTTTAATGAAGAGCCTGCCTCCAACCGAGGGGGAAAAAACGAATAGGTAAACACCTCCAACTGATCGACAATGGATGGGGGCCAAGGGAACAGCCCCCAGGTAGCAACGAAAGGGGGTGGGGAAGAGGGGCTTACAACTGGCACAGCCGTGGGGAAACACCGGGGGAACTTCCGCCAAGCTGATGAAGAGAATTTTTGTGTTTTTGTGGATGGGGTAAGCAAGAAGTACTTTATTGGTGAAGGGAGGGTCTTTCGTTCGTTTTTTAAGGGAAAAGAAGATGGGGGAGGTGAGGGTTAAGCCCTTCCTACCCTGCAGTTATAAAACTGGGAGGAGGTAAGGGAAAAAAAGGACGGTGCACCTCGATCCTACTGCAGTAAAAGAAAGAAAAAAGAGAGACAAACGTCTAGGTCCTTGGCATTTTTTGCGTCTCGCGGTAAGACCGCACGAAAAAAGAAAAAAAACAGGGGCATCGCAGAGCGCAAGGGAGAATTTGCCGCGTTCGAAACGTTTTTTAACCGCCTTCTCCTTCCTTTACATTCCTTTTGCCGTCATATAACTTGCTTTCAATCTACCTATTCAGGGGTTTGGCTACCTGCGGAAGGACTTAAAAAAGGCAGGCACAACGCGGCGTAATTTGGAGTCGAAGTGGCAATTTCCCAAAATCCCAAGCTGTTACGGGACGAAAAAACATCGCCAATGACGTTGAAGTATTTTCAGCAATTCTCATCCTCGTTCAGGACCACCACTGAGCAGCTTCGGGTCATAAGTCATTCCTCGTTATCAAGCTTTTTTATCAATTATTTTCAACCATTTATTTAATCCTGCCCGAGTGGGAAGCCTTGAGCAACGCAAGTTAAATGTAGTCAATATTTTCAAACATACCGCAATAATTGACTTAAAATAATTCCATTGGCATAGAAGCTCAAGATGCTTTGATAACTCAGGGCAAAACCTATAATCATCATTTGGCATTGACAAGATAAGCTTTTGGTAGCTTAAACTTCCATTTTCTTTTCTGAATGAGTTCTTCCAATGTACATATGCTTGAATTGATGGATCATTTTATTTTTTTAAGCATGAAGCATTAACACTTTTTCTAAGAAATACTATTCTGTAGGAAGGTTGCCACACATTTAAATCCAGACAGATTCAATAACTTTTTGTAGAGCTCCAGTCGGTTTTTAGCTTATGGGTGAATTCTTTCTAGATGCTGCTATGATAACCGATAGAATCAACTGTAAAACAAGAATGGAAAGCTCAGATGAAATTGCAGGGACAATTTATCACCTGGCTGGGGTAAACGAGAAAGGTATATCGTAGTGAATAAAAGGTAGATTATTAAGGGATGTCTTGATGTTCGGGCGTAGTTAATATAATCCTCAAAAGACCATGGAAACTTTTTCAAAATAGAGCTCATATTTTAAAAAATCCATTCCTCATAATCTGACGCTTTTACACTAACTACTTGTTGCTCAAGGTTTTACGTCTTTGACGAAATCGAGGCCTTTTGCATTCAAATATTCTATGGATCGCAGGTATTTGAATCCGAAAAATAGGACATGAATAATATGGAGGTTGACACAAATGGAAAAAGTGAAAAAAGTATTGAATGTGCAAAAGAAAGCTATTTTAAAAATAATAATATAAGCTAAAATAATGTACATGTATATAACTAAAAAATATAATAGTGTAAAATAGAAGATAATAAAAACTATTTTAAAATAAAAACTAAAAGAAATTTGGAAACAAATAAAAATACGGACGCTTTTCTTGCGCAATTTATTGTTTATGTATCTTTATTTACAAGGGGATTTGATCGTTCAATTCGATCGTTCGATCGTTGAATTCCATCCCTCCAAGGCATTTCTCATAATGATCCACAGCTCCAAGTACCGAAATAAGTTTTACGTGTACTACATCGGCACCTGTGCCTTACTCCAGTTCGCCACCTTCGCCCAACGTGGGCATAGGAAGAAAATTTAGGCGAAGTAATATGCGTTATGACAACAATTTACGATGCGGTCGATTTCAACCGTTCGTTAGAAGCATCGCCCCTTTGCGTTGAAAGGTTCTTGCGGAGCCTGAGACCTCTCCACCGCCGCTGGTGCAACCACCCTTTGAGTGTACCTACCACTCACAATAGTGTGTGTAAGTAGGCAAGGGTGGGGGGAGTTAGGAAATGGAATGCAGCGGGTTGGGGGTAGTTGAGGGGAGTGAAGGGAAGAGGAGACGAACTTGAGCCGTGGAAGAGGAGACTTAAGCTATCGTACGGTTTAGCGATTACGCATGCGCCAGAATCTCAGCGCGCCCCGCGACTAAAAAGCGCGCCAAGAGTGTACTGTAAAACTTTAAAGAGTTAATATATGACGAGCGCTGGAATTCGCTTATGCAAACTACTGATGTCATAAAGTTCATATGATATATTTTCAACATGCAGCATAAAACAGCGGTGAAATTCACATTAACCGTCATGTTGAAATAAAAGGTAGCTGCACTTTTTTACAATTGTATATTGTTATTACATAATGCATAATTGTGGGAAAATGGAACCACCTTATATTTTAATATGTCGAACTTCCATTGTATCAGGCCTGAATCTGTGAAATTTAGTCGTCACGGGAAAATATTCTCTGGACTGAGGCTCGAACCACTGACCTTAAGCTTTCCGGGACGGGCCAATAAGCAATTCCGATTTTTTCTAACACCTAATTCCTTCGGTATATGTACCCAGATTCATTGTGCTAGGCGTTGACCATGCGCGGTCCATCCGATATGACTAAGGTAGGTAGAATAGATGTCCAAGGAGTCATAACCAGCAGCGAACTTCATTCCAGCAACTTTGACCGTTGACGTAGACTTGTGGGCTCGATATTTAGATTATTGCGGATAAAATATTTAGTTATTTGTATACAATTAACTAAATATTTACAGGTATGCAATAAAAGGAAAATCACCACAATTCTTAAGGGTAATTTTTCCTCATTTTTGGAAGAATTTCAATTAATTATGGAAGGGCAAATAATTTCTACCATCATTTTAGCGTAGAGGTATTATTAATGGTGTTTAATTTTTAAGGAGGAAAATATTGTAGGCGGCGATACTATTGAAACATACTTGGTGATAGCGGTTCGCATTTGGTCGAAAAGTACTGATGTGATGTAATGATCCGTTTCATAATGCAAAAAATATTTTCATCAAAACTCGAGGGAATATCATTCGCACCTTATAGTTTTTGGGTTGAGTTTTTTTTTTAATTTCTAGAATCGACAGCTGAAGATTGCCGATTGAACAAGGCTACTTCGTTGTGCTTTGATCATCAAATGCCTCACATAGTTGACCCCTCTACGTGTCAAATGCTCCGCCTCCGCCACCTTTCGCATCGCCGAAACACGAGTTAATTTTCTCCTTCTCTCTTCATCGAACCCACTTCAGAGTGTCGGACCACCTGCACGGGAGAGCCCTCGATCAAACAGGTTATCGCCACCTCTGCGTGGAAAAGGGGTGCCAATAACGCTCCTTAGTCATTCGTCAAAAGCGAACGAGGGATGGAGGGGGAAAGCAAGATGCTTACCCGGTCGTAAGAAGGGCTTGTTTGTCCCCTCGTGCGATGTGTATGGATTGGGTACATGTGCAGAGGAGGAGGATTGAATCACAAAATCAAAAGGAGTGAGGCAACGATAAATGAGTCTTAATTTATTCACTTCAAAACCCCAATACCGGACTTATGTTAAGTATTGGTATGGGCCTATTCGTTACAATTCGATACAGACAAATAAACAACGACGTTGAGAACGGTATAAGTCAGAGAAATATCAGTATAAAAAAGCTGCTTCCATCTCCGTTCACTATTGTAGTATTTGAACAAAGAGTTTCAGGATCATTCATAAATTTGGACCAAAACGACAAGGGTTCACATTTTCGGAATGCTCCAGCAATCAATCGAATTAACTTGCCCAATAAAGCCGCTATTCATGAAAGTTAAAAAATATCTTTTAACATTTATTTCGCATTGAATACAAAACATAATACATATAGAAAAGTTTTACAGATGATACTAGTCTAAGTATTTAATAAATTTACTCTTAACCCAGAACTACCGTATGGATTTGAATGGAAAAAGCAAGTGACACAAAAAATATATCTATGACTCTTTCAGTAGTCGGGTTGGGAGCGTAAATATTTTATAGCTGCTTTATTAAATTTATCAGCATTCCATGCGAATTTTTCACGATAATTTTCGCATTAATGTTTGCATGAACTCTGCCATTGAGGTGCAAGTGGTGGAATCTCATATGTTAAGTGCTCCTCAAGGAATGGTGATGGCTAATTTTGCTGTAGACCGGTTTTCAGAGTTATGTCTAGTTATATCTACGTCTTCAACAGCCGAAAAAAAACCGCCTTCCCACCTCTCCGATGGAATGCATTTCTCTTGGGGCGTCTGCTCCACTGCCACCGCCGGCGTCAGCTCTAGTCTGTCGCCGCTACGCGCCACCGCCCCCTTCAGGGCGACACCACAGCGCGGCCTTCGCGTGCTACCTTCCAGCAAATAAATATCGAGGCTACGAGCATACAAGTCGCGACCACATGCATACAAGTGTAGGTTGTCCGGTGGTTGGTTTTGTTTCCGTCAGTTTTCCTTAACTAAAGAGGACACGCATCATGCTCGCTCTTGATTTTCTTGTTATATACAGTTGAAGATATCAGTCAACACATTCAAAAATTTCTGGATGCATTAATTTCAATTGCAAAATATTATGGCTACACAGAGAGACTTTATTCAACATCTGCTTGTATCTCCAATATGAAAATATGTTTTTCCCCCAAGGTGTTTTTCATTCTTCGAGATGTAGGAAAATATGGAGTGGAAAGCTCAAAAATAGCGTCTATTGGTTCATAAAAACTTGGCCAAGGATAAATAGAGAAAAATCCTATCTTTTCTCGACATAACCAAACAGATAAAAGTCCTATTTGTTCTCGAAATTAACCACAATCTAGGAAGACAGTTTTGTCGCACAAGAAAAAATTATGATAAATAACTGTCTCTACGAGTGATGCGCGGTTTTTGCTTTGGTAAAAGGAATATGTTATTAATTGGCCTATTAATAATATTATTATTAAGAGGCCAAATGTTAAAAATATAATTAATTGGTTCATATGGTCAGGAGACGTCGAGTTAAGTTTTTGAGAACAGGTTTTCATTCGAACGAACTACTGAAAACTTTTCATTTGTATTTCGTCCACCTGAAGGTTTAAATTACAACCGACATACGTCATACATTCCCATAATATTCCCCCGAGTGGTTAATTTTATTAAATCTACAAGTCGAAAAAGTCAATTCTGATTATTTCAAATATCCTAGGCATGAAGCATTATGGAATGAGTTGCGTCAGGAAGTGCGAAGTTCCTTTTACAACACTTTCCTTCCCAGCCCGTCCTTCCCCATACCATTCACCCCTTCCAACAACTCTTCCTCACCATTCTCCAAAGCCCGCCCCCACAACCCCCGTCTTGCAGGAAAACCGCTTGGCCGAGGGGAAAGAATTCTGAGTCGACAAGACGACGCGACTCGGCGCCAAAGCTACGCGGGGAGTAACTCGACGTGGGATTCATATAATTTGTACTTTGTATAAAAACTCTTATGGTGTCACTAAGTAGATCTTTTTTAAGGGACTCTAATAAACGCTAGTCCCAACCTCGTTAGAGCACTTCATTTTTTTTTTTGCTGTAAACGGCTGGTGTCCTAACACCCCCTGCCACACGCCTTTTAGGCGGCTTGCGGGGTATTATGTAGATGTAGATGTGAACTCTTTCAACTGAAAAAAATCGTCGGTGAAAAACGCAGTTTCCCAGTTTTGCTTCCGCAACGGATGTCGACGAAGAGGTTTATTACTCTCTCAGATTCGTCACACCTTCATAACCTTAAATTGTTTTGGTGCAGCCGTTAATCATCCGGAGGGCCTAATTAAATTGAATTTTCTGGCATCAATATTCGTTAAATTCCCAAACATTGATTCCAGTTCACAATTACTAATTATACCCACAGAGAAAGCGCGATTGTTCTTTGGATTATGATTTTATTAGTTAGCATTATAATTAAACGTCTGAAATCGGGTCAAGAACTTTTGAATTGTACAAGTAAATGACTATAAAAGACAGCGGACAGTCGTGACTGGATTTGAGATCGAAGAAATCGACAAAAGTCGTCAATTTTCGTCGAAAGAAAGTCACGCGAGGCACAAAACGCGATCATCGATACGTTTTTTCAATTATAACAGGTAAGAGTTCAGATGCCATTTCCGATTTAAGATATTCATCTTTCCAAGAGTGTCAGTGAGGTGATACCCAAATCCAAATATTACGCTAGGTAGGCATAAGTTCAACAGATTCAGGCTTCAATTGGTGGAAGTTAGACATATTTAAGTCAATAAAAGATCGTAGCACTTTTCCACAAGAGTTTTTAATGCGTACAACGACTTTCGGCTCACTGTGCCATCATCTGGGTCTTGTACCAGATGATGGCTCAGTGAGCCGAAACGCGTTGTACGCATTAAAAACTCTTGTGGAAAAGTGCTACGATCTTTTATTTCTTAAAAAACTAGGTAGGTATACTTGCTTTTACCAACTTATCACGAGGATATCACGAGTGATAGAAATCTTCATTTTTTTCTGGAATAATAAATAACCTTTATCGATTAATACACTAATGAATGCAAGTTATCACCGGAAATTGAAAATCCTACCGCTCATATTCTTTAACTTTTTATACCGAAAAATGCCATAGCACTACCCCAAAAAATAGGACCCGTAATGAGTAGAAAACTTTTCGTAATAGTCAAGTCAAATTTTCGACAGACTTCATCTTTACGGTTGTAATCTCTCAAATTTTCGCGATTATGAACTGAAAATTCGTAGTTTTCGTGGTTCAAAATTGTTGCGGCTGAAGTTACGCCTTTTTTCTTTACGCATTCCAAATTACCAAGTAATCAATGGGATTCATGGACATCTTTTAATAGATAAATTGAAACGTTATGAATAATGGAAGAAGGCAGTCGCATTATGTTCGGCACCTTAGAACTAAGGTCACTAATATGCCCAGAAGTTAAATGGTGAAAGCAGTCTCTGCAAAAAGTATACGAATGGATGCTGGAATCTTTCATTTTTCGCTCTCTTCTCGCAGCCTCGCCGCCACGCAGGTAGGTACATACATACATCAGCGAGAGGCAGAAAAAAGTTCTTATTTATGCAGTACGGTGGGTTAACGGTATTAAGCAGGAGGAAATGATGCGAAAGAAGGCATGAACACGAGCTCCGTTACACTCATGGATACAGAGAAGTTAAAAAAAAACAATTCAGCATCAGCGAGAATTTATCTCTAGACTCAAGTTTTTCCTCACAGATGAAAGCCTTCTGTCGGCACAATCAAATTACAATCCTCTATAATTTAGGAATGATAAACGTCCACAAATATTACTATGAGGGTAGGATAAGTCCATTTTTCCATCAGTAAAAATCTCTGGAAAAATCTTCATCATGGGAAACTTCATTCCACCATATTTCAAGGTAATACGTTAGAAATAATTTAAAATAAAAAAAAATTCCACTTGTACCTACAGATCTTGCAATAACCCCTGGATATCTATTACGGCTTCGAGTCTCTAGTTGAATATTCTCCAATCTTATTGTACATACATCTTATCAGTGAGCTCTTTTGAAGTCTGGAAATATGGTATGAATACCAACTGTTATTTCAGATCATAGTTTTTTGTTGTCATATTTTTAACTGCTTACAAGATAAATAATGCAATCCTTAACGATATTAATCATAAAGAAAAAAGTAGACTAATTCGGTAATTATAATAACTTTATAAGCAATATCGAGGCGGAATGCCACAGGTTGTTGGAACATCTGCATGGCGCCACGTCCAGGGAAATTTGGGACTAACAAGAAGAAACCCCAAATTTTGAGACCTAGCTAATTACTTGACGACGAAAAACCAACGCTTCAGTATAAATGCTTAAATTAAATTATTTTGTTGAGAACGGTGATACGTACTGAGCTAGTCATCGAAGCAAAAGTCACAATCGCATCGTCCATTGCCAAATCTACCGATTACGGGATCGTTCAATCGGGCAACCAAAAAGATTAACTCCAAAACTACGGTCATAAGATCGAAAGAAAGAAACAACTTTGTGTAATTGCTGAGAATTTTAATAAACGACCCAGGTTTCCAAGTCTTTACAATAATTATCAAAGCGCAGGTTACACATTCCAAGAATTAACGTCAAATTCATTAGATAGGTTACAATTTGCGCAATAAAACCTGGGCGGTCAATTGGGAATTCTGAAACGTCACAAAGTTGTTAATTCCACTTGACCTAACAAGGAGTTTCTATTAGTTATGCTTCCCATTATTAGGTACAAGAAATGCAAATATTCGAAAACTGACGCAATTGTCGCATGTTCTCCGCAGTTGTTACTTGTTGGATACAAACGTAGCGAGAAAGACGTCGAGATCCGCAAGTGCCTTGCTTGACTTCCCCACAATTTTCTCAGCAATCGCAAAAACGACGGCAATAAATTAGAACCCACCCACCTCCCAAGTCCTTCGACGCGGTAATAATTATACTTCATGCACTTGGCGGTGCAGTGTGGGTGGCATTACGCGATTCAGTGAGCTTCTTTGGTCTTTTAACAACTGCCGCTACCGGAGAGGAGGGCAGGGTGACGAGCCACTCTTTCGCCATCCCATTCGTCACCGGCAGAGCACATGTCAGCTCAAGGGAATACGACAATCGGGCAGAAACAGCCCACGCAAGCACGGAAGGGGTGAGATTCGACGACCAACCTGAGTTTATTTATTACGTACAAGTAGACGTCTACATTCTGGTTACTAACTACGGCAAGGGAACATAAAATGACGTATGTGAGGATAACAATTTATAGCATAGGGAGTTCATTCAGGCTTAATCTGGTGGAATTCTTACATACTAGTAAGTGAAAGCCTGCTGGAAAATTTCCAAATTACTTCAATTATCATTTCACGACAGGGTTAAACACATTATGTATTTCCTTCAGGTGCAGTCGGGATGTAAAGATAACACTAAATGTATTTAAACCGATCGTGAATAAAAAATTAAGTCGTTTGTAGAAAATTACCAGGAACTTTTAACTTAATAATAATAATAATTAGAATTTTTTGGTTTCACCACCATTGAACCAATATGAAATTGTTCCTTCTCTTGTACAACATGATGTGTGTGGGTTCGTCAAACATTCTTGACCAAGTTCTTTGTTACAATCGGATTAAATATTTATTTATTCTATACGTAGAAGGCGTAAGTAATTTAATGGAGGTCCTCCACAGTAGATAAGTGGGAAGATACAACGAACACTCTCCCTATATGGTAATTTGCTGTTACGGCGTAGCTCAATCGAGGAGATTCTCAAAGTATTTGTCAGACGAAGGAAAGAGCTATAAAAATTTCTCTCGCTCTGGGTAGTTTTAACTAATAGCATAGAGGAATGGAAAGAAAGAAAAGGACGCTCATTATCAGATTCCCTGGCACATGTTCTAGCAGCAAAATAATTATGAGTGAAGAAGCTAGCAAAATGGCTACTGAAATTTCGGATAAATTATCCTTTTACACTGTACTGTTTACAATGCAGATGTCCTCCTACATCAGAAATGTTTAAAATCATTAGAAATCAACACCTAGACTCTAAAATCTTACGCTCCTGTCGATTAAGATATCTTTAAGACGGAAAAAGGAAAGATAAAACATTGTCAATAATTTTCTTTAAGTAGCCATAATAACTATTGAGGGCTACTAATTGCAGTGGAACTTCGAACTTTTATAATTTTTACTCGTCTCTAATTAAAGCATTTCGCAACATCTGCTGCACTTTTGATTGATTTTAAATCCAAGTTTCAAAAAGTTTGAATTAAATCCTTTAATTTTCAGCAAAGCCACTAAAGGAAGCTAATTAAAATACATGAGATAATTTGTTCAAATTTTTTCGGCTAATTAAATTGTATGATTGCGAGTTTTTTTCTGGTCCAAAAGAAATTTTTGTGATTATATTTCACGGTTAATGCGCATCATGCATCTGGTCCTGCCAAGCCCGCATCGTCTAAGTTCCACTGCACACGTACAATAAGGTGGTAAATGAACATGCAATGTTATCGTTAAAGCGGAGGGCGTGGTCAGCCGGCTAATGACTGGGAAGAACACCGGTACCGTGTCGCTATTATGCACAGTGCAGCGTGAAAGAGCAAGGGTCTGGAGGAGAAAAAAGTGTTGGGTAGGAGGACTTGGAGAGCTTTGAGGACTTGGAGAGCTTTGCGGAAGCGATCTCATGGGCGTTGCACAATGACATGCGGTGACCACTGAAAAACCTGCTCACAATCGCCGAGCAACTGCATCCAGAATGCTGCAACCTCGTCCCTCCCTGCAGAGGGTGGGGAGGGACATGCAAGCGCGAAAATTCCGGTGAAACCATTGGCGGAGCTTCCCTCGATTTTTGCAAGGAATCAGCAGCCGGATTTCAAGTGTGTAGCCGACCTATGTACGTCCCCCAAACCCTGTCGGTTGTTAGAATCGACGTCGGAGGCGTCCACGTGTATTTTTTTTAGATAGGTGGGGCATCGCGCCAGTGTCTTACTAGTAAGAGCTAATAGTTTGAAAATTATTCTATAATATTGCACAATTGCACAATTTTGAACTATAATGGGTTTCCATACAGCAAAACTTATCATAAAAACGCAGGTATTAGGCCTAAATAAATATTTTTTGACATAAGTTATCAGTAAAAGGTTTTATTGATACAAACTGCTGCCGTTTTTCATCGGGTACAGAGTCGATAACACCTGTTTGCACCTACATTTCGCAATTATCATAATTATAATGCTGGAAAAATATTGGAACACAAGATTTCCCATCCAAATTCCGATGCACTGAACAGTTACGATTCATTTACTGCGTTTAAGAAACAAAATCGAAAAGATTACTTTCAGCCGGCCCCTTCCGAGAGAAATAACGAGGTAATATTATTATATTCGGATTTTCCAACACCTGTTCTAAGATGATAGCGGCGTGTAGGCGGCTGCGGCGACGCCACTTCACCGGCGTCGGCGGCGTACAGGTCTGGTCACGAGGCGTGGAACGAACAGAGAGAGGTTGTTCGGAGGTCCACGTTCGTCTTTTCTTACCATTCGGAAAAGAAGGAGAGGGAAGGAGGTGGAGATGATATGGAAAGAGAGTTGCCAACCAGAAGTGGTGGTACCTCTTCCTCTCTCACTCGAGAATGAAATAAAAAAAAAAACTGAGGAGAGAAAAACGCCGTGAAAACATAACGGACACGAAGACGGAACGACTAGACGCATAAAAGCGGACAACCCGTTGGTCGCTGTTACTTTTCGGAAATGGGAGCAGACTCCTTTTTTTTCTTCCCCCTCCCCTTCCTCCCTACTCCCCTATTCTACCTCCCCTCTGTCGCCGTCAGCATAACAGGACGGAATGGAGGGAGAGGAAGGGGTTGAAATGAGAAAGATGGGGTAAAGGGGTGTGGGGGGGGGGGGGAGGGAGGGCGTGAGGAGTCGGCTGGTTTCATGCACACCGACCACCACCACGACCGGCGAGTTCAACGCAGGGGCGAGCATGCAAATTCGACAAGCAGGACAACCGATCCTTTTCCACCTCATCCTCTTCTCTCTTTGCAGAAAAAAAGTGCAAAACGGATGTGTGTAAGACGTGAGTGGGCTTAAAGAGGGGAGGCGGAACAACTCTGACGTTTTATAAACGCGTCAAAAAGATGGGGAAGAGAGGTTTGCTGGAGTGGAGTGGGACGAATGTACGTATGCTGGAGAGGGTTGGCTGTGCCTGTTCCGACCCCACCTTTTTCACACAAACGCAGTGGCGGATCCGGAGAGGGGTTAGGGTAAGCCCTGGAGTATGCAATTTACACTAGATACAGTGGCGTAACTAGGAATATGCTTTGGGGGGGAATGAGAAGGCCTGGGGTGCGACCCGCTCCCCTCCCCGAGAAACGGGGAATCCGGGAAAATTTTTGAAAGATTACATGCCTGGAAATACATTTTACATCATTTTGGCATTTAAAATTTAACTTTGTGCAGATGCAGTTGTTATATGTCAAAACTAGACATTAGTTTTAAATATTTTTTTATATCTCTGAGGTTTTGGGGGGATCTATCCCCCTCATCCCCCCATTGTCACGCCACTGACCAGATATATGATGATTTTAATAATAATAAGGTTCATTGTTTTTTAACATTGTCCATTTAGAACATATTGGGGTTATATCATACTATAGAGCTCATAAGACACAAATTGAAGAATTTGCAATGGGAAAATATAGGAATGGTCGGATACTAAGCTAAGTGGTTCATTTTTACAAAGAGAATAGATGCATGTACTAAACAAGTATTTACTCTTGGTTTTTGCCTTCAACTTTATACTCAGCTTTTATCAGTTGTTGAATACATACAGGAGGGGAGCACTATTAGCCCTTTAATGTAAAAAAATAAATACAATGCATTATATAAAATTTCCATGAGGTAAAATTACTAAAATGATCATAATTTTATGTTTTAAAAACTTAATTCTTTAAGAAAATTGAAATGAGACAGCCTTTAAGTGTTGTTGTCGTTACAAGTCTCGATGTTCTAAAAAAATTTCGCAACCTCCCAGAGGTTTCCACTTCCCAGGCAGTGGCGTCGCCACGGGGGGCCTGGGTGTCTGGACCCATCCCCCGTAATATAAAAACACAATTATTTTTTCTTCATAAAAGAAAACAAAATATAGAAAAAATCATGAATTTACAAAATATTTATTTGACAAATGAAGTTTTTTCGATTATGAAAAGTGTTAAAATTAGTTTAAAAACCATTACTTGGTACCCTGTTTTTCAAAAATTTTTCCCCTGGTTTTGGACCCCCCTCCTCCCCCGAACGATATTCCCGGCTACGCCACTGTTCTTAGGCCTACCTTCCCCACCCTTGTCCCTAAGCTGGATCCGCCACTGCACAAACGTACACACACGCACTGTCAAACGCATGCAAGCCTAATTGCAAGAGGTCGAGGGCAGGGCTTCTGGTCCCGCTGGCGAAAGAAGTTGGCAGTCTCACTCCTAGCAAGGGAAGAGCGAGACATATGTATGTACACACATACCATACGTGAATATAGAGGTGCATTTTCTGCATTGGTTACCCATCGCCTTAAAATTTTAAACGGGGGTGGCCAACCTGCCTAGAACAGTTTTTGCGGCACGGGAGATTTGTCACATTTTCACAAAATATACTCAAATGACCAATATATTAAAATATCCAAAGCAGTTATTTAACAAAATAAATTTCTGGTGAAATAATTTATTCCAAAAGTATCGGTGGAAACTTAAAGAAAAAATTACCTTGAATTTCAGAGCATCACTATCATTATAGCATCTGTGTTTACATAAAAGAGTTATAGTAAACACAACAATAATGGCACATCATGTTTCAATTTTCTCCTCCAAAAATCATCTACAGTAAATATGATATTAGGATAGGCAATTTTATATGTCCACTTAGGAGTAATACCTAATGTATTTCCAAGATCATTTTGGTTGGCCACCCCTCAGAAATACACATAAACAACACGTAAGTAGACCTTCATTTTCTATGGAGATTGTGCGATGATTACCCACTGCCTTAAACTGAAGACCCATGGTACATAAACTGCCAAGAGGCAGGGTGAATGGAAAAATGGATATATGCAGCACAACAATCCTGGAATTTCAAGACTAAAAATAGCACATGCACAAAAGTAATCCAATGCAATTGTCCCTCTCCATCCCGGCAGCGTCGGTAACGAATTCTTGTTAGTCGAGAGAAAGACGTTGTAGTCCAAAACATGGAATGAATTTTTCAACACCTTACATTTTGGAGCTAGAGATGAAATTTTCAACACCTGAAAATTTTGGATCTAGAGATGGAAGATGCCAGAATTTTAACTGACACAATGGTGCCGTTTAAACTGTTGTGCATTATTTAGTAAAAATGACATTATCTAGGGCGACTGTCTTACTGAGCTTAATGTAGCTTAAGTCATGAAAACTGCATCTGAATCATGTCATTGAGATCATTCACAGACTTCTTTATACTACAGAAAAAATTGCATTTTCCTCAAACTGAAAATCATTATTTTGGTAAGATGTTGCAAAATAATATTTCATGAATCGAAACAAATTCGATTGATCAATGCATTAGAATTTTCCAGATGAGCAACTGCATTTGCAAGATTTCAATTTATGGTGATGGCATGCTGGAGTGAATTCAACTTCAAAGGAATGAAGCTGAGACGGAAAGCTTTTTAATTCTTTTGGTGAATTTTAAAAAACCTTTGAATCTTTGTCATTCAATTTTCATTTTAAAAAAGTATTGAAACAACTGCGTATTGGAAAAAATTTACCGACGTTTAGGACGAGAGGGATTCAAACATCTAAAGGCAATTTTATACTGTGCAAGATATGGTACAAAACATTTGTTGACATCGCACACTAATCAGAGAGGAAATAAAGCATATTGTGCATTTTTACAAAAAAGCTACAGCAGAATCGTCGATAAAAATTACAATCGTATTAAGCTGCCAAATACCCCATAACGGTCACTATTTGAATGCAGAATCTTACAGAAATGGATTTGGAAAACGAGAATTTTTGTAAAATATCCAAAGAGCCAATGGGGACGCTTCAAAAAGTGCATATGATTTACATGGTATAACGTAGAATTTCACAGCAATTACTCACTGGATTCTTCTAAGAAACTCACAGAGGCGAAGTAACGTTGAAGGCGCAAACGGGTGGAATTATTGTAAATTGGTGAAGTGAGGCATTGCAAAAATGTCCACGTTATTAATAAATTGAACGCGTAGCACTTTGCCGTAACAGTATTTAGTACCGACTTGGAGAATAGCAATACCCAGAGATAAACTGGTAATATTACAGTCCAACGAAATCGTTAAGTTTATAATGATCAGTGGAAATTTGTTATTGTTTCACTTCAATAAATGTTAAGTACTTTTCGGCAGGGGTTGAGGGTAGCAACAATACTCTTGCATGCAAAATAAAAAAAACTTTAAGAAAAAATATCATTGCACAGCATAAAATAGCCGTGTCACATGCATATGAATACACAAATGGACCGGTGCTCACCCTTGTATACTCCTCCTGGGCCCCCGCCTCCTGCCCAACAGCCGGCTCTGCCTACTGCAGCGGCTCACGCCCCTTGCGGTAGACGTAGAGGACAACAACGCTTTCAGCGATCACGAAGCCACTCCGGGACCCATGACAGAGCTGCCGGTCCGCTAGCCCCTCCAGAGAGCATGCGGTAGAAGCAAGCCCCTAGCTCCCACGACAACTTGCTGTTGCGCATCCAAAGACGTACGTATCCACGCCACGCAACGGCCGAAGGCGTCTTATCGACACGTGCGCAAAAGGAAAATAAATCTTTTGACAAGTTGTCAGGCCCGGAGATCGGAGGGAAACGTCGGCATAATATCCAACCTTTCGTCGAGAAAGCAAGCCGGAGACGGATGAATTGAAACTTTCCTTCTCGAATCGAAGATAAAACTAGTTGAAACAATCACTGCAGTGTCGCCGAAAAGGCGAGTTGAACATAAACGATGCACTTGTAAACTTATGTAATGGCTGGCAAGTGTCAAAACTTGCTCACACACTTTTCACACACTTATTAGTAAAAAATAACACAGACACTAACAAACTATCACAACACCGAAAGGGGTGAAAAAAGTATCGCAGGCACCTCCCTAGATCCTGGGAGTAGGAGGAGAACTGCGAATACGTTACTTCACCACCCTAAACCGAAAAATAGAGAACTGGGCGCGATTACGAAAAAGGCGGCACAAGCGAAACGGAAGAAGCGGTTCCAGCGATCAAATATGAAGCATCTGTACACCAAGAGGCGATCCGCTTGAGACACACTTCTAAAGAGAACCAGCACACTACTTTGTGAGTCTCTCAGACAGCACAACAGCTTACATATCCAAAGAGAAGCACAAAACGAAGAAATATTTTTCCTCGCAATGACCACTTTCCAAAATAATGAGGCTTCAATCCATCACAACAGATAAAGTCGTCTCGTCAGCACTTCATGAGTGAGAACAAGCTCCTTTACAAGCACAGCAAACGTAAGATCTCGCACGAGAAGGAAAAAATACGTATATAATTTCTTTGGGAACGTTTCACATCTGTCACTAACGGTCGCTTTCACGACGAATGTGGGGTAAAAACAGTTTTTCCCATCTCGGATAAGGCATACACTCCTTTCAGGCCAAACTTTTTAGTAATCCAAAAGCCGAAAGATGTATCCAAAAACTGAAATCAGTTGGTGACGAGTTACTAAATCCAAAAAGGCACACACAAAACTTTCGCTTCACTTTTCGTGTCCTTCTGGGACGCGCGCAGGCGTTTCGGAATAATCCGGCACAAAAATTGCGCGTCTCAAAAACTCGTCGTCAAAGAGTTTGAGACGGAAAAAAACTCAACGCAGCGTCGAGGAGGCGACTCCGCTACATAACCACCGCGGGAGTTGTCCAGACGGCAACATCTCGCGCAGTTGGAGTGAACACTAATTATATTACCGCAGGCTTGACACACTGTTTTAACTCGGACACGACACCGTGTAAAAGAGAAGAAATAGTAACGGCGCAGATGGTCACAACATTCGCACGAATTACAAAAAAAGAACAATTGTTGGGATAAAGTTACAAAAAAATAGTTTCGGATGACACACACACACACGTAGGCTTAATCCACGAATCGCCCGTGTCTGCACGAGGCACGGTCACCTTCTCGACTGTGTCGGTTCGTCTTTCTCTCCTCCGCAGCAGAGAGTAGGTTTTCCAACCCTCCCCTCCCCTCCTCCGGCCTCGGTTCCCCCACCCCGCCGCACCGCCTCCCCTCCCTAACCGCCCCTTCGGCGGAGAACACATGGGACCACATGCTCGCATCTCTTGATGCCCCCCACCCCCCTCCCTCCCTTCCTCTCACTCCACTCCTACGGAGTCCTCATTCCCCCTCACTCAAAAACCTTTTCTCATCCCCCACGGTCTCTCCCTCCAACATATCCCTCTTTTTCCAACCGACACGACGGCGGAGTCACCCCTCCCGCGGTCCCCCTACTTTTACCTCTAGCTCCCCACCCCACAAGGACAGACACGACCAATCAGGAGTCTGAGCCGCCGGCTGACGTCACATCTCCCTCCCCTAACTGTCTCTCTCTCTCTCTCTCCCTCTCCCACCCTACCCCGCCTTTTATATTCTCTTCCACACTCTCCCTCCGTTTCCTCACCTTCTCCCTCCATTGCCACCCCAACCACCCAATTCCTCCCCTTTCCGTCACAAAAAAAACCTACCCCATCTTCCCCCACCCCTTCAAGGGATGTTTTTTAAAAAAATAATGCTATACCACTCGCTCACACGGGCGTTAAGGTTTCAACCCCTCCCAGAGAGTAAGTTCCTCCAGTCTGACCCACACCACTCTCGCACAGTCCTGTTGTGGAAACCTCATCCCTCGCTCTACCCTTACCCCCACCTGCAAAACCTCCTCCACCTCCTTGTCTCCCTGACAACCCACACCACAGTTGAGGCTCGGAAGGCCTCCTCACCCCAAGCCTCGGTAACCCCACACTCTCCTCTGGGGTAGCTCTCTCCCTCCTCAAACAGCCTTTATCTTCCTTCAAGTCTTTTCACGGCGGGTCCGCTGGTGTGAGGGGATTCCTCTGCTGGTTTTCCACGACGTGGGGGGAAAGGCGGCATAGGGACATTGAGGGGAAGGTTTTGGAAAGTGGGAAGTAGGCAGCAGGATGTTTTAGAGAAGGGAGGGAAGAGGTCGGTGGGATGAGTATGTGGCGTGAGAGGAGTTTGAGGACAGCTGACGTGGGAGGAGGGAGTGAGAAACACACCAACTCCTCCACCGCCCCTTCCACCTCCCCTACTTCCCCCTCCTCCTCCTGCCATCCAGCCAGCTTTCCCTTCCCCTCCCGCGGTGGCAGCCGCCGTCTGAAAAGCGTGGCTGGCCAGAGAGGCTCGTGGTGTGAGAGGTTCGTTTCGCCGGCGTCGACAGTGTCTATCTGCCTCTCGTGATTTACCACCAGGTGGCAGGGGAAAAAACCATCGAGAAGGCGAGGTCTGACATGTAGAAACATCATTAACGATCTTGATGACCGTAGACGAGGAATTAGTGAGCATCTATGTCGACGGCAGTCATCGTTAACTGTATTTCGATGGATAAATGTTGACCCGCTGTCTATAGTCCCCCGGATAACTATAGTCCACTGGTTGCTAATTGTCTAATGAGTGACGAAACCAATTACCAATTTCTACCATAAGTCAATAGTTTTCGATGGTCCAACGGGCTTGAATGGTCAGGTGTATGCCGACGGCCAACTGGATGTTGATGGTCTATTGGCTGTTTATGACCTTCAGGTGGTTGATCGGAAATTAACCAGAAACAGCAACAAAACAACAACAATCAACAACAAAAAACCTAGGCTCATTTTTGTACAGTTTCAATCGATGTCTATTTTTGGCTGTTGACAGTCAAAACACATTGTTGACAAAACTAAAATCACCGTTGGCCATTGACTAGATTTCAATTGTGGTCCATCGGCAGGCACGAAGTCTTATCATTGCCAATATGTCAATTAAGATGATTACGTGCTCGTAAAAATATCATTAATTATCTTTATGGCCGCAGACCAGGAATTGTGGAGAATCGATGTCGAAGGCAGTCATCATTGCCTGCATTTCGATAGTCGACCCGTTGTCAATAGACCCCCGGATAACTATCGTCTAACGGTTGCCATTTTCCAACAGTGTAAGTAGTGTCGAAACTAATTACCGACGTCTACCATAAGTCATTAGATTTCGATGGTCCACCAGGTTTCATTGGTCAGGTGGATGCTGACAACCCGCTGAATGCTGATGGCGCACTAAGCTGTCTATGATCCTGAGGTGGTTGATCGGAAATCGGCGGGCATAAGACAACTAAGGCTTATTTGTGTACGTCGAAAATCGAAGAAAATTGTTGGTAATGGATAGTCATAAACATTGTAGACTTTCTACAATCGAATAACATCGTTTGCCATCGACCATACACTTCGATTGTGGTCCATCTACAGAAAACGTCTGTCGTCCACTTTTCAATCGAATTACATCTACAATATAATTATGGAAAGTTAAAGTAATTAACATATTTTACCCTTCTTATATTTGTATCTCTCAGCATCAGAGCCCATCGATAGAGCTTTTCATTGAACTGCGTTCAGTAGCGTCCAACGAACAGGTATAATCCAGCAAAGCAAATGAAATGAATTTTATTTTTAGGGACAAGAGGGTAGGGGTGAGGGTTGAAACACCCCCTTCCATTATTTTCCCCCATATCAGGAGTGGACACCCCCTGCCACTTCCCTTTCTGCCCCACCGCCGATCCCGACTCCACGCTTCCAAAAAAAGGAGGAAAAACTCCCCTTTCCCCGAGCGCACGCATGAAAATTAATAATGGTTGCGTATGGACGTCAGAGCACCCGCCGCCGGAGCCTGGGGCAGGTTTTTTTTACATCCACCCCATAGCCACTGTGTTCCACATATCAATATGTGCTTCCGAACAGCACAAAGCGATATATTTCGATGCCTTTGTGGATATGTGTCTGCTTTGCCTATTTCGAAGTTATAACTGTACGAAAATATGTCTGTGTTTTGCATGAATGGGTTTTTAGTTTCACCTAGGCAGAAATTGATTTTCAAACCCATGAAAAACCACACGCTCTCGTGTAACTTTATAGCTTTGAAAGACCTCTATCAAGCTTTCAGTGTGCAGTGCCAATGCCATTCTCCGACTTTTTGATTCAGGTGGAACCGCAGTAGATTTTTTAAACTACTTGTGGTGAGGAAAGCCAAAATGCTTACTTCTACGATATAAAATTATTCTATTTTTTTACTCGATTACATTACATTTCTTTTCGTTCAATGGTACTTGGCTCAACTATGTGGAAGTTAATATTCGAAAATGAAAAGGTGACTTCGTTGACCTCCACTGATTTATATTTGTGTGGAACAATAAACATTATTATCATTATTTATTTCGTCCGCACGGAACATGTCGTACGGACGAAATACATCAGTGAAAGTCAACGAAGTCTTCTTTTCATTTTCGAACATTTCTTTTGTTTTTCATCTTATTTCCTTGTAGAAAAATGGTCCTTTGGTCAAAATACCTTTCGAAGAATATGAGTAATTGGATGTGTGTAACACATTTTAGGTTTTTCTATCCGAAGATTCATTTTCTTCAACGTTCCATCATAAATTTTCTGAAATATTCATTTTAAGACATGATGAACTCCTCTATTTAACTCTCACCTAACCAATGCTTAAGCGGCGTAAAACACAGAACGCCTCTAAATTGTCTTTATTTGGTCCGATGATAGTGAAAATGTCTCCTAAGCGATCGCCAGCCGTCATGAAAGCCTGAATGCTTTGGAAAAGTTTCCCATAATTCACCGACACCAACCACTGGCGAAGTTTCATTCACGGTAGCATTTCTGATTTCATTGAATTGGGAAAGATTTCCTGTTTTTTACGATCAATGGAAAATAGTAAACAATAACAATTAAAAAGTCAAGATATGGCGAACGTCAGGTGTTCTGTTGTTTATCTTCTGAGCTTTGTTTCTGAAAATCGACTTTTATTACACAAATGATGACGAAATCTTGACTATCAGGTATTGATTAATTTTGAGCGTTGTCACATTTATTCCAGACACATCACAATATGATCGACAAAGGAGATGATGTCGGGACAGTCTATGGCAGAGTTTAGAATGCTATGCATTAGTTTTTAATCGGATTTGAGATTTGAATTTCGAAAGTTAGAAACAGAAAGTGTTGGCTAAACTGTACCAGCTGGTATATTACGAGAATGATGGACTCTGTACTTATCTATTTTAATGAAAAAATTTGTCACACTTTTTAGAGCCAAAATATTGCTGGGATGATCGAAATTGGGGAGCTATACATGACAACTAGAACGACAATAGTTGAAAAATATGCGCGTAATGCAAGCGGGTCTGCAATTTCTGAGAAGCGGTAGAGGAGGCCAAGGAGAGACACAGCTTTATTGGAAAAGTTGATAGTAAGGTAGTTGAAATTTTTTTAATGAGGTAAAAGTTGACTCATCGTATGCAAGGAAAGATCAATATAATATATGTTTGGACAAATGAAATGGAAAACGTGTCCTGGTTTGGCAGCATTCCATTCTTTGAAATGTGAATTAAATAGATTTTCTATTAAATATTCTTGAGCAAGCATCAAAAGCGCACCCTCTTGATTAAAGTGTTTCGATAAATTTCACTGCAATGAATTCAATGGGGTAATTCTACAATCCCTTCACGCTACCATAATTTCAGCTTTCCATTGTAAAATACCTGGTGTCGCTAGACAACATCACTATTCTCTTTCTATAGTCGCTCTATAAAATTTTTTCCTGGAGATATTCATTTTAGCAACTTTTACTGAATTTATTCGGCTTCGACGCATGGTTTTACGGTAATGCGATCAACCAATCAATTACTTGGGTCATTTTTTAGGATTTACGTCTGGATCGCATTTTTTAATTTTCAACCCTGTGCGGTGTTAGGCCTCGGTTACGATACGAGCGGCGGGCGGCGAGCGGCAAGCGGCGAGCGGCAACCTGAGCGGCACGTGAGCGGCAGTAGTGGCTACAATACGAGCGGCAATTTTCTAGCCGCTCTACAGTGGGCGGAAATCGGAAAAAGCCGGGCAAAATTACAAAATGACTTTTTTTGAGTTATAAACTTGAAACTTCGCAGGCATACTAAAAAATGATTGAAATTTATAGATCTGCACTTTATTTGACAAAGATTCCTCCCTTTACTGAGATACAGATGCTCAAACGTGAGAAAATTTCCATAAAAACGCCCGTCTTCAATTTTCTCTGAAAATCTTCTAAAGTAAATAGATGGTGAAATTATAGGTGGATTCTTGCGGAATAAAAAAACCACATAAAATGTTGGCATGGTATTTTTTCTTTAATTTTCCGTAATCTAAAAGAATATTATGGATTAGTTCTTACCGTGCAGTTACAAAATGGCGGATACTGTTTTTCGACAAAGTTTTATATTTAGGTAGAGTTTAAAATGGGTTAACGGCAAAGTCACGCGGAGTAATTTATATGAGAGCATTTTTTGAAGATTTCTTGAGGTGATTATGCAGTTATCTGTGAAATAAGTTTGCGACGCCGGAAATTACATTGATTTTTCGATCGCGCGGCAAGGTTCGTCTCCGCGCGTCGGGAGTTGCATTAGCCGCGACGCGATAAGGTTATTGAAACTGTATGGGTTTTAATGCTCAGCATTCACCGTTTTTATGTATTGCTTCAATATACCGATTCTCAAATGGTCTATGGTGAATACATTGGAGGTTTTTCAGCCGAGGTAAGTGCACGTTTCATTGAAGTTCATTTCGTTTTCTTTGGATACGATCAAAGACCATGCTTCTATTAAAAGTGTTCAAACCTCGAAAAAGTGAGTTGTTTTCCTGGGACTCAGACAAAAATACCTACCAGAAAGACACCAGCTGAGACTCATACCTTCTTTACTCTCCGATCCCTGACCCCCAGGATTCTACTGCGAAAACGGTCGTTTTATGACACCGCGGAGCGGACACTTTGACAGTCTTAAATGGGTATTTCCACGAGAACTTCTAGCTTTTTTAAAATGCGTATCATACCCTCAGTTCTACTTTGACTTATAGATTACTCATATCTGTTACACATTTACCACACGCTCTTCCCCGTGTACTCAATAGGATATTGGATAACCAGAGGTTCTTCAAATTTATTATTATTTTTTTTTAATTTTACATAGGTTCCTTCCGCCATTTATTTATTTATTCATTTCTAACTTCCCCGTAAACAGCACTCATCACAAAGGGCAAAGGTACATATAGAAAAGTTCAGGGGATGTAAGGGGATTGATTATGTCATGGTAAGACAGAGGTATAGGAAATGTGTGAAAAACTCCCGCAGCTCCCCTTCCGCGGATTCGGATTCAGACCACAATCCAGCGCTCATGAAATGCAACATAAGATTCAAAAGGCTAATTAAAGTTAGGAAGGCGAGGAAATGGAATGTAGAAGCGCTGAAGGGGACTACGAGGAAGGAATATCAGTAATTAGTGGGCAATAGTACCCGGAAGATTAGAAGTACACATGACTGTAGAGGAAGGGTGGAATAATATTAAAACGGGAATAGCCAAAGCGGCGGAGAAGTCAATTGGCTACATAGACAGCAAAAGGATAAAGAAGCCTTGGGTTACGGACGCAGTGGTAAAAGAGATGGAGGAGAGAAGGAAGTGAAAGAACGTGGACACAGAGTAGGGCAAAAGAATGTATAAGGAACTAAATAATCGATTACGACGTGAAACTAAGAGGGCAAGGGAGGCTTGGTGGAAAAGACAGTGTGAGGAAATGGAAAAGTTGCAGAAGGATGGAGAAGTAGGCGCGGGTTGTACGCCGGGGTCGGTAAAAAAATGGTCGCTAAAAAGTTAAGTCGCTATCGGGCAGCAAAAGAGGATAAGCCGTGTCCAAAATTAAGGCTAAAGATGGAAGGATGCTAACCGAGCGCGAAGAGGTACAGAGTAGATGGAGGGAATACGTGGAGGATCTGTATGAAGTAAGGAACAGGCCGGAGAAATTGATTTTTGATGAGGAAAGTGCAGTGGAGGAGGATAATCTTTGGCCGGGTATCTTCGATGCGGAAATCAAGAGAGCCCTTCGTGATATGAAGGCCAGGAAAGCAGTGTGCGAGGACAATTTATCCTGAGTGAGCATCTGAAGAATCTAGGGAAGGAGAGTAAGAATTTTTTTCGAACTAGTACGGAGGATCTATGAGGAGGGATGTTTGCCGGAGGATTTCGTGAAGACAGTTATAATTCTGCTACTGAAAAAGACGAAACCTGTGGGATGCAGAGATTATAGGACTATTAGCCTAATATCGTATGCAGCGAAAGTGGTACTGAGGAGGCGAGGGCAAACGAGTATTTGGGCGAAGATCAGTTTGGTTTTAGAAAAGGGAAGTCAACTCGTGATGCAATAGCAATAATGAGGTTCCTCGTGGAGAGGACCATTTGATAGGGTGAACTGGATAAATTTAATGAACATTCTCAAGAGAATAGGTGTAGATTGGAGGGATAGGCGACTCATTTGTAATCTTTATATGGCCCAGACTGCACAAGTGAGGGTAGCGGAGGGGGATACTTAGCGGGAAGGGGAAGTTGAAATTCAGCGTTAGAGGGTAGAATGTTAGGGAACGAGGAAGGAAGAGAATAGGATTTTTAGATATATTGAAAGGGAGTTACAGTGGCCTTAAGGCCTGTTTACACGGTACATTGACACGTACGGGTTAATGTCTATATGTATGAACGCGAGAATGATCGCCAAAATGCACCGTGTACCCACCCAACTTGTGCGAGTACATGCACAGAAAATAGAACCTGTTCTGATTTTGTTCATACATTCGTAAATGTTCCGTTCCGGTCCACAAAAATCATTCATGCAAACTCGTTAGGCATTAACGCAAAGGCATTAACTCGTATGTGCTCCTTTACATTGTATTGAAAAAGTTAGTGTTGGAAGGAAAGGGAGGCTCCCAGATTACTTCTATAGTACTCCATGGAAACCTACCTTAATCGGTAGAATACTATAATAAAATGTTGATCATTCCACATAAATACCCTGGACTGCACCTCACTAATTAAACCTTCTATTAGTATATTACTTAGTTTAACTTCAGTCTTCCTTTGTTTGGCCGTATTCTCACCACTTTGATGTATCTACGCCGACATTTTCAACTACACTGAAGGATGAATCTACTGAGCGGCGAGCGGCAGTGGAAAAGAAATCGGTCTGGACTTGGAACCATGAGCGGCACTTGGCGGCGCCGCTCACTGTCGCTCGCCGCTCAAACATATCGTACCCACCCTCAATGGATTTACACGCAACTAAATGAGGACCGATATCAGAGCGGCGCCGCTCACGCCGCTTGCCGCTCGCCGCCCGCCGCTCGTATCGTACCCGGGGCCTTATGATTCCAATTGTCATACTCAGAATAGTAAAGATGCTCACCAATCATGGCTCCTACCACTTAGGAAGGTGTTCTAGTGTATTAGGTGAAGTTAACAATCAAGTACGGGCAAGTTCTTGAACAGATGTCACATGTACCCTGATAGTGAGGAAATTCAATCATGGTGAAAATATAGTATTTTTACTAATATTATCTAAATATATATAAATTCCTGGTGTATGTTTTCGGAGCTAGGCTTCGGTCCATTATTTTAGGTAATCCCCGAAGGCAACGGTCGCGTCGTACCGAAACGTGTTAGGTACCGTTCGTAACGAGGAAACATGGGCAAACAGCGGGCATGAATCGTTGAATAGGTGTATTTAAATTTTCGCCAACTTAAATGAGACTGTTAAAAAATTTGTGCGAAAAAGGGTGATATCCATTCATTAAACGTGGTTACACGGTTTTCATTGTTGTAATACCGGGAAAATATTAGTTGCATGCACGACATTTATAAAATTGATTGTTGCTAGCCTGAAACATTTGGTATACTTTTCCTTTACAGATTAGTGGAGATAAATGTCTGGAAAAATCTTAAATCTTAAAGAACACCATTTTTAGCCGGAAAAATGGGCTCCGACGTAAAAATTTAGTATTCATATAAGCTGCATAGACAATTAGAAATAACTATATGCGCACTTTGACAAGCTAAAAAATGGCTATCCGGTCGCGTAATTTTTTATTACGTAATTTTAGATACTGAAATTTGCGAAGACATAAATGAATAACTATTCTTATAGCTATTGATTTGTAATTCTACATTGCTTGTAGCATATTTGATTAATCTAAGTTAATATTTATTCAAGGAACTGAGTCTTTAAATTTTTAGGCATGCATGCTTCTGACAAAGTATTAAAAAATCAGGAGTTATCATAACCTCAAATTCATTGAAATAAATAAAGCTATAAGTATAAACCACCATGAGAAAGATCACCCCCTAGCGGGACCTCTAGAGGCTCAATCCGTGCTGCGCACGTTGTAGAGTTATGGAAATTTATTAAATATCTCCACTGAAGTTACCATGATAATTTAGTAATTGTTCCCATTAGATGGATAGGCCCTCAGACAGCTTATGCCATTTGCGCCTTGAGGTAGGGTTTATGAAGGAAGGATGGAAAGAAATCAGGCATTGGCATTAGCTTGATATTTAAGAAAGATACCGCGGCTGAACGTCCCATCTTAAAGAAAGGGACCGAGTGCAGTCCTTGAAGTGCCGTCGTCACGACAAAGGCAGGGATCGGATCTATGAAAAATCCCTGCCTCCGCCGGATAGTGAACCTGGGACTATGGAGTGAGAACCTAGCATTATAGCCGCTGCAAAAATGTGATTGATGTTATGATTGCAAACGGGGTCGCGGCGTACACAGAGGAAATGTAGATGTGGAGCCGTTCAAGTATTAGGTACGTAATACACTTTGAAGGAGTAAGGAATGTCCTTATAAATTGCCTCACGTAGAGTGGTGATTTGCATTCAAACAACCTTAAGCCATATAGAATAAAAAAATTGCCTCACCATTTCTGACTTGGTCGACATAATGCACATGTATTTTTCTTTTTTGGATCCCACAAATATAAAATGGCTGACGAAAATTTTGAAGAAGAATTTGCTTGGAAGATTCACAGGTGATGATGGAATCTATGCACGGGAGGAGTACCTATGGAGTACCTATACACCCATGTCTCGTATAGCGCAAGGGATGCGTTCCTTGGGGTCTTTGCGCTATACGAATTTGCGTTATACGAGAGCGTTTTAACATAGGGAAGATAGGGATGCGTTCCTGGTAGCATAGGTCTTTGGTATTGAATTTCCTCTAAAACATCTATATTCCCATAAAAAGCCTTAGAAAACATTATTTCTATAAATATTTATAGTTTAAAACATCTTTAAAGATAGTATTCACGCATTCAAAGACTTTTATTCACGTTAAAAAAAATTCTTACGTGCTTTCGAAATTCCATCCTGTCGTGCGGGTGGGCTAACATCTGCTATCTCAGGGGATCGTAATGCGTTGCCGGCAGTTGATGATTTTTCAAACTAGTCTAAAAACAACTATTGTGTCACCCAGGCCCTTTTGTCGCTCATCGAAATGACAGGAAAATGCTACTTTAAATGCCATTTCATAGCTAGCGGAGTTTATGAATGATAAATCATTTTAATTTGAAGTCCTCCGAGTCATTAGCAGCTACGTGAAACAGTCTTTAAATGCCTTGAAACCTGACGCAGGTTTTCCTTCCCTGAAAATGAATGAATGAGAATGCATTCTTCTCCAAAAGAATATCGTCTCATCAACACTAAAAACTAGTTGAGGGGGAAAGGAGCCACTTTCAATAACAGCTTGGAGTTCATCAGAAAATGTTGTGGTGGCTGCGCTATCAACACTTGCAGATTCACCTGATATCGCCGCACTGAAAATACCTGCTTGCCGTTTAAATTCTGGAACCAACCGGAGCTTTCACCTAATGTCTCGGAGCGATTACCACTCTCGTCTTTTTGTACTGATTCACCATGAACTTTCCGTATGTGTAGACCGCTTGGTTGAAGTTGGTGCGGCTGAGGTCACTGATATTTTAGTTTCGTCTTTATTCAGAATAAGGCATCGTGAGTTTAAACTTCCGCGCAATATCGCTATGACGCTCTCCATTTTCAAAGCAATTGACCTCTCTCAAGTCCTCTTCTAGGTTAATGGTTTTTCTTGATAAATTCTTGATTTTTCTACACGCATTCCTATTTTTTGCCATATTCTCTTGGTTTTTACCCTGTATGGCTCTATCTAAATCACCTTCTTCTGCTGAACTGTATTCCTGAGACGCAGAAGGGCTATGACTGCGGGGAGGGAACGAAGCCATTGTGTTTAAGACTCTATAGCGGACCCTTATAGTGTTGATGCTATTCATGCGCAACTCGGTCACCGCTCCATTTCTCCCCCGTGAATACCGATGACCTTGAAGGCTTCAGCGTAGACTCTCTACCTGGAAGTCAATCGCCCGGTAACCTACGACGGCAAAAATACGTCTCAAACCGTATTGCTGAAAAAAAAACTCATTTCCACTAGCCCCACGCTTAATTAACGATCTAAATTATTTATTATCATTCTGTTAAGGAGACGAGATAAATCTTCGGTAGGCCGGCTATCTAGACCCAATGACGAGTAATACTTTTGGCAATTGCGCAGCAATGAATTTCGATTAATATATAAACAAAAAAGAAGATTTGAGGCAAGAAATAATATTAATATGCGTAAATTGATAGAAATTTCGTGTGTACTTAGCGCAAGTTCACGTTTTATCACGAGAGCGTTTAAGATTTTTGATTAGGCTACACTGCGTTGCAATGTTTCCCCGAGGAACGAATTTGCGCTATATCGAAATTGTGCTAATCGAAATTGCGCTATACGAGACATGGGTGTATATTTAAATGCTGTTGAGGGGACATTACTAAACTCAACTTTTACGTACTTTTAAAAATGTAAAATTATGTATTTTAACGTACGTAATAATTTTTCAAATGGTTTGTGAGCTTCCTTTACCTTCTAATTGATAGACCGTTGTAATATAGTTGTTCAAACTGTCGCACTACGAAAATAATTCCTGTCACATATTCACAATTATTTATTGATATTCTCCTGCGTCTTTAGTTGCGGAAACCAGCTTATAAATATTTATCTGTCGTGAGATGGTAAGATGTAACACTATTTGACCTAAATTTAGCGATTAAGTGGACGTTTCGGCCTTATTAGTTCCGTAATACGGCCACAAATTGCTCTTCCCACTTAACTAAATTATCATACTTCGTTGTTGAAAGCCAGGTGTCTTATGAGTTGTTTTCATCAGATACATACATATTAGGGAGAGGTGTAAGTGAGGAGAGTGAGTTACGCCAAACTTTTATCCTGTTCTTCATGGGTGGGAGATGTAGAGGGGTCAAGTATGCTGTAGATATTTTTCATTAGACGCGGATAATTCTAGAAAGGTGGCGACTGGCTTTGGGGAATTTATATAAAAAAATATGAGAAGCAAATTATATACACAGTACAGATACTGAGAACACAGCATCAGTGGCGTAACTAGGAATGTGCTTGAGGGGGGGTAGGCAGGTGAAGGAGTCTGGGGGGCGACCCCGCCCCCACCCCAAAAATTTAAATCACTGGAAATACATTTGACGCCATTTTGGCACTGAAAATTTGGGCTAAACTCGTAATTCTGCGGAAAATCACCACAGCAGAGAAAACATTAGTATTCTATAAAATTTTCTGAGGCTTTGAAGGGGACATATCCCCTCACCCCCCCACCCATAGTTGTGCCACTGCAGAGCATAGATTCAGGGTATAAATTCAGTTCCTTTGCTTGCGCCGCCTCACATTTCGAAGATTCATGTTGGCCCTGTCCATAGGATTCACACGAGATATCAACCCGAAGTCCATTGCTGGTAGCCACATTCTCTACCCGCTTGGCTACCACGCTTCCCCACTCTGTAACAAGAGTATATGAAAAATAATTTATTCGAATTGCACCAAATACAGCTACAGGTATACAACCAAATTTAGATCATGTATACTATAAATGAATAGTAGAACCTCACCTTACCGTTTTTAACTTATCGGACTAGTTTTCCTATGTTACGAGTCCAAAAAATATAAAAATGATGGACGAAATTTTGAGGTTTTTCTTGGATGTAGATTCAAATAACAGTGATTTTAAGTTTAAATAAAATTCACAGAACATTGCCGTGCTTCTTCTTTCACTAAGTTATACACATACAATTAATTATATTTCCTTTGATAACGATGAAAGTGGTAGGAGAGGTGTTTCATGGAGATCTGCAAATATTTTTCTCCGAACCAATTTCTTATGCCAAAAGTTACATAATTGGAAAAAATGAAGATTTTCACTGCTTCCCATTAAAAACTCGCCCTTTTTGTGTGTCACGGCCATCGAGGCGTTCACTTACAGCGACTCTCGGCATACATTCCAATTCCTCCTTGCCTCGCAAACTTGACGTGGTGCAAATTAGTGTGACCGCTTGACAGGAGATTTATACCTATTTTTTTCATTGCTTTCTCCTGCGCATCAAGCTTGAGACATGGATGAAGTTAAAGTTTTTTCCATTCTAAACTGCTTTCAATGTTGACAGGTGTATTTTTGTAAAAAAAAAACAGAGTTCGGAAGTAAAAATCACTTTGAAGAAGCCTTCAGGTGACAATAATTGTTTATTGCCAGTGCATCTACCGCTACATAAAGAAACATTCAAGTATACTTTGTCAAAGGAAAGTTATTAATTTCGTTGTATTTTTACACTAAATGAGTAAATTCACTGCGAAAGATTAATTTATTTTGATGGGCTTCAAGCCTTTCAAGCTTCCGATTTCCAGTCAGGTAAGCTACAAGTGGTATCATCGAATCAATCAATATTAGTCGAAGCGGTAGTGATAATCTCCCAGTACAGATGATAATTCAATGTTCTTACAACTTTACCACGATTGGAAGAGCATCTCGAATAATGCTCAGAAGTTAAAATTGAATA
Organism: Ischnura elegans; assembly: GCF_921293095.1. Classification (NCBI taxonomy): domain Eukaryota; kingdom Metazoa; phylum Arthropoda; class Insecta; order Odonata; family Coenagrionidae; genus Ischnura; species Ischnura elegans. Next base: position 30,035,029 of record NC_060249.1, read on the forward strand.
TGGAGTTCTAAAAATGGCCACTTAAATCCAATGGAGGCTCTGTAATCCCAGTAGGTGAAATAAAATAATTGTTTGTAAAGCGTAAAGTACCTATAGATTTTTTTGTTGTTTATCTTCAATAGAAGCCTGCAATTTACCATTCCTTATTTGAGTTGATCTGAAAATTGGGCATAAAGAATGGTAAATTGCAGGCTTCTATTGAAGATAAACAACAAAAAATCTTCAAGTACTTTACGCTTTAAAAACAATGGGGAATTTTCGACTTCGCACGTATATTTTGCCGTCTCTATGTTCCAATCAACGATTGAATAAACAAATATTTACTACAAAACCATTACAAATTGAAGGAAGAGGTTAACAATTGAATTTAGTAATGAACAGGTTTTAAATAAAGGAGAATGTGGGGAGCTGCATAATGATACAGTGTGAATTTCAAGGCATCAAAGAAGGCAGGTTGGCAAAATGAATTGTTTCATTAGAATCCATTACTATACTCTAGACGGCTCTTGATGAAACTGCTGCATTAATGCTTGAGATCTCTTGTTGATTTAAAATAATGGGAATTAAATGAGTTCAGAAATAAATAGGTAAAATAGTCGAAGTGCAAAATAAACAGTGAAGTGAAAGAAAATAAAGAGAAAGTGAGGAAAGCATAATACAGTGTGATAAGATATCAATTTGAGGATATCAGCACAAGGCAGGTTGGCGAGATGAACAGTATAATTAGAACATTTTATCAGATTAGCGCTTTCCGACCAGTATGTTTTAATTAATTTTAACTTAGCAAATATAGCGCCTGATGATATTTTTACGGAATATCCATTAAGATACTCTCGATAGATCTCAATGAAACTGTTCCATTAGCTCTTTCTTTCTCTTTTCAAGTTAAAATAACAGTAATTATAAAAATATTTCTAATTTTACAGTCAAATAAATGATGAATGAAAGTGAACAGAAATCTATTCATTTTTAAAGGTAAATGGAAACAAGTGGTTATTTACTTGATTCAAAAAATAAATATCATCCTTTCCAGTCTACCGAGTAGGCTGCAGCATTTTTTTATGAATAGATTTGAAAACGTTTCTGGCTGATTGAAATTATAATAATCGTTGTCGCTGTCGGGTACAAAAGACAATATTTGTGACAACCGCTTTGTGGTTGCACTTAAAATATAAATCGATTGCAAAATTCCTCTCTAACAAAACTAATAGTCTAAACTAATATTTAAAGAATAAAATGTACATTTTTATAAAAACCACGTTTTGTAAAAAAGAAGAAAATCACTGACTACGGTACCTTAAATTATTGAAAATTTGAAATATGATTTAAAGGAATTAAAAGAAGTGCGTATAAAATAAACTTAGTGCGCACGTAAGAAAACATGCGCTTTCGCTAGGAGACAAATCTGATAAATATTGAGCAGCAGCTATTCATTTAATAATCTCACATGCGACAACGTTTTCCGTTTTTGTTTTCTGGAATCTGAAATGTTCTTCTAAAACTTATTTTACTTTCTCCTCAATCATATTTGAAATTTTCAATAATTTTAGGGGCCGTAAGCAGTTTCTTCTTTTTAGAAAAACATGGTTTTTATAAAAATTTAATATTTATTCTTTAATATTATTTTTATGCTATTAATTTCGATTCAAAGTTTTATTTCCATGAAATTCAACACTCCATAATAACAATACAAGAGTTGTATCAGGATTTTTATAGAACTAATAAATAAATATTTCGTAAGCATAAACTTATTCCATTAAAAAACAAATTTTGGTTTGGGGTGTGTGGTATAGTATTGGTCTCTGCTTTTATTATTTTGTACCCACATTGAGTCATCTGAGGCTGCGCCCAAGTTTGAGTGGTAACGCTCGTTTGGAAACTCTTGAGCTACGCGAATATCGAGAGTTTTCATGGCCAATTCTCATATTATTCCCAGTGGATAGCTTTAATCAATGCCATAGCCATGCCGATCAGATCGTACGCGTAATCGTTCGTGCTGGACCTGTCACATCATTTTGCAATCCATAAGAACCCTGCTGAGGCTGATGTATTCCAAGAAGCCATCCGTCGACATGCCATAAAACAATGCAGCAATCCACCTTTCCCGAGGACCAAAAGGACAGTTAGGGGCGTGGGCCGACTCATTAATTGCCTCAGGACAAGAATTTCTCATGATTTCTTCCGTGGATTCCAACTGTGAGCGGCGGTGCCTTTGTGTGTTCTCCGCGTCTGTCACTGCCGATAACAATTGGACTTCACCCAATTAAGCCTGGATCAAATGCCAACATCCAGCGGTCATATTTCATATGCACTAAGTACAACTGGACAGTAATTCAATGGACGTGTCCCCTCCTAAGTCCGGATACTTGGAATTCATTGGACACACCCTTGCGGTATTCACCATTCTATCAAGTGCACAAGTCCCCTGAGAATGTTGGAATGCACCGGCTTCATTCATGAATGGCGTATGTATGATGATGACCAGTAGTGTAGCCAGGAATTATGTTGGGGGGTGGGAGGGTACAAAATCAAAGGGGAAATTTTTGAAAAACAGGGTGCTGAGTAGAGCGTATAAAATCGTTTCAGGCTTAATTTTGTGGAATACCGGCTTCGGTGGCGGTGGGGTAACGTCCTCGCCTGCCAAAGAAGAGGTCGCGGGTTCGAGTCCCACCTGGGTCGGTTTCCCTGGTCCAGGGCATGGTTTTTTGTGTATGTTAAATTGTTACAATTGTTGAATACCCCGGTATAAAATGACCAATAAGAGCTGTATCCGGTGGTTTGAAAATAAAATAAAATAAATAAAATATTGCTATATCCATGATTAAAACACAAATGGTAATTTTCACACAATTTAATTTCGACACTTAGTGAATGAAGCCTTGAATGACACCTATAAAATGACACAAATTGTCGAAACAATGGTCGGTCGTTAAGTGTTAAATTAAGTAGTGTGGAAATTACCATTTGTGTTTTAATCATGGTGCTAAGTAGAGTGTTTTAAACCAATTGTAACTCTTTTCATAATTCTTCGTTAAAACTTTCGCGGGTGCTCGTCATGTTGAATTAAAACTTTTGGGCTATGTCGCCGCGTCAGATTTTGGGTGGCCCCAACGTTTCCCGACCGATCGCTTTCTCAAGGGAATCTGAAGAGGTGGGATTACCGTAATCGGCAAAAATAATCGACAACCTACTCCTCCAACCTCTCACTCCCCTCCCCCCACCACCTGACACGTATACCTATATATATCAATTTTAAATCCCACCTCTTCAGATTCCCTTGAGAAAGCGACCAGCATCGGTCGGGAAACGTTGGGGCCACCCAAAATCTGACGCGGCGACATAGCCCAAAAGTTTTAATTCAACATGATCTTTTCATAATCGAAAAAACTTCAATTTTCAAATAAATCTTCTGTAAATTCATGATTTTTCAATATTTTGTCTTTTATGAAGAAAAGTAATTGTACGTCGGGTGGGGGGGGGGGTCCGGACCCCCCCGGACCGCCCCTCTCGCTACGCCACTGATGTCAACGTAGGTGAAATTTATCTATGAAGAGGACGAATGGCACCTGCTCGACTAGTCTTGTTTTATCTTTCTTCCTGACTTACTACTGGCTAGAAACTTATGCTGAACCTTTCCTATTTCCAGGGAATATTCCTACAGGAGACCCTAGACAACATACCTACGATTGCTTCAACTCTGAAAAGTTAACACCCGGAAAAAATACTGAGGTAAATGTTTCATATTTCATATCATTTACTTATTTACTGATGCAACCTTAATCGGTGTAGATTGGTGAGGGTAGAGCTCACCCAAGACTTATCCAAAGGAATGTGGACATCACATATTCAGGGTAGGGTTGCCGTTTCCTTTCCTCGGGTCGCCTCGCACCTCGCAAACCTTCAACCGAGGTTTGTACCTGGCATACCTCGAACAGTTGCCAAGCGCCAGTGACTTATAGTCGGTAGCTATTTCATTAATGCCCATAAATATTTGCTCTTAATCCTGAAATGACATTCATTATTTTTTTGTTGTCAGATTTGTGTTTCAAAGAGCATATTTTAAATTTGCACAAATTCGAAAACTAAAAAACGAAACTTTGAGGCTACATTAAGTACTAAAAAGTAATTTGCTGCAAAATATATTTGCGAATGGTAGGATGTCTAGGTGACCCCTTTATTTCCGATTGATTTGGGAGTGCATTCTTATTATTAAATTGTTTAGATCCCTGGTAATGAAAAGAGTCGTAAAACTACCACTTCTGCTTGCTGGACCGAAAAGAGTGTATTCTTTTAAATGTTTCCATGGAGTGTGGGTTAAAGTCACCTCTGCTGTGATGCAATAAGCTCAAAAAACGGATATTCGCTATTTGAAATAGAGGATAACGTTTGCGTAACAATTTGGATCCGAAAATATTTGCCGAATTTTTTTCTCTTCGATTTCTGTCTTTTAAAGTCTTCCTACTGTGAAATCAACTTTCCCAAACCAACCTACGGATTGAATTACTGAGTGAGTGAGCATTGTGGAGTTGATTCTCTGCCTTGGCTTTCAAAGTATTTTTAAACTGCATAGCGAGCATGTGATAATTTGGATATTCCCTTTCCTTGGTTCTTGATTGGAAACAATTTTATCATCTTTGGAAACAATTTTGGTATGAAAATCTAATATAAATAAACATAATTGGTATGATGGTTTCACTTTTCAGGAAACACACTCACCGTATTATAACGACCAGTTTATTATAAGCTTGAATAATTATTTTCCCCTAAGCGCAGAATTTGGCACTACGGGTTTGTATTTGTGCATTATAAATTGTGTTACGTGAAACAGCACAATGTAAGGCAAGCAAAATGAATCGGATATTGCAGATGAGTTTTTCCAGTGAATTAAAAAGTTTTGGGGATAAAAAAATCTTTCTGATGATTCGTATTCTTTTTCACAGGAGAAGTGACCAATCGTTATTGCTAAGTCCCTTTATTAATGATTCCTCAGGATTTCCAACAGGGGGAAATTTTACGTATTACTTCAAGGAGGTTGTAAATATACTGGAGGGGGCACCACTGGTTCCGAGCGTTGAGCGCAGTGTGGTAGGAATGAGGGTTCTTAGGTAGGATAGCCACGCCTACTTTGACAAAAACATTGATAATCCCATAAGAGTCAGTGCCAACTATTTGGTGAAATATTCGGTCATGATCAATGTTACGTTAAAATAAACTATCGCAAACGAACACAGTAAACCTTTTTTCTATCATTATGGGAAGGCTTCGTGAAAATATGCCTCAAATATATTTTCCCAAGGAAAATTATTGTCAATCACCACGGTTCCACTGTGCAACTAGCTTAGACGAAAATAATTTTTATTTTTTATTTTTGTATTTTATTCTCAAACCACCGAAGACAGCTCATATTGGCCAGATTTAAATTTTGCAAGTGTAAAATATCCATTCCCCTGCACTGCTACCGGCAATTAATGAGATTACAGCCAATGGAAATCTTACGATAGCGAACCGGTCGCAACAATAGTATAATGAAAGTGTGTGCACGATGAAATTTTATCACCACGATATGGCTATATGGAAGTTTAATTTACATATTAGTATGACGAACGATCGGAAAACTCCAACGTCAATCAAGAAGTAATTGTTGCATTTTCATTTATAAATCAGAGGCGATATAAGTAAGTACAGAAGCGATATAAGGAAGGAAGAATACTTGATTATATACGTACACTGTTTGGTATTAAGTCCTGAAATTGTCCAACCAAATGGCGGAATTCTGACCACGCTTAAAACTCGAATACAGCGCCTCCAGATATTTACAACCTCCTTGTATTAATTACTTACATCCACTTAAAGAGCTAAATTTTATGAATCATCCTTTTACGATTAATCACAATAAAACTAAGGTTATGCGGTTTTGTAAAGCATCACGAGCGAGGAATGTGAGACTTAAGATAAAAGTGGGTGGTGAAAAACTTGAGCAGGTTGAGCAATTCAACTATTTAGGCAGTACGTTAGAGGAAAACGGATACAGTAGTAAGGACATCAGGATGAGGATTGCATTAGCGAAGGAGGCGTTCATGAACAGGAAGGAGCTTCTGAGAGGATCGCTATGTAGGAGTTTAAAGAAAAGGTTAGTGAAGAGTTTGATTTTGAGTGTAGCTCTCTACGGTGCGGAAACGTGGACACTGAGGAAAGAAGACGAGAGAAGATTGGAGGCATTCGAGATGTGGGTATGGAGAAGAATGGAGAGGGTGAAATGGACGAAGAGGAAAAGGAACGACGAAGTGCTGGACATGGTGGGTGAGGAGAGGCAGCTTTTAGATGAGATACGGAGGAGACAGAAGGTATGAATGGAGTTAGTGCTTAGCGGGGAGGGGATGTTGAAAATGGTGTTAGAGGGTGGAATGTTAGGGAAACAAGGGAGGGGAAGGAAAAAAACAGGATTTTTAGATAGATTGAAAGGGAATAGGCCTTACAGTGAATTGAAGAAGGTAGCGCTGAAAGGAAAGGGAGGCTCCCAGATCACTTCTTTAGTACTCCATGGAAACCTACCTTAATCGGTAGAATACTGTTATAATAATAATTCTTTTACGCACCAAAGTTTGAACAAGGGAAATAATTGATCGACTCGGTGATTGTCCCTTTTTTCACCGATTTTGGTCAAATTTGCCAAATAAACTTCATTAAATTAGGAATTGGAAATCCCAAAGTCATTACTTAAGCATGCAACGGTTTACAAGGCATTGGAATGTTGTGAAACTTAAATTTTACGAAAGCGTCTTCGTATTAGTCGTCGCATTTCCGGAAATAATGAAGATACAAAAGCATGGAATGTCTAAAAACAAGGATCTTGTCGTCATCGATTTAAAGTTAGCAAATTAATTATTTTTGGCGCGAACACAGATTTGGCCCAATTACGATGCTTAAAACAACGTGAATTGTATTAGCGAGACGAATGTGGTGTCAAATTTATGAAATGTTTCCTAAATTCTATGGAAAATGTTATTAGTAGTTTTTGAGGACATAGTTAAGAATTTCATGTGCAATATTCCGACGCAATGAAATCAGGTTACTTATTTCCAGTCCCATTTTAAAAACTTATAATTCCTCTTCACTGGTAAATTTATCATCTCCATTTCCTCTCCGCCGAGTGCTTCCTCGTCAATTCTTATTTTCATAATATTTAATATGTGCATTCGTCATCTATTTTTTTATACCAATTAACTCCAAATTTCTATCTCCATACTTCTTAAATATTAAATTTTCACTGGTCACATTGATGCCTGAGAACCATGTATTATATCCTTAATAGATTCCACTTATATTCGAAAAAATAGGAGGTGTGTGAGAAAATTAATGAGACTGGCAATACTGCGGGCGAACTAGCAACGTTGATCTACTGGTCTGTGAAAAACTGATTTGTTTATCTTTTCTACTTCCTCAGTACGAGTTTCAACTGCATACAGCAAATAAATTATTTTTGACAGCTCCATCAGTGAAGCTGTGTTTTGTTGTGTGTTACAAAAATGGAACTTCGGAATTTAGAGCTACGCTGTGCAATAAAGTACTTTGTTAAACTTCGTGAATCCATGAGTGTGACTTTTGAAAAGTTGAAACTGGCCAATGGGGAACATAGCTTGTCAAGAGCACAAGTTTTCCGCTGGCGCAAATCATTTTTAGAAGGCCGGCAACACGTTGAAGATGAACCTCGCTTATAAAGTCCTTCAACTTCAAAAACTAACGAAAACGTTGGAAGTGTGAGGGCTCTTGTGAGCTCAGACCGTCGTTTAACATTAATAATAATGAGTGAACAGTTAAATTCAAACACTTTCTCCATACATCAGATTCTGACGGACGATTAGAACATGCGAAAGATTTCTGCCAAGAGCGTTTCATGTGAGACCAGACATTGCAGACAAGTGGATGCTTCACCATGACAATGCCTCGTGTCACACGGCCATTTCCATTGGTGAATTTTGACTTCTAATTGCATTGCTTTTTTCTTTTCCCGATCTTGAAATATGTTCTTAAAGTACATCATTTTGGAACTCTGGAGAACATTCAAAAGACTGTGACCGACCAGTTAAAAAGCCAACAGCCAGTTAAAAAAAACACCTCCGCCGGTATATAACTGCCTAAGGGAACGTTCTAAGGGCCGGTATAACTGCCTATATAGTTTGAAGGAGTTAAAATATTGTTTGAAAAAATAAAAAACTTTAGTTAGTACAAAATCAGTCTCATCACTTTTCTAACGCACCTCGTACATTGTTATCTTTGGAGTTCTTCTATGTAAATTGGTTGATAAATTTCTTTCTAATACAGACTTTAACTGAAACTGTCGAAAGAAGATGCAGTTGGGACTTTTTTTATCTTAGCAATACCATATTATTTTTACGGTACTGATTAGATTCATGCGATGGGATAGATACTTACCTGGTTGGTCTAATGGAATTAGTATTAAGGGGATAGGATACTTCGGGAGAACTCCGCTGCAACGGTCGCTGGCATTTAGTTCAGAAAGCGACCGCTGCGTTTGAATTGGAGGGGAAGTTGACTGGGTGGAAGGGGGACTCGAGAGCGAAGAAAAATTCATGGTTGGGGAGAGGGACCGAACTCCCCTTCTGCGGTGTCAGATTTCGGTCCGCTGGCGGTCGGGATCTCGGATAACCTATGCAGACCCCATCGAGTTGTTTGTGTTGCAAAAAAACTCTCGAGGCCCAAAAAACTCTTTTTGTGTTTTTTGTGTTACTTTAGTTGATCAGCCCTTCCGTCGGTCTCTTTTTCTGTGGATAGTTCCCGCATTGAATTCCGCTCGCTTTCTTCACGGTGTCCCATTTCTATTCATCCTGTACCTCAATGAATGCATCGTAAATAAGATTGCAGTTTATAATATAAAAATTTATAATATAAAAATAAAATAGACCGTATGACTTGACTTATTCCACGCCGGTAACCAATATTGCACAATATAATTAATCGAAACGAGAACGCGAGAAATCGTGTATCACTTTCGTTAATTGCAGTTTCATTTTTCTCTCTACCGTTTGTTGTTGCAATCCTTCACAAAATCCACGTTTATATTACTTCAATACTCCGTTTTACTGCGCACTTCAATTATAATTTTTTCCTATGATGGCAACGACAGCATAATTTTTAGTACAGCTGGGAGGAATCCTAAATTACCTCTATTTCGAAAGCTTCAACTCCAAGTATGAAAGGTGAAAGTATGTCTTAAAATTCGAAAACTTTTACAAGTGGTCTATTTCATATGATACATATACGTGTTTATGATTACATTTATAAAAATTCATACACAGTTATTAAATCTCAACTCCCCTGGGATCATGCAAAATTAATTTTTTCTTAACTTTGAAGTCTGTAGCGCTGTAATCGGCACCGAAGCTGACATAGGCAACATAAAGTTCATGATATCCTCATTTTTTTATCTTACTCGTTTGAAAATGCCCGGAGAAAATTAATGTCGCGCCGCAGCACGAAAAATTTCGACTCGGTTCACAATTGGTGAAGGGTATTCAGAGGTGGAATTAGTAACTTCATGTATTGCGATCTCATTACCCTGTAAGAATCCCATCTCTAAAGGCCGTTTTACACGGTACACGGAATTGCGCAATCTGACGTACGTGCGAAGGCGCAATCAAAATTGCGTCGTGTAAAGCGGTGAATTGCTAGAACACATGCGAGAATGCGTGGATGCGAGACGGCAAAATAGCCACTGTTTTAATTTCGTTCATGCATTCGCGCAATTCCGCGCCATTTTATAAATTAATGCAGCTCTAACCTGCGCAATTCCGTACCTCGTGTAAAACGGCCTTAAGGCTGAAGCCGGAAACTTTTGATGCGCGCGAGACTCGATAAACCATGCGGTTCGCGCGGCTGAAAGCTATTAATTATTTCGATGTATGTATAGTATATTGTAAGCACTCATGGAAGTCGCACTTAAATTTGTTACAATATTAATTAATTTATAAAATTGGTCGAGAAAAGAAAAATGCGTCTTACTCAGCCATGCCATAATATATATGCGATAATCCAGGAAAAACCAGTGGCCGGGGCAGAAGGCTGCTGTTGGCCGCACCGCGATATACAGGGATAAAATATTACCATATGTAGTCTCCAGGAGGCCGGTGTGCAAAGAGAAATGAAGGGTAAAAAGTTGAGGGAAAGTATTGATTAAAAAACATCAACTCCGGTACAATTATTTATTGTAACCAGGTGTATTCTGGCATATTTTAGGCAACATAAAGTTCAGGTAAAACTCTTTTAATTAATCCACCATTGCTGTGGCCCAAAACTGCTTTCCCTTTGAATTCTGTCAATTATAATCCCATGAGGAGACCACACAATAAAATCGCAATATTGTTTATCCCATATTTCCAGCTGTCCCTGTACTTGATAAAAATATCTGTTTCTCCTGCGTAACTTATATTTTCCTTCTTTCACTTCCATGAAGGTAGCTCTTTTATTTTTAACTCCTTCCTCAGGAGTAATATACCTACAATTATAGGGGCACTTCATTTCAACCAAGCCTTCACCATCAGATATTACCCCAAAAAAGGTAATTTGTCATTAACAAAGAGACCTGCGGGTAAAACTTTATATTTGATTGAAGACTCATATTCCCTGATGGCAGATTTTTCGTTAGCATTTCCCCAATCTGTAGCCTTGTTTCCTCTGAAGGAAGGAAACAAAATATCGTCTGCCACTTTCTCCCTAGATGTTGTGGGCCTTAAATTGCAAATACGGCCAAAGAAAGAGGCCGTCAACCTTTTCCACATTTCCCCCTGCCACGTCGCATTGAGCATTTGCTCTCGTGTTTCCCTCTCCAACTTTTCCCTTGAGGTTTTATCCATTTTTAGTGATGATAGGAAATGGAATTATTCATGGAATCTTGGCTGGCCAATGCGATGTCACTTTGTACATCAGGAACAAGCCCATAATGTTTGTCTGGTCCCTCAATTCGCAGACGTTTCTTTTTTGAAGTTTCAGAGAATTCCAGTCGTCGCTTTCTTATGTACTCCCTATTCCTTTTGGAGGAAACAGAATTTTTTGGGCATTCTCCTGGGCTCTTGCTCGTCAGTCCTTTATGAATTATGCCATGTACATCATCTTTCACATTGAAGGCTACCGATACAATGGCACACCTAGTTTCATAGGCCCCCCTTAAACATAAATTTAACCTTTTCCCTCCTACGTACTTAGCTACATAAGAGTTGTAGGACTCCGCAAGATTGTTTGTCACGTTATATATCAAACTAGCGGAGTGACGAGATAATAGACTGTTGGCATAGGTGATATCCTCCCATATGCCGCAACTAATGAAATGAGGGACCAAGTTTTCCTCTCCTTCTTTGGGCCCTTTGCAATAATATTTGTCACATTTATTATGGTCACCAAAAACATGATTCGATCCTTGCTCTATGTCCTTCTGTAGGAGTTTGACCCTTTCCGACCCGGCCATTTTTGCTCTGAAGGAGATTACCCCACTCACAGCTACACTCAATCTTTGCAAGTTATTGTTTATTGTTCTCCTGTACCCAACGGGCACTGCCCCTTTTGAATTTCTTGGCCGTCGTGCAATATCTTGCAGTCTACTGCTGTAATTTCTAAGTAGGTGGTTGACGCATTCTACTTTTTGCACTGGTAACTGCTGCCCATATGGCATTTCCCTAGACAGCCTTTGCATTATGCTACTATCACCATCACCTGTAATAAAGAGGATTTCATTACTTGAGAGCGATGTTGTTTGATCGTGAATGATTTCATGATAAAAATATATTAAATATTCAAGTTTTAAAATTAACTTCCAACTAAAGTATTGAAAGAAAATGAATGCATATAGCTTCTAATGAACAAATATTTTATGCACATTAGCTACGTAAGAGTTGTATGACTCTACAGGATTGTTGGTGACATTATATATTAAACTAGGGGCGTACAAAATAGGAGACGGTGAACTACATTAAAATGCGTTTTTCAATTCTGTGAGTTTGCGTATTCAAAATTATGTTCCGAGTAATTCAACCTAACCGAATCAACAAATCCACCAAAGTCTTATTGCAATTACCTATCCGTTTTTTCCAAATGATCCTCAACTCTGAGAAGGCAATCGTCTACGTCTGAAATCTCAGCTCGTCGATATTCATCCTGTTCCTTAGGGTCCATTTCTCCACCATGCCAATTGCTGCATCCAGGCTGAGGTGATGATGGCCTAAGGGGAAAAAACGAATTTTGAGAAAACGAATTTGCTGACGGTGATGTAATTTACACGTTAATTATTATTAGCAATTAGCGCTCCATTGAATATTTCTGAACTATTATCAACTAAATCGTAGGTATAAGATTTAATGTAATTATTTTGCAGCAATATTTACCTTTCCACTACACCTGTTCCGGAACCCAATGGCGACGATTCTTCGGAATGAACGCTTCCGGTTTCAACTGCTACAAAATAAATGTGTAATAAGGCTTCAGGCAAAGGAGGGAATTTTTACTCTCGTTATTTTTCTTAAAGCTTAAATAATTGGTACACTATTAATACAAGAGAGTCATTTTTTAAACGCAAAATGAATTGAATTTCATTGTGAAATTACCTGCTTCCTTAGGTTTTGGAGGGTGATATTTCCTCTTCTTTGGCTGATAACACTTACGATATCTCCACTTCAGGTAAGGAGTTGGTTTTTCCATAATCTGCTGTCCACAATCAATCTCGACACTGACCCGTCGAAAAACACAGGTGTATCTTGCTCTCGTAGCACGCTTGAACTCTCCAGCCTCCCGAAACAAAATATTTTTTTTCTCCGAATATGACGCCCGACGTAGTGGAGCAGTGTGAGGGGAAGGAAGGCAAGGGATTGGTAGTGGGGGAGAGAGAGGGGAAGGAGAGAGACCGCCAAAGAGAGGGGAAGTGGAGGTGGGGGGATCCTTCTCTGGAAGACGACAGCGCCAGGTCCCCGCCAGCGCTGTGATAGACGTTGAGCCGTAGAAAGGCCAAAACATCCATCACGCTCAAGAACATAACGCGAATCTGGTTGCATGCACGCTCTACCGGTATATATATTTGAAATTATGAAAGGCGCAGCCTTGACTCAAATGTTTGATCATCTCTGAGTCTCAATTTGGAGCGGAGTAATTCTCACGAGAAAAAGGCGATTTTTTTGGGAAGTTTACAATTTTTTTCTCCTAATAGGTTTTTACGTGTGCAACTGTGAAGACATACAAACCAAGGCTACATATATCCTATGTTTTTTAGTGGAAACAGTTCCTCGTTACATGCAAAAATGGCCCCCTAGCGACCTAAATGGTAGCTTGCTGCAACGGCACTTTTCTGGCGTGGTATCCAGTCCCCTTAAGTAATTATATACGTTTTCATTGCGAGTGGTGGTTAACCTAATTTGATTGTAATTGTACTGAAGAGGTAGAGGTAAACTTATTTCTTTAGGTTTTCATTATTCCACTGAGCAATTTGCTGTTGGTGTATTCGATGTTAAAAAAGATGTTAATTTGAAACAACAATTTCTCTCAGGATTAACTTAGTGGAAATGTTGAGTGTTCATGATGAATGATAAAAAATATGTAATTTATCCAGAAATTTTATTTTAAACTTACTCAGCGCATTTAGCTACACAGTGGCACATTCATGTGAACATCAATGCTAAGGTCAGAAAGCGGTGTCAATTTGCTTCCAGGCATTGCATTTTTCTCTTACAAAGGACAAAAACGTGAGATTAGGAATCGTAGAAACTATAATTAATTAAAATCGGTGATTAAGTATCTGCATTAATTATTAAGGAATAGGCCATTATATCTGAGAAGCAAAGAAAAAATTGTCACTCATCATGAATAACGAATTTTTTTCATTGTTCCACTGATGTAATAGCCATACTTTCGCAATTTAAGGTAGTTTGAGCGAGATAGATCCGTAGTCACAACAGCGACTGTATCTTCTCAAAATTTACAAATATCGAGAGTTGTTAAGGTTTTTGATACAATTTTATAATTTTTAGTCGGGAAAATATTTGCTTCAGTTGCTTATTTTTCTCGGTAATGAACAAAATATACGTATTTTAAACTCTATCTTGACTTATTACCAAAGGTACCAACGGTACTTTTAGTAATATAATACTAAGTTTCCTTAATATAATATGGACTTAATCCCGTCTTGGAGTACGATATCCTGGCATCTGAAATGTTCAAACATAAAACTATAAAGGTTACTTATATTATAAAGCAATTTTAAAGCATTGTATCGCAAGAAATGACATATGTCAAAGAGACGTTCGACTTGGCAACAACGTCAAATTTCTTAGGTTGGTGCGACTCTCAACTAGCCTTCAGAGACTTCAGAGAAACAAGTGAATGGCTTGAACCGTTACAGGAGTGCAGAGATTTCGGTGTTGAAATATACATTAGAAAGTCGAGTATTTCTCTAACTTTTTAGTGAAATATGCCAGTTTTTCAGCCTTCTCTGCTTTAACGATGAAGCCATCCACTAGTAAAGCGGGGCGGTTTGTGCGGAAGAAGGAATTTACGAAGGGACAGAAGAGTTCTTCTCGAACGTTCAGTGAATATAGGTAAGTGCTCTAGTAAATACCTCATTGCGAATTTAAGAATGGAAGTATGTTATTAGCTGAAAATAAATTTTTGTTTCATTTATAGTATGCGTCCTGTCATGTGTTGGGAATGAGCAAATGAATCGGGTTTTGGCAACCCTAATTATTCCGTCTGTCGCCAATTCCACTTGGAAAAGGTAGGAGCGATCTGTGGGGTCAAAGGTTGAAGATGCAATCGAGTACGGAAGCTGTGGAGGTAGAGAAGCTTCTCACTTTGGCCTTAACACCGTAAGTTTCACCGCATCAGTTAAAAAATTGAGACTATAAGTAGTAGCGTTATTGGTCCCCCGAAACCCAATGTGAATGTTAATTCATTTTTTTTAAATGTGCCTTGTGGTTGCATTACGTTCTTTCATATCTCTTGGAAATATTCAGTCGGTGTGCTTTTTATTTCCATGTATATTGCATTCCAAGAACATTACCAGTAGTAGGTCCAATATATAAACTAAAATTTAGGAAATGCAGAGGCTTTAATTTTTTTGATGATTACTTTGTTCAAGTGTAATTTTAAATTAGTTTCATTTAATTTTTTATGGTCCTTCAATGTAATTTGTTATTGGTTCCTTTGGATGAAACCATAATTGATTAAGTGACTGTTGACTGGAATTTGGTGATGTGAGCTATATAAAGTGTTTGATATTTAGAACTAGAGAATTACCACAGATTTGCTGTTTTTAACATAGAAAATCAATAATTGCTGGATTGTGTTAATGTGGATTATAAGTTGATTAATTATGGTAATCTGTCATCAGGTCATAGGATTAGAAGTATATCTAAAATATATTTTCAACTAAGTATAGTATCCATATCTTAAGTATTTATTCAGCAATTGAAGACAATCTAATTTCTCCTTGATTATTATTCCTTAGTCATTGTTTCTTAAAGAGGTAAAGTACTCAGCACAGCCCTTTTACAGGTGTGCTCAGTGTTGCAACTATTATTCTATGTCATAATTTTACATGCTACTTATTTATCTAAGACTTTCAATATTTTTCGTGTATCAAAAACTTTTTCTTGATTTCTTAAAGGGAATACCTGTCTCCTCTAACAGCTATTTGCATGTGCTTGCCAGAAGAGGAGTATTAGTTATAATTCAATCAGCTTTGTTTCCGTGGCCATACCCTTTCCTTTTATGATGTTCTCTCACAACCTGTTTTTTTATGCAATGTGAAGAAATGTTTTCTCTGTCGTTAATTTTTTAAAAGTCAAGGCTGGACATACTATTTGCAAACCCTTATTCATTTCAAATTCCTAATCTTGCATTGAGTGAATGCTAATGATCACATTGAACTTATCTTTCTAAAAGAATTGCATATAATCATATTTTACTAGTGGAAATAATATTGCAGGAAAATGTTCCTATCCATCGACATCATCTCCCTGTTGTTCTTGATGGTTCTGTCCTGATTGTGGTTGCTTTCTTACATTTATCATAATTACAACCTACTTCACTATATCTGGTATGATGTTGGGCACAATATGGTGGAAGTCTTTAATATTAGTACAATTAAAAAGACATTGCAATATTTCCACTGAGTTTTATTATGACAACAACACTTGATAATGTTGTTTGTAGCAATGAAACGCGTTTTGTCATAATAAAACTCAGTGGAAATATTGCAATTTATAATTTTAGTAATACTTCATTATACATACTGATTTATGTTGTTGTTAGGCTAATGAGTTCCAAAGTGGCAAAATGTATTTGTGTCACATTAACCAATGATAGGGTATAAGTGTCTGACACATATACAATGTCCTCCCTAATGTTGAATCAAGAACATCATAAGTTAAGCGGTAGATTACCTCCAATGTTATCATACTATTTCTATTCCTTAGTTTTAATTCCACCCAGTCACAGAAATCTAAGTGCAGTGCATTGGCTAATTAATATGTGGCCCCTCATTCAGTATACATAATTTATTTCAGTGGCATGACTCCCAGTGAAGAGTCTCCTATGCAATGCAATGAAGGAGCTGAGGTAGATATCATTGCCTCTGATGATTATGGATGGCAGAAGAAAGGCAATGGGTAATCATATGACAGTAAATCTGGTAAATTCCATCATATTTTCTGGGAAATAAATTATGTATAAATTGTTCCTCTTTATTATGTTAACAGTTAAAATGTCTTTCTTTTCACATTTACAGGGCATGGGTCTGTCATTGATTACCACTCCAAAAAATTACTTGCGTATGCTGTATGCAGTACTATCTGTGCAATGTGTAGAAGACACAGAAGGTGGCAATGTTACAAACCCTGTGGAGTGTTATTTCAAGCTTAATGATTTCCCAAATGGCTACAGCTGGCATTAATATGGAGAAGCTGGTGGAAATACTCAGTATATGTGGAACTGAGGGAATAAGATTAAGTACACATGGGAGAGAGTATCAATGGTAAGCCCCATGTTACCATCCAAAGGAGAATTGAGTTTCACAAGTCTATTGAGGCTATTAGTAAATATTTTGAGGAGTTGAGAAAACTTAAAGAGTATGACTGATAAATAAAAAGAGAAAATTAAAAAGAGTAAGACTGATAAATTATCTTATGCCTTATGTATAGCATGGTTTAAATGTACATAGTAGAAATGGTCATACTGTTAAGTCTATTAGAGATTTTTTAGCTTCTTTAAGATTCTCCCCACGTCCTCTGGCTTGTGGTAACAGGTGTCTCCTGAGTATTTTAACTAATATCTTCAGGTTTGCTGCAAGGATCTAAAGGTTTGCGTCACATAATATTGGGCAATTTTTCCATGTTTTCTTTTGGGTGATTATCTTGTATACTGGTTAATGCGTCAACGCCTTTGAGTGAGAATGACTCTTTAGAAACTCCCTCCTGAATTGTTAGTGGGATTTTGTCGATAGGGCTGATCAATTTCTTTGCGCACCTTGATTGGCAAGAAAATTATGCTGTCCCTCTCAAGGGATTGTTGTAACAAGGGTAGCAAGGATTTTATTATTATTTGCATCGGTGAAAGTTATTTTAAAGTACTGTTTAACTAATTGCCATCTAATTACTGAAAGACATTGTGTCCCACTCTATGTATATAAATATCTTTATATATAAAATTAACCTGAAAATGTCCACCAGCTTCTCCATATTATGTAGAAATAAGGTTAAGGCAAATCTGGTGGTCTCCATGTTCAATGCTACTGGTTCCTGAAGTTAATCACAATCAAGATCAGCTTACATAGCTAACATTGGTAACATATTCCCTTTTGTATTATATCTTTTGCTCTTACAATGACTTCGGGAACAACCTAAGTTGCTTCACAGGGACTGTAACTTGCCTCCTTACTGTAGCCTTCATTTTTTCTTCTATTCTGCTGGAGTGGGGCACATGGCATATGCAGTGTTGAATGCTAACAAAGAAATGTTTCTTTTTAAGACTAGCCTCTGCCCATTTCTTCAAAATTTACTGTGAATGCCTGAAGTGTATTTTTTTAACACTGATTTGAAGGAAAAAATCCCACTACTACGTTGGAAATATGAGGGAACATTATCACAAGCAAGTTAGAGTGATAAGACAGCAGAGAAATGCCTCATATACAAACAAACAAAGTATATAGTAGCTAATTTAATGTCTCTTGGGAGCCCTGGCTCTCCTTTTTATGTTCTTAGCCAACACTCAGTGAAAATGAAATGTGTATTGCTGAATTTATGTAACATTGTGGAGTGCTTTTCTGTAAATATTTTGTAATTTTTGTTATGCATTAATAATAAATATGTATACCAGAAGTGTAGTAATATATCACTTTTTGTCTGATTCCTTCCTACAAACCCTAAGTTGGTAACTATGTGCATATATTTCCAGAATAGGGCCATGAGATGAAAAGCAGAATGTTGAAATTGTAACCAGTTTAACTAAAGGTAAGGGGGTATTGCAGTAGGCATCAAGGTGAATGGCAAGCTTCATTTAGAATAGTGTTATGGAGATTTTAGTGGTTGAAGCACAATATTGTGATTTTTTAGCTTTTAGTATCTCTGTAATGATGTAAGCAGAAGTCCATTTGGTGTGAATTTCTTGTTCCTAAGGGATTGTTGTAAGGAAATGGCAAGATGCACTTCCTTTGAGACTCAGTATGACTGTTATTGGAAGATTAATTTATACTTCGGTTACGTTCTATATAAAGATTAGATTAATTTGATTGCTTCGTGGTTAGTAGCCAGGTCTGCATTCATGACCTGGAAATCTACAGTTACTGGAGCAAGAACTTTCCAACAGTGCAATCTTGTAATTTTGCATTACGTGGAAGAAATTGCCTGCCTCGGTGGCGGCGGGGTAACGTTCTCGCCTGCCAAACAAGAGGTCGCGGGTTCGAGTCCCGCCTGGGTAGGTTTCCCCTGTCCAGGGCATGGTTGTTCGTGTGCGTTTAATTATTAAATTTGTTGAATACCCCGATGTAAAATGGCCAACATGAGCTGTATTCGGTGGTTTGGGAATAAAATAAAAATAAATAAAAAATAAAAGATAGGTAATTTAAAATCGATGTCGACCAATGTTAATATATTCGGAGGGCTGGCTATACATTCATTTTTTCGAAAGGTTTCCTCAAATTCGGTTAAGGCAACAAAATTTAGTAGGTTTTATGCATTGTGGGATGAATTCTGATTTCCAAAAGGGAGATGATGAGGAGATGATTCAACAGATTTTTACCATAAACGAAATGTTGTTTGACTTAAGTGTAAACGCATGACTACACTCATAATATCTCGCTATGAATCCTGTCCTTTCGTTTATGTAAGGTTCGGCCTGCGTTGACTTAAATATGAAAAGTACCTGTCAATAACTACCTGTTAACGTTGTTCAATAGGTTACACGCACGGCTCATACCTAAAAGATGGTTTGAGCCACTCGCTTTCATCACAAATAGCAAGTTCATTAATGCGGATGGAGAATCGTACTTGTGAAAGTAAATACGCAGACACCTTTAGTATGCGTAAAATCGGTAATATCTTTCCTCCCAAAGTATACCAAATAATATTTACGTACACAAAGAAATCTCTTCATTCGAAGTTTACAGAAACCCAAATAGTATCAGGAATCGCGAATCTCATATTTCAATTCCCAATGTCCACCACGAAGTAATTTTTGTACTTGGAATTTACTGCGACAATATGGAAAGTCAGCACACTAAACTCTTACGCAATCAATTATATCCAGTAATGCTTATTCCTTGTATGCGATCATGTTTGTTTACGTTTAATTCTAAAGCAGCGTTGCCAAGCCGAATCTTCCGGCATCCGGTCGTCTGCAGGAAATGCCTGTTCGACGAAAAGTTTTTCTTTTATATTTTATTTATACTACCGGTGACCTATAATTTTAATGCAACCAAAAATTCATAAATGAAGTTTACTACACTCAGTTAGTTTTTCGTCGATTTCTATGAACGAGAAATAATTCTTTTTAAATAAATTCTGTCGCCAAAGCGCATGGCTCCTATCTATGCCATGTAAATCAGCTTCTCTTTGCTCACAAATATCTCTGAATTTAGCCCGGTAAGGGGTGTATATTATGATATCACTGGAAAGATCAAGACTTTTTCTTTACAATGAGATAAAAATCATAGAATCCTATGATGGTTGATTTTTCGCTCAAACTACCTTAAGGTGACTATAAGAGTTTCAGATTACCTAAATCTTTAAGGGCCCTTGTAATTTTGCAAGTAATTATAATTCGTAGTAATAATTTTACTGGTCCGAAATCACTTATTTTAATTATATACTGTTTATGATATTTCTTATTCCACTATTTTTTTTCCTTCACCAGGGAGAAATGCAAATACCCGGAAGAATGCTATCATTGACCATAGATATAATCATTTGTTAGTGGCGTTGTTGGCTGAAGGGTAATCATTATTAAATGCAGAAAATCGTTAAAAACCATTGATTAAACAGGATAAAAATGGAGGTCCTGATGAAAATCCTGATAAAAATTCCATCTGTGACAAAAATTGATGAATTTTATCATGTATGCCATGCCTTAACTTTTTTATTGTGCTGTTATCATGGTAGATAAACTTAAGAACTCCCACCGCTAGAGTGTTTTATAGCTACATAGAGGCAACAGTAGGAGAATTATGTTATTTATTGGTGAATTCCTTAAGTAAAATATCCTTTTATCTCTGAGGGTAGCCTTTTCATTGTCGGGACTGGAGAAAAAAAGTATAAGAGGTACAATAACGCAATTATTTTTTTTTCAAAGTACTCTCCACGATAGTCAATGCACTTTTGTATTCGATGGAACCAGTCGTTATAACATTTATTCCATTCCGAAGTAGGGGTAGACAAAATTGCTGTTTTGTAGGCATCAACCGGTTCTTCAGACGCCTGGAAGCGCTTAGCTCATTGCATATTCTTGATTCTGTGGAGTGTGAAAATATTATTGGGGCTTAAGTATGTGCTGTATGGAGGATGATCAAGAACGTACAGCATCCACGTTTTCTTGATTGACGGCGGTTTTTGGTCGCCCTTCACGCGGTTCCTCACTGATCCTGGAGCGTCTTCGCTGAAACTCTGCATACCAGCGATAAACCCTTGTCTTTGATGGTGCTTCTTCGCCAAAAACAACAAAAAGTTCAGTAACGCATTCTTGCTGGGTGAAGCTTCGTCGAATGTTATAGAAAATTATGGTGGGGCACTGTTCATGACTTAATTCCATATCGTGCAGTGACTTGTCTTTGGTTTTTATTTTACCTGGCCCAGATGAGGCCACAATCCGGCCCCCTCTTCCCCTGGGAAGGAGGAAACTTGTGTACTTTGACACGCCACCGTTTTAAAACTATCAGGCCGATGTTAATGAAACTTTGCATGGGCATTAACCAACTCTAAAGTTGCTTATAAAACCATCTATAGTTGCTAGTTGATAAGGAACGTTCTATTCCCTTGATCACGATCTGTGATATACCCGATAGAAATTGATTTGCTGTCTGTGGCAAGATCATTGAGTGGCGTGAACCTCAGGAATACGCCATTTTGTTAGTTCTAAATTAACCTTCCTCATTTAATATTTAAAATATTGGTGTTGAAATATTTTAATGAATTGAGTAAAAATCCGATTTTTTATGTCTCACCAATGCATTCAGAATAACTACGAGCCGAGAACCGGAAAATGGCGGCTGGCAGGATGTTGATAGAAAACAAGCATTTGAGATTGATAAATGATCAAAATAATTATTTAATTAGGGGAGGTACATTTTTGGTATCATTCTTTACGATTTTATCTCTTATGTGGAGTACAACTTCATTTTATGGGTCTATGGTCGATGGATGAGGAATTTTGAGAAAGGTGCCATAAGTAATGTTAAAACCGACCTCTAGGCTCTCCAATACAGAAATAATGCCTTTGTTTCATATTTGGTAAGAACTGAAATAAGTGTGTATTTCACTAGCTTTTATGTGACGTTGACCTTACGTTGGCCTGTTTAAGGGGGCTGATAAAAAAAAAAAAAGAACAAGGAAGGCGTTGAAATTGTTTTATTTAAATTAGGTACTGGTGTCTATGACCGCATCATTGCTTTTGGATAAAATTTTTTACCGATAGCCATATTATCTATTATTTCAGCTGTTATTTTACATATTTAGGTATTTAATGATAATACTCTTGAAGGTTTCGAGGTAGATGATGGAATTTGGATGATGAATATGTTTAGAGCAATAGGAGAAGTACTAAAGCCTGTTGTTGCTCGAGATACGACTTACTGAATGTGTAAAATATGCAAATGGGAATGATAATACATGGAATTTATGTAATAAAATAAATACTACTAATCGAGATGTTTTATACAAGTTTTCTTGGGGTAAGTCTTCGTTTTTGCATCTTAGATTAGTGCACCTGACGATGGGATAGCTGTAAGAAAGCTGCCAACACGTGAGGGAGTATCATAAAATTATGCATGAGGATACGTAAAGACA